>NC_047054.1:0-602500 GCF_011762595.2 Tursiops truncatus
CCTCACCTGGACCCTGAACCGTCCCCGTCCCCTACACTACCCTCCCCTGAACCCTACCCTACCCTTCCCCGAACCTTACCCTCACCCTGTCCCCCTAATCCTAACCCTTACGCTAACACTAACCCCGCCCCTCCACACGCCCGCCCCCCTAAACGTTGCGTAACCCTCACCTGGACCTAAACCGTCCCCCCGTCCTCCGCCCTCCCTAACCCTAGCCCGAACCCTAACCCTAACCCTTCCCCGATCCTAACCCTCACCCGTGCCCTAATCCTAACCCAGTACCCTAAAACCTAAACCCACTATAAAAACCCCCGCCCCACACCTACGCTCCCCCTAAAAAGCGTTGCTCGTACCCTCCACTGGGACCCTAAAACCGTCCCGTACCCTAACCCTAACCCTAACCCGAAACCTAACCCTAACCCTTCCCCGAAGCCTGACCCTCACCCGTCCCCTAATCCTAACCCTTACGCTAACACTAACCCGCGCCCTCACACGCACGCTCCCCCTAAAGCGTTGCCGTACCCTCACCTGGACCCTAAACCGTCCCCGTCCCCTAACCCTAACCCTAGCCCGAACCCTAACCCTAACACTTCCCCGAAGCCTGACCCTCACCCGTCCCTAATCCTAACCCGTACGCTAACACTAACCCGCGCCCTCACACGCACTCTCCCCTAAAGCGTTGCCGTACCCTCACCTGGACCCTAAACCGTCCCCGTCCCCTAACCCTAACCCTAGCCCGAACCCTAACCCTATACCCTTCCCCGAAAGCCTGACCCTCACCCGTCCCCTAATCCTAACCCGTACGCTAACACTAACCCCGCGCCTCACACGCACGCTCCCCTAAAGCGTTGCCGTACCCTCACCTGGACCCTAAACCGTCCCCGTCCCCTAACCCTAACCCTAGCCCCGAACCCTAACCCTAACCCTTCCCCGAAGCCTGACCCTCACCCGTCCCCTAATCCTAACCCGTACGCTAACACTAACCCCCGCACCCTCACAACGCAACGCTCCCCCTAAAGCGTTGCCGTACCCTCACCTGGACCCTAAACCGTCCCCGTCCCCTAACCCTAACCCTAGCCCGAACCCTACCCTAACCCTTCCCAGAAGCCTGACCCTCACCGTCCCCTAATCCTAACCCGTACGCTAACACTAACCCGCGCCCTCACACGCACGCTCCCCCTAAAGCGTTGCCGTACCCTCACCTGGACCCTAAACCTTCCCCGTCCCCTAACCCTAACCCTAGCCCGAACCCTAACCCTAACCCTTCCTCCCGAAGCCTGACCCTCACCCGTCCCACTAATCCTAACCCGTACGCTAACACTAACCCGCGCCCTCACACGCACGGCTCCCCTAAAGCGTTGCCGTACCCTCACCTGGACCCTAAAACCGTCCCCGTCCCCTAACCCTAACCCTAGCCCGAAACTAACCCTAACCCTTCCCCGAAGCCTGACCCTCACCGGTACCCTAATCCTAACCCGTACGCTAACACTAACCCGCGCCCATTCACAACGCACGCTCCCCCTAAAGCGTTGCCGTACCCTCACCTGGACCTAAACCGTCCCCGTCCCCTAACCCTAACCCTAGCCCGAACCCTAACCCTAACCCTTCCCCGAAGCCTGACCCTCACCCGTCCCCTAATCCTAACCCGTACGCTACACTAACCCGCGCCCTCACACGCACGCTCCCCCTAAAGCGTTGCCGTACCCTCACCTGGACCCTAAACCGTCCCGTCCCCTAACCCGAACCCTAGCCCGAACCCTAACCTAACCCTTCCCCGAAGCCTGACCCTCACCCGTCCCTAATCCTAAACCCTTACCTAACACTAACCCGCGCCCTCACAACGCAACAGCTCCCCCTAAAGCGTTGCCGTACCTCACCTGGACCCTAAACCGTCCCCGTCCCCTAACCCTAGACCCTAGCCCGAACCCTAACCCTAACCCTTCCCCGAAGCCTGACCCTCACCCGTCCCCTAATCCTAACCCGTACGCTAACACTAACCCGCGCCCTCACACGCACGCTCCCCCTAAAAGCGTTGCCGTACCCTCACCTGGACCCTAAACCGTCCCCGTCCCCTAACCCTAACCCTAGCCCGAACCCTAACCCTAACCCTTCCCCGAAGCCTGACCCTCACCCGTCCCTAATCCTACCCGTACGCTAACACTAACCCGCGCCATCACACGCACGCTCCCCCTAAAGCGTTGCGTACCCTCACCTGGACCCTAAACCGTCCCCTGTCCCCTAAACCTAACCCTAGCCCGAACCCTAACCCTAAACCTTCCCCGAAGCCTGACCCTCACCCTGCCACTAATCCTAACCCGTACGCTAACACTAACCGCGCCCTCACACCGACGCTCCCCCTAAAGCGTTGCCGTAACCTCACCTTGACCCTAAACCGTCCCCGTCCCCTAACCCTAACCCTAGCCCGAACCCTAACCCTAACCCTTCCCCGAAGCCTGACACTCACCCGTCCCATAATCCTAACCCGTACGCTAACACTACCCCGCGCCCTCACACGCACGCTCCCCCTAAGCGTTGCCGTACCCTCACCTGGACCCTAAACCGTCCCCGTCCCCTAACCCTAACCCTAGCCCGAACCCTAACCCTAACCCTTCCCCGAAGCCTGACCCTCACCCGTCCCCTAATCCTAACCCGTACGCTAACACTAACCCGCGCCCTCACACGCACGCTCTCCCCCTAAAGCGTTGCCGTACCCTCACCTGGACCCTAACCGTCCCCGTCCCCTAACCCTAACCCTAGCCCGAACCCTAACCCTAACCCTCCCCGAAGCCTGACCCTCACCCGTCCCCTAATCCTAACCCGTACGCTAACACTAACCCGCGCCCTCACACGCACGCTCCCCCTAAAGCGTTGCCGTACCCTCACCTGGACCCTAACCGTCCCCGTCCCCTAACCCTAACCCTAGCCCGAACCCTAACCCTAACCTTCCCCGAAGCCTGACCCTCACCCGTCCCCTAATCCTAACCGTACGCTAACACTAACCCGCGCCCTCACACGCACGCTCCCCCTAAAGCGTTGCCGTACCCTCACCTGGACCCTAAACCGTCCCCGTCCCCTAACCCTAACCCTAGCCCGAACCCTAACCCTAACCCTTCCCCGAAGCCTGACCCTCACCCGTCCCTAATCCTAACCCGTACGCTAACACTAACCCGCGCCCTCACACGCACGCTCCCCCTAAAGCGTTGCCGTACCCTCACCTGGACCCTAAACCGTCCCCGTCCCCTAACCCTAACCCTAGCCCGAACCCTAACCCTAACCCTTCCCCGAAGCCTGACCCTCACCCGTCCCCTAATCCTAACCCGTACGCTAACACTAACCCGCGCCCTCACACGCACGCTCCCCCTAAAGCGTTGCCGTACCCTCACCTGGACCTAAACCGTCCCCGTCCCCTAACCCTAACCCTAGCCCGAACCCTAACCCTAACCCTTCCCCGAAGCCTGACCCTCACCCGTCCCCTAATCCTAACCCGTACGCTAACACTAACCCGCGCCCTCACACGCACGCTCCCCCTAAAGCGTTGCCGTACCCTCACCTGGACCCTAAACCGTCCCCGTCCCCTAACCCTAACCCTAGCCCGAACCCTAACCCTAACCCTTCCCCGAAGCCTGACCCTCACCCGTCCCCTAATCCTAACCCGTACGCTAACACTAACCCGCGCCCTCACACGCACGCTCCCCCTAAAGCGTTGCCGTACCCTCACCTGGACCCTAAACCGTCCCCGTCCCCTAACCCTAACCCTAGCCCGAACCCTAACCCTAACCCTTCCCCGAAGCCTGACCCTCACCCGTCCCCTAATCCTAACCCGTACGCTAACACTAACCCGCCCCCTCACACGCACGCTCCCCCTAAAGCGTTGCCGTACCCTCACCTGGACCCTAAACCGTCCCCGTCCCCTAACCCTAACCCTAGCCCGAACCCTAACCCTAACCCTTCCCCGAAGCCTGACCCTCACCCTCCCCTAATCCTAACCCGTACGCTAACACTAACCCGCGCCCTCACACGCACGCTCCCCCTAAAGCGTTGCCGTACCCTCACCTGGACCCTAAACCGTCCCCGTCCCCTAACCCTAACCCTAGCCCGAACCCTAACCCTAACCCTTCCCCGAAGCCTGACCCTCACCCGTCCCTAATCCTAACCCGTACGCTAACACTAACCCGCGCCCTCACACGCACGCTCCCCCTAAAGCGTTGCCGTACCCTCACCTGGACCCTAAACCGTCCCCGTCCCCTAACCCTAACCCTAGCCCGAACCCTAACCCTAACCCTTCCCCGAAGCCTGACCCTCACCCGTCCCCTAATCCTAACCCGTACGCTAACACTAACCCGCGCCCTCACACGCACGCTCCCCCTAAAGCGTTGCCGTACCCTCACCTGGACCCTAAACCGTCCCCGTCCCCTAACCCTAACCCTAGCCCGAACCCTAACCCTAACCCTTCCCGAAGCCTGACCCTCACCCGTCCCCTAATCCTAACCCGTACGCTAACACTAACCCGCGCCCTCACACGCACGCTCCCCCTAAAGCGTTGCCGTACCCTCACCTGGACCCTAACCGTCCCCGTCCCCTAACCCTAACCCTAGCCCGAACCCTAACCCTAACCCTTCCCCGAAGCCTGACCCTCACCCGTCCCCTAATCCTAACCCGTACGCTAACACTAACCCGCGCCCTCACACGCACGCTCCCCCTAAAGCGTTGCCGTACCCTCACCTGGACCCTAAACCGTCCCCGTCCCCTAACCCTAACCCTAGCCCGAACCCTAACCCTAACCCTTCCCCGAAGCCTGACCCTCACCCGTCCCCTAATCCTAACCCGTACGCTAACACTAACCCGCGCCTCACACGCACGCTCCCCCTAAAGCGTTGCCGTACCCTCACCTGGACCCTAAACCGTCCCCGTCCCCTAACCCTAACCCTAGCCCGAACCCTAACCCTAACCCTTCCCCGAAGCCTGACCCTCACCCGTCCCCTAATCCTAACCCGTACGCTAACACTAACCCGCGCCCTCACACGCACGCTCCCCTAAAGCGTTGCCGTACCCTCACCTGGACCCTAAACCGTCCCCGTCCCCTAACCCTAACCCTAGCCCGAACCCTAACCCTAACCCTTCCCCGAAGCCTGACCCTCACCCGTCCCCTAATCCTAACCCGTACGCTAACACTAACCCGCGCCCTCACACGCACGCTCCCCCTAAAGCGTTGCCGTACCCTCACCTGGACCCTAAACCGTCCCCGTCCCCTAACCCTAACCCTAGCCCGAACCCTAACCCTAACCCTTCCCCGAAGCCTGACCCTCACCCGTCCCCTAATCCTAACCCGTACGCTAACACTAACCCGCGCCCTCACACGCACGCTCCCCCTAAAGCGTTGCCGTACCCTCACCTGGACCCTAAACCGTCCCCGTCCCCTAACCCTAACCCTAGCCCGAACCCTAACCCTAACCCTTCCCCGAAGCCTGACCCTCACCCGTCCCCTAATCCTAACCCGTACGCTAACACTAACCCGCGCCCTCACACGCACGCTCCCCCTAAAGCGTTGCCGTACCCTCACCTGGACCCTAAACCGTCCCCGTCCCCTAACCCTAACCCTAGCCCGAACCCTAACCCTAACCCTTCCCCGAAGCCTGACCCTCACCCGTCCCCTAATCCTAACCCGTACGCTAACACTAACCCGCGCCCTCTCACGCACGCTCCCCCTAAAGCGTTGCCGTACCCTCACCTGGACCCTAAACCGTCCCCGTCCCCTAACCCTAACCCTAGCCCGAACCCTAACCCTAACCCTTCCCCGAAGCCTGACCCTCACCCGTCCCCTAATCCTAACCCGTACGCTAACACTAACCCGCGCCCTCACACGCACGCTCCCCCTAAAGCGTTGCCGTACCCTCACCTGGACCCTAAACCGTCCCCGTCCCCTAACCCTAACCCTAGCCCGAACCCTAACCCTAACCCTTCCCCGAAGCCTGACCCTCACCCGTCCCCTAATCCTAACCCGTACGCTAACACTAACCCGCGCCCTCACACGCACGCTCCCCCTAAAGCGTTGCCGTACCCTCACCTGGACCCTAAACCGTCCCCGTCCCCTAACCCTAACCCTAGCCCGAACCCTAACCCTAACCCTTCCCCGAAGCCTGACCCTCACCCGTCCCCTAATCCTAACCCGTACGCTAACACTAACCCGCGCCCTCACACGCACGCTCCCCCTAAAGCGTTGCCGTACCCTCACCTGGACCCTAAACCGTCCCCGTCCCCTAACCCTAACCCTAGCCCGAACCCTAACCCTAACCCTTCCCCGAAGCCTGACCCTCACCCGTCCCCTAATCCTAACCCGTACGCTAACACTAACCCGCGCCCTCACACGCACGCTCCCCCTAAAGCGTTGCCGTACCCTCCCTGGACCCTAAACCGTCCCCGTCCCCTAACCCTAACCCTAGCCCGAACCCTAACCCTAACCCTTCCCCGAAGCCTGACCCTCACCCGTCCCCTAATCCTAACCCGTACGCTAACACTAACCCGCGCCCTCACACGCACGCTCCCCCTAAAGCGTTGCCGTACCCTCACCTGGACCCTAAACCGTCCCTCCCCTAACCCTAACCCTAGCCCGAACCCTAACCCTAACCCTTCCCCGAAGCCTGACCCTCACCCGTCCCCTAATCCTAACCCGTACGCTAACACTAACCCGCGCCCTCACACGCACGCTCCCCCTAAAGCGTTGCCGTACCCTCACCTGGACCCTAAACCGTCCCCGTCCCCTAACCCTAACCCTAGCCCGAACCCTAACCCTAACCCTTCCCCGAAGCCTGACCCTCACCCGTCCCCTAATCCTAACCCGTACGCTAACACTAACCCGCGCCCTCACACGCACGCTCCCCTAAACCGTTGCCGTACCCTCACCTGGACCCTAAACCGTCCCCGTCCCCTAACCCTAACCCTAGCCCGAACCCTAACCCTAACCCTTCCCCGAAGCCTGACCCTCACCCGTCCCCTAATCCTAACCCGTACGCTAACACTAACCCGCGCCCTCACACGCACGCTCCCCCTAAAGCGTTGCCGTACCCTCACCTGGACCCTAAACCGTCCCCGTCCCCTAACCCTAACCCTAGCCCGAACCCTAACCCTAACCCTTCCCCGAAGCCTGACCCTCACCCGTCCCCTAATCCTAACCCGTACGCTAACACTAACCGCGCCCTCACACGCACGCTCCCCCTAAAGCGTTGCCGTACCCTCACCTGGACCCTAAACCGTCCCCGTCCCCTAACCCTAACCCTAGCCCGAACCCTAACCCTAACCCTTCCCCGAAGCCTGACCCTCACCCGTCCCCTAATCCTAACCCGTACGCTAACACTAACCCGCGCCCTCACACGCACGCTCCCCCTAAAGCGTTGCCGTACCCTCACCTGGACCCTAAACCGTCCCCGTCCCAACCCTAACCCTAGCCCGAACCCTAACCCTAACCCTTCCCCGAAGCCTGACCCTCACCCGTCCCCTAATCCTAACCCGTACGCTAACACTAACCCGCGCCCTCACACGCACGCTCCCCCTAAAGCGTTGCCGTACCCTCACCTGGACCCTAAACCGTCCCCGTCCCCTAACCCTAACCCTAGCCCGAACCCTAACCCTAACCCTTCCCCGAAGCCTGACCCTCACCCGTCCCCTAATCCTAACCCGTACGCTAACACTAACCCGCGCCCTCACACGCACGCTCCCCCTAAAGCGTTGCCGTACCCTCACCTGGACCCTAAACCGTCCCCGTCCCCTAACCCTAACCCTAGCCCGAACCCTAACCCTAACCCTTCCCCGAAGCCTGACCCTCACCCGTCCCCTAATCCTAACCCGTACGCTAACACTAACCCGCGCCCTCACACGCACGCTCCCCCTAAAGCGTTGCGTACCCTCACCTGGACCCTAAACCGTCCCCGTCCCCTAACCCTAACCCTAGCCCGAACCCTAACCCTAACCCTTCCCCGAAGCCTGACCCTCACCCGTCCCCTAATCCTAACCCGTACGCTAACACTAACCCGCGCCCTCACACGCACGCTCCCCCTAAAGCGTTGCCGTACCCTCACCTGGACCCTAAACCGTCCCCGTCCCCTAACCCTAACCCTAGCCCGAACCCTAACCCTAACCCTTCCCCGAAGCCTGACCCTCACCCGTCCCCTAATCCTAACCGTACGCTAACACTAACCCGCGCCCTCACACGCACGCTCCCCCTAAAGCGTTGCGTACCCTCACCTGGACCCTAAACCGTCCCCGTCCCCTAACCCTAACCCTAGCCCGAACCCTAACCCTAACCCTTCCCCGAAGCCTGACCCTCACCCGTCCCCTAATCCTAACCCGTACGCTAACACTAACCCGCGCCCTCACACGCACGCTCCCCCTAAAGCGTTGCCGTACCCTCACCTGGACCCTAAACCGTCCCCGTCCCCTAACCCTAACCCTAGCCCGAACCCTAACCCTAACCTTCCCCGAAGCCTGACCCTCACCCGTCCCCTAATCCTAACCCGTACGCTAACACTAACCCGCGCCCTCACACGCACGCTCCCCCTAAAGCGTTGCCGTACCCTCACCTGGACCCTAAACCGTCCCCGTCCCCTAACCCTAACCCTAGCCCGAACCCTAACCCTAACCCTTCCCCGAAGCCTGACCCTCACCCGTCCCCTAATCCTAACCCGTACGCTAACACTAACCCGCGCCCTCACACGCACGCTCCCCCTAAAGCGTTGCCGTACCCTCACCTGGACCCTAAACCGTCCCCGTCCCCTAACCCTAACCCTAGCCCGAACCCTAACCCTAACCCTTCCCCGAAGCCTGACCCTCACCCGTCCCCTAATCCTAACCCGTACGCTAACACTAACCCGCGCCCTCACACGCACGCTCCCCCTAAAGCGTTGCCGTACCCTCACCTGGACCCTAAACCGTCCCCGTCCCCTAACCCTAACCCTAGCCCGAACCCTAACCCTAACCCTTCCCCGAAGCCTGACCCTCACCCGTCCCCTAATCCTAACCCGTACGCTAACACTAACCCGCGCCCTCACACGCACACACGCTCCCCCTAAAGCGTTGCCGTACCCTCACCTGGACCCTAAACCGTCCCCGTCCCCTAACCCTAACCCTAGCCCGAACCCTACCCTAACCCTTCCCCGAAGCCTGACCCTCACCCGTCCCCTAATCCTAACCCGTACGCTAACACTAACCCGCGCCCTCACACGCACGCTCCCCCTAAAGCGTTGCCGTACCCTCACCTGGACCCTAAACCGTCCCCGTCCCCTAACCCTAACCCTAGCCCGAACCCTAACCCTAACCCTTCCCGAAGCCTGACCCTCACCCGTCCCCTAATCCTAACCCGTACGCTAACACTAACCCGCGCCCTCACACGCACGCTCCCCCTAAAGCGTTGCCGTACCCTCACCTGGACCCTAACCGTCCCCGTCCCCTAACCCTAACCCTAGCCCGAACCCTAACCCTAACCCTTCCCCGAAGCCTGACCCTCACCCGTCCCCTAATCCTAACCCGTACGCTAACACTAACCGCGCCCTCACACGCACGCTCCCTAAAGCGTTGCCGTACCCTCACCTGGACCCTAAACCGTCCCCGTCCCCTAACCCTAACCCTAGCCCGAACCCTAACCCTAACCCTTCCCCGAAGCCTGACCCTCACCCGTCCCCTAATCCTAACCCGTACGCTAACACTAACCCGCGCCCTCACACGCACGCTCCCCCTAAAGCGTTGCCGTACCCTCACCTGGACCCTAAACCGTCCCCGTCCCCTAACCCTAACCCTAGCCCGAACCCTAACCCTAACCCTTCCCCGAAGCCTGACCCTCACCCGTCCCCTAATCCTAACCCGTACGCTAACACTAACCCGCGCCCTCACACGCACGCTCCCCCTAAAGCGTTGCCGTACCCTCACCTGGACCCTAAACCGTCCCCGTCCCCTAACCCTAACCCTAGCCCGAACCCTAACCCTAACCCTTCCCCGAAGCCTGACCCTCACCCGTCCCTAATCCTAACCCGTACGCTAACACTAACCCGCGCCCTCACACGCACGCTCCCCCTAAAGCGTTGCCGTACCCTCACCTGGACCCTAAACCGTCCCCGTCCCCTAACCCTAACCCTAGCCCGAACCCTAACCCTAACCCTTCCCCGAAGCCTGACCCTCACCCGTCCCCTAATCCTAACCCGTACGCTAACACTAACCCGCGCCCTCACACGCACGCTCCCCCTAAAGCGTTGCCGTACCCTCACCTGGACCCTAAACCGTCCCCGTCCCCTAACCCTAACCCTAGCCCGAACCCTAACCCTAACCCTTCCCCGAAGCCTGACCCTCACCCGTCCCCTAATCCTAACCCGTACGCTAACACTACCCGCGCCCTCACACGCACGCTCCCCCTAAAGCGTTGCCGTACCCTCACCTGGACCCTAAACCGTCCCCGTCCCCTAACCCTAACCCTAGCCCGAACCCTAACCCTAACCCTTCCCCGAAGCCTGACCCTCACCCGTCCCCTAATCCTAACCCGTACGCTAACACTAACCCCGCCCTCACACGCACGCTCCCCCTAAAGCGTTGCCGTACCCTCACCTGGACCCTAAACCGTCCCCGTCCCCTAACCCTAACCCTAGCCCGAACCCTAACCCTAACCCTTCCCCGAAGCCTGACCCTCACCCGTCCCCTAATCCTAACCCGTACGCTAACACTAACCCGCGCCCTCACACGCACGCTCCCCCTAAAGCGTTGCCGTACCCTCACCTGGACCCTAAACCGTCCCCGTCCCCTAACCCTAACCCTAGCCCGAACCCTAACCCTAACCCTTCCCCGAAGCCTGACCCTCACCCGTCCCCTAATCCTAACCCGTACGCTAACACTAACCCGCCCCTCACACGCACGCTCCCCCTAAAGCGTTGCCGTACCCTCACCTGGACCCTAAACCGTCCCCGTCCCCTAACCCTAACCCTAGCCCAACCCTAACCCTAACCCTTCCCCGAAGCCTGACCCTCACCCGTCCCCTAATCCTAACCCGTACGCTAACACTAACCCGCGCCCTCACACGCACGCCCCCTAAAGCGTTGCCGTACCCTCACCTGGACCCTAAACCGTCCCCGTCCCCTAACCCTAACCCTAGCCCGAACCCTAACCCTAACCCTTCCCCGAAGCCTGACCCTCACCCGTCCCCTAATCCTAACCCGTACGCTAACACTAACCCGCGCCCTCACACGCACGCTCCCCCTAAAGCGTTGCCGTACCCTCACCTGGACCCTAAACCGTCCCCGTCCCCTAACCCTAACCCTAGCCCGAACCCTAACCCTAACCCTTCCCCGAAGCCTGACCCTCACCCGTCCCCTAATCCTAACCCGTACGCTAACACTAACCGCGCCCTCACACGCACGCTCCCCCTAAAGCGTTGCCGTACCCTCACCTGGACCCTAAACCGTCCCCCCCCTAACCCTAACCCTAGCCCGAACCCTAACCCTAACCCTTCCCCGAAGCCTGACCCTCACCCGTCCCCTAATCCTAACCCGTACGCTAACACTAACCCGCGCCCTCACACGCACGCTCCCCCTAAAGCGTTGCCGTACCCTCACCTGGACCCTAAACCGTCCCCGTCCCCTAACCCTAACCCTAGCCCGAACCCTAACCCTAACCCTTCCCCGAAGCCTGACCCTCACCCGTCCCCTAATCCTAACCCGTACGCTAACACTAACCCGCGCCCTCACACGCACGCTCCCCCTAAAGCGTTGCCGTACCCTCACCTGGACCCTAAACCGTCCCCGTCCCCTAACCCTAACCCTAGCCCGAACCCTAACCCTAACCCTTCCCCGAAGCCTGACCCTCACCCGTCCCCTAATCCTAACCCGTACGCTAACACTAACCCCGCCCTCACACCAACGCTCCCCCTAAAGCGTTGCCGTACCCTCACCTGGACCCTAAACCGTCCCCGTCCCCTAACCCTAACCCTAGCCCGAACCCTAACCCTAACCCTTCCCCGAAGCCTGACCCTCACCCGTCCCCTAATCCTAACCCGTACGCTAACACTAACCCGCGCCCTCACACGCACGCTCCCCCTAAAGCGTTGCCGTACCCTCACCTGGACCCTAAACCGTCCCCGTCCCCTAACCCTAACCCTAGCCCGAACCCTAACCCTAACCCTTCCCCGAAGCCTGACCCTCACCCGTCCCCTAATCCTAACCCGTACGCTAACACTAACCCGCGCCCTCACACGCACGCTCCCCCTAAAGCGTTGCCGTACCCTCACCTGGACCCTAAACCGTCCCCGTCCCCTAACCCTAACCCTAGCCCGAACCCTAACCCTAACCCTTCCCCGAAGCCTGACCCTCACCCGTCCCCTAATCCTAACCCGTACGCTAACACTAACCCGCGCCCTCACACGCACGCTCCCCCTAAAGCGTTGCCGTACCCTCACCTGGACCCTAAACCGTCCCCGTCCCCTAACCCTAACCCTAGCCCGAACCCTAACCCTAACCCTTCCCCGAAGCCTGACCCTCACCCGTCCCCTAATCCTAACCCGTACGCTAACACTAACCCGCGCCCTCACACACGCTCCCCCCCCTAAAGCGTTGCCGTACCCTCACCTGGACCCTAAACCGTCCCCGTCCCTAACCCTAACCCTAGCCCGAACCCTAACCCTAACCCTTCCCCGAAGCCTGACCCTCACCCGTCCCCTAATCCTAACCCGTACGCTAACACTAACCCGCGCCCTCACACGCACGCTCCCCCTAAAGCGTTGCCGTACCCTCACCTGGACCCTAAACCGTCCCCGTCCCCTAACCCTAACCCTAGCCCGAACCCTAACCCTAACCCTTCCCCGAAGCCTGACCCTCACCCGTCCCCTAATCCTAACCCGTACGCTAACACTAACCCGCGCCCTCACACGCACGCTCCCCCTAAAGCGTTGCCGTACCCTCACCTGGACCCTAAACCGTCCCCGTCCCCTAACCCTAACCCTAGCCCGAACCCTAACCCTAACCCTTCCCCGAAGCCTGACCCTCACCCGTCCCCTAATCCTAACCCGTACGCTAACACTAACCCGCGCCCTCACACGCACGCTCCCCCTAAAGCGTTGCCGTACCCTCACCTGGACCCTAAACCGTCCCCGTCCCCTAACCCTAACCCTAGCCCGAACCCTAACCCTAACCCTTCCCCGAAGCCTGACCCTCACCCGTCCCCTAATCCTAACCCGTACGCTAACACTAACCCGCGCCCTCACACGCACGCTCCCCCTAAAGCGTTGCCGTACCCTCACCTGGACCCTAAACCGTCCCCGTCCCCTAACCCTAACCCTAGCCCGAACCCTAACCCTAACCCTTCCCCGAAGCCTGACCCTCACCCGTCCCCTAATCCTAACCCGTACGCTAACACTAACCCGCGCCCTCACACGCACGCTCCCCTAAAGCGTTGCCGTACCCTCCCTGGACCCTAAACCGTCCCCGTCCCCTAACCCTAACCCTAGCCCGAACCCTAACCCTAACCCTTCCCCGAAGCCTGACCCTCACCCGTCCCCTAATCCTAACCCGTACGCTAACACTAACCCGCGCCCTCACACGCACGCTCCCCCTAAAGCGTTGCCGTACCCTCACCTGGACCCTAAACCGTCCCCGTCCCCTAACCCTAACCCTAGCCCGAACCCTAACCCTAACCCTTCCCCGAAGCCTGACCCTCACCCGTCCCCTAATCCTAACCCGTACGCTAACACTAACCCGCGCCCTCACACGCACGCTCCCCCTAAAGCGTTGCCGTACCCTCACCTGGACCCTAAACCGTCCCCGTCCCCTAACCCTAACCCTAGCCCGAACCCTAACCCTAACCCTTCCCCGAAGCCTGACCCTCACCCGTCCCCTAATCCTAACCCGTACGCTAACACTAACCCGCGCCCTCACACGCACGCTCCCCCTAAAGCGTTGCCGTACCCTCACCTGGACCCTAAACCGTCCCCGTCCCCTAACCCTAACCCTAGCCCGAACCCTAACCCTAACCCTTCCCCGAAGCCTGACCCTCACCCGTCCCCTAATCCTAACCCGTACGCTAACACTAACCCGCGCCCTCACACGCACGCTCCCCCTAAAGCGTTGCCGTACCCTCACCTGGACCCTAAACCGTCCCCGTCCCCTAACCCTAACCCTAGCCCGAACCCTAACCCTAACCCTTCCCCGAAGCCTGACCCTCACCCGTCCCCTAATCCTAACCCGTACGCTAACACTAACCCGCGCCCTCACACGCACGCTCCCCCTAAAGCGTTGCCGTACCCTCACCTGGACCCTAAACCGTCCCCGTCCCCTAACCCTAACCCTAGCCCGAACCCTAACCCTAACCCTTCCCCGAAGCCTGACCCTCACCCGTCCCCTAATCCTAACCCGTACGCTAACACTAACCCGCGCCCTCACACGCACGCTCCCCCTAAAGCGTTGCGTACCCTCACCTGGACCCTAAACCGTCCCCGTCCCCTAACCCTAACCCTAGCCCGAACCCTAACCCTAACCCTTCCCCGAAGCCTGACCCTCACCCGTCCCCTAATCCTAACCCGTACGCTAACACTAACCCGCGCCCTCACACGCACGCTCCCCCTAAAGCGTTGCGTACCCTCACCTGGACCCTAAACCGTCCCCGTCCCCTAACCCTAACCCTAGCCCGAACCCTAACCCTAACCCTTCCCCGAAGCCTGACCCTCACCCGTCCCCTAATCCTAACCCGTACGCTAACACTAACCCGCGCCCTCACACGCACGCTCCCCCTAAAGCGTTGCCGTACCCTCACCTGGACCCTAAACCGTCCCCGTCCCCTAACCCTAACCCTAGCCCGAACCCTAACCCTAACCCTTCCCCGAAGCCTGACCCTCACCCGTCCCCTAATCCTAACCCGTACGCTAACACTAACCCCCCCCTCCCACGCACGCTCCCCCTAAAGCGTTGCCGTACCCTCACCTGGACCCTAAACCGTCCCCGTCCCCTAACCCTAACCCTAGCCCGAACCCTAACCCTAACCCTTCCCCGAAGCCTGACCCTCACCCGTCCCCTAATCCTAACCCGTACGCTAACACTAACCCGCGCCCTCACACGCACGCTCCCCCTAAAGCGTTGCCGTACCCTCACCTGGACCCTAAACCGTCCCCGTCCCCTAACCCTAACCCTAGCCCGAACCCTAACCCTAACCCTTCCCCGAAGCCTGACCCTCACCCGTCCCCTAATCCTAACCCGTACGCTAACACTAACCCGCGCCCTCACACGCACGCTCCCCCTAAAGCGTTGCCGTACCCTCAAACCTGGACCCTAACCGTCCCCGTCCCCTAACCCTAACCCTAGCCCGAACCCTAACCCTAACCCTTCCCCGAAGCCTGACCCTCACCCGTCCCCTAATCCTAACCCGTACGCTAACACTAACCCGCGCCCTCACACGCACGCTCCCCCTAAAGCGTTGCCGTACCCTCACCTGGACCCTAAACCGTCCCCGTCCCCTAACCCTAACCCTAGCCCGAACCCTAACCCTAACCCTTCCCCGAAGCCTGACCCTCACCCGTCCCCTAATCCTAACCCGTACGCTAACACTAACCCGCGCCCTCACACGCACGCTCCCCCTAAAGCGTTGCCGTACCCTCACCTGGACCCTAAACCGTCCCCGTCCCCTAACCCTAACCCTAGCCCGAACCCTAACCCTAACCCTTCCCCGAAGCCTGACCCTCACCCGTCCCCTAATCCTAACCCGTACGCTAACACTAACCCGCGCCCTCACACGCACGCTCCCCCTAAAGCGTTGCCGTACCCTCACCTGGACCCTAAACCGTCCCCGTCCCCTAACCCTAACCCTAGCCCGAACCCTAACCCTAACCCTTCCCCGAAGCCTGACCCTCACCCGTCCCCTAATCCTAACCCGTACGCTAACACTAACCCGCGCCCTCACACGCACGCTCCCCCTAAAGCGTTGCCGTACCCTCACCTGGACCCTAAACCGTCCCCGTCCCCTAACCCTAACCCTAGCCCGAACCCTAACCCTAACCCTTCCCCGAAGCCTGACCCTCACCCGTCCCCTAATCCTAACCCGTACGCTAACACTAACCCGCGCCCTCACACGCACGCTCCCCCTAAAGCGTTGCCGTACCCTCACCTGGACCCTAAACCGTCCCCGTCCCCTAACCCTAACCCTAGCCCGAACCCTAACCCTAACCCTTCCCCGAAGCCTGACCCTCACCCGTCCCCTAATCCTAACCCGTACGCTAACACTAACCCGCGCCCTCACACGCACGCTCCCCCTAAAGCGTTGCCGTACCCTCACCTGGACCCTAAACCGTCCCCGTCCCCTAACCCTAACCCTAGCCCGAACCCTAACCCTAACCCTTCCCCGAAGCCTGACCCTCACCCGTCCCCTAATCCTAACCCGTACGCTAACACTAACCCGCGCCCTCACACGCACGCTCCCCCTAAAGCGTTGCCGTACCCTCACCTGGACCCTAAACCGTCCCCGTCCCCTAACCCTAACCCTAGCCCGAACCCTAACCCTAACCCTTCCCCGAAGCCTGACCCTCACCCGTCCCCTAATCCTAACCCGTACGCTAACACTAACCCGCGCCCTCACACGCACGCTCCCCTAAAGCGTTGCCGTACCCTCACCTGGACCCTAAACCGTCCCCGTCCCCTAACCCTAACCCTAGCCCGAACCCTAACCCTAACCCTTCCCCGAAGCCTGACCCTCACCCGTCCCCTAATCCTAACCCGTACGCTAACACTAACCCGCGCCCTCACACGCACGCTCCCCCTAAAGCGTTGCCGTACCCTCACCTGGACCCTAAACCGTCCCCGTCCCCTAACCCTAACCCTAGCCCGAACCCTAACCCTAACCCTTCCCCGAAGCCTGACCCTCACCCGTCCCCTAATCCTAACCCGTACGCTAACACTAACCCGCGCCCTCACACGCACGCTCCCCCTAAAGCGTTGCCGTACCCTCACCTGGACCCTAAACCGTCCCCGTCCCCTAACCCTAACCCTAGCCCGAACCCTAACCCTAACCCTTCCCCAGAAGCCTGACCCTCACCCGTCCCTAATCCTAACCCGTACGCTAACACTAACCCGCGCCCTCACACACAACGCATCCCCTAAAGCGTTGCCGTACCCTCACCTGGACCCTAAACCGTCCCCGGTCCCCTAACCCTAACCCTAGCCCGAACCCTAACCCTAACCCTTCCCCGAAGCCTGACCCTCACCCGTCCCCTAATCCTAACCCGTACGCTAACACTAACCCGCGCCCTCACACGCACGCCCCCCTAAAGCGTTGCCGTACCCTCACCTGGACCCTAAACCGTCCCCGTACCCTAACCCTAACCCTAGCCCGAACCCTAACCCTTAACCCTTCCCCGAAGCCTGACCCTCACCCGTCCCCTAATCCTAACCGTACGCTAACACTAACCCGCGCCCTCACACGCACGCTCCCCCTAAAGCGTTGCCGTACCCTCACCTGGACCCTAAACCGTCCCCGTCCCCTAACCCTAACCCTAGCCCGAACCCTAACCCTAACCCTTCCCCGAAGCCTGACCCTCACCCGTCCCCTAATCCTAACCCGTACGCTAACACTAACCCGCGCCCTCACACGCACGCTCCCCCTAAAGCGTTGCCGTACCTCACCTGGACCCTAAACCGTCCCCGGTCCTAACCCTAACCCTAGCCCGAACCCTAACCCTAACCCTTCCCCAAAGCCTGACCCTCACCCGTCCCCTAATCCTAACCCGTACGCTAACACTAACCCGCGCCATCACACGCACGCTCCCCCTAAAGCGTTGCCGTACCCTCACCTGGACCCTAAACCGTCCCCCGTCCCTAACCCTAACCCTAGCCCGAACCCTAACCCTAACCCTTCCCCGAAGCCTGACCCTCACCCGTCCCTAATCCTAACCCGTACGCTAACACTAACCCGCGCCCTCACACGCACGCTCCCCCTAAAGCGTTGCCGTACCCTCACCTGGGACCCCAAAACCGTCCCCGTCCCCTAACCCTAACCCTAGCCCGAACCCTAACCCTAACCCTTCCCCGAAGCCTGACCCTCACCCGTCCCCTAATCCTAACCCGTACGCTAACACTAAACCCGCGCCCTCACACGCACGCTCCCCCTAAAGCGTTGCCGTACCCTCACCTGGACCCTAAACCGTCCCCGTCCCCTAACCCTAACCCTAGCCCGAACCCTAACCCTAACCCTTCCCCGAAGCCTGACCCTCACCCGTCCCCTAATCCTAACCCGTACGCTAACACTAACCCGCGCCCTCACACGCACGCTCCCCCTAAAGCGTTGCCGTACCCTCACCTGGACCCTAACCGTCCCCGTCCCCTAACCCTAACCCTAGCCCGAACCCTAACCCTTAACCCTTCCCCGAAGCCTGACCCTCACCAGTCCCCTAATCCTAACCCGTACGCTAACACTAACCCGCGCCCTCACAACGCACGCTCCCCCTAAAGCGTTGCCGTACCCTCACCTGGACCCTAAACCGTCCCCGTCCCCTAACCCTAACCCTAGCCCGAACCCTAACCCTAACCCTTCCCCGAAGCCTGACCCTCACCCGTCCCCTAATCCTAACCCGTACGCTAACACTAACCCGCGCCCTCACACGCACGCTCCCCCTAAAGCGTTGCCGTACCCTCACCTGGACCCTAAACCGTCCCCGTCCCCTAACCCTAACCCTAGCCCGAACCCTAACCCTAACCCTTCCCCGAAGCCTGACCCTCACCCGTCCCCTAATCCTAACCCGTACGCTAACACTAACCCGCGCCCTCACACGCACGCTCCCCCTAAAGCGTTGCCGTACCCTCACCTGGACCCTAAACCGTCCCCGTCCCCTAACCCTAACCCTAGCCCGAACCCTAACCCTAACCCTTCCCCGAAGCCTGACCCTCACCCGTCCCCTAATCCTAACCCGTACGCTAACACTAACCCGCGCCCTCACACGCACGCTCCCCCTAAAGCGTTGCGTACCCTCACCTGGACCCTAAACCGTCCCCGTCCCCTAACCCTAACCCTAGCCCGAACCCTAACCCTAACCCTTCCCCGAAGCCTGACCCTCACCCGTCCCCTAATCCTAACCCGTACGCTAACACTAACCCGCGCCCTCACACGCTCGCTCCCCCTAAAGCGTTGCCGTACCCTCACCTGGACCCTAACCGTCCCCGTCCCCTAACCCTAACCCTAGCCCGAACCCTAACCCTAACCTTCCCCGAAGCCTGACCCTCACCCGTCCCCTAATCCTAACCCGTACGCTAACACTAACCCGCGCCCTCACACGTACGCTCCCCCTAAAGCGTTGCGATACCCTCACCTGGACCCTAAACCGTCCCATCCCCTAACCCTAACCCTAGCCCGAACCCTAACCCTAACCCTTCCCCGAAGCCTGACCCTCACCCGTCCCCTAATCCTAACCCGTACGCTAACACTAACCCGCGCCCTCACACGCACGCTCCCCCTAAAGCGTTGCCGTACCCTCACCTGGACCCTAAACCGTCCCCGTCCCCTAACCCTAACCCTAGCCCGAACCCTAACCCTAACCCTTCCCCGAAGCGGGACCCTCACCCGTCCCCTAATCCTAACCCGTACGCTAACACTAACCCGCGCCCTCACACGCACGCTCCCCCTAAAGCGTTGCCGTACCCTCACCTGGACCCTAAACCGTCCCCGTCCCCTAACCCTAAACCCTAGCCGAACCCTAACCCTAACCCTTCCCCGAAGCCTGACCCTCACCCGTCCCCTAATCCTAACCCGTACGCTAACACTAACCCGCGCCCTCACACGCACGCTCCCCTAAAGCGTTGCCGTACCCTCACCTGGACCCTAACCGTCCCGTCCTAACCTAACCCTAGCCCGAACCCTAACCCTAACCTTCCCCGAAGCCTGACCCTCACCCGGCCCCTAATCCTAACCCGTACGCTAACACTAACCCGCGCCCTCACACGCACGCTCCCCCTAAAGCGTTGCCGTACCCTCAACTTGGACCCTAAACCGTCCCCGTCCCCTAACCCTAGCCCGAACCCTAACCCTAACCCTTCCCCGAAGCCTGACCCTCACCCGTCCCCTAATCCTAAACCGTACGCTAACACTAACCCGCGCCCTCACACGCACGCATCCCCCTAAAAGCGTTAGCCCGTACCCTCACCTGGACCCTAAACCGTCCCCAGTCCCCTAACCCTAACCCTAGCCCGAACCCTAACCCTAACCCTTCCCCGAAGCCTGACCCTCACCCGTGCCCTTAATCCTAACCCGGTGACGCTAACACTAACCCGCCCTCACACGCAAGCTCCCCCTAAAGCGGAGCGTACCCTCACCTGGACCCTAAACCGTCCCCGTCCCCTAACCCTAACCCTAGCCCGAACCCTAACCTAACCCTTCCCCGAAGCCTGACCCTCACCCGTCCCCTAATCCTAACCCGTACTCTAACACTACACGCACGCTCCCCCTAAAGCGTGCGTACCCTCACCTGGACCCTAAACCGTCCCCGTCCCCTAACCCTAACCCTAGCCCGAACCCTAAACCCTAACCCTAGCCTGAACCCTCACCCGTGACCTAATCCTAACCCGTACGCTAACACTAACCCGCGCCCTCACACGCACGCTCCCCCTAAAGCGTTGCCGTAACCCTCTACCTGGACCCTAAAACCGTCCCCGTCCCTAACCCTAACCCTAGCCCGAACCCTAACCCTAACCCTTCCCCGAAGCCTGACCCTCACCCGTCCATAATCCTAACCCGTACGCTAACACTAACCCGCGCCCTCACACGTACGCTACCCCTAAAGCGTTGCCGTACCCTCACCTGACCCTCACCCGTCCCCTAACCCTAACCCTAGCCCGAACCCTAACCCTAACCCTTCCCGAAGCCTGACCCTCACCCGTCCCCTAATCCTAACCCGTACGCTAACACTAACCCGCGCCCTCACACGCACGCTCCCCCTAAAGCGTTGCCGTACCCTCACCTGGACCCTAAACCGTCCCCGTCCCCTAACCCTAACCCTAGCCCGAACCCTAACCCTAACCCTTCCCCGAAGCCTGACCCTCACCCGTGCCCTAATCCTAACCCGTTACGCTAACACTAACCCACGCCCTCACACGCACGCTCCCCTAAAGCGTTGCCGTACCCTCACCCGTCCCCTAACCCTAACCCTAGCCCGAACCCTAACCCTAACCCTTCCCCGAAGCCTGACCCTCACCCGTCCCCTAATCCTAACCCGTACGCTAAACACTAACCCGCGCCCTCACACGCACGCTCCCCCTAAAGCGTTGCCGTACCCTCACCTGGACCCTAAACCGTCCCCGTCCCCTAACCCTAACCCTAGCCCGAACCCTAACCCTAACCCTTCCCCGAAGCCTGACCCTCACCCGTGCCCCTAATCCTAACCCGTACGCTAACACTAACCCGCGCCCTCACACGCACGCTCCCCCTAAAGCGTTGCCGTACCCTCACCTGGACCCTAAACCGTCCCCGTCCCCTAACCCTAACCCTAGCCCGAACCCTAACCCTAAACCTTCCCCGAAGCCTGACCCTCACCCGTCCCCTAATCCTAACCCGTACGCTAACACTAACACCGCGCCCTCACACGCACGCTCCCCCTAAAGCGTTGCCGTACCCTCACCTGGACCCTAAACCGTCCCCGGTCCCCTAACCCTAACCCTAGCCCGAACCCTAACCCTAACCCTATCCCGAAGCCTGACCCTCACCCGTCCCCTAATCCTAACCCCGTACGCTAACACTAACCGCGCCCCTCACACGCACGCTCCCCCTAAAGCGTTGCCGTACCCTCACCTGGACCCTAAACCGTCCCCAGTCCCCTAACCCTAACCCTAGCCCGAACCCTAACCCTAACCCTTCCCGAAGCCTGACCCTCACCCGTCCCCTAATCCTAACCCGTACGCTAACACTAACCCGCGCCCTCACACGCACGCTCCCCCTAAAGCGTTTGCCGTACCTCACCTGGACCCTAAACCGTCCCCGTCCCCTAACCCTAACCCTAGCCGAACCCTAACCCTAACCCTTCCCCGAAGCCTGACCCTCACCCGTCCCCTAATCCTAACCCGTACGCTAACACTAACCCGCGCCCTCACACGCACGCTCCCCCTAAAGCGTTGCCGTACCCTCACCTGGACCCTAAACCGTCCCCGTCCCCTAACCCTAACCCTAGCCCGAACCCTAACCCTAAACCCTTCCCCGAAGCCTGACCCTCACCCGTCCCCTAATCCTAACCCGTACGCTAACACTAACCCGCGCCCTCACACGCACGCTCCCCCTAAAGCGTTGCCGTACCCTCACCTGGACCCTAAACCGTCCCCGTCCCCTAACCCTAACCCTAGCCCGAACCCTAACCCTAACCCTTCCCGAAGCCTGACCCTCACCCGTCCCCTAATCCTAACCCGTACGCTAACACTAACCCGCGCCCTCACACGCCCGGTCCCCCTAAAGCGTTGCCGTACCCTCACCTGGACCCTAAACCGTCCCGTCCCCTAACCCCTAACCCTAGCCCGAACCCTAACCTTTCCCCGAAGCCTGACCCTCAACCGTCCCCTAATCCTAACCGTACGCTAACACTAACCCGCGCCCTCACACGCACGCTCCCCTAAAGCGTTGCCGTACCCTCACCTGGACCCTAAACCGTCCCCGTCCCCTAACCCTAACCCTAGCCCGAACCTAACCCTAACCCTTCCCCGAAGCCTGACCTCACCCGTACCCTAATCCTAACCCGTACGCTAACACTAACCCGCGCCCTCACATGCACGCTCCCCCTAAAGCGTTGCCGTACCCTCACCTGGACCCTAAACCGTCCCCGTCCCCTAACCCTAACCCTAGCCCGAACCCTAACCCTAAACCCTTCCCCGAAGCCTGACCCTCACCCGTCCCCTAATCCTAACCCGTACGCTAACACTAACCCGCGCCCTCACACGCACGCTCCCCCTAAAGCGTTATCCGTACCCTCACCTGGACCCTAAACCGTCCCCGTCCCCTAACCCTAACCCTAGCCCGAACCCTAACCCTAACCCTTCCCCGAAGCCTGACCCTCACCCGTCCCCTAATCCTAACCCGTACGCTAACACTAACCCGCGCCCTCACACGCACGCTCCCCCTAAAGCGTTGCCGTACCCTCACCTGGACCCTAAACCGTCCCCGTCCCCTAACCCTAACCCTAGCCCGAACCCTAACCCTAACCCTTCCCCGAAGCCTGACCCTCACCCGTCCCCTAATCCTAACCCGTACGCTAACACTAACCCGCGCCCTCACACGTACGCTCCCCCTAAAGCGTTGCCGTACCCTCACCTGGACCCTAAACC
This sequence comes from Tursiops truncatus, assembly GCF_011762595.2. Lineage (NCBI taxonomy): Eukaryota > Metazoa > Chordata > Mammalia > Artiodactyla > Delphinidae > Tursiops > Tursiops truncatus. The sequence goes on from NC_047054.1 coordinate 23,295, forward strand.
GTCCCCGTCCCCTAACCTAACCCTAGCCCGAACCCTAACCCTAACCCTTCCCCGAAGCCTGACCCTCACCCGTCCCCTAATCCTAACCCGTACGCTAACACTAACCCGCGCCCTCACACGCACGCTCCCCCTAAAGCGTTGCCGTACCCTCACCTGGACCTAAACCGTCCCCGTCCCCTAACCCTAACCCTAGCCCGAACCCTAACCCTAACCCTTCCCGAAGCCTGACCCTCACCCGTCCCCTAATCCTAACCCGTACGCTAACACTAACCCGCGCCCTCACACGCACGCTCCCCCTAAAGCGTTGCCGTACCCTCACCTGGACCCTAAACCGTCCCCGTCCCCTAACCTAACCCTAGCCCGAACCCTAACCCTAACCCTTCCCCGAAGCCTGACCCTCACCCGTCCCCTAATCCTAACCCGTACGCTAACACTAACCCGCGCCCTCACACGCACGCTCCCCCTAAAGCGTTGTCCGTACCCTCACCTGGACCCTAAACCGTCCCCGTCCCCTAACCCTAACCCTAGCCCGAACCCTAACCCTAACCCTTCCCCGAAGCCTGACCCTCACCCGTCCCCTAATCCTAACCCGTACGCTAACACTAACCCGCGCCCTCACACGCTCGCTCCCCCTAAAGCGTTGCCGTACCCTCACCTGGACCCTAAACCGTCCCCGTCCCCTAACCCTAACCCTAGCCCGAACCCTAACCCTAACCCTTCCCCGAAGCCTGACCCTCACCCGTCCCCTAATCCTAACCCGTACGCTAACACTAACCCGCGCCCTCACACCTACGCTCCCCCTAAAGCGTTGTCGTACCCTCACCTGGACCCTAAACCGTCCCCGTCCCCTAACCCTAACCCTAGCCCGAACCCTAACCCTAACCCTTCCCCGAAGCCTGACCCTCACCCGTCCCCTAATCCTAACCCGTACGCTAACACTAACCCGCGCCCTCACACGTACGCTCCCCCTAAAGTGTTTCCGTACCCTCACCTGGACCCTAAACCGTCCCCGTCCCCTAACCCTAACCCTAGCCCGAACCCTAACCCTAACCCTTCCCCGAAGCCTGACCCTCACCCGTCCCCTAATCCTAACCCGTACGCTAACACTAACCCGCGCCCTCACACCTACGCTCCCCCTAAAGCGTTTCGTACCCTCACCTGGACCCTAAACCGTCCCCGTCCCCTAACCCTAACCCTAGCCCGAACCCTAACCCTAACCCTTCCCCGAAGCCTGACCCTCACCCGTCCCCTAATCCTAACCCGTACGCTAACACTAACCCGCGCCCTCACACCTACGCTCCCCCTAAAGCGTTGTCGTACCCTCACCTGGACCCTAAACCGTCCCGTCCCCTAACCCTAACCCTAGCCCGAACCCTAAACCTAACCCTTCCCCGAAGCCTGACCCTCACCCGTCCCCTAATCCTAACCCGTACGCTAACGCTAACCCGCGCCCTCACACGCTACGCTCCCCCTAAAGCGTTGTCGTACCCTCACCTGGACCCTAAACCGTCCCCGTCCCCTAACCTAACCCTAGCCCGAACCCTAACCCTAACCCTTCCCCGAAGCCTGACCCTCACCCGTCCCCTAATCCTAACCCGTACGCTAACACCAAACCGCGCCCTCACACCTACGCTCCCCCTAAAGCGTTGCCGTACCCTCACCTGGACCCTAAACCGTCCCCGTCCCCTAACCCTAACCCTAGCCCGAACCCTAACCCTAACCCTTCCCCGAAGCCTGACCCTCACCCGTCCCCTAATCCTAACCCGTACGCTAACGCTAACCCGCGCCCTCACACGTACGCTCCCCCTAAGCGTTGTCGTACCCTCACCTGGACCCTAAACCGTCCCCGTCCCCTAACCCTAAACCCTAGCCCGAACCCTAACCCTAACCCTTCCCCGAAGCCTGACCCTCACCCGTCCCCTAATCCTAACCCGTACGCTAACGCTAACCCGCGCCCTCACACGCACGCTCCCCCTAAAGCGTTGTCGTACCCTCACCTGGACCCTAAACCGTCCCCGTCCCCTAACCCTAACCCTAGCCCGAACCCTAACCCTAACCCTTCCCCCGAAGCCTGACCCTCACACCGTCCCCTAATCCTAACCCGTACGCTAACAGCTAACCCGCGCCCTCACACGTACGCTCCCCTAAAGCGTTGTCGTACCCTCACCTGGACCCTAAACCGTCCCCGTCCCCTAACCCTAACCCTAGCCCGAACCCTAACCCTAACCCTTCCCCGAAGCCTGACCCTCACCCGTCCCCTAATCCTAACCCGTACGCTAACACTAACCCGCTCCCTCACACGTACGCTCCCCCTAAAGCGTTGTCCGTACCCCTCACCTGGACCCTAAACCGTCCCCGTCCTTAACCCATACCTAGCCCGAACCCTAACCCTAACACTTCCCCGAAGCCTGACCCTCACCCGTCCCCTAATCCTAACCCGTACGCTAACACTAACCCACGCCCTCACACGTACGCTCCCCCTAAAGCGTTGTCCGTACCCTCACCTGGACCCTAAACCGTCCCCGTCCCCTAATCCTAACCCTAACCCTAGCCCGAACCCTAACCCTAACACTTCCCCGAAGCCTGACCTTCACCCGTCCCCTAATCCTAACCCGTACGCTAACGCTAACTCGCGCCCTCACACGTACGCTCCCCCTAAAGCGTTGTCGTACCCTCACCTGGACCCTAAACCGTCCCCGTGCCCTATCCCTAACCCTAGCCCGAACCTTAACCCTAACCCTTCCCCGATGCCTGACCCTCACCCGTCCCCTAATCCTAACCCAAACGCTAACGCTAATCAGCGCCCTCACACGTACGCTCCCCCTAAAGCGTTGTCGTACCCTCACCTGGACCCTAAACCGTCCCCGGCCCCTAACCGTAACCCTAGCCCGAACCCTAACCCTAACCCTTCCCCGAAGCCTGACCCTCACCCGTCCCCTAATCCTAACCCGTACGATAACGCTAACCCGCACCCTCACACGTACGCTCCCCCTAAAGCGTTGTCGTACCCTCACCTGGACCCTAAACCGTCCTCGTCCCCTAACCCTAACCCTAGCCCGAACCCTAACCCTAACCCTTCCCCGAAGCCTGACCCTAACCCGTCCCCTAATCCTAACCCGTACGCTAACGCTAACCCGCGCCCTCACACGTATCCTCACCCTAAAGCGTTGTCGTACCATCACCTGGACCCTAAACCGTCCCCGTCCCCTAACCCTAACCCTAGCCCGTACCCTAACCCTAACCCTTCCCCGAAGCCTGACCCTCACCCGTCCCCTAATCCTAACCCGTACGCTAACGCTAACCCGCGCCCTCACACGTACGCTCCCCCTAAAGCGTTGTCGTACCCTCACCATGGACCCTAAACCATCCCCGTCCCCGTCCCCTAACCCTAGCCCGAACCCTAACCCTAACCCTTCCCCGAAGCCTGACCCTCACCCGTCCCCTAATCCTAACCCGTACTCTAACGTTACCCTGCACCCTCACACGCACACTCCCCCTAAAGCATTGTCGTACCCTCACCTGGACCCTAAACCGTCCCCGTCCCCTAACACTAACCCTAGCCCGAATCCTAAACCCTAACCCTTCCCCGAAGCCTGACCCTCACCCGTCCCCTAATCCTAACCCGTACGCTAACGCTAACCCGCGCCCTCACACGTACGCTCCCCCTAAAGCGTTGTCGTACCCTCACCTGGACCCTAAACCGTCCCCGTCCCCTAACCCTAACCCTAGCCCGAACCCTAACACTAACCCTTCCCCGAAGCCTAACAAGCAACCTTCACCTAATCCTAACCCGTACGCTAACGCTAACCAGCGCCCTCACACGTACGCTCCCCCTAAAGCGTTGTCGTACCCTCACCTGGACCCTAAACCGTCCCTGTCCCCTAACCCTAACCCTAACCCTAACCCGAACCCTAACCCTAACCCTTCCCCGAAGCCTGACCCTCACCCGTCCCCTAATCCTTACACGTACGCTAACGATAACCCACGCCCGCACACGTACGCTCCCCCTAAGGCGTTGTCGTACCCTCACCTGAACCCTAAACCGTCCCCGTCTCCCAACCCTAACCCTAGCCCGAACCCTAACCCTAACCCTTCCCCGAAGCCTAACCTCACCCGTCCCCTAATCCTAACCCGTACGCTAACGCTAACCTGCGCCCTCACACGTACGCTCCCCCTAAAGCGTGTCGTACCCTCACCTGGACCCTAAACCGTCCCTGTCCCCTAACCCTAACCCTAACCCGAACCCTAACCCTAACCCTTCCCCGAAGCCTGACCCTCACCTGTCCCCTAATCCTAACCCGTACGCTAACGCTAACCCGCGCCCTCACACGTACGCTCCCTCTAAAGCGTTGTCGTACCCTCACCTGGACCCTAAACCGTCCCCGTCCCCTAACCCTAACCCTAGCCCGAACCCTAACCCTAACCCTTCCACGAAGCCTGACCCTCACCCGTCGCCTAATCCTAACCCGTACGCTAACACTAACCCGCGCCCTCACATGTACGCTCCCCCTGAAGCGTTGTCGTACCCTCACCTGGACCCTAAACCGTCCCCATCCCCTAACCCTAACCCTAGCCCGAACCCTAACCCTAACCCGTCCCCGAAGCCTGACCCTCACCCGTCCCCTAATCCTAACCCGTACGCTAACGCTAACCCGCGCCCTCACACGTACGCTCACCCTGAAGCGTTGTGGTACCCTCACCAGGACCCTAAACCGTCCTCGTCCCCTAAACATAACCCTAGCCCGAACCCTAACCCTAACCCTTCCCCAAAGCCTGACACTCACCCGTCCCCTAATCCTAACACGTACGCTAACGCTAACCCGCGCCCTCACACACACGCTCCCCTTAAAGCGTTGTGGTACCCTCACCTGGACCCTAAACCGTCCCCGTCACCTAACCCTAACCCTAGCCCGAACCCTAACCCTAACCCTTCCCCGAAGCCTGACCCTCACCCGTCCCCTATTCCTAACCCGTACGCTAACGCTAACCCGCACCCTCACATGTACGCTCACCCTGAAGCGTTGTCGTACCCTCACCTGGACCCTAAACTGTTCCCGTCCACTAACCCTAACCCTAGACCAAACCCTAACCCTAACCCTTCCCTGAAGCCTGACCCTCATCCGTCCCCTAATCCTAACCCGTACGCTAACGCTAACCCGCGCCCTCAAACGTACGCTCCCCCGGAAGCGTTGTCGTACACTCACCTGGACCCTAAACCGTCCCCGTCCCCTAACCCTAACCCTAACCCGAACCCTAACCCTAACCCTTCCCCGAAGCCTGAACCTCACCCATCCCCTAATCCTAACCCGTATGCTAACGCTAGCCCGCGCCCTCACACGTACGCTCCCCCTGAAGCGTTGTCGTACCCTCACGTGGACCCTAAACCGTCCCCGTCCCCTAACCCTAACCCTAGCCCGAACGCTAACCCTAACCCTTCTCTGAAGCCTGACCCTCACCCGTCCCCTAATCCTAACCCGTACGCTAACGCTAGCCCGCGCCCTCACACGTACGCTCCCCCTAAAGCGTTGTCGTACCCTCACCTGGACCCTAAACCGTCCCCGTCCCCTAACCCTAACCCTAGAACGAACCCTAACCCTAACACTTACCCGAAGCCTGACCCTCACCCGTCCCCTAATCGTAACCCGTACGCTAACGCTAACCCGCGCCCTCACACGTACGCTCCCCCTAAAGCGTTGTCGTACCATCACCTGGACCCTAAACCGTCCCCGTCCCCTAACCCTAACCCTAGCCCGAACCCTAACCCTAACCCTTCCCCGAAGCCTGACCCTCACCCGTCCCCTAATCCTAACGCGTACGCTAACGCTAACCAGAGCCCTCACACGTACGCTACCCCTAAAGCGTTGTCGTACCCTCACCTGGACCGTAAACCGTCCCCGTCCCCTAACCCTAACCCTAGCCCGAACCCTAACCCTAACGCTTCCCCGAAGCCTGACCCTCACCCGTCCCCTAATCCTAACCCGTACGCTAATGCTAACCCGCGCCCTCACACGTACGCTCCCCCTGAAGCGTTGTGGTACCCTCACCTGGACCCCATACCGTCCTCGTCCCCTAAACATAACCCTAGCCCGAACCCTAACCCTAACCCTTCCCCGAAGCCTGACACTCACCCGTCCCCTAATCCTAACCCGTACGCTAACGCTAACCTGCGCCCGCACACGCACGCTCCCCTTAAAGCGTTGTCGTACCCTCACCTGGACCCTAAACCGTCCCCGTCCCCTAACCCTAACCCTAGCCCGAACCCTAACCCTAACCCTTCCCCGAAGCCTGACCCTCACCCGTCCCCTAATCCTAACCCGTACGCTAACGCTAACCCGCACCCTCACACGTACGCTCACCATGAAACGTTGTCGTACCCTCACCTGGACCCTAAACCGTGCCCGTGTCCTAACCCTAACCCTAGGCCAAACCATAACCCTAACCCTTCCCCGAAGCCTGACCCTCACCCGTCCCCTAGTCCTAACCCGTACGCTAACGCTAACCTGCGCCCTCACACGCACGCTCCCCCTAAAGCGTTGTCGTACGCTCACCTGGACCGTAAACCGTCCCCGTCCCCTAACCCTAACCCTAGCCCGAACCCTAACCCTAACCCTTCCCCGAAGCCTGACCCTCACCCGTCCCCTAATCCTAACCCCTACGCTAACGGTAACCCGCGCCCTCAAACGTACGCTCCCCCTGAAGCGTTGTCGTACCCTCACCTGGACCCTAAACCGTCCCCGTCCCCTAACCCTAACCCTAGCCCGAACCCTAACCCTAACCCTTCCCCGAAGCCTGACCATCACCCGTCCCCTAATCCTAACCCGTACGTTAACGCTAACCCGCGCCCTCACACGTACGCTTCCCCTAAAGCGTTGTCGTACCCTCACCTGGACCCTAAACCGTCCCCGTCCCCTAATCCTAACCCTAGCCCGTACCCCTAACCCCTAACCCCCTGACCCTAACCCTAACCCCCTAACCCTAACCCTCTAACCCTAACCCTAACCCTCTAACCCTAACCCTAACCCGTAACCCTAACCATAATCCCTAACCCCTAACCCCTAACCCTAACCCTAACCCTAACCCCTAACCCTAACCCTCTAACCCTCACCCTCACCCTCACCCCAATCCCAACCCGTATCCCTAACCCTAACCCCTAACCCCTAACCCTAACCCTAAACCTAACCACTAACCCTAACCGTAACCGTAACCCTAAACCCTAACCCTAACCCTAACCCTAACCCTAAACCCTAAACCTAACCCTAGGTTCTTAGATGATGGTATTGTTTTGCTTCTCCACTTCACTTCTGAGCTGGAATAAAAACTGTCGAAAACTACAAGAAACCACGCTAAGCTGAAGTCAGCGTTCCTCAAAAACCAACGTTCGGTTCCACTGTTCATTTCACCACTTGTTAGTTCAACACAGCATCTGCCTTTTCAAGAGCTCAGAGTCCGTTCAAGTTTTCAGGTGAATATAAGCAGTAAGCAGTAAACCCCCAAACAAGCGTCTCTAAACTCTGGGGGCCAAAGTCAGTTACACCCACTACCAGGGCACAGCGTGGAAGGGTGCCCGGGGCCCCCTCAGGCCTAGGGTCTCCGGCCCGACCATGGTGCGCCCCGTCAAGAACGTGCAGGTAAGGCTGGGAGCCAAGGACTGCCAGAGAGATGCCACAGGTGGCCTGGAAGGCTGGCTGGCCCCGCATGGCACTTAGGCCTACTCCTCCGGGCGGCCCAAGGCCGGGCCCCGCCTCCCAGGCCGGACGGACCCTCCGGCCTCAAGCTGGCCAACTTCAAGGGGAGGGGAGCTCGGAGCAGGGCTCAGGGGGCCCCTCTGGGTCCGTGAACTGTACAGTGTGACCGCCCAGGGCGTCAATTCCACCCTTCCCTCTGCGCCCAGAGTGCCTAAAGGTCCCTGGGCCGTCGCAGAGCGGGTGGCCAAGAGGTCCCTGGAAGGGGCGGCTGCAACCGGCCCCCTCCAGGGCGCCTGGCCGGCTGACGCAGCCCCGGCTCGTGCAGACGGTCCCGCACCTCCTTCCCGGGACCCCTCCCGGCCCCCCACGCCACAGGCGCCGCCGTTCGGCCAGGTCTCCCGGGCAACAGCCGCCGCCGCGCTTCCGAGGCGGGTCCGCGCGCCCACCCGCGGCCAGGCCGCTCACCTGTCCCGGGGGTCGGTCCAGCTGATCCTCCGGGTGTTGGAGTGATTGTAGAAGACTTTGCGTCGCAGTCCCCGGCCTCCTCCCAGCCCCGGGGTAGCGGCAGCTGCCCGCTCCCGGCCCTTCTAGGCATGGTCAGCGGCCTCGCCGGCTAGCGCCGCCTCCATAGGGACCCGGCGCGGGACGCGGCGGGAACGCGACGGGAACGCGACTACCCGGCCGGACCCGGCCGCCGGCGAGGGGCTGCGGGGCGTGGGGCGCGGCGGGGCCACGCGCGGGGGCACGTCAGGAAACTCTGCTCTCGGCCCCGCCGGGATTGCTCCACCATGTCTGCATCGGAGCAGGCGAACGAATCCTCCTCCCTCCTCCTCCCTCCTCCTCCCTCCTCCTCCTCCCCGTCCCCGTCCCGCTGTGGGCCCGAAGGGTCGCGGCGCCCAGGCTGCGCGAGCCGCCTCCGTCGGGGCTCGGATCCGGAAGCTCCGCGGACCGGAGGCCGCGGCGGCAGCAGGTGTCCTCATTTGCCTTCGATTACCATGCGCCCCGCCCGGGGCCCGCCCCCGCCCGCTGCTCCCGCGCTCGGCTCGTCCGCACGCCCGTTCCTGGCCGCCAAGTTCTGCGGCTCCGGATACCCGCTGCGCCTGCCGGGAACGGCGCCGTGTCTTTTTAGGCAGCTCTTCTGGAGAGGGGTCTAAGAAGGGACTTGTGTCTGAGACCTTTCTAGAGCCATTTCCCGTCTTTTGAACCATTGCCTGGGGATTCTCTCTCCTAGATTAGTGACAGGCTACCACCTTCTCTTAGGAACCCTCACTGGTGGGTGCTGCTTGAAATTTAATTTTAGTAACCTGATTTTTTCCCTTTTTTTATCGAAGTATGGTTGGTTTACATTGTGTTAATTTCTGCTTACAGCAAACTAATTTACTTACACATATATATATACATCCTTTTTTTCATATTCTTTTCCATTATGGTTTATCATAGGCTATTGAATATAGTTCCCTGTGCTCTACAGTAGGACCCTGTTGTTTATCCATTCTGTATATAAAAGCTCACATGTGCTGACCCCAACCTCCCACTCCATCCCTCCCCAACCCCTTCCCCCTTGGCAACCACCAGTCGTTCTCTATGTCCCTGATTCTCTTTCTGTTTCATAGATAGGTTCATATTCTAGGTTCCACATATAAGTGATATCATATGGTATTTGGCTTCCTCTTTCTGACTTACTTCACCTAGTATGGTCCATCCATGTTGCTGCAAATGGCATTATTTCATTCTTTTTTATGGTTGAGTAGTATTCCATTGTTTGCATGTACCACATCTTCTTCATGCATTCTTCTGTCAATGGACATTTAGGTTATTTCCATGTCTTGGCTATTGTGAATAGTGCTGCTATGAACACAGGGGTGCATGTATCTTTCTGAATTATAGTTTTGTCTGGATATATGCCCAGGAGTGGGATTGCTGGGTCATATGGTAGTTCTATTTTTAGTTTTCTGAGGAAACTGCATACTATTCTCCACAGTGGTGGCACCAACTTACATTCCCACCAACAGTGTAGGATGGTTCCCTTTTCTCCACACTATCCGCAGCATCTGTTATTTGTAGACTTTAGGGACGGCAATTCTGACCAATGTGAAGTGGTACCTCATGGTAGTTTTGATTTGCATTTCTCTTTTAGTGACCTGATTTTATTTCTTCTCCTCTCACTTCTTTACTTCCAAGTGTACGTTTGACTGTGTATGTGTGGGTATCTTAGTGTGTTTCTTTCTCCTTGGTCTTCCCACATTAAAGTCTAGTAAAAAAGAGTTGACCCAGTTTTCTCTGATTAAAAACCAATAAAGCCCAAATCACTAGAAAATCCAGGATTAAAAGGTGTTTGAAGATACCACAGTTTTTAAATACCCTTATTTGTAGACATATACGTGCAATATTGAATGTTTGTTCCCCGCATTTTACAGTACTTTCTTAGATTACAGCCCCACCAGTAAGAAGCACAATTTAAATAAATGTGAAGTCATAATAGATGTAAAACATTTGAAGTCATAATAGGGTTCTTTGCACTTTTTCTTTGCACTTTTCAATCAGAGGCATTTTGATCAGAACCACCTGCTAGTTATCATTTCTTTTCCTTTCTCTGCAAACTGCTGCACCTAGCCACCAGAATTCACCAAAGAAAGCTTGCAATCAGTGTCAGCTGGTGGGCGAATGTTTCTGTTATACTTAGTGTTCAGCAACATCACTACCTCTGCAGATCTCTGCTGCTGATAGTAAACTAGGAAATCATTGACCAAAGTTCACTGCGTAGAATCTGAGCTGAGGGGCTCTACCAGCTGTGTGACCTTGGGCAAGTTATCTCTTGGTCCCTCTGCTTCTTCCTCTGGAGAAAGAGGTGATGATTATACTAGCACCTACTTCATAGGGTGGTTACGAGTCTAAAATGAGTTAACACACGTGAGATGCTCCCGACGTGGCCCGGCGTGTAGTTTGTGCTCATTAAGGGTTAACTCTGGCCATTACAATGCATATCCCTTAGTTGGCCAGTGAGCAATGTTCAGTTCTCACAGCCTGTTATGGGCTGGATTGTGTCCCACTCCAGTTCATATGCTGAAGTCCTAACCTCCAGTGTCTCAGAATGTGACTGTATTTGAAAGTAGATCTTTAAAGAGATAATTAAGGTGAAGTGTGGTCATGGGGGTGAGCCCTAACCCAATGTGTCTTTATAAGAAGAGGAGATTAGGACACAGACACACACAGAGGAAGGACCATGTGCAGACACACTTTCTACAAGCTGAGGAGAGAGGGCTTCAGGAGAAAACAACGCTGTCCACGCCTTCATCTTGGACTTGCAGACTTCAGAAAATAACTTTCTGTCGTTTAAGCCACTTGGTCTGTGGTAAATACTAATGTTTTGGGGCTTTGTTATGGCAGCCTTAGCAAACTAGTCCACAGCCCAGTCTCAAGCTTTGTCCTTGAAACTGGCTGCGGTCTTGGGTTTCCTGTCCTTGAACCCTGCTGCTTCTCCCCTTTCTCTGGCTACTCAGTGCTCCCCACTGGCTCCTCTGCCATCTCTGCACCCCAGAATAGAAATGTTGCCCAGGTTCCTTCTCAGCACGCTTCTCTTTCTTTCTACGTTTTCTCACAAGGTGATTATCCGTTTTCCCGGCTCCACCTCTGGCCGTCACACAGAAGAATTGCAACTCTGTAGCTGTAGTTTCACCCTTCCTGAGATCTACACAGACTCCTCAGATGCCTGTTAGACATCTTCACGGCTGTGTCTTACTAATAAATCCTCCAGCCAAGCCCACTGTCTTTTCATACTTTTTCCTCCTCTTTTGCACCTTCCCTTAATGACTTCCTTATCTTCTTAGAGACCCAAAATATGAAACCACCCAACCATCGCTTATTTCCTTCCCTCACCGCTCCCTTGTCCCCACGCCCCATAAACTCAATTCCCACAAAGTTTTCCATACTTCTCACCTGTCCCAGTCACCTCACAAGTCCAGGACCCATCAGCAGTTGCCCAATATTTGGCAAAATTACTCCTTATTTCCCCTGCCTTCAGCTTTGGATCTACATCCTTCAAGGAGTTATTTTCCTAAAACACAAATGCTAGTATTTTCTTCCCAAAATATCTTAGTGGCCCTTTGTTGCCTAATTTAACAAATAAAGCCCAAATTACTTCCATTGGCATTCAGGATTTTCTATGATCTATTAAATAGCCTTCCTTTTCAACTTTAAAGGATATTTTAAAAAATATCCACAAAATCAGCAAATATACTTTACACCGCTGCCGTATCAGACTACTTCAGAACCAGTTGTTGAACCTGCAGGAAGCAAGCATTTATGTTCTGCAAATATATTGCCCTTGTCTTCTGTATATTACAAGACTTCCCTTCAAGGCAGGTCCTACGTGGTAAATGGAACAAAGGAGAATTCTGATGTTTTTTATAAATGCTATTTTTAATTTCATGGATTCCCATCACACCTTTTGTTGTTGTTGTTTTCCACTTTGATTGAAATATAATTGACACACATCATTGTATATGTTTAAGGTGTACAGCTTAATGATTTGACTTACATACGTTGAGAAGCAATCATCGCAGAAGGTTTAGGTATCTTACATCATCTCATGTAGATACAAAAACAAAGAGAAAGAAAAAAATATTTCTCCTTGTGATGAGAACTCTTACGGTTTACTCTCTCAGCTTCCCTACATATCACACAGCAGTCATCATGTTGTACATGACATCTCTAGTACTTACTTACCTTATGAATGGAAATTTGTTCCTTTGACCACCTTCCTCTAATTCCCCCTTCCCCTACCCTCTGCCTCTGATAACCACAAGTCAGATTTCTTTTCTTATGAGGTTGTTGGGCTTTTTGTTTTCTTTTGTCTTTTAGATTCCACATATAAGGGAGATCATGCAGTATTTGCCTTTCTCTCTCTGATTTATTTCACTAAGCATAATGCCCTCAAGGCCTATCCATGTTGCTGCAAATCCTTGTTTTCTGTGGCCGAAATACATGTATATGTGGATGTTTATACACACACACACACATACCACAACTTCTTTATCTATTCATCTGTAAATGGCCGCTTCCAAATAACGCTGCAGTGAACCTGGGGGCTCAGATATCTCTTCGACATAGTGTCTTGGTTTACTTCAGATATATTCCTAGAAGTGGAATTGCTGGATCATGTGGTAGTTGTATTTTTAACGTTTTGAAGAGCCTGCATATTGTTAGTGGCTGCACCAATTTACAGTCTTTCCAACAGTGCACAGGGTTCCCATGTCTCCTCATCCTCGCCCACATCGGTCCCCTTGGCTTCTTGCTGATGGCCATCCTAACAGGCCTGAGGTGATATCTCATTGTGGTTTTGCCCTCATCACATTTTATCCACATTAAACTGTAGACCTGAGTATAATAATTTGGGTGTATGCATCTGTCATTCATCCTAGGTCTATTTATAAAACTTCAAGGATACCATGGCCCTGCACCCACAACTGCAAATGATCAAGGCCCAGAAGCACTCCTTGGAAAGTGTCAAGAGTCCAAGACTCAAGTCCATTGCAATCAAATGTATTTCCAGTGAGCCTTGCATAAATGTTCTGAAGGACCCTTGCATAAGTGGTAGAATTCATATGTGAAATCCTGCATAGTAAGCGAAAAGAAAGGTAACCTCAGTTCAGTCTTGTTCGTGGGGCAAATCCAAGATTCACAGATTTCCGGTAGCAGTTGTTCAGCAGATAAAGGATCGAGTCTTGGCAGGGAAAGGGAGATCTGTGTGAGGGCTGTAATTTTGGAGTTTTCCCCCAGGAGACGAACAGAACTGTGCCGAAGGATGGATCGCCCGCCAGGGAGTACAGAGGGAGAAGAGAGGTGTGAACCTTCAGTGTGCACACGCAGAAAGGAGAATTCATGAAAAGTGATCCCAATCTAGCAGTCAGTGCTTAGATAAATGAGAAAAAAAATGAGGGGAAAAAAAGAGAAAAAGAAAAAGACATTATCTCTCAGTTATGTTTTCTATCTTAAGGATTTATCCAAATCTTCGTCAACACGATCTAAGAACATTTTGTTTTTCTTTCTGCTTAACTTGCTTTAAACTTTTAAACTATTTTGGTATCATTCTTTAGCATGGGCAGAGAGAAGATTTTTTTAAAAAGGGTTCTTTGGGGATCATTAAATATAGTTTTTAATCTGTTTCACTTGATTTTTATTTTAGTAATACCCAGAGGAATATTCATCTATGAATCAGTCTGAAATAATGGAGCTTGCAATAATTGTATTTTGGAGAAATAGGTCAGTTCACAGCTGCCACCAAAAAGGTAACATCTTGTAGCAATAGTTCTTTCTGAAGGTCGGTCATCAAAACTGTTGCTAAGTCAACCAGTCCATGTGTTTTAAACTTGACATTAATGGTTAGAAACCTACACATGTAGTTTTTTTGGGGGGGCGGTGCAAATTTTTGAAGAACAATACTTTAGGTTAAGGTAGATGGGGAGTTTGGGGCCAAAATTCCATCAATAATATTACTCCAGTGCACTTCACCTGAGTTGAGAAAGGTCATATAGGTTCTTCCCCTATTATGAACACTTGACTGATGAACTTTCATACACACAATTCAGTACCTGTAGCCTGAAACCTCTTCCTGCCCTCCGGGTTTTTCCTGGGACACCGGAGAGGGCATGAGATGCTGCTGCCACCTGGTGGTCAACAGGGGTAACTAACATTTACCCCCAAGCTGTTCCCTCCGGGCATCCTCCATCCAGTTCAGTCCATGTCTGCTGTGTTCAGTAAACATTTACTGAGCTGACATGAGGGCCAGGCATTGTGATCATTCCTAAGGGGACATGCCTATCCCTGTATACTTTTCCTTTTTTACCATTTACAATTTAGTTTATTTAATCTCATGCAATTGCTTTCTTGGGAACGGACTCATTCCCTTTTACCCTCTCTGTCCCCCATCCTCGCTCAGTTCTTTGTCGGTTCCTTTAGAAATGGTTAGCTCTCTTCTCCTTCTTGCTTAGCTTCCATCTGGGCACCACCAATGACACTAACCATGTCTTAAAGCGAAAATGTTATGCTGTTAGACATTATTCCAAAGAAAAAGGAAATCATACAATTTATAATTTTTCCACAGACTTCTAAAGGCTTCAAAAGGGCCCAGAGTTTCACAAAAGACGCTTTTTGTCTTCCTGTCTAATTGCATCTACACTATTTTTATTCATCTTTCCTGAGGCACCAACATTGAAGAAAAATATTTCTAATTCTTTTCATCCATTTTCTATTTTCTAGCCATAGTAAATTTTCCTTTTTCTTTTTTTTATTTCTGTATTATTCTTTATACAACTGTATTTGATAAAGAACATATTAAATAGATATAAAAGAGAAAAACTGTGATACATACTTAATAGCATTTACCATGATGCCGACTAGCAACGTATCAGACACGCTCTTTCCTTTTTCTCCAGCAACTTTTCTGATTTTGCACCAAGCTGAGCATGCACAGTGAGCTGTGAAAATGAACAATGGTCGGGGACAGCTAAGTTAAAAGTCAGATTCCAAATATTTGGAGGGGAAAAAATTAAATGGTCGTGTTCTCTGGTGAAGACACTGATCGTTTAGCAGAATTTTGGAATCAGCCACGCGTGTAAGGAAAATGTAAATGCAGATTTTGGGGCTCCTCCTGTGACTCCCTCCTTTCCATAAATTTTCCTTTTTCTATTTCTCAGCTCATTGTGGGTTACATCAGCTTGCTTGAGATTGTTAGTAAGCATAATCATCATTGATAAAACCGCTTTTAGGGAAAATTCATTTGAATTCAAACAAGTAGCTAAAAGCTTTTGAAATGTAGTCCACTTCAACAAGAGACGTATCTGCAATTAAAAAACATAAATTAGGGGCTATTTTGTTTATAATATTAAAAAGATTTGTAACTTCATAGTTTAACTTATCACGGAATCTCTAAATAACGTGATCTCCTGAATGCATTTAAATTGTGATTCAATTGTAAAACATTTAGAAATAGAAGTTGCTATAAATCCAGTGGGGGTAAACACAGAGCCAGTAAGAATCAAAGAATTTGGGAAGAATCACACAATTTCAGGATTCTGTTAGTTCCACTAAGTGTGCACATATCAAATAGTCTTATTTGTAATCAAAGCATTTGGGAAGACTAATTATAATAAGAACTATGTAACCTTCAAATAAATTCCTAGAATTCCTGGTGGGATTGCTAAATCAAAGGGTATATACATTTGTAATTTTGATAGATATTGCCAAGTTTCCCTCCATAGAGATTATACCAATTACATTTGTATCCATTTTTAAATCCCCAAAGACGTCATTGTTATTGGTTGATACAGTCAGTGTTTATTAAATTTATCCAAACATTTATGGTTTCCTTTGCTATTCATTCCTTCCTCATCTCTGGCCCTCCATATGGGATTATTTTCCTTTTTAAAAGTACATCCCCGGACTTCCCTGGTGGCGCAGTGGTTAAGATGCCACCAGCCAATGCAGCAGACACGGGTTCGAGTCCTGGTCCAGGAAGATCCCACATGCCGCCGCAGAGCAACTAAGCCCATGCGCCACAACTACCGAGCCTGCGCTCTAGAGCCCGCGAGCCACAACTACTGAGCCCATGCACCACAACTACTGAAGCCCGTGTGCCTACGGCCCGTTCTCCGCAACAAGAGAAGCCACCGCAATGAGAAGCCCGCCCACCGCAATGAAGAGTAGCCCCCCGTCGCCACAACTAGAGAAAGCCTGTGCAGAGCAACAAAGACCCAACGCAGCCAAAAATAAATAAATAAAATTAATTTAAAAGTATATCCCTCAGAATTTCCTTTAGTGAGTTTCTGCTGTGGTGAACTCTCTGTTTTGTGTGAATGAAAATGTCTTTATTTGTCCTCCTCCCTGAAATAATTCTAGTCTGACAATTATGGTCTCTTAGCACGTTGAAAAATCTCATCCTTTAAGCTTCCTTTGTTGCTGTTAAGGACTTAGGTCTCAGTCTGACTGTAACTCTTTCCAAGGTAATTCATGTTTCCCCCTCTGGTTGCTTTTAAGGTCTTTCGCTTTGGATTTTAAAATAATTGATATTGTCTTAGGGTTTTTCAGAAACTTCCTTTGCTTTGTTTTAGTTTCCTTTGATGTGTCTAGATGTGGATTTTCTTTTTCCTGTTTAATATTTGATGAACTCCTTAAATCTGTGGATTTGTCTCTTTTATTAGTCATTAGTTATTATCCTTTTAAATATGGTCTTTTGCTTATTTATTTCATCCTCTCTAGACTCTCAATAAATGTATATCAGACCCTCCTCTTCTATCTTCTATGCCTTTAATCCTCTCTTCTGTATTTTTTGTCTTCTGTGCTGCGTTCTAGATAATTTCTTCTGACCAACATCAACATCCGGTTCAGGAATGTTCTCTTTAGCTCTGTCTCGCCTGCTGTTAAACTCTTTTTGACTAATTGATTTCAGTTACAGAGTTTTTCAACTTTAGAGGTTCTATTTGTTTCTTTGTTAAGGCAATGTTTATAGTTTCTGGTTTCCTGGAGATATTTTCAAGCTAGTTTTTTACTCCTTGACGCATAAAAGCAGCTGCTTCGCAGCATATGCCTGGGCATCCCAGTGTCTGAGGTGTCTGTGGCGGCCATGAACATGCACCTCTCAGATATCTGGCGACTAAGAGCATAAATAGCTGTTGGCACCAGCTGCTGTGCTGTGGTGCCCATGACCACATTCACGCAGAGGACACGTCCAGGCACAGCAAGGACCCGGAGGAAAACCTGTTTATGGGAGACACGAGACTCCTTTGACAGGTGACTTTGGCTCAAGGACTCCCCTCCGGCCTTACTGAACTTTCTTAGCGCTGCGTTGCAGTTTAAGACTCTCCCACCTAACCTTCCACCCTTCCTTGTCTCCTTCACAGGGGCCTGAACTGCAGTGTGGTAGGTCCCTAAGCCCCCGCCATTCCCTTTATGCCTCTTCATTTTCCTTCACGGGCATTTCCCCTCATAAATCCTTGCGTGTCTAGTCTTGTCTTGGTGTCTGCTTCCTGGAGCACCTCAACTAGCCCGAGCGGTACCAGGATTAACCCAAGACAGTAGATGAGAAATGTGCATCTGAGATTGCCCCACGCACTGCTAAGTGGGCCAAGAGGACGCCAACCCGGTTGGTTGGTGGGGCGCGAAGCGTCTTGGCACAGGGTGGAGGCTTAATTACTAACGATTTCATCAGCGGTGATGTGAAAAAGTGCCCCAGTGCCAGGGCTACAGCAATGATGCAGGCACTCAAGCGATATGGGGGAGCCATGCCTACAAAAACAGAGTTGACTGGTTACTGTTAAATTGTACTGATGCCCTGCAGAGGGATAATGAGAAACTGAGGGCAGTTAATGGCTAAGTGTGAGAGGCTCAGTGGTAACTTACAGAGGGGCCCTTCTCTCCTGCAGTGGAAGAGCAGACGCAGTGGAGAGTAGGCTGAAGACAGCTGTTAGAGACGTCTGCAAGCTTAGCCAAGGCAGGCCTGTAACACAAAAATTTGAGCCCCGTTGGGGAAAACCTGAGACTCTGAAACATACGATGGGGTCACCTGAATGGATGCCCTGCGCGTGTCAGCTCTGTGACCACCAGCTACCTCCATCCTCCAGGCTTACAGAGGTGCCCACCCTTCCCCAGTCAGAGTTAGCGCTTGTGCTAGATGGGAAGACACTGCATAGACCTTGCCTACGAGGCAACTGTTGTCCCCTCTTGGGGGTCCCCACCTCTTCTTCTGGCAGCCAGAATGATCACTAGGGTTACATCCCAGTGCAACCCAGCTGAAGATGGGCTGGGCATGATAAGGAAGGAAAGAGACCATACACCAAAATAATGACAGGAAGCATCCAGCATCTGCTGGCAAGAGCCAGGGGGGCAGCCCTGGAATTAAATTTTAAAGATGCTCAATCAAGGCTAGTGGAATCTGGGACTAGATAAGCAATTTCTTGGGAGATGGGATTTAATATCCTGGCAAGAACCCCAGGGGATGGGGAGAATTCCTTGCTGGGATAGCTCCTGGAAGCCTGGAGAAAGGGATGACCAGTACGCAGCTAAGTGGAAAGACCTGAGGTACCCAGGCAAACGGTAGAGTCAGGAGACGCTGGGATGGACGGATGGTCTCACTTCAATGAGACGGGATGACCAAGAAGTCTCTGTGAGACACACATACTCTAGAGGGCGGGAAATGAACCCTGTGAAGACTCAGAGCCCTGCCATTGGACAGAAGACTTTAGAGCTCAGAGATCTGGCACATCCTGGGACATCTCCTCTAAAATGACATCGCAGCCCAGGGCTCGAACCCGTGCCCCCTGCATTGGCAGGCGGATTCTTAACCACTGTGCCACCAGGGAAGCCCTCTTGCAGTTTCTAAAAACTACTTACATGTTGGAGCTGATTGAAAAAGAGTAAATGTATTACATTTTGAGTATTTTGCAAACAAAAAGGATTTTGAATGGCCCTGTTGTTAGGCATGAGAAATATATTTCCAGTGTTATTTTGACTTTTAGTAACTCTTTGAATGACATAACCCTTCTGATTGTGCCTCAGAAGAGTGGCCATGGAGGAAAATTTGTATTTCTTTTGTGAGCTTCGGTGAAAAGAAATCCACAGAATTCCATCTAAAGTTTAGGTAGCCTGAAGACTAAAGAGATTTGCTTATTTCTGGTTTTCTTGATTACTTTTGTTAGATTTTTAAATTTTATTTTGGAGCATTTTATAATAGCTACGGAGTCAGTTTGCCTCAGAATGAATCCTGGCCTCTATTTATGAGCTACGTGAAATTGGGCAAACAATTTGTTATCTTTCTGTCTCAGTTTCTTCTCCTGTAACAAGGGTAGAATAATAATATGTACTTCATGGAGCTGTTGTAAGGAACAAATCAGATGATGTCTGTAAAGTGCCTAGCTCAATAAAGCTTAGCTGTCCTTGTCATTTTTAACGGTTGAAAAATATCCCACTCTATGACTATCATAACTTATTTAGCCAACTGCCCATTGATAGATATTTACATTGCTTCTAATATTTTTGCTGTAATAAACAAAATTTGGTAAATATATGAAGATGTGGAGCAAAGGGATTTCTTATATACTGTTAGTGGGAGTGTAAATAGGTATCAACCCTTTAGGAAATAGTTTGACACTACTCTGTAAAGTTGAATATGAACATACCATGTGACTCACTAATTCCATGCCTAGGCATACATCCTAGAGAAACTGTTACATATCTGTGCCAGGAGATTTGTGTAAGAACATGCATAGCAGCCTTGTTCTTGGTAGCCCTAATGGAAAGGACCCAAATGTCCAACAGCAGTAGACTGGATAAAGGTGGCCTTGGAAACAAATGAACTACCACTACTTGCAAACCAGGAGAAACTCACAAGCATTTGACATTTGACAAACAAAGCAGGTCATATCCTAAAATTCATATGGAATCTCAAGGGACCCTAATACTCAAAATAATCTTGAAAAAGAAGAAAAAGTTGGAGGTCTCACACATCCTGGTTTCAAAACTTACTAGAAACCTTTAGTAATCACAAGACTTTGCTGCTGGCTGAAAGACAGACATATAGACGAATGGAACAGAATAGACAGCTAAGAAGTCAACCTTTACGTGTACACTCAAATGATTGTCGACAACGATTCAATGAGAAAAGGACAGTCTCTTCAACACATGTGATGGGAAAACTGGGTATAGACAGGCAGAGAATGAACGTGAACTCTTACTTTACACCATACGCAAAAATTAACTCAAAATGAATCAAAGACCTAAAACTATAAAACTCTTTGAAGAAAACATAGCGGAAAAGCTTCTTGAACTCTGGACTTGGCAAAGATTTCTTGGATATGACACCAAAAACACAGACAAAAAATGAGATCGAAATTAAAGAGTTCTGTGCATCAAAGGACAAAATTAGCAGAGAAAAAAACAACCTACAGAATGGGAGAGACGTTTGCGAACTATATATCTGATAAGGAGTTAATATCCAGACTATATAAAGAACTTCTGAAACACAACAACAAAAAAACAAGCAACCCAATTAAAACATGGAGAAGGGACTTGAATAAACATGTATCAAAAAAAAGATACACAAATGGCAATAGACACATGAAAAAAATGCTCAACATTATTAATCATTAGTGCAAATCAACACTAGTGAGATACTACCTTACATCCATCAGTATGGCCACTATTAAAAAAAAACAAACAAACAGAAAATAACAAGTGTTGATGAGAATGTGGAGAGATTGGAACCTTTGTGCACTGTTAGTAGGAATTTAAAGCAGTGCTACTGCCGTGGAAGACAGTGTGGCAGTGCCTCAAACAATTAAAACTAGAACTACCATGTGATCCAGCAATTCCTCTTTTGTGTATATACTGAAAAGAATTGAAAGCAAGGACTCGAAGACATATTTGTACATCCATGTTCATAGCAGCATTATTCACAACAGCCAAAATGTGGAAGGAACCCAAGTATCCATCAATGGATAAATAGGTAATCAAAATGCGGTATACATATATACAATGGAATGTTTTTCAGCTTTAAAAAGTAATGAAATTCTGATACATGCTACAGCATGGAGACCTCGAGGACATTATGCTAAGGGAAATAAGCCAGTCAATAAAGGACAAATACTGTATGATTCCCCTTATTTGAGGTACCTGGATTAGTAAAATGCATAGAGACAGAAGTAGAATGGTGGTTGCTAGGAGCTTGGGGGCAGTGGGGAATGAGGAATTACTGTGTAACAGGCACAGAGTTTCCACTTCGTGAGACAAAAAAGAGTTCTGTGGATGGATAGTGGTGATGAAAGCATAATAATGTGGCTGTACTTAATGCCACAAACTGTGCACTTGAATATGGTTAAGGTGGTAAAGTTTATATTATGTGTATTTTACCACAATATAAAAAAAGGAGCAGGTCACAAAATAATACATACAATAAAATTCCACTTACACAAAGTTCAAAAACAGGCAAAACTATGCTTTCATAGATGGTAAAACTTTCAAAAAAAAAAAAGCAAGGAAGTGATTCTTAGAAACATCAAAAGAAACGGCAATCGTTTCTACTGGGGACAGGGTGGGATGAGGGAGGGACTTTTGGGTGTTGCTGCCTACGTTCTGTTTCTTGGTTCAGGTTATATACGGATGTTTGCCTTATTACCCTCTTGAACTGTACAGATACTTTAGATATCATTTATATTTGATATATTTCATAGTTAAAAAGGAAAAGAAAAAGTTAAAAGCACTTTACTGCCACAGATTATTCAATCAGACAATAAAAATAAAAAAATAAATAAAATTTTAAAAAGCATCAGGTGAATTTCTTTTAACCTAAATAATTCAGTTCAGCGTGGAAAGGAAAGATGTGCTTAACAAATACCTAACTTAAAACTCTGCTTGAAAGTGTTTCTGGTGACCGACCAGGCAGGCGTCATCAGTATTATCACCCACAAGAATTTGCTGGGCACTCACGATGTGCTTTATCTGAGATGAATGCTGTGATTTCTGATGAAAAAAATCCTTGAGGCATATTATTCACTAGTAGCCAGGCAACTTTTTGCATTCCAAGAACTTCAAATAAAATATAAACAACTTCAGATTCTCTTGAGTATTAAAGACAAAAATAATACACACCATGCCCACAGCATCTAAAGAGCTGGATGCTCTCCCCTGGGATGAGGAGCTGGGAAGCACATGGTCAACATCAAGGATTTGGAGGAGGTTATCGCCATAAAATATGAAGGATCAGCAATAGAATAAGGAAGTAAATCCTGGTAGAGTCAGAGGGCGATTACTATATTGCAGCGCTAATGAACGAATTACAGCTACACATGACAACCTGGACGAACCAATGCTAAGGGGGAAACATGTCACAAAAGAATATAAACATCATGATTTTATTTAAAAGTCCATATGATGTTCATAAGTATGCAAAGCTATTCTGTATTGTTGGGAATGCATATTTGGGGGAAAATAATGAGAGCGTGACCTGCATAGGGAGGAAGGGGCAGGGGACGACTAGGAAATGATGGTTAGGGAGCTGCTCTCTGACAACCGTCATTTGCTGTTTCTTGACTTGGGTCATGGTTACACCTGTGCTTGTGTTAGACTCTACGTTTGTATCTGTTATATGGCTCAAAGCATCAATAAAAAGCATGACGGCATTTTACTCGTTGTGAGAAACGTGAAGATGGAGCCCATAATGTTTTGCTGTGGCGATTTTCCTCTTGAGCCGCCCAGACCTTTCTAAGATACTGACTTTCATGAACTAGAAAAGTCTTTTCTTTCTCTTGATCAGACCAGGGGCACATCAATGGGGGAGAGGGGAGGGTGTGTGTTGTTTTCTTGGTTTTTCTTTCTCTTTCTATTGCTATTTCTCCTTCCTTGGCTATAAGGAGAGAATTGAGCCCAACGAGAGTCTTTTCCGCCTGTCAATACAGGGGACACGGGTTCGAGCCCTGGTCCAGGAAGATCCCACGTGCCGCGGAGGAACTAAGCCCATGCGCCACAACTACTAAGCCTGCGCTCTAAAGCCCGTGAGCCACAACCACTGAGCCCACGTGCCACAACTACTGAAGCCCACGCGCCTAGAGCCCGTGCTCCACAACAAGAGAGGCCACCGCAATGAGAAACCCGTGCACCGCAATGAAGAGTAGCCCCCGCTCACCGCAACTAGAGAAAGCCCACGCGCAGCAACGAGGACCCAACGCAGCTAAAAATAAATAAATAAAATAATTTTTTTTAAAAAAAGAGCCTTTCCAAAGACTTCGTTTTTTTTAGAAACGTGTGTGTGTGCGCATGTCTGACCTGTGAAAGGATAAAATTAAACCCTTGGTGACAGCCACTGTACATAACTTAGTGCTAAAGAACAGGTCTTCTGAAGAGCAATTGACATCTGCAGTGTGTCAGGAGTTTGTAATAAATATTCCACACAGGAACACCTGGTTCTCAGGGTCTCGGGAAAGGGGTTTGCCGGAACCTATTCTTGTAAACTGTTGGCAGTCTGCCTCTCTAGTGCAGAAACATTTCATTTCTGTGAACCATCTTGTACTTTAAATGTTCAAAGTGAATCGGTAACTCACAGTAGCAGCAACCAACCTGCCTTAGAAACTGTCCACGTAATAAAAGGAAAAGTGTAAGAGGAACCCATCCACGAAAAACGATCTTCTTCCCATTTCTGAGGGAGTGAGAGAGAGCTGCTGCTCAGAGCAAAAGTGGTTATCGAGAGTTATTTTAAGACTTTATTTTAATGTAATTTGTTTCAGCATTTACTTAAGCCTTTGAGAGAGAGGAAAGGTATATACGATAGTATCACAGAGGGAGGCTTGATTTAAAATATGATCCCATTTTTTGACATAAGCTGTAGATCTAAGCCTTAGGTCTTGACAGTATTGTGCATGAAATATATTGAAAACCCACCTCCAGAGAACTCCTCCAAATGCTAATAAAAATGGAACAACTATTCTCTAAAATGTAGAGCTTAGCGCTCAGGAAAGCATCACCCAGAGAAATACCGGGAGCTGTGAGCACATGGCTGGAAGCAGCAGCAAAGTGTCCCTTGGAAATAGAAACTTGGGTTTAACTTTCCTGTGGGTACAAGAAACAGGGTCTTGGGCCTCCTGTGGGCAGAGGTAGGAACTGAGATCCCCCACGTAAATGTGGAGCCCTTGAAAGACAGTAACCTCAGGGAAAGAGTAGATTCGGCAAATACCCGCGGTCCCAGCCCACAGATGTCAGTTTATGGTCATTTCTTGGTTTGGGGGTACCTGGACCATGACAGTGTATTTACTTTGACAGACTCTTACCCAAAGAACCATTTAATTTTCCTCTTCAGGAAGAATAAAACTACACTCAGAAGGAAAGACCAAATTACAAGAATAAATAGAAAGCAAACAAATGTATACACTTCGGCTAAATTTAAAACACACTAGCTAAACTAACAACAATAATGACTAATTTGAGAATATGTGAACAATGTTGTAACTGAGCTACTGGAAAATGTAACATATAAGATTATAGGCATTTTAAAACCCTGGTGACATTTGAAAAGAGAGTGAGGATATTGGTTAACTTTTGGCTTTAAGTCAAATATACATCATGAGTAGTAAGAGTAACTCCTAAAGAATCAATGTAGAACACATAACTTACAAATGAGTTGAAAATAAAAGAGAGAAGTCATGAAAATTACTAATTCACTAGGAGATGGGAAAGGAGAAATAGGAAGCAAAGTATGGAAAGTAGCATGAAAATAAGATGGTGGAAATAGATCCAATATATCAGTAGTTTTAACAAACATAAATGGATACAATATCATTTTAAAATTGTATTTTAAAAATTTGTGCTATATTCTGTATTCAAGAGATATACTTAAATCATAACGACCCAGAAAGGTTAAAAGTAAGGAATCAGAACAAACTGAAACCAAACATACACTATCCAAAACCAAAACAGAAGCAAAAAAGAACAAAACTTGTGAGCTCTACCAATAACGGGCGTCAAGGAGTTGAAGGTGAAAAGCGTTATTGGGGATCATGAAAATCGTTAAATAATGAATGAACTCACCTAAAAATATAATTCTGAAATTGTATGCACCTAATAACATAGCCTCAAATGTAAAGTGCAGATATTGACAGAAGAGTGTGAGAAATAAACAAAAACACCAGTGTAAGGAGAGGTTTTTAACCACATCACTCTTTGTAATTGATAGATCAGGCAGGTAAGGGTTTAGCAAAGACACATAATGTTTTAATAACACAACAAGTGTGACCCAATTGCTATATAAAAAACCCTATGCCTCACAGAGAATAGACATAATTTTTACGTATATGTGCAAGATACAGGGTCACAAAGCAAATACCAACAAATACCAAAGCATTTTTATCATATCGGCCACCATTCTCTTACCTCAATGCTATTAACTTGAAATTAATAACAAATAGACAACAAAGTTTCATATATTTTGAAATTTAAAAGAACTTCTAAAACATAGTAGCTAAAAAATTATAATGGAATGATAATTGCTAATGTTAACTGAGCAACGACTATGTGCCAGGCACTCTTCAATGCATCTTTCATGGATTGGCCAATGGAATGCTTGTAAAGACCCTGTGCCATAAGAACTATCATTATCTCCATTTGCAGTAAATGAAACTGAGGAACAGAGTGGTTCAATATCTTCTCCAAGAGGCAGAACTGAAACGGAGCAGGACCCTAGAGTCCTTGCCCCCCACCCCCAGGTCCTCAGCCCGCCTTTTGTCTGTGGAAAAACTTAAGCCAAAGAATAAGTTTAATCAGAGAAGTGAGAAAATGCAGAAACAAAGGAAAACAGTCAAAGGAGACCAGATAATGATAGTTCAGTCATAAAGAAAAAGTCAAGGACTTTTAGGTCCTCCTCAAGGGCTATAGATAATATTCTGAGCTGTGTCCTGTGAGCTGTCTTGTAGATACTAAACTCCACCATGTGGAAGAAGTTGACACATGATGACCAGACTGTAGCCATGACATAAGCTGCCACAATTCAGAGAACTGGCCTCAAGGAGATAGGAACAAACCAACCCAGGAACTGAAGACTAACTGTACTTAAAACAATCAAGATGACGCTGGTCAGACCACCGATGATCAATTTCAAGATGACGGTCAGAGCTGACTGTGCTGTTTCTGCATGTAGCCCCCTCCCTTCACCTATAAAAGCTCTTGCCCCCTGACTGTCAGTGGGGAGGGGGCGTCAGCTTTTGGACAGGAGTCCGCCCTCCCCACCAAGGTTGCAGGCATCCAAAATAAAGCAAACTTTCCTTTCCACCAACCTGGCCTCTGTATTGAGCTTTTGAGCAGCAAGCGGCCAGATGCCACTTTCGGTTACAAAACCATCCTCTTTATCACAACCCAAAACTGCTTCTCCACTTAGAAAATAAGTCTGTAACTGAATGATCATGAAAATAAAACATGTAGAAACATGTAGGGTCCATCAAAAGTGGTAGTGACTAGGATATTTATAATCGTAAATGCCATAGCTTAGCAAAAAAAAAAAAAAAAAGACTGGAAAAAGAATGAGATATACACTCAGCAGAATGAACCTGAAAATAGGAGATACAAGGAATTAATAGAAAGCATAAATTAATAAAATAGAAAACAAAGAAACAGTAAAGAAGATTATAAAAACCAAAGCTGATTCACTGCAATAAAGTGGTAAGGCCTGCAAGTAAGATGGAGCAGGAAAAACATGAGATGAAGCGCACACACCACACACAACGCACTAAGACTAAGTAAGACAAATTGCCAAGAGGGAGCAGAGATCTTGAAAACCAGGGGAGAGTGCTATTCACAACTTAATGCCAATGCTGGGAACATATAAAATGGACAATTTCCCCAAATAAATATAACTTATCAAAAGGGACTGGAAAAGGAACAGAAAAGCTGAATATCAAAAGTCATGGAAGAATTTTATCAGTAGTTAAAAATCAACCAAAAAACCTAACCCCAGAAGTCTTAAGTGTATAACAGATGATTATCTGGATGATATAATGAGAGCTCTTAAATAGCAAATGAGGAAACGCTTCCCAACTCAGACCAGAATAGTTGAAGAAAGGAAAGTTACAAAGACTCTCATCTGCAAACACTGGTACAAAAATCCTAAGTAAATTTTCGCAAACTGAGCTTTGGCAATATAGAAATAAAGGAATATATCATGAACAAATTGGATTAATTGCAGAGTGCAAAGATGGTTTAAAATTAGAAAATTGCTTTTATGTAATTTGTCACATTAACAGATTAAAAGAGAAAAAGCTAGAGCATCTGGGAAAACACAGATATAGCACTTGATAAAATTCAACATCAGTTCATGATAACACTTTGTTTTTATAAAAACAGGAATAGAAAAGAACTTGCTTGACCTATTTTTTTTTTAATTTCCCAAGAAAATTAAAATCTGAAACCAATTTAGCAGAATACTGGGCCCAGGTGTTTGTAGTGTAATTCTCTGAACTTGATTTTTTGTTTGTTTTGGTTTGGTTTGGTTTGGGATCATCTAGAATTTAAACGGAAAAATAATTGAAATAATAAAGGAAATGATGGCATAGAAAATTTATAAAATAGAGACACTGATGAAACAAGAGAAAATAAATGATCACTAAAAAAGTAAATAAGAGGACCATTATAGACACCACATTTTAGACGTTGTGTTAGTCCGTTCAGGCTGCTTTAACAAAATACCACCAACCAGGTGGCTTATAGACAACAGAAATTTGTTCCTCACAGTTCTGGAGGCTGGAGGTCCAAGGTCAAGACGCTGGTAGATTCAGTGCTGGTGAGGGGGGTGATCTGCTGCCTGGTTCATAGGCAGCTGTCTTTTCACTGTGTTCTCACGTGGTGGAAGGGGGTAAGGGACATTTTTGTGGTCTCTTGTAGAAGAGCGCTAATCCTATTCACGAGGGCTCTGCCTCTCCCAAAAGCGCCACCTCCTAATACGGTTACATTGGGCGTCAGATTTCAACAGATGAATTTTGGAGGGACATAAACATTCAGTCTGTGGCAAATGGTTAGCCAATAAAAATAAAGGGTTCAGAGAATTGGGAAATGAAAAAGAAGGGGTGAAAACTTACAAGACATGGAAAAAGAAGGACTAGTGAGAACAACAGAAGTTCGTCTAGATGAAAAGTAGAAGGAATCAAAATGGCAGTTCGAATCTAGTAAAATAGGTTTGTGGGAACAAGGAGTGTTAATTTTAAAAAAATAAGAGGAAGAAGAGGAGGAGAGGAAGGGAAAAAATATACCACTCACCCTGTTAATATATTAAGCAGAACACTTCCTTTCGGGACCAAGGGTTTGTCACCTCACCTGGGCTGAGAGCTAACGTCATGCTATGCTCCCGCTATGGCTTTTTTGTGGAACCAGAGAGCTGTCAGCCGGGCACATCTCTAATTGAGGTGCAGACACTGAACATGCACACAGACAGTGGCCCGACCACACGTGAACACAGAACATTGATCCACAAACCTGCAGCAACTAGCCCAGGAATTCGGCCTGCTCTAAGTCAGACTTACAGGAAGTCAGGCTACTCTCCGGGAGCAGTGCAGGGAACCAAACAATAACCTCTGTACCAATCAGTTCAAAGTGGCCAGGACTTGAATAATAACTGACAGCTTCCTTAATTTTGTCCCTGCTTCCGTCTTAGCACCAACCAGAGAAAGCCACACATACACCCCTAACTGATCACATAGGATGGCCTGCTTCTAGTTACTCCATCTACAGCTTCCTCGGGCCAGCAGCCTCCAGTCAGCACACACCTGAAGCCTTCCTTTCTTTCCTCTAACGAAGCTTTCCCACTCCTCTGCTGCCTTTGGTCTCTGCCAAAACACAGGTGTTGACTCCCATGTTACAGCAAAGCTCTGGGTATATCACCTCTGCTTGACCTCATTTGGTTGGTCTTCATTTATTTCTGCACAATCAGGACATTAAGTTTACATTGAGTGTCTGCTACAAATGCACATTCTGGTGGAGAACATCTGGGACCTGGACCCAAGAGAGCAGATGAGCTGGTTGGGAAGCTAACACAGCAAAACTGAACAGTTTTTGACGTAATCGTATAAATTGATGAGGCTGATTACCATAAACTCTGACTGATTCCTGCTACACCATGAGCTCCTTTAGGGAGAGCACCATGACTATACTGTTTCACAAAATTCTCAGACTGGCTTGAGCAGAAATGGGAAGTTCTTTCACCTGCCCAAGATGTCCTGTTGGACATGGCTTCCGGGTTGGTCTGACAGAGAGGAGAAACAATGTCAGCAGGATTCTCCTCTCCACCGTGCATCCCCTAGGCTGGCTCCTTGCTCAGGTTTTATGGTGGTAACTCCTGGGCCCACTTCCCAGAAGCTCTGGGCTTCTGCATCCGGGTTGCAAGATGCTGCAGGGAAAGGCAAGCTTCAAGAAAGACGGAGGTGGGGGGAGGAGCGACACGAGGAAAGCTTTCCCAAAGGGGTGGAGCCTGAGCTGAGTTTTTACCACCTGTAGTCATTAGCCTTGCCTGTGTGGGAGCATCTTCAAATGCACAGAAACCTAAGACTGCATGGCCCATCTGGGGAATTTAAGTAGCTCAACACGACTGCAGAGTTTGGTGAAGAAAGGGGGGTGTTTTGAAAGTTGAATGAATAAGCAGGATCCTGACCGTAAAAGGCCTTAAATACCCAATGAAGAAGATTGGATATTATTCGGAAGGCGGAAGGAAGCCACTGAAGGATTTCAAGCAGATTTATATTTTAGAAAAATGACTCTGAAGAATAGCTTGGGGATATGTCTTTGGGAGGTGGAGGGTGGGAGAGGAAGCAATGCAAAAGGCAGGGAACCAGCTGGAATCTGTCGCAGTCAGACCTGAGGAGGACCCAAAATGAGGGAGGAGAAAGAGAGCTGGAGTCAAAGGGACAGACGTAGGAAGCAATGAAGGAGAAGGAACAGCAGGATGGGTTGGGTGTCTATTGCCGTCTATCAAACCGTCCCAGAAGATTATAGCTGAAATCAAGAAGTTGATTGATGTGTTTCTTTTTGGTGGCTTGGGCGGGGCCTGGAGGGAACAGCTCATCTATGCTCTACCTGGCCTTAGCTACGGCTCCTTGACTGAGGTTGGAGGACACATTTCCAAGATGGCCCATGGAACATCAATGCATATGGTTGATGAGTTAGTGCTGGCTGTCAGCCGCCTTGAGAGGGTGAATGTAAAATCAAGCTACCAACACTTCTAGCTTAAGTTAAACCTGGGATGACGCAGCCTTCTGTTCTTGTCTATATGTGCCCGCACCCACACCACTTCCTCTAACTCTAAGCTCTGCCATGTTCTGGTGCATCCCTTGACCCATGGCCCAGAGAATCCCCACTGCAGTGGCCACTCTGCCCTCACTTGAAACGTCCCAGATCTGGAACCAACCTGATTCCTGGCAGGTGGGAATCTAAGGAGTCCTAGCCTGGTCTCTGGATAGTCTAGCATCTTAAGACCTTTCCATTCATCCCTCCACCCATTCAAAAAATATTTCTACTTGTCTTCATGTTGCCTAGTCATGTATTTGGTAAGACCTTGCCATGCTGACTTTTTATTTGGTTTATTCATTAGATTCTTGCCTTATACCTTATGACTAAGGCCAACCTTGTACTCACTTTCTTGTTTCAAATTTCCTGAGTCTTTTTCTTCTGCCTGGTATTCCAGTTCCTCTGGAAACCAAACCCTACTTGTTCTTGTCACCTTGGGGTGGAGGGAAGTTCAAGTGCCGATCCTTAAGCTCTCCAGGCCTCAGTTATGTCATATGACCTTTAAGGTCCTCGTGTGAATCGTTGCCCACGTGCCGTTGCTGAACCTTTGGCTCCTGCCCATTTCTCCGGGTGCTCGCTGTCCCGGCTGTTTCCTCTCTGTTTGCTCTGGCAGAAGTTACTCCAGTGCTTAGCTCCCTGTGGTCTGGCCTGGTGCCTTGGCTTAGCCCAGATTCCTGCTTCCTGCAGAAGGAGGACATTTCCCATCCAGCCCCCAGAGGGGCCAAGTGGATGGGAGGTGTTTTCTGCTCTTGAGGCATGTTTAACACAGAGAAAGAAACAGATAGGAAATCCTTAGCTACAGTGCTAGGTAGACAGAGCTGGGAGGGTGAGGTCTCAGGGTCGCAGAGGAGGATCTCATGGGACCATCAAGGGTGGGGGGCCTAAGTCACCGGGGGATTTTTCTACCTGTTGTCAGGAATAGATGGCTTTGTTTCAGGAACTGTGGTGTCTGCTGTCTTCCTGGACTTTGTATCATCTTCCCTCGCCCTTGCTTTTTAGAGTGTCTGTTCTCTGTAGTCGGAGCCGTGTCTCCCATTCCTAGCTTATTGGCTAAACGCAGACAAATGTGTCCTGAGCTCCGACCAGAACAGACTCACTAGTCTCCAGCTTTCCCGCGACATTGGTGCGTTCCCGAGTTCACAGACTCACACCGCGGCTGGGAGGTGGCAGCGGGGAGCCAGGATTGAAGCTGGGGCAGCCTCAGGGTGGCAGTTTTAACCAGAAGGCGGCCAAGGGGGTTCCGTGCCAAGCGAGCTAGTGTGACAAATCTGAGGAGTTAGGAAAGGACAGAGATGTGAGAATAAACAGCAAAGTCTGTGACCAAGAAATTTGAAGGTGGGCTTGGGCAAGGGGAGAGAAGTAGCTCTCCAGTGACACAGCGAATGCAGGCTATACCGTGAGCCCTTGTTCTATGTTTGCTCACTGAGGACGGAGCTGCCCTCTGCAGAGCGAAGCGTGGAAACGTCTGCGTAGGCTTCAGGGATACGGCAGTGACTTCAAGAGATTTGGCTTAAATACTGACCCCTCTGCGTTAACGCTTTTCAATGTATGTTTTCTGCTTTCCAACATACCCTGAAACCCCATGAAGGAAGCACCAGTCCCATCTCTTATATTCCAACATTTAACCCAATGCTCTCCACAAAATGCTTCTTTTTATAATGTGAAAGAAAAGAAACAAGAAAGTTGATTTGGTGGGAAGATAAATTCAGGGCCTTGGTAGGGATGGAATGGGACCCTAATGCTTACACTGGGGATTTCTAGGTGGATGAAACTGCTACATTCTCCTGAGTCCTGTGGGACTGCAGGAGTGTCCCACACTGCCTGGTTGGAAGACGGTGGGCCTCCTTGCGTGGAGACCATGTGGTAAGAGGGTGCCTTACAGGACAAACCTTGTCTTCCTCAGGATCTGCCTGCACCTCTGATCCTGGCCACAAGATCCATAAGTAGGGCCGAATATCAGCCCAACCTGACTGGGGGAGAGCTGAGCCCGCTAAGGGGCCAGAGGGATTCTGTACCAAAGCGGCTACAGAACCTGGCCATCGCGTCCCGGCAGGACCCCGGGAGCGTGCCTGCAGGAGGGCGCTGCCCACAGCTGGCTAAGGGAGGGTGTGTCCGCGTGGGCCCTCTCCTGTCACGCAGGATTTAACTCCCAGGCAAGGGCTCCAGGGGTCGGCTCTAACATCCTGCTTGGATGACTTCTAGGAACTTGGAAAAAGTGTCGGCCTGCATAAGATGAGGTCAAGGCGGCAGAACTGCCATAGCAGACTCTGGAGCAAAAGAACCACTCAGAGAAGTAGGCGTGAGAGAACAGGTCCCTCTGTACGATCCGCCCACCGTGTTCCCTGGTGATGAGGAATGCCTGGGCAAGGGGCACCAGCATCGCTGAGAGACTGGGTGGTGGCTTCCTCCTGCAGACCAGGGCTGACGGTGGAGGTGCTCGTACAGAGCTGCTCTCTCTGGTAGCGGTAGGGACAACGGGATCCCCAAACTAGCAGAGGCCAGGCGGCAGCACTTAATAATTGTCAGAAGCTAGATGACATGATTGCTGTAAGGACAATAAGTTTATAATGACATGAGGGTGTTGGTTTGTGGAGGCTAGTCTATGGGGGGGTCTGTAGTGGCTAATAGAACACGCGGTTTCTAGGGGCAAGATAAATGGGCAGCCAGCAAGGGGCTTGCTTAACATACTGAATAAAAGCCTCAGTGCAGTTTTAAGCTTTAAAAAGAGATCAGTTTCGTGGCCTGGGTTCAATCCCTGATTGGGGAACTGAGATCCCGCAAGCCCCTCGGCGCGGCCAAAAAAAAAAAAAGAGAGAGAGAGAGATCAGGATTGGGTATGAGGAGGCCAAAGTCAGCCGTCTCCAATGCAAAGGCACAACCTCTTGCACAATTTCAAGACCTAAGCCGGTTTTCAACCCAGAGTTCATTGACTGAAGGAGAGGCCAGGTCCCCATTGGTAAGGTCCCGGTATATATAGTATATACAGAAACTGTGGCCACCCATGTGGGTACCATATACGAGAAAGAGGGGAACACCCAGATCTCCCCAGGGCTGTTAGATACTGCAGTGGAGTTAACACTGATACCCTGGGAGCCAAATGCCCTGGTGACCTCTCTGTGAGAGCAGGGAGACGTGGGTGTCAGAAACTAAAGTCATTGATAAAGTCTGCGTCACACTGGGTCCACATATCCCGTCCACACCCTCACCTCCACCTCCCACCCCAGTGGCTATTTTCCTGGTTCCAGGATACAGAATCAGATGCTCACACTTGGCAACCGGCAGAATTCTCACGATGACTCCCAGACTGTGGAATAAGAACTATCACAGTGGGAAAGGCCAAGTGGACGCTATTAAAACTACCCCCTCTGACCACGACAGTAAATATCTCTTTTCAGAAGGATCGCAGAGATTAGTGCCACCCTCGAAGACTTACACGTCTGACCAAATCACTCAAAATGGTGGCTCTCTTTGGAATCCCATTTTAATGCACCAGACCGGCCCCCGCGAAATCTGGATGGATTATGGCAGATGACGGTCGGCTGTCACAAGCTAAACTGCAATACCCCCATTTTAGCTGCTGTTCTGGATATGGAATCTTTACTAGAGCAGATTACCTAGGACTGATAGATGGTATGCGGCTATTAATCTGGAAAATGCATTCTTTCCACCCTCATCAGGAAGGGGGATCAGTTCTCATTCCGTGGGAACTAGAGTTTGCTTTCACTGTCTTGCCCCGGAACTATGTTATTCTCCTGCTGTAGCTTATTCCTAATAACTATCAGGTTTTTGGGAATGGCAGCAAGTATTTGAGGGTTTATCACCTAGTTCTGTATATTAAGATAGAACATAAACCTAGAAAATATGATAAGCTTTTCAGCTAAAGTCTATGCTCGTTATTCCACGGGAGGCTAACCCCACAAGCCCGTCATTGTCAAAGCTGTAAGACTCAGAGTTTTGACTTGAGAGATGGTAGTAAATATACTTCTATTAAATTTCCGGCAGCAAGTCACTGGAAATCATTACATGGTTGTTATGCATACTAATAAGTTTATGAAAATTGTCCAAAGACTGAAAGCTTGGGCAATCCCTTTGCTTTAAATGACCAGTGTACCTCGGTGTAGAAAAGCAGGTCTACACTCACAGTCATTTCTTTTTTTTTCACACAAGGTCACTTATAGTGGTGGCAATTTGACTACATATTTCACTATTTCTTGCAATACTCATTAAGATCAAAAGGTGTCTCTTTGTCCACCAACTGTTCTCCATGAATAAAGAGAGGACAGATTGGCTAAATCGTCGTTTAATGGGTTAAATAAACATTAACTAAACAAGAAAATACCTGTTTACGTAGCATGGCTTTTCAGAGTTACATAGAATCAAAAGCCATAGAGCACGTCTTCCCTGAGGATATAGTGCACATATGCTGGGAGCGGATCTGCCCTCTGTTCCTCAGCGCTCTTCTCCAACAGGAAACAGAAATACCTCACAGCAGGTGAACGTGGCAGCCATTACTCTTTCACTCTGTCTGCCATTGACCTAGCGTGATGTCCACCAGTAGCCTTGCATAGAGGCATTTTGCCAAGAATTGTTCTGCTTTCTCTTTATGCATAATATTGGCCATTAACTTCTGGGCTGGTTTTACATTTCTCTTTTTTAAAATTGAATACATTTGGCATATAGCATTGTGTGAATTTAAGGTGGGCAATGATACATTTATATATTGTATATATTTATATATTGTAATGGTCTGTTACTGTCACTATCTGTTCTTTGTCTTTAGGGATAAAATTAATCAGATTTTTACTTGGAAAGCAACATTATGCTTTCATTCCAGAAAGCCTTGTATGAATACTAGAAAGGTCACTGACTGGTCTGAAAATGATGCAAAAATTCTGATGGCTTCGTGTTATCATGCAACAAAATTTCAGTACAGGCAGTGCCCAGGGGCAAAGAGTGAATGGACTACTAGTTGAATGAAATCCAATTTTCAGATATTTATTATCCGTCGTCCTATTCACACTTTTATTCTCCAGTGCTTGTAGGAAATCACCACCTTCGCAGACTCAGTTGTCCCAGCATGCACGAATTCACGTTCTATATTTGTACTGGGATCTTGTTTATTATACATGTGTGTGATGTTGTTTTGAGTCGCGGTATGTATGTTATTATTTCATTATTGTTTTTATACTTCAATCAACCACTCTGAGCCACTAATCCACTTTTGTGAAATGGAGCAAAGATTCAACATGTGAGTCAGAATAAAAGGCGTGTTTCGGTAAGCACTACCACGTGAGTGGTTTGGAAGCACAGAAACCAGAAGGTAGCAGATCCTGTTTACTGGATCATGCTCCCTCCAAAATGATCAGCACAGTGTGTGGCTTCTGTGCAACCTCTAAACTCATGATATTTTTAGTTCTTTCATGGCATTTCCGCAAAAATCATAGTTGATCTTGCATTTAAAGTGCATGACATAATATATAAGAACAACATTGCTTTGTAGCTTTTCCTCTGCAGCTTCCTGCAGGCTGCTTGATAGTCTACAGGGAGGTCACCTGTGGTCTGTGGGTTTCCGCCTTTCCCACCCCAAGGATTAGAGAAATATCTGCCTATATTTTTAAAAAGTTTTTCTCATAGTTTCATTTTTTTACATTTAATTCTCTGGACTTTATTTTGGCATATGAAAAGATGTGAGTATCTTTCTCATCCCTCAAAAAGTTAGCTTATTACTTAGGGTTATTTACTGAATAATTTTCATTTTCTTCATTTATTCCAAAGCCACATTTTTTGCATATACTTTCTTATATACCTAGGCACAACTTCTGGGGCTCCAGTCATGCTGGCTGCATGTGGATCTTTCCTTTCTGTTCCACTCACTGGTTCCTCCTTCTATTCTTACATCTGCACCAGATGACTTTATGTATGCTTAATAGGTTTTCATATTTGGTAGTGCAAAGTCCACCTAATTTTTCTCCTACTTTCAAAATTTTATTGGCTATTCTTTCCCAAGGGATGTGTGTATTACTTAGTGTTTTTTGATTTGGGTTTTGACTTTTATGCACTTGACTATGAGAGCATTCTCCAAATATGGGATGTTTTTCTCCTTGTAGTCTTATTATTACTATTAACAGGCAATTTAAATGAGATAAAAAAGCATTATCTCATCTTTGCCATCTCAGTTTCTGAGGGTGCTCCCAACGTGAAACATTTTATAAGAACCCCTTCATATTGTGACTTTAAGTTTTCCTAGTCTGGGATGCTGAGAAGAATGACCTGATGTGGATCTCATCAACCAATGCAATACGCTGACTTTTTTCTCCCGTGGCTTGTGGAAATAGTGCCACAATATATGGACCAAAGCAATTAGGATTCAGACTACATTTCTGGGGTGCTAAGATAGCCCACTGAAAAGTGAACAATTCAGTCGCCAATCAGTTCTTTGTCTCTGTGGCCCTAAGCAATCAAATGTCTCCCACACTCCACCCACCCCGACCCAAACCACCTTCTTGAATTAGCTAACTCAGCAAGTTCAGTTTGGGCACCAGGAGGCCCAACTTTAAAGTAGCAGCTTATTAAAAAGTACACACCAAAGACCTGTGGGTCTTGCTAAGCGTGTAATTAGCCCTTGGGAAGCAGGCTCTTTTACATTCTGCAGTGATGCTTCACGGCTTTCATTACAACAAATACCCGTGACCCCTGTTGCCTAACTGTAAACAGTGCTAGTTACCAGACTCATTAGGAAACTAGCAGATGGCTTCTGAAGCCCTTGCTGGAGTTGGAATCCACTGGCAGCCTGCAACACACAAATATTTATCTTTAAACAGTATAAAATATGTCAGAAGGGGTCTGCGATCTGTTTTTGTTAGTATTAAGTGCAGTCTGATCCTAACAAGAAAAATTTCTTCAATTACACTTTTTTGTTTGTTTGTTGCTTACTCTATGTGAACTGATTCTCCAAATTTTTTTCTGGCTTCCCTTTTAGAAGAACAAAGTTTTCTCAACTTCTCACTTTTATCTTTTACTTATTCCACAAATATTTATTAAACTCCTACTATGAGCTAAGCTAAAATATTAGAGATGCAATGATGAATACGCTATAGTAGATGCTCAGTAAATATGTATTGTAAAAATTAAACTGAAGGTCAGTTTTATTTTATATAGTGATGCTCTTCAGCTAAATAGTACTTGAACACTGTTTCCTAGACATAGAACCATACCATTTTTGTCTATAAACATTTCCTTAAACTATAAAATGTTAGAAATTAGAGAAAGTGTTAAAAACGTTTCTTAGTCCAACACTTGAAATTTTCAGAGCTAAGACTCACCCAGACAATTCCGTGGCAATTAACTGAGTACTTACTGTGTTTCAGCACTTACCTATGATAAGGACTTTATTTCCTCATTTAATTCTGTATTGTTTAAACAATCCATGGGGAAGGTACTATTTTCCCATTTTACAGATAAGATTAACTTTCAAATGTTAATCGAGCTGCCCAAGTTCTCCCGGTGGCAGAGCCCAAATTCCAAAGGAAGCAGTCTGACATGAGACCCCATACTACTTTGAACTATTTTGCATAATTTCAACAGCTTTCGCATCTAGACCTCCGTATACCTACAACAGTCTGTTCCTACCCAGCATTTTGGGGGAGAGCATATTACTAGTACTTAACTGTTCAGACTTCGGAGCCAGCCTGCTTGGTTCAATCAGATCTTGGCTCTGCTGTTTAAAGCTGTGTGACTTTGAACAAATTACTTGAGCTCACTTTGCCTTGTTTTCTTCATTTAGAAATTAAAGATAATTATAATACCTACTTCATAGGGTTGACGTGAGGATTAAAGGACTTAATGTAATACGTGCAAAGCGCTTAAGAGAGCGTGCAGGGCGAACGGTCATGCTATTATTATACAATTAGCTATAACTGCTGTTACTATTGTCATAGTTGTGAAAGAGTCAGTCGCTCCTATCTGAGCTCAACGCGGCCATACAGCAATCCAGGCCCAGTGTTGCTACACCTTCTGATTTTTAAAGAGAAGATGGAAACCTAGGTTTTGGGTGTTTTTTTTTTTTAAATGTGAGTTCTCTTATTTTTAAATGTTAGCACCTAATGCAAATTTTCAAAACTGCTGAGCGAGCCAAAGAAATTGTGTCTGTGGGCCGTATTCAGGCCGTCATAGCCCGTTGTGGCCTCTGGTGGAAGAACGGCAGTGAAAACCCACAGAATAAGGACCAGGGAATGCAGACATGTGGGTGGGGAAGGTCCTGGCCACTTGGATACCCAGGTCTTTGGGAGGTTCAGTCACTCGGCCTAGAATTTTATAGACTTGACCAGGTCTGACGGGCTTGGTTCCTGCCATTGTGTTTCTAACTAGTAAGAACACCCTTCATGTATTCTTCTCCTCTGAAAGATGATCAATTTGAATCAATTACTTAAAACAAAACAAAAAGGGATTGAATGGTGAAGGAAAGTTTACAAGATTTCCATTTTCAGAAACTATAATCCTCACATTATCCACAGAAAAAGAGTTGCTTAGAATGAAAAAAGCAGAACAAAAACAAAAGTGTGCTATGAGTTTCCGTGGCAATTAAAACGATCATGTATCACATATTTATTTCCATTTCTGTGATGGTTATACCAGTGTGTCTGGGCTTGGTCATAATATACTGTGGTCCATAAGGCAACACTTAACTATTTTCAAAATGTATCTAACTGGAAGTTAGTTTATCTGCCAAGTGTACCAGCACTCGAGTCCTTTACAACCTGACTGTCTGCAGTCACAGCAGAAGTCACACTGGCCTGGACTCCTGCCCCAGCCCGGCTCCCTACACCCATTCCAGCTGTTCTAGCAGCCGCCCAGGGATGCACTCCAGCTGATACAAATGTCCTGAGGTAGAGACTTGGCTTGAAAAGCTCAGCTGTGGTTAATGAGCAGCCATGTTAAAGAATAAATAAATAAAAGGATTCATAGGATTAAGAAACACTGTGTGGTCAAGGGATGTCAGTGAAAGGAAACAGGATGGCCTGTGTATGCTGCCACACCTTTCCTCCACGCTGTCCAGAAGGACTGAATATACTTACCACTCAAGAGGGAAAATACCTGCACAAGGGGTTTCAGTCTCTCTCTTCTCTGTTGAAGAATGCCAGGCTCAGCATTGTGTTTTTATGGGTAATAACTTGTTCTATTCATTCATTTGTTAATTGATGTAACAAACATTCACTCCTCTCCTACCACGTCCAAGGCACGGGGGTGCGGGGGTGAGGGGAGCTGCAGATACAACAGCGAGTGAGATACAGTTCCGGCCCTCAAGCAGCTCAGGAGCCGGTGGGAGAGGCAGACGAGTGGAAACAAGATGCATGGAGATGAGAGCTGGGAGAGGGGAAACCAGAGGAGGCCTCACAGAGGAAGAGGCATCCATCTCCTTTACTTTGCGGTGAAGTCTGATCTTCAAATGCAGCAGCTCGGTCTGTCTGATTAGAAGGCAGAATGGCCAGCCCTGAGAAGCCTCCTGCAGTTGGAAGGGAGTCCGAACCGGAAGGAAGGGCTCCCCGGGGGTATCATAGGAGCACAGCCTGCTCTGAGCTCTCCACCTCCTCCAGGACACGTCCTACCTTGACAGTGCTGTGGTGTGGGGACCCCGCAGGCCAAGTGCACACCGGGGCCCCCTCCCTGCGGACAGCGGAGTGAAGGACACGGCGCTGGTCCTTCCCTCCACCCTCTCCGCTTCCATCATCCTACTTCTGCGTAGTGATCTCACCGCTGTCTCTCACTTTGGAGTCTCTTCTCTTTCCCCTTTTCTCCCCTCTCCATCAATCGCTCACTTTTCTTCCCAGGGTACAGCATTTCCTTTTATCTCAGGGCCTGGTGGGTAGGAAAGGGGCTCATGGGACGCCCAGTCCCATGCTGGCTGCACTTAGCAGCTCAGACTCGGCCGCCTTCAGGAGAGGGATGGCCCTGCAAGTGGATCCGATGTGATTTCTTGCCTGTAGGAGGTGAAAGAACAAGCTGCGTCTCCAGAACTGAGCAGAGCTGGTCTCCCATGTAGAAGGAAAATCTTTCCTCTAGATACCGGTCCCAGCCTGTCTCTGTTCTGGGTGTGGCATTAGGGGGGTTCAGAGATACCAGTGTCTCTAGGTGGCCGAAAGGTTGCACTGTTCCAGAGAGGAAAGGCTAAATGATCATGTCACACGCAAAATGCGATGGTGCTGACGGCACAATTGGCGGGTGGAGGTGCTCGGGGGACTAATGACTTGAGCTGGAGCGAAAACAAGGATGAAAGATTTGTATTCCACCTGCACTCCCTCGAATCACACTGCCCTATGGGAGCCATCAATAATTCATGATATTACCACGCAGCAGAGGACCCCAGAGATGCGCACATATGGTTGAATACTTCTCCATTTTTACTGCACTTTTAAAGCATGCCAAAAAATATTAAAAGCTCATGAAAGAAAAGAACTTGGCTTAATGGTGACTGATCTCATCCCTGAACGCGGTCCATGGTACCACAAGTTTACCAGCCATCTGTGCTGATTGGGACAGTCCCATTTCTCACTAGCTGCGGTCCCAGATGTCTGGACGTTCCAGATAAACTCTTGGGTTTGGGGATTAGCTTTTACCGGGAGGAACACAGTCTTAGGAGGCTAAATTCCATTTGATTCCAGAAATACCTTGAGGAAAGAAGTAGACGTTGGTAAATAAGACGCTGAATTTGTCAGTTGATGAGTATTTATTTTACCAAGCAATGCCGATGGACCTCTTGAGCTTAAAGTTGATTCCTCACGTTGTGGCTTGGCCAGGGCAGACCACACCACAGCCAAGCCCTCACTGGCTCATAACGCCTACTCGTCCAGCCAGCTGTGCTGAAGCTTTGCTGCTCAGCAGCAGGCAGGGCACACATCGCTCTGTGCTTCCTCGTGCAGGAGGGAAATAGGCTTCTAGTCTTTTAATAAATAATTCTAGTTAGTCCCCCACGCCCACCCCCAGCACGTACACACAAAACCAAGAGGAAGCACAGAGAAGGGAGCCATCCCCTGACGATGCTGACAGGTAGAGTTGACCAAGTCTAGCTGTGCATGGCAGGGGCAGGCGTGCTCCCCAGCGCACTCAGCCCCAGCTCTAGGCAGAGGTCAGGAGGACGAGCGCCGATCTGGATGATGGATCTAACAGCGGTCCTGGAAGCCGCGTGGAGTTGGGGAAGCAGTACTTTGAAGTGACCTGGCTCAGGGATATGGAGGAGACCACTCTGGAAAGTCACCAGGCCGCCCTCAGACTATGTGCAAGCTGGAAGATGAACCTTTAGGAAACCCTACGTCACCGAGATTACAGGATTTGTTACCCGAGCTTATCATCACCTACTACATGAATAGCTTGTTGAGGAAATTCCCTTCAGTGATTAGGACTCTGTGCTTTCCCTGCCAAGGGCCCGGGTTTGATCCCTGATGGGGGAGCTAAGATCCCCCCCAGCCATGTGGTGTGGCCAAAAAAGAAAAAAAGAAAAAAGAGGGGACAGTTGATCTTTTCCTAAAACAAAACCACAAATCCGTAAGTATACTTATTGTGCCCCAATTTCGTGCAAGGCAGCCTAAGGGTGAGATCCCTCCCTGGAGAGTAGTTTCTCCTTGGGAGACTCTGACTTACCAGCCATTGTTCCCAGGGGTGCCCAAGGACACCCCTAAACTCTGAAGGCTGGTGACAGTCCCATTCAGGAATATCTGTCACTCACCACCGACTCTTGTGGGGAAAGCATTGTCTCTGATGCCAGAAACTCAGATTACATTTGATATTTAACATCATTTAATCCTATCTATTTACTTATTTAAAACAACTGTGACTTTCTTAGTTTGAAGTGCGCATTAAAGCACATCTTGTACTTGCTGGCAGATTAGTAACTTTCGAAACACAACATTTGATGTAATTTCAGATGCCTCATTTTCTTCCCAAATTAGATTGCCATAAAGCCCTACTGCTGCTCCCATCACAAAACTTCCAAAGCATCCCTCTCCTTGCACCTTTACTCCTAATGGGCCAAATTTTAAAACTAACTCTGACTTTTGGGTGTGTAGTAAGGGGTGGGTGGAGCAGAGCAGAGAAAGCCAGTTATCTCTGAAAGTTTCATGAGAGGCTCGCTTGTTATAAAATCCTTTTGAGTGGGTACCTGTTGGAGCTTATCCTTGGAAAGAGAGAACGAATGCTTTCTATTTTGTTGGTATCTTCACCATGGAACTTTAAGTAAAGAAGACTGAAAACTGATTGGGGAAGGAAAGAAGGGAGAAGAGAGTGATGAATGTTTTCAATTCTCAAGTGCAAAGAAATTTCAGTGAGCTGTAAACTTTGAGTGCATGTATAACTTTTTATTTTCCCTTGATGTATGATTACGTTTACTAGCTCTTTTGTTTTAATGGATCTTAATTGGAGTATAATTGCTTCACAATACTGTGTTAGTTTCTGTTGTACAACAAAGTGAATCAGCCATATGCATGCATACATCCCCATATTCCCTCCCTCTTGAGCCTCCCTCCCACCCTCCTTATCCCACCCCTCTAGGTCATCGCAAAGCACCGAGCTGATCTCCCTGTGCTATGCGGCTGCTTCCCACTAGCTATTTTACATTAGGTAGTGTATATATGTTGATGCTACTCTCACTTCGCCCCAGCTTCCCCCTCCCCTACCATGTCCTCAAGTCCATTCTCTATATCTACGTCTTTATTCCTGCCCTGCCACTAGGTTTATCAGTACCACTTTTTTTTTTTTTTAGATTCCATATATATGTGTTAGCATACGGTATTTGTTTTTCTCTTTCTGACTTACTTCACTCTTGATCGTTAACATTTACACACCAGTTGTAGCAGCAACATATG
Organism: Tursiops truncatus; assembly: GCF_011762595.2. Taxonomy (NCBI): domain Eukaryota; kingdom Metazoa; phylum Chordata; class Mammalia; order Artiodactyla; family Delphinidae; genus Tursiops; species Tursiops truncatus. Next base: position 66,631 of record NC_047054.1, read on the forward strand.
TTATATTCATTTGCAAATTAGTTTCCAATCTAGTATATCTCCAGAAAAGGGAATGAAATCCTACTAAAGAACACAAGACAGCTCTCATAAACCAGAATATTCTATTTTTGACAGAAACTAAAGGGAAGAGGGAGAGAGAACTGAAGATTTGCTAAGCATTTAACATGAAGGGCGCTCGCTGCTGCAATGTTGCTACATATTTCATCCTGTAATTCTCACTACAGCCCTGAAGGTAGAAAAGATCCCCATTCTATACATGAGGAGTCTGAGCCTTGAGAAAATGTGGGAATTCCCTAAATCCAGCTGCTCTCACCAGGGAAGCGTGGCGCTTGCTCGCGGATCCTGGTGCGTCTCACTCCAGAGCTGGCTCGCTTTGCCACTCTGCCAGACCGGCCACGGGGAGATGCCACATCATGACTCTGTCTTCAAGCCACATCTAGTCCAACTGGCTCTCCAAAGGAGTGAGGGCATGCATCTTCAACGGGGCCATATTACCCCCAAGGATGCAGCAGTTGGTTCTTGGGAGCAATAACCTCATAGTTATCATGAAGTACGAGTATACATGTAGTACAGAAATAGATATCTAGTATACCTATACTATTAAAATTTCATGGAGGGGAACGATTAGGGAAAAAAGTGTCTAAAAAATATATATATATCCTTGGGCTTCCCTGGTGGCGCAGTGGTTGGGAGTCCGCCTGCCGATGCGGGGGACACGGGTTCGTGCCCCGGTCCAGGAGGATCCCATGTGCCGCGGAGCGGCTGGGCCCGTGAGCCATGGCCGCTGAGCCTGCGCGTCCGGAGCCTGTGCTCCGCAACGGGAGAGGCCACAGCAGTGAGAGGCCCGCGTACCGCAAAAAAAAAAAAAAAAAAAAAAGGAATCTCCTTATGATAATGACGAAAAGGGTTGTGAACACGGGGCAAAGGGAAAGAGTAGAGGCACGGGCGGCTGTTAGACCTGCCGTTGTGCACTTGACGGTCTGGAGCCTCCACAGGGGGGTGACCTGGAACCCCGGGGCCCTCAGCTCTTTCTCCCCCTTCTGAACATGGATCCGGAGGAGGCCACGGCTGTATGGAGAGTCTGGTGCTAGATGCAACCCAGTCCTTTCACTCTCTAGCTCTTGTTGGGAACGTTGCTGGCGGATTCATCCCACACACAGCAACGGCAAAACGTCTCGGAGGAAAGGAACAGGCGCTCCTTTCCTTAAGCAGCGTGAGGACGCCTGAGGTGGGAACACTCACTGGGGCAAAGATTCAAAGACCCTCACATCCATCCGGTTCACGGAACCTCTGGATCAGGCCACATGTGGAGCTCTCCAACTGCTTTGGTGTAATTGGCACCAAGGGTGAGGTAGGTGGAAGGCTTTTCAGAGAATGAAACGTATCCTTAGGTCTACCTAAAGATTCCTCCACCCAAGTGGGCTTTGAAGCTTTTCCCCTGTGAGCTCAGGGGTTTACCCTCTCGCTCCTACAGGGAACAGCGGAAGCGGCTGCAAGGATGGAATCCTTTTGTATCACTTCCCTGTCTTGACAGAGCAGAATTTAAGACAGGCATCCTCTGCATTATGGCCCTGCTCAGCCATCATTTTAAAAACGACATCAGCAGTAGTCCTACGATCAATTAAAAAAAAAAAAAAAGGTGAGAAATGAAAACTAAAGAACAGGGCTCCAATACCTGCACCTTCTCTGCATTGTGATGGGCTACTGCGTGTTTTCAGGAACTTCTGTCTCTGTCTTGAGGAAGAGAAAAGACCGCTAACGATTTTTAAATGCAAGACAAAGGAAGACTCTGTCAAGGGTAGGAGGAAAGCTCTACATTTAGGTCACTCACTAGCACACTTAAAAGAAAATGTCTCCAGTGACCATAAATAATTGGATATCTTACAAGGGGCACACAATGCGTCAGATAGCTCCCTTCCCCTTTATCTGCGTTTTTGATACCTGGTAGGAGGGAGTGGGGGAGACACACTTCACAGTGAATGGAGGTAGATAAAAGGGGAAGATCTGACAGTTGCCCTTATTACCGTGCCGTATCATTTACCTCAGCCAGGAGTCACTAACGCACCAGGTCACCCCCGAGGTCGAGGGCAAGACGGGGAGTTTACATCGCCAAGCAGGGTAGCTTGCTGGCTGGGGGCACACATCAAAGTGTGACAACAAACATGAGAAGAAGATTTATCCAGGTACAGAGATCAAGATAACAGTGCTCCCCTTGCAATATTCTCCCACTGTGGTGGAAGGGATGCTTTAAATTTCAACATCGGTTCTTTCCGATCTTTTGAGACGTAGCAAACACAATTAAGGGTTTAGTGAAATATCCTGTTTCTTTGGAAGTGGGCCCTTCCTAATAATGTATTGTTTCACTAAAGTCTTTCTCTGCACCAACTCCAAGTTTGAAGTAGAAATCTCCCCCTCTTTTACGGTGGCAAAATATACATCACGTAAAGTTTACCATTTTTAAGTGTACAGTTCAGTGGCATCAAGTACATTCGAATTGTTGCACAACCATCTCTACCATCCGTCTCCAGAACCTTCTTGTTTTCTTCAACTGAAACTCTGTACCCATTAAATACCAACTCCCCATTCTTCCCATAACCTCATAACCCCCAGCCCCTGATAGCCACTACTCTACTTTCAATTTCTATACATCTGACTAATCTAGGTAACTCATAAAAGTGGAATCATACGACATGTGTCCTTTTGCGTCTGACTTACTTCACTTAGCACAATGCCCGCCGGGTTCTTCCATGTTGTAGCATGTATCAGAATTGCATTCCTTTTTAAGAGTGACTGACATTCCATTGTATGTAAAGACCACATTTTGTTTATCCAATCATCTGTTGACAGACATCTGGATTATTTCCATCCTTTGGCTATTGTGAATAATGCTGCTGTGAACATGGGTGTATAAGTATCTGTTTGAGTCTCTGCTTTCAATTCTTTCGTATACCCAGAAGTGGAAAGCTAGATCACATGGTGATTCTATGTTTAATTTTTTGAGGAACTACCATGCTGTTTTTCTCCCCCCTCCCCATTTTTTTTGTACCTTAAACCTATGTGGCTTTCTTATTGGGCATTATATGAAATTGGTTCTGTACACTGAATAGTTTGAAATAGGTTATAGTTTCCACAACAGCATTGGTTGCCGTTTATAGTCTCCGAACAGTAGGTATCTGGACAGTCAGGTAGCAGGTGAGAGATACCCAGTAAGCATTGTTTCCCATGAGACATTATTTCAGTGAGATCAAGCGTGCAGTCCTTAATGTCAAGCCAAAGACAGCAACAAAGTAGATGTCACTAACCCAGGGTGGCTATTCTCCACTTGGGACATGGGACTTGCAGCCACATAAGAACTCCTATGTGTTCTGAATTCAGTTCACCAGTGCAGAGTTCCCTGAGACCTTGGAGTAGTGGCGGTACAGGGAGATTTGGGAGACCTGGGTACTAATCCTAATCCAGCCATAAATAATGTGTGACATTGAAAAAGACCTTTAGCCTCTCAGACCCATAGCTTCCCTAAGGACATTTGAGTTCAGTGTTCTCTAAATTACTTAGAGCTTTGTAATCCTCTGATGTAACAGTTACCTTGATACTATGCTGTTGTTAAACACTGATGACTCCTTTTAAATCTGGCTCCTTTAATGAATCCAGTAATTTTCAAAAAACCTGTAATAATTCTTCACTTTTTGTTCCCGGTTACTGAAAGCTCAGTTATGGAGGATTTCTAGTTGCAGCAACATTTCAGCAGCTCCACTGGGTGTTTTTGGTTTTGCCTATTTGCTTAGCACTTGTGAGTTTTCCTGGTTTCACCTCTCTCAACATTGTGAGGTCTGAAAAGCACCCTTGGAAAGAGAAAAACATTGGGGGCCTCCCAAAGGCTGGGCAGGTCCAGTGAGTGTCTGTAATTGTACGGAGATACCAATTTCCCTGCAGTTGAAATAAAATTAAGTGCAGAAAATAAGATTTTATGTCTGTACAGAGTCATAGGTTATTGTCCTCTCAAAGGCTACTGTGAGATAAATATGATTTCTCAGGTTTTCATGAAAAAGTGATTTGAATATTGGGCCTAGAGTTCCAAGTTCAAACTATTTGTTTATTATAGTTCTTGGTATAACAGTGCTTGAAGGCTGACCAAAATTTCTAGGGCCATTGGGAAAACCCGTTGGTGGGAATTTTTGATTTGCAAGAAAGACAATACCAACTTAAAGTATACTTTCTTATTAGCTAAAATCTTGGCCAAGCTTCTGGTAGAAAAGGCTGGTCCTGTGAAATGTGCCATCCGGGTCCTCTGATTCTGCGAGGGGTTCATTTGTTCTAAATGGTTGGCACAGATGTTTGTGTTCTGTTTCTGACGTTGCTTAACTTTGTGTGACGAGTGGTAGGATTTCAAGCAGTCTCAAATTTCTGCGATGATTAGGAAAACCAGCAAATGACTGTGTCACAGCATTAGGGAGATCATGATAGGATTAAATAATGAAACTTTTGCACTGCCACTACTGGTAAGGGGGTATTTGTGTTACACTGAAATCTAAAATACAACGAAGTATATAAAATATATATGTATGACAAAGACCAGTGTCCAAAGAATCTATCACCCAAAGGAAAAAATAGAACATTTCTAGTGCCTGGGAAGGCCCATGTGTCCTTCCTCCAGTACCTCCTGCTGTTTTCCCCTGGAGGAGTGGTTTATAGCCCTCATTACACATTAGCATCACCTGAGGGGCTTTTGAACCATACTGATGCCAGTACTGGTTATACATTAGAACGGGGGATTATTCTAATATAGTATAATATAATAGTCAGCTTTGATTCTATTATACTGCATAGAGCTAAGGGTAAAACCCGCTGCACTAAAGAGTTCTTCTCACACTTCAATGTGTTCAAATCCCCTAAAGATCTTGTTAAAACGTAGCCCCAAAGGCTTGTACATACTCTGTTAGATTTCTGATCAGGCCATTCATAAAAGGGGATATTACAGGGCCAATAAACATACAAAAAGGCACTCAATCTCATTATTTTTCAGGGAAATACAAATTAAAACCACAGTGGGTTAAAATTACAATTCACCAAAACGGCCAAAGTTAAAAAGGCTGACACTATTACAGGATGGCAAGGCATGTTTTGTGGTAGCGTAGTGGTACAACCCCTTTGGAAAATTAGCATTATCTATTGAAGTTAAATATATACTTGTATATACCCTATGCCCAAACAATTTCACTATGAGCTAGAGACCCAACAGAATGCATACTCATGTGTTTAAAAGACATTAACAGTAGTGTTCTTATAGCATCAGTCAGCCAAAACTAGAAACAACCAAATCTCCGATTAACATTAGCAGGGATAAGTAAATTGTGTTATACTCCTGTGATGGAATGCTATTGGTGATGAAAATGAACAAACCGCTGTTCTACATAACAGCATGGAGGAATCTCACAGACATGATGCTGAGTGAGAGAAGCCAAACACAAAAGAATATATATTATGAGTTTGATATATGAGAACATATAGAGTCCATTTATATAAAGTTCAAACACAGGCAAAAGAAATCTACAGTGTTAGAAGTCAGTGTGGCTGCTCCCTGTGGGGCAGAGGGAAGAAGTAGTGACTGAATGCAGGCAAGGTAAGGGGGGTCTTGGGAATTGGTAATCTTTCTTTTATTAACCTGGATGGAAGTCCCGTGCGAGTATTCGCTTGCTTATAGTTCATCGAGCCGAACACTTATGGTCTGTGCCCTTTTCTATATGGTGCACATCACTGTACTTCACGTATGCTGTATATGCTATCCACCAATGAAATAGTGTATGTATATGTTTTCAAACCTCGGGCTGGGGAACTGAGCAGGGTTTCAGCTGAAACGTGCAAATCACTGTCACTTTCGTTGACCGAAGCCTCTAGTAATTTCACCTTACAGCAGCTTTAAAAAATTGCTTTTTTTTTAGGAATGAACAAACTTTTAAAGGTTGAATCTGCATACCTAAAGCAATGAAATGATGACAAATGTCAAGGGTCTTCACTTATGCTTTGACATGCAGACATAATGATAATTAAGAAATCTCTCAAGTAAAGTTTCTTATCTTCCTTCCTCATTTTTTGAACTCTGGGTTACTTTTCAAATTTACAAATTGCTGCTAAGCACATGCTAGCATTAAGTACATGAACGTTCCTCAGAACAAATGTCACAGTGAATACAAAACCTATCCTTACTTAGAACATATGGCTTTAACAACAGTGATAATTTTTCATGCACCAGAGATGAACAGTTTGGCTTGTGCCTTTTTTTATGAATTCAGTCTGTTCTGGTCCCAAGCTTGTAGTATGCCTCTTTCTCTCTGAATGGCTCGAAAAAATGAGATGACAATCTGTAGACATTTCCCTTTACCACCAAGGGTCCTAATCTTTTGGAAGACGTGGGAACAGATGAAAGTATTTGGTTCTGGGAATGGAAATTACAGATGGATAGAATCCCACTACAGTGAGCTTCACTGGCATTTTCTATTGAGCAATTAGCCCTTGTCCGACTGAAAAGGCTTCCTGCCATGTCCGGCAGGGAATGCATAAGGCAATGTCGGTTTTTATTTATTCCAGAAAAAGAAAATATTTTTTTTATTTTTAGCTTCCTTAAATTCCAGATAAATGTATTCTTTTGCCAAAGAGAATGATTTTCCACATCAAAGGCTAAGACTCTGTATGTGTGTCTGTATACATAGTATGTCCCTTATCTTGTGACTGGAATATAAATGTGACTGTAAATAAAAGGTGTATTAGAGGTACTATTTGTTCCATTAATTTGTTTTACAAATTATTTAAAATCCAGTTAATTTAATCTAAGTTTTAATATAGTGAAGCTACATGCCAGAAGGTTGCGTGACAAAAATGCTATAAATGATATAGTAACTCATCTAAAACAAGATTTTCTCAAAGTAGCACAGACACAATAAAAACCACCAAGTGTCTCTTACTTGGGTATATGCTGTCATTAGTCAAAAGTGAGTACACATGCAAGGAAAAATACTGAGAAAGACTTGTTTTATAAAACTGACCAAAATATTGATGGATACTCTCCTTTATGTGAACAGTCTCAGACCTTTTAGAATAAAGCATATTGAAACGCTACCAGTTATTCTGTGTACTTCTGTCACTAGTTTTTCCCAGTCTTTAAAAGGCTATATACTTCTACTCAGACATGCCAAGAACACATGGCTTATTCCTATAATTGTTATAATCTTGTTTCAGACTTCCAGTCTATGTGTATAGTAGGTTTGTGGGAGAGGAGGAAGGATTTGCCAGTTAATGCTTTCTCTTCCAGTTCAAATACACTCCTCCAGGTAAATGCTCAGATGTTCAGAGTTTTTCCCGCTTGCTTTTTCCTCCTCCAGATGTTGGGTATAGAGACAAGCTTCAGTGTCCTCTTGGTGGTCAGAAGAGGAGGCCTCAGGTCGGCAAGTTCAGGTCCTGTGCTGTGCTCTGAGCCTTTGTTGCTGTCGGGGTTGAAGTCCCCATCGCCTGCTGCCTGCGCACTGCTGACAGCCACTGTGCTGTGCTCTGAGCCTTTGTTGCTGTCGGGGTTGAAGTCCCCATCGCCTGCTGCCTGCGCACTGCTGGCAGCCACTGTTGGCACCTGAGGCTGATGAGCTTGTGGTCTATCCTCTCGGCTGGTCAGGGCTCTATTGTCGTCCCGTGCTCTCTCAATCCTACCTCAGCTCTTGCCGTTACTGACACTATGACTCTTAATGGTTTCCAGCTTCTGCCTTTGCTTCCTCCCTTCACTCCTTCCTTTCTGCCTTTCTCCCTCCGTGCTCCCTTCCTCCATTTCTCTCTCCCTCCCTTCTGTCTTCTCCTCCACTAATATTTGTTGAGTATCTGCTATGTGTAAAGCACTGCATTAGGTACATGGAGTCCAGGAATAACGCTAAGACCCCTGCCCCCTTGGAGCTTACATTTTAATGAGGGGGCTCAAACAATAAGCAACAAGCAGTAAATCGAATAGTATGTTCAAAGGTGATGAGGGCTATGGGAAAAAGAAGAGAAAAATTAAAGCAGGGTAAATGAGGTCACCATGGGGGAACGGGCAGTAAAGCAGTAAAACAGAGTGGATGGAAGAGGCAGGGACAGCCGGGCTTTGTGGTACCCAAAGCTTGTAAAGTTTGGGGGGTTTCCTCCTTAAGAAATAAATGCAAAATTGGGAATTAAAAACTTGGTCCCCAAAGCGAACATTTGTGGAATGAGAAAAGATTATAAGAAATTAGTCACATCAGAGTTATAGGTCCCTATCTTCTGCTTAAACCATTTATCAGAAACGTTTACATAGAAATACTTCCTAACTGTAAACCCGTGTCCTGTTCTCCACACTCGACTACCAGCAACTTCCAGCCCTCATGGAGGCTTGTGTGAGTGATGTGTCCGGCAACTTAAACTTCGCTAGCTTCACACATCACTCTGCCTCTACAGGTGTGTCTCACTGAGAAGGGAAGATTTGTCCAGGACTTGAAGGGCAGAGAAATCTGCAAAAGACTGTTCCAGGAAGAGGGAACAGCTAGAGCAAATTCCATAACAGTCTCCACCTGTGCCACCTGGCTGCTTTGTTCATGAGCACTTTTGCAAGCACTGGGGTGGCAAGGATAGAGGCTGGCTAACATCAGCTGGATGAGCCATACCATCTCTCTGGCTGTTTAATGCCCTGTATGTGGCAGAAGCTCTCTGATAGGCATTACCGCACAATGGAAAGAGCCTCACACTTTGTGTCCACTTCCGTAGGTTCATCCATATGTCTCTTCCCTATAGACCTCCTTGTTCCCTTCCAAACCTACCCCTCTGATGCCCATAACAAATGTGCCAAAAGTATTCACCACTGCCCGAGAGTCCACGTATATACTTACCTTCGACCACTTCTCTCTCGATACAGAGGGATCACTAGGTACAGTGCCCACTGCTTTGCCCAGTGTAATCGTTGCCTTTCAAGGGCATCTCTGAGTGGATCTACAGGGCAGCAGCTGTCTGCTTTAGCTCACTTCAACATAGCCTGTTGACTCATGTTTGAACCAGCCCTTATTTTCTTCCGGTGAACTGGCCGTAGCTGTGAGGTGAGAGAGAGGTGATGGTGCATGAATTCGTTTTCTAGGGCTGTTGTAACAGAATATCACAAACCGAGTGGCTTAAAACAACAGAAATTGTGCACTGTACATTGGTGTCTGGCCAATGGTGAGAATGGAGACTGAAATGCACGCAGTGATTTTCAGGACTGCATCTACACAAAGGGAGGACTTCTAGTTGCACAAAGGCTAACAGAGGTTCTGTGGGAGAATTTTAAGGTGCACTGTTGTCATGTAGTTTAGCCCTACTTTATCAGGGGCAGAGCCAAGGTTAAGGTGATTTGAAGGTTACCCAAAGATTTTATACCTTAAGCATCCCAATTACTTTGTATCTTTGGAGTCATAGTGGGGTCCAAGAAACAGAAAGCAACATATCCGAGTCAAAAATCAGAAAGAAATTTGGCGGATAAGACTCAACAGCAACAAAGACATTTTTTATTATGTATTTGTCCAACAAAAAATAAAAACAAGTCTTCCCTGGTGGCACAGTCGTTGAGAATCTGCCTGCTAATGCAGGGGACACGGGTTCGAGCCCTGGTCTGGGAAGATCCCACATGCCGTGGAGCAACTAGGCCCGTGAGCCACAACTACTGAGCCTGCATGTCTGGAGCCTGTGCTCTGCAACAAGAGAGGCCGCGATAGTGAGAGGCCCGTGCACCGCGATGAAGAGTGGCCCCCGCTTGCCACAACTAGAGAGAGCCCTCACACAGAAACGAAGACCCAACACAGCCAAAAATAAATTAATTAATTAATTTTTAAAAAATAAATAAAAACAAATTTCAAGGCACGTCTTGAAAACGGGTTAGGAAGTACCTGAAAAGTTCCCAGTATATTATAGCTGGCAAATGAAAATAATTTATAGTAATTATTACTACCAGTTACATATATATGTACATTTTATTGCTATTTCCTTAATTGATTGCTGTTTCTTATCTAATATTTATTACTTATTTTGTGGATACAAAACTACTCAGAGGGGTCTCAGTATTTATCATTTTATTTTTCTGAACATAAAAATTCATACAGCTTTCACAAGTTTGGGTACAATCCTTGTCCCACAATTCTGTTTTTTTCCTATAAGGTTTTAAGTTATTCAACTATATATCTCCTACTATGGACTTTTTCAGGATCTTAACTTTCCTGTTCAAGAAGATAATACTGTAGATTCTGCATTATTTACGTGGGCCGTTTTGTCAGTGGCAATTACAGTGTGGTTCACGTCTCATAACTAATTCCCCTTGCTCCTTCCCACCCAGCCTAGCTCAAAATTTCCACTTATTCTTTGATATTTTTTTATTCCTAATATTTAAGATTCTTCTTTTACAACATCTGCATGGCTTTCTGCTTCCCCCATGTCACCACCCTATAGCTGCTATTTAGATTCTTGCAATGCCTCCTAACTAGTCTTTCTAACTTCAACATCTACTCTATCCAATCTAACCCCTATACTGCTTTTAGATTGTTTTTCCCCAAATTCTCCTTTCATCATGTCATTTCCCTGGCCAAAATTTTCAGTGGTGCCCCATCATCCCTAGTAGCAATCTCAAAACTCATTTGATTGTGTACATATCAGTAAAGGTATTTTGAGCATGCACCCCTAGTGTGTCTGTGTCTGTGTGTGTGTGTGCGCGCACACACGTGTATTTATTTATTTATTTATAACTTATACATGTATACTCCTATCTCTACATATACTTAATTAAGCTTAACTTTAAACTCTTTTAGATAAAAATAATTATAAATGGAAGTCCTAATATTTTTCTTCTGCCATCCTAAAGGAACATTTAGTGCAACTCATTTTGGGTAATTATATGTAGGCAGAATATTTTTAAAACTCAGAGAGGGGGCAGTGGAATGCTGTTCCGCTGTCCGTGGTGCTGAACTATGATTGCACATTACCACATCATTGTATCTCCTGACCTTCGGATACTGGGGATTCCTTTCTAACTTTCCCCCATATTAAAAAAAACAAACAAAAAAAAAACTTTCTGTTTATTTTGCTTGTTTGTTTGTTTGTTTTTGGCCACGCTGCGCAGCTTGTGGCTTCTTAGTTCCCCAACCAGGGATTGAAACCGGGCGCTCGGCAGTGAAAGTGCCACATCCAAACGACCTGGACCTCCAGGGAAGTCCCTCCTCCATATTTCTTAAACAAAAGGAAATGCTATAGACTATGCTCTCAATAGGATTCTAGTTCCTAACGTGGAACTCCAGAGGAGTAAAGATTCTTTTTCCTCCATACTGAAGAGCAAAGTATCTCTTTTCCTTGGAAAGAAGCAGACTGAGAATAAAAAGAAATGGAGGGTTTAAGTAAGTCTCCATATTAGCTGAATCATTTCATTTCTCTGTTGAAAAACACAGTCAAGGAAGATGTTAAAAGAAGATTCTAATACTCATGTTTTCTTAATTTTATAGCTTCATAACCAAGAATGATTGAAAATAGGAGAAAGAAGTACTGTCAAAGATTATACAGTACAATGAAGTTGTACAGTGAGGCTCAAGAATATAAATGTTAGCAGGTACATGAATACTTCTGTGACTGTTGGTTATTAGAAACAAGACTGTAAATGTCTGCCTTGAGGAAGATTCTGATGATCTATAAAATGTCAACTGATGTTGTCACAAATCAGTGGTTCACATGAATCTCATAAAGATTGTAGAACCTGCAGCACTTGTTATATAAATGATGAAAGATTATTGCCTCTTTAAATCTCCAGCTAGCTGCAGTTCAACTGAATGCAAATTAGAAAGCTTAAGTGACATCCAGAGTGTTGAAAAATAGTTAGGGGTTTCTCATATAAGTAAAAATATATTGAGAACTTAGAAAAACAGAACAATATCTTGTTATTAATGGTTCTACTTTAATGTTATTAGAGAATTTACAACGATTATAGCAAATTCCAGTAGACCATTTTAAAACTTACTTTTTCCTCTCTATGGCAACAACTCTCTGGTCACTTGACACTGAGAAAAACTAGTATTTGATTGTGGATATCACCATCGATGTTCAACTTCAGTATTAACTGTAACATTTGAATACTCAGTGCACTGAAATTCTTCTTTGATGCAAGTTTTTAACATAGATTTCCATTTAATAAATGTTTGTTTGCAAATGTTATGTGCCAGGCCATGCAGATACAGAGGTTAAAAAGACAGAGTCTGGGGGCTTCCCTGGTGGTGCAGTGGTTAAGAATCTGCCTGCCAATGCAGGGGACATGGGTTCCAGCCCTGGTCCGGGAAGACCCCACATGCTGCAGAGCAACTAAGCCTGTGCACCACAACTACTGAGCCTGTGCTCTGGAGCTCGCAAGCCACAACTACTGAGCTCACGTGCCACAACTACTGAAGCTCACATGCCTAGAGCCTGTGCTCCGCAACAAGAGAAGCCACCACAATGAGAAGACCGTGCACCACAACGAAGACCCAACACAGCCCAAAATAAATAAATTAATTAACTTAAAAAAAAAAGACAGACTCTGACTTTAGAAATTTCATGATCCAGTGAAGGACACAGACAAGAAGATAAACTAATATCACTATATTATATTGCATGGTAGATGTATAAAGAGAATAGCATGTCAGCACATAGAGAAGTACCTAATCAGACTGGGACAGTCTTCCCAGATGAACTGATGCTTCAGCTCACTCTTCCAAGGACAGTAGGAGTCAGCTAGGAAAGCAAATGGAAGAAAGTCATTGCAGAGAAAGAAAGCAGTATATGCAGGGGCAAAGAGGTGTGAGACAGCAGAGCAAGATTTGGAAATTAAATGCACTTCATTATCGTGACACAACAGGTATGAATGGGCAAAATTCAAGATCAGAAAGAGCTATGTAGAGGATTCTAAGGAGTTTGGATGTTCCCTGAGAATAAAGGGGAGGTATTATTAAAGGAATCTGAGCAGTGAGGGGACATGATATTATTTGCATATTAAGAAAGTCCTTCTGACAATAATGTAAGGAGTAGCTTCACAAATAGTCACAAAAAAGGGAGATGATTTTGGAATATCAGAGAAATATTGAGTCATCAATCAAGTCATTGAAAGTGAAGATGGAGAATAACAGATAGATTTAAAAGATATTTAGGCTATAGTTTCAATAGACATAATGAACAATTAATTTTTGGGCAAGGAAGAGAGAAAAGTCTCAGATAATCCCAAAGTTTTGTGTGGGGAAAAAGATATCACTTGCTGAGCACGGGGATGCAGAAGGAGGAACATAGTTGGGGGACAGATAATGTGAGTTTTGGACATGCTGTGCTTGAGTACCTATGGGTCATATAAGCAGAGATGTCCAGCAGGAAGAAGCATACTTGATTTTGAAGCTCTGAAGAGCAATGTTGGCTCAAAGGAGATATTTGGGAGTCTTCAGTGGTAGGTGGAACCATGTGTACGATCCTCAGAGAGAATGCGTAGAATGAAGAGAGAATCAGGTAAAGTCTCCAGGGAAAGATAATATTTAAGCAGTGATTGGAGGAAGAGGAACCATCAAAGGAAGAATAAACTTGAGTAAACAGAGAGGTCAGAAGAAAACAAAGAGAATGTGTATCATGGAAGCCAGCAGAGGAGGAGTTTCCAAAAGTGGAAACAGTCAACAGTGACTACGAAGACAGAGTCTGTACCTGACTCACCCTCGTTGGTCATTTTTTGACCAATTGAAATTTATATTCTATTCATACTAGATACTAAATATAAAAATATTATGTTTAAATAAATTACTTAAAATATACATGGTCAAATTATAGACATTACAGCTAACAATTATGACCAGACCAGTACATCTTCACTCTTTTATTCTTATGGTTATGCCAGAGGCGTTGTTTCTTATTGTGCTTCAAGCAAAGCCTGGAACCATATAGAGCAACTATTCCTGAGATTCCCCAGTGTAAAAATGAAATTCCATGTTCTAGAAATGAACTCTCATATATGACTGAGGGGACCCTTTTGAGAGAGTCTTTATAATGCCATAATATAACTACTTGGCACTCACAAATTCAGCCATTCAGGTTTTTATATTTGTCATAATGTCAGAAATTACCCTGAGGAGTCCAGAGAGTAGAAATACTTTGAATATGATGGAAACATATTCAGAGTTCTCAACACTGTCATGTAAACGTTGAACCTAAATAATTGAATGAGAAAAATACATTTTAAAAGGTTTATTCCATGAGTTAAGGTCATAGCATTTTATAATAATCTCAAAAAGAATGCTAAAATCTAAAACTGGGATACCAGTCTTTCAGGGCTAAAATACAAGTTAGTTGAAACTCAGAAAATTACTTGTTAGATGTGGTGCTTGCATGTGTGTGTATGGGAGTGTGTCGGTTTTATGGGGTGTCTGCCCATGACACATCTAGAATCTAGATTGCCTAAGAGGCAGGATGGCATATATGAGCAGGAAATGGTGCACACCTCCCAAAGGGGTATAAGTTTTAGATGATCTGCTCAGTTTCCTTCTGGTTTCTCAAAGGGGATGCATTGTTTTTTGTTTTTTGTTTTTTGTTTTTAGCCGTGCAGCATGCAGGATCTAGGTTCCCTGACCAGGGATCGAACCCATGCCTCCTGCAGTGGAAGTTCGGAGTCCCAACCACTGGAACGCCAGGGATGCATTCTTATATCCCATATATCTGCTCACTTAAACAAGATGTGGTTTGAACAAAAGTCAACCAACAAAAGTCAACTAGTCACAACTAGTTAATTTGTTAGAAAATAAGTGTAGGCATCATATCTGTGAAAGCTTATGGTGGTTGCCATAAACAACCACCCACAAAACATATACTAGTTCCTTCAACTTATTATCTTGAAAATTTACAAAACTAAAGAAAAGTTGAAAGAGTAGTGCATTTATTTACCTTTCTTCTAGAATCACCAGTTGTTTAGCCACATTTGCTTGATCAGTCTGTATCTAGGACCATTTTTTTAAAAACTAGTTTTCTTTGAACCATTTGAAAATAAGTTGTAGACATCATGACACATATTCTTAAGAATGAGGAAATCTCCTGTATAACCACAGCAGCATTAGCAAACCCAAGAAGTGTAACACTGGTATAATAATCTTATCTACCCATGTTTAGATCTCCCCAGTTGTCCCTTTAATAGCCAGGATCTAATCAAGAGTCACACACTACATTTAATTATCATGTCTCCTTAGTCTCCTTCAACCTAGAACAATCTCCCACCTATTTTCTCTGTTGGTGCAGTTTATGACATGGATATGTTTAAAGAATCAAACTAGTTGTCTTGTAGACTATCCTACAATCTGAATTTGTGTGTTAACAGTTTACTAGGGCTACTGTAACAAAGTACCACAAACCAGGTGGCTTGAAACAACAGAAATTTGTTGATTCACAGTTCTGGAGGCTAGAAGTCCAAGATCAAGGAGTTGACAGGGCCACACTCCCTCCAAAGGCTCTAGAGGAGAATCCTTTCTTTCTTCTGCCAGCTTCTGGTGGCTCTTGGTGTTCCTTGGCCTTGGATAACATAACTCCAATCTCTGCCTTTGTGTCTTCACATGGTGATCTTATGAAGACACCACTTGTTGGATTTAAGGTCCACCCTACTCCAGTATGACCTTATTTTGACCTAACTAATTATATCTGCAAAGACCTTATTTCCAAATAAGGTCACATTGTGAGGTACTGGGAGTTAGGGCCTCAACATATGAATTTTGAGGAAAACACAATTCAACCTGTAATAGTGTGATTGTTTCGTATGATTCAATTGAGCTTGAAGATTTTTGTCGAGGATATTTCGTAAGTGATGTGGGGTACTTCCAACTGAATCAGTTTGTCCCATTATTGGCGATGCTAAATTTGTTCACTTAGGGTGGGGTCTGCCAGATTTCTTTTGTTATTAATAAGTAATTAATAAGTAATCTGTGAGGGTGGGAAAAAAACAAGACAAGGTGAAAAGCAAGTCATTATTTGGAAGCTCCTACACAGGTAGGAGAGGGGAAGAGTGAGACAGGGCAGGAAAGCAGCCTGTGTGGGGAAGAGCATCAAGCTACTCATCGCTGTGGTTGCGAGCTTAATCCCACTGGGAGTCAGTGCGGAACAGAATACTTTCTCAGTCCCCAGCTGGGGGCCACTGGGGTGGGGCTGAGTTGCTTAATTCTCTGGAATTTCCACCCTCCCCTGCTGCAGGCAGAGCTGGCTCTGGGACTGGAGAAAGCCCTGAGGCCTTTGGGTGCTTGTGCTTCACATTGTCAAGGCTGAGGCGATGGCCAGGGCACAGACACCACCTGCTACAATCGCCTGCCTTTACTTATTTATTTATTTATAGTTGATTTACAGTGTTATGTTAGTTCCTAGTATACATCAACATGATTAAGAATATATATATGGAATGTATATGTACATGGAATATATTTATGGAATATATATATGTACACATGTATATATATATATATATATATATATTCTTTTTCAGATTTTTTTCTATTATAGGTTATTACAAGATGTTGACTATAGATCCCCGTGCGGTACAGTAGGTCCTTCTTGTTAATCTATTTTATACATAGTAGTGTGTATCTGTTAATCCCAAACTCCTAACTTATTCCTCCCCCGTCCTCTCCCCTTTAGTAACCATAAATTTGTTTTCTGTCTGTGGGTCTATTTCTGTTTCATAAAAAATAAGCTCATTTGTACCATTTTTTTAGATTCCACATATAAGTAATATCATATGATATTTGTTTTTCTCTGTCTGACTTACTTCACTTAATATGATAATCTCTATGTCCATCCATGTGGACTTGCAAATGGCATTATTTCATTCTTGTTTATGGCTGAGTAATATTCCACTATGATGACCTTTTAAACTTACTTTATGAGCAAGTTATAGACCTCAGCTACTTGGTCTTTAGCCATACTTTTAAGAGTTTTCCCTATACAATGTCCTGCCTTGTCAATTTCAATTAATTTTGATTTCATTTTGATGACCTTTGGAACCAGAGTTAAGAAAGAATCCACTACTCACACTCTACAGATTCTGAGTTATCGGTGACATGGCAGGGGAGCAAGGGAGTGAAGTGAATTACCGGATGGCCAAGAATGAATGGTGAAGAAACGCATATGGTACAACTGCAGGCCGGGAATGTGTCCTTCTCCCTCTCTACACAAGCTTGCCGTACGTCCTGCTGCTGCCCTGTAGCCCACACTGAGGACAGCTCTCTGAGTAGCGGCCGAGGCCTGGTCCTGTCATGGACTGAATTGTTTTCCCCAAAAATACAGATGATGAAGCTTAATCCCCAAGGTGACTGTATTCAGAGGTAGGGCTTTTAAGGAAGTAGTGAAGGTGAGGTCATAAGGGTGGGGCCCTAAGGATATGACTGGTACCCTTCTAAGAAGAAGAAGAGACACCAAGGATGCGAGGACACAGAGGAAAGGCCGTGTGAGGGTGCAGCAAGAAGGTGGCCACCTGCAAGCCGAGGAGAGAGGCCTCACCAGAAGCCAACCCTGCCGCCACCTTCACCTTAAACTTCCAGCCTCCAGAACCATGAGAACATAAATTCCTGTTGTTTAAGCCACCATGTCTGTGGTAATTGCCATGGCAACCCTAGCAAACAAATAGAAACGGTTGTGCTTGCTTCCTCTTTTCTCAGCTCATTTACCCTCTTATATCCCTCTTTTAACTTAAAGGAAGAGATACCTTACTTCCTGGCTCTAAATCCCTTTTCCTGCCCAGGAGGTAGTTTATTCCCAAACATATCCCATTTGCTGTCTTTCCAATTCTTTAAGAAAATAAGGTAGAATGTAAATCATAAATAGATAATAAATAACATTCTTTTCTTTTTCTTCTATTATCTTCATCCTCTCCTTCGCCAAAGACTCTGTTCCTTTTCTGGCCTGAGGCATGCGGATGGCTCTCAGGTAAAGCCTGCCAGGACAGGAGGGCAGGTAGTGGTGTATTTATCACCGAAAGGAAGATGCTCTTACCATGAGTTAACTACAAACATGAATCTAAAGCAGTGCTTCTCAAATAATTTCTGAAAAAAAACCAAAACGAAACAGAATTGCTGGGCTCCCCTGGTGGTGCAGTGGTTGAGAGACCGCCTGCCGATGCAGGGGACACGGGTTCGTGTCCTGGTCCGGGAAGATCCCACATGCCACGGAGCGGCTGGGCCCGTGAGCCATGGCCGCTGAGCCTGCGCGTCCGGAGCCTGTGCTCCGCAACGGGAGAGGCCACAACAGTGAGACGCCCGCATACCGCAAAAAAAAAAAAAAAAAAAAACAGAATTGCCCCCCCACAACCCCTACCAGATCTATAGTTTTGTAAAATAGGATAAAAATGAATTTCTAGAAAAAAATAAAGACATACAAAATACAAGTCCCAACTTTCAACAGACAGAAAATTACTCTGTCAAATTGCTTTTGAAGTTTCTAAACCATTGTTTCTGTACTTGCCACATACACTTAACAAATAGTTCAAGGACAGGCACTGGTGTATGGACCACACTTTGAGGACAACAGTTTCAAAGGACAGGTGAATTATTTCCTTCCTTTCTCATTGGTTCCTATCATCTCATTCAGAGTCAGCCGAGCTCTATGTCTAGGAGAGCTTCTTCCCTTTGACTCTCTCTCTCTCTTTTTCTGCACCTCTGCCTTCCTGTTGGAGTTCATCCTACCAGACTTTCCTGTATGGTCAAGGGCATGGAGAATTGAGTTATCCTAGGAGGATAACTTGGGAAGTTATCTTGGGAAGACCGCTAGTCCTCTGTAAGAATTAGGTTTCTCAAATCCCTCTGATTGGAGCGTCTATAAGATAGACCACTCTCTCTCTCTTGCTAAGATCGATAGCCTGGCGTATTTGACTCTCTGATCAATCTCACTTTTCTGAAACTCTTCCTCTGTCTCCTTCATATCAGTCTATCCATGGACAGTCAGACTGGCAATGTGTCAGATGAAACTAGGGTAACAGATTTCTGGGTCTAGGGACTTCACCATCTGTAATGGTAAGTGGGAGGGCAGAGAGATTGGC
Source organism: Tursiops truncatus (assembly GCF_011762595.2). Classification (NCBI taxonomy): domain Eukaryota; kingdom Metazoa; phylum Chordata; class Mammalia; order Artiodactyla; family Delphinidae; genus Tursiops; species Tursiops truncatus. The sequence goes on from NC_047054.1 coordinate 85,688, forward strand.
AGAGATTCCTGGAACTCTTAAAGAGGCTTGGAGCCTAAAGATCTACATAATTTACTGGAATGAACCCTCTCCAGGGAAGTGACTGTCCAGACAGTACGTTTAGTTTATTGCCCAGAAATAAATGAAAGGTTGAAGGACGACAGTCGTTATGTGCCGGCATCCTGAGAGTGTACAGCCAAAGCCCAAGTGCATGGTCAGTACTCACAGTCTCCCATTGTTACCTGGACAACAGTCTTTATCCTGTCTCTCACCTGTCTCATGAACATCTATGTGACAATTGGCCTCTAGCGGGGTCAGCTTTGTGAGGCTGGAGCCCCAGGAATTATTCCAAGTGGTTTAGAATATAAACCTCTTATAAGAGATCACTGCATCACCATGGTGTTTCCCACACCAGGACACCCTACCTCAGCAAGAACACATCATATCCAGCCAGAGCACCTGGTTTCTAGAAGAGGTGATGCACACGCCATTCCTGTTCTCTCGGAAGACAAACAAGGACAGTGCTCTGGGAGCAAAGGGGGTCCTTTCGTGTGGTCAGGCTGTAACAGATGCAGGTGAGTCTGGTCTGAGCCTAGCAGACTAGCCCTGACACTAGCTGATTCCAATAAAAAGTGGTCCTATTATTCACCCTAACTTGGCCTTGCCTAGAATATGCTGAGATGTTAAAAGATGGAAGATTCTGGGTTTTTTTAGGAAATGAGCTAAGGGAAAATTGAAAATGAAATAAGGGAAAACTAAGGAGCAAATTCCTTGAGAAGGGATGAGTTCCAGAAAACACATGAAGCATTGCCCTTGACAGGAAAGGAAGCTGTTTGCTCAGTTGCCAAAGGAAGGGAAACATGGACAATGGCACAAGTGCAGAGAAGTTTGTAAATCAGGTGGTGCAGAGGTCCTATTTTCTCAACCAAGTAGAAGGTAAAGTGTATGGAGGATGTGAGGAAGCCACTAGGAAGGGCAGAAGGTTTGAGAGAAAAATGCTTCCCTTGGAGACAACAACAATAATCTTATTGGCAAACAAGCACTGGCTTGCTGGGTTGTAATGACAGCCCATCTGGGGTGTGGGATCGTGAAGTATAAAGGGAAGCCAGTTTGCCCAGTTGTGTGAATCTGGCAGAGTTCAACTGCTGGGTGCAGACTTGGAGCTGATGGGAATCTGGGTCTGTTCGCCCAAGTGTGATGGAAGGAGAGAGAGACTAGGTGATTAAAGGATAGGTCGTGGAGTCTGACCTGGAGAATAAATTCGAAGAAAGGAAAACTAAGTTCAAATGCTTGCTGGCTCCGCCATTTACTAGCTGTGTGATCTTGGCCAAGATTCTTAAATCTCTGACTCAGTTTCCACAATTTAAAAATGGAGAGAATAGCAGAACGAATTATGTTATCAGTAACTATGAGGATTAAAAGAAATAATTGTATATATAGCGGCTTACCACAATGTCTGGCATACGGTAAGTACTCAAGAAATTTTTCTCTTTCTTCTTTAAGATATTATGAAAATCTCCCAACTATTAAGTATTTTTTCAAATGTAGGATTCTGTCTGGTTGTTTAGTATTCCATAGTATTTATGAACTCTATGTCCATCCCTTTTTGATGAGAGCACAATGTAGAAACTAGGACAGCATAGCACAGTGGCAGGCTCCAGAGTCAAACAAAATGCCTGGGTTTGACTCCTGGCTTCACCACTTACTACCTGTGTGACTCTGGAAGAGTTACTTAACTTCTGTAATCTCAGTTTTCTAATCTGTGAAATGGGTATAATTTTATTTCTCCCGAGTTGTTACGGTAATTAACTGATGTAATACACGTGAATGCTCAGTAAATCTTAGTGGCAATGATGATGATAATGATGAAGATGTTGGTGTTTCCAAACGTTTAAGACATTTCCAGAGTATGCCAATTGCATTGCTAGTTTTATAATTTCTAGAAAGTGAGGTTAACCGAGAAGGGTGGCTCTGGTTGGACAGAATATTCTTTAAGATTCTGAAAAGCACAAGTTAAATAAAACTTGTGCAGTGACAACTAATACGTCATATTTTTTTAAGTAAGACAAATGAAAGAAAAAGATCAACCATCTCAAGAGGACATGCAATTTGATTATAAAGTAATGAGACAGACTCCACAACAGTCAATCGTATTATTTTGAGTTACAGCTAGAACGCTTACTCTCTTCTGGAGATAGGAAGCTTTGGTGAGCCTAGTGATTATGTCACTGGATATCAGTTTATGATAAATAAAAGTACACACATATCTATTAATATTCTCTCTGGCTTCAAGCCTTGATACTAAAAATATGACTTAGCATATGTTGTACTGGCTTTCATGTGGTCACTAAACTTATTATTTTCCCCAGGTATAATCCTCTGTTTGATGACTCACATACTAATGAATTCCATACAATATTTGTTATTGTCGGAGAAAAATCCTGGTAGATTTTCAGTTATTATCTCAGTTGATGATACAGGTCTGAATTCAAAAAAGTAATTCAAATTCTTTTGAAGCTGTGTGAGATCTGTTTGCTTCATCTTCTACTCCACGCGTGAAGCAATTAACTTTGGTTATATTCATATAATACTTTCCCATACTAAAAGAAAAATTATTCCAACTTTTTTCAAACGAAGCTTTTTCTTAATATTAAAATCATAGCCTTGAGAGTATCAAAAATAATGGAAGGTAGAACCTGGCCAAGAGCAATACAACAAAAATATTGAAAATTGCTGCCTGCCAGCCAAACGCTGTTGCCAAATTAGAGGGAAGAATGTGGATCGTGACCCTTTCTCACCCTTCCTTTGATCGGTCTTTTGACGGAAACATTGATGGAAAGGATTTGTGCCTAATGATAAAGGCTGTGTCTCCAAGAGGCAGGAAGTTGGACTGGGTTTTTCATGTTCTGTAGACGATGGTCTGTAATAATCTAGAGTAGTGAAAATGTCATCTGTAGTGATAGATTACAAAATGATGCTACAACAGCTAAGTTGAGATCAATTACATTAACTGAAGTTAATTTAACTGAAGTACGTTTCCAGGCGGTAGGAGTAGAAAACATAAAGAGAGGACTGTGATTATTGGAAGAGCAGCTACTGGCCACAGGATGGAGTCAAAAGAGGTCCAGGGCCCCAGGACCAGTATTTCTACGGGGGCGCCTGGGGAGCCCCTTTGGAGAGCTCAGATGCCCTCATGACCGTGATTCCTGCATAAGTATGCTGTGTTGACCCTTGGGTCTTTGATTTTCCCCTGTGAGTTATTTTTTTCCTTTTTTTCCCTTTTAAAAACATCTCAGTTGTTCCATATTTCTTGGCTTCACCTATTTCTTGTATTGTCACATCCAGAGGCAAGCTTTACTCCCCTGGTGCGTGGTCTACGGATAGCGCCTTGAATTTGTATAAATATTTGACAGATGTTCGCACATATAACCCATGTCAGGCCATTTTGTGGGTGTTCAATAACCATATACGGTGCCTCGTGCTTTTCTATGCACAGACTGTCACATCTTATCTGAGCCTTACAAGAGCCCTGTGAAGAAAGCAGGGCAAGTGTTAAGGCCGTTTTGCAAGTGAGGAACTTGGAAAAGAAATTAAGAAATGGGAACAGGTTCCCAGAGTTGTTAGGAATAGAACCAGAATTTGACCCTTGTTGAGCTTCTCACTCTGAGGCATTCAAAACAGATCAGCAAATATTTGGAGCATAAGACCCTCTCCCAGAAACCTCCAGTGTCTTACATGCTTCTGAAATGAAATTCATACCGAGCGTGGGCTTTGAGTCTCCACAGCCAGAGGCCCTTAATCAAGAACCCATGGATCTCTGGGAGATTTATGGATGGGTGACTGAGAACTCCCCAAAACTGTGTTCAAACTATGTTTTTGCCCCTTTCCAGAGATGCTTCAAGGCTACCAGAAGATTCTCAAAGTGTCCATCACTTGGGTCAATCTTACACCTAAATCTCTTAAGGATTTCCAAACCGCTAGTCTTTTCTTCAGTAGGAGATACAGATTATTAGTCACGTTTCAACTTCATGAGAGGTTTCTTTACACCAGAACCTTATTAAAATAAATACACAAGAAATTCCTAGTCAACAGGACTTTGGAGATAAACAAAGCCAGTGCTTGGTTTCATAGAAGTACAGTGGGAGGGTAATGAATCAGAGCTACCTGGAAGAGACTCGCGTCAGTCAATATCAGTGATTCCAAACTTTGGCTTGTGTAAGATACTCCTTGAGAGCCCATAATGCTTCAGGTCCTGACCCACTGACTTAGAACCTCTGAGGGAGGCATCCTGTCATTTGCACTTTAAATGATGACTTCGGGTAATCCCGATGCTGGCCAGTAGTCTACACTAGGAGAAAAAGTGCCTTTTCCATTTCCGGCATCTCTTTTCTTATGCATAAAAGAGTTTCATTTTAAAAAAATGTTATTGAAGTAAAAACTGCATACAGAAAAGCACACGGCGTAAATGAACAGCTCAGTGAATTCTCACATGGGAACACACTTGTGTAATCACCTTCCAGGTTAGCAGGCAGAATGTTTTCAGCTTCCCAGGAGCCTCAGTCCCCACCCTCACCCCATCCTCCCAATGATGATTCCTCTCCCTTCTCTCTAAAGGTGCCAATATTTTACCTGTTTCTGGACTTTATACAAATGCAATCATACACTATTATTTTATGTTTGGTAGCATCAGGTTACAGAAGAGCCACACCAGTCCCTTTAACAGAGACAATTTAATTGAATATAATGAATTGCTAACTGTGTATTGGAGAACCGAGAAGGCAAAAAGAGACACTAGAGTCGAATCAGGAAGTAGCAACCTCAGGATGCAAAAGGGGAGACGCTGGAATTATTAAAATTGAGGAGACCAACTTTGGGGGGTTCCGTGGAGCTGAAGCTCAGACCTCTGAGGGGATGTAATGATGTTTTTTCTGTGAAGAAGGAAAAACCGAAAATAAGAAATAATTGATGCTACAGGAAGGAGCAGGTCCATTTTCCTCTTCCAGCCTTGCAGTCCCTAGTGTCCCCTATTGGCAGAACCTCTCAGGGAGGCAGCTAGCAAAGCAGGAATGTGCTTCACAGAGTCCCAGCCTCAGCGCTGCAAAGCACAGACTGGAAGGCTGGGCTTGCAGGTGGAAGACAGCAGCTGAATAACTTGCAGAGTTTCTTTAGCTCAATATGTTTGTGAGATTCATCCATGTTATGTGTGGCAGTAGTTCAGTTTTTTTATTGCTGCATAATATCCGGTTGTATGAATATACTGCAATTTACCATTTTATTGTTGATGGGCATTTGGGATGTTTCCTTTTTTTTACTATTATGAATCATAATGAAAATAAATATTCTTAGATCTGTTTCTTGGTGCACATGTGTATATTTTCTACAGTATATGCCTATAAATGTAACTGCTGGGCCATAGGGTTGCATATATTCAGTTGTAGATAAGGCCAAACAGTTGTCCAAAGTGGTTCTACCAATGGACACTCCCACCGGCCAGTGTATGAGAGCTGCCAGTTCCTACGCATTCCAGTCAACTCTTGATGTTGTCAAACTTTTAAGTTTTAGCCAATCTGGCATGAGGATGATGGTATGTCATTATAGTTTTAATTTTCATTTCCCTGAAGACCAATGGCATTGAGCTCGTCTTACGTATATCTATCAGCTATTTCTATATCCTCTTCTGTGAAATGTCTGTTCAAAAAGTCCCTTGTACATTTTTCTATTGGACTATCTTTTTCTTATTGATTTGTAGGAATTCTTTTTTTGTTTGTTTGTTTGTTTTTTGCGGTACGCGGGCCTCTCACTGTTGTGGCCTCTCCCACTGTGGAGCACAGGCTCCGGACACGCAGGCTCAGCGGCCATGGCTCACGGGCCCAGCCGCTCCGCGGCATGTGGGATCCTCCCAGACCGGGGCACGAACCCACGTCCCCTGCATCGGCAGGCGGACTCAACCACTGCGCCACCAGGGAAGCCCTGTAGGAATTCTCTGTATATACCAAATGTAAATCTTCTATCAGTTATATAGTGTGCTTTTTTCTTAGCTGTAACTTAGCTTTTCCACTCTTTTAATGAAGAACAGAAGTTACCAATTTTTTAATTTTAGTAAAAAACACATAACATAAAATTTACTATCTTAACTATTTTAAGTGTGCGGTACAGTTGAACAGTTGTAATCTGCTGTGCCACAGATTTCTAGAATCTTCTCATGTTGTAAAACTGAAACTCTGTACCCATTAAACAATAATTTCCCCTGCCCTATGTCCCCAGCCTTTGGCAACCACGTGTCTACTGTCTGTTTTTATGGTTTTGACCACTTTAGATACTTCATATGAGTGGAATTGTAAAGTATTTGTCCTTTTGTGACTGTGACTTATTTCACTTAGCATAATGTCCCAGAAGTTCTGAATTTTCATTAAGTACTCTTCGATGTCTGATTTAAGAAATCTTTTCCTACCACATGGCCATGAAAGTATTATCTTGAATTATCTTCTAGATCTGTGCTAATACAATAGTAGCCACTGGCCATATATGACTATTTAAGTTTAAATTAACTAAAATTAAATTTAATTTAAAATACAGTTTCTCAGTTGCAGTAGCCACATTTCAAGTGCTCAATAAGCACGTGAAACTAGTGGCTAATGTATTGGACCGTGCAGAATTATAGAACGTTCTACCACCATAGAGACTTCTGTTGGACAGCACTGATCTACAGGGTTCATTGTTTACTTCCCACGTTTGGATTAGCAGTCCACCTGGAATTAATTTCCGTGGACACGTTTGGTAGTGGTCAAGTTTAATTTTGTCCATACAGACCTTCAACTAATCCAGCACTATTTATTTTTTTCCCCACTGCTCTACAGTTGCTAACTTGGTAATTTATAAAGTTTCCATTCACAAGTAAGCTTGTTTATAGATTCTCTTTCTGTTCCATTAATCCGTTTCTCTACCTTTGTGCTCATACGTATGATTGGCTTTTACTTAGTTGTTTTCAGTATGATTTTAAACCTGAAAAGACCAAGTCTACATTTCTTTTGCTAGACAGCATTAAAGCGCAAAGTAAAAGTTAATCTAAATTCTAGAAAGGTAAGAAAATTTACTTTTCTCTTTTTCGTACCTGGGTTTTGTGGCTTGAAATTGTTCAGACTACTTAATGCCTGACACTTTTGGAAGCAGGAAACCTGGGCTCCCTGGAGGTCTGTCTCCTAGAAGCACCTATTGTTATGTGTATTTCCCTCCCACTAAAGGTGATTGGATAGACACACCCAAGTTTTAAAATGTGTGTTGCCATGATTTTCTAATGTGTTCCTTATATGATACCAAGTCTTTTGAATTCAGGAACTGTGCCTTCCATCTGATTTGGAAACTTCCAAATAACGTCTTATATGGTGGTCTTCCAGGAAGGGCGCTGTGCATATTTCTTTTTTTTTTTTAAATTTATTTACTTCATTTATTTATTATTTTGGCTGCGTTGGGTCTTCGTTGCTGCACGCGGGCTTCCTCTAGTTGCGGCGAGCGGGGGCTACTCTTCGTTGTGGTGTGCAGGCTTCTCATTGTGTTGGCTTCTCTTGTTGTGGAGCACGGGCTCTAGGCGTGCGGGCTTCAGTAGTTGTGGCTCGCTGGCTCAGTAGTTGTGGCTCGCGGACTCTAGAGCGCAGGCTTGGTAGTTGAGGTGCACAGGCTTAATTGCTCCATGGCATGTGGGATCTTCCCGGACCAGGAATCAAACCCGTGTCCCCTGAATTGGCAGGTGGATTCTTAACCACTGCCACCAAGGAAGTCCCTGTGCATATTTCTTAATGCTTAAGTGGCTACCTTCAATGCTTTTCTTCTTCTTTTCTCTGTCTTTGTCTTGGCTCTTCCTGGAGAAGTTCTCTTTTGAATTTTCTCTTTCTTAAGAAGCAAACACCAAATTTACTCTGGTGCTGATGGCAGGAGGGAGAGGAGGACTGATGTTCTAGAAATGGAGGCGTGACCCACGACACCTAACTCAGCCTGGACCACAGTCAGGCTGGCTTGACTGCTGATGCCACCGCTCTCAGACTTGTGGACTGAGATTCAGTTTTCTTATCACAGGACTCAGCAAACTCTGGCTGGTGGCCAGTACAGCCACTGTTTCTGTGCGGCTTGGTCACCTATTTTTGTATGGCCCGTGAGATAAGAATGGTTCTTACATTTTGAAATGGCTGAAACAAAACCAAAAGAAGAATATCTTGAGACGTGTGAAAATTACGTGAATTCCACTTTTCAGTGTCTGTAAGTAAAGTTTTATCGGGATACAGCCACTCCCATTTGTTCACCTATTGTCCTTGACTACGTTCACAGTGTAACGGCAGAGTTGAGTGAATACAGAGATGTGACAGAGGCTGGATGGCCCTCAAAGCCTAAAATATTTACTCTCTGGCCTTTATGGGAAAAGTTTGTCAACCTCTGCCTTATTTGGAAAAAAAAAATCCAGATAATGATTCCTCCATCAGAGGCTTTTTCGTGAGGATTAAATGAATACTTGAGATAAAATATGGGGCTGTGCTTGGAATACACAGGTAGTTGAGAAATGATTCCCTTCAGCCAAGCCTAATGCCTAACCTTATCACATTCCCTAAACAGTGACTTCTGCTTAAGATGCTCTGAAGCACGGTACAGAGCATTCGCACGGACAGATAGACGGTAAAGCTAAATGTACTCTGTATTCTATTTAGATATAACTTTCACTAATGAACCTCCTACAAATGCACAAGGATTCACTTAAACCTGAACGCTTTCATTGGCAAAGGCAAATTTGCTCATAAAACATTCCCACGGATCCAGGAGATGCCAATTGCTCTAGACAGCATCTCTACCTTGCCTTTCCGAGACATCTAGTTCTGAATCATCCCCCGACGTGCTTCCAAGCATCAGATAATTTTATGTTCCTCTGGCCGCTAGAGAGCACTTTGAGACTAGCAAACGTGGGTCTGGGCACCCAGGCCTCCGTTTGAACCCTGCTCTCCCCAGGATCATGGGACTGTGCGGTCAGTCACTGCGCCATCTAGCTACCAGCGGCGGCTTGCAAATGGCTAGCAAGGCTGATGGATGCATTTTGTGAACCTTAGTGACCTGTGGTAGTGATAATGAAGTATTCTGAAGCCCAGATCACATCTTATTCCGTCACTCTGGTTTCCTGCCTGTGGTGGCATCGCCTCATTTGGGCGGCTTCACAGCGTGTTTCTAAGGCAAGCATTTTAGCCAGGGTCCGTTTCCTCATGGCTCCTTCTCTTTTCTGCCAGATTGAATTTCTCTCAAAGAGAAAATATCGCTTGATATTGATTCCAGTGCACGAGATAATTTCAGCTTCTCACTCTGCAGTTCATCCAAAGCCCTGTTTAAAATCTTGAAGAGGTTTTCCGAGGCTAAGAGGCACAGTTCAAAAGAACAGTTCTTAAGTGTGTTTAAAAGACCCTTGGCTACATTTTCTGATGTTTCATCAGCAGTTTGCACTGATACACTTTCCATTGTTATTACAACTGAACCATATCATAGGGAGTTGTACCAGCAAGACCATCAAGTTTTCCAAAAAGCTATAAAGCTTTGATGTTTTCTGGCCTATTTCTTACTGTGCTCTTAAAAATGTTTAGCTTCTGCTGAGCCAAATGTGTACCTCTAAAGGCATATGCAGTGAAAAACTCTTCAAGCATCTCAGTTACTGCTGCAATCTCTGTACATACGGCAGGAGGATGCAATTCTGTTTGGATGAAGCAAGGGGGGGAGTTCTTTGTGGTGTGCACTGTGAATGAATAATCCCCACCATCAACTGGGCTTCAGCCCATCGGCACTGGGGGCTGGCTGTGAATATAGAAGAATCCACTTTCCCAACCACTGCTTATGAGCATTTCCCAAAGCTATTCCATTCTGTATTATTGTTTGCATCAAAGAGAAATCAAAGGCATCAGTTCTGGCCCTGATTCCTGAACTGATTGAGGCATTTATGAGGATGGTTTGCAGGGGCTTTCTTTGATGTTTTCAGAAATCCTAAATAATTTCTCCCTCTTTTGAATGACACTTGACTTTCAAGTAAAGGATATGCCTGCACGTGAAATGTCAGCGCTGTCTAATAATAACCGGCTTAATGTACCACTAAATCACTAGCAGCATTTGTCACCGTCTTTAGAGAATGAAGCTCTTTCCTCTGCCCCAGAGCCTGGCTACAGGATCTGGCTGGAACAGGGCAGAGGCGCTACAAACAAACGGATTGCTCCGTAAGGAAATTACACTCTACAATGTAAACTCGCTATCTCACCTTCTGCCAACACGTAGCATTTGCGATATGTGACATGAGTACAGCGAGGGAGTGAATAGGCTATTAACAAAGACTTTCAAGAAAGGGACTCCTCTGGGTTTCACAGGGAGCCATGAATACGAAAACATAAAGGAATGGAAGGCAAAGATAAGGAGTTTACATGGGGGTCTATGCATTACTGTGGAGATATTATCGGTTCCCAGCAGCCAGACTTAGTTTTTAGCTATCGGTCTCTAAGCCAGATCCAGGCATCTTCTCCAGTCCGAGAGGGTGGACTCCCTGCACACTCTTGACTGATTGATTGATTGATTGATTGATTTCATGTGATGCTTTTTGTGTGAGTGCAAAGATAGTAGATCTCTATCTGAAAGGTAATGTTATCCCTGGGATTTCAACACGCATTGAGTTAAAAGTACAAAGCAGAAAGACCCCATATGTGTGCGTTATATATTTATTTGCCCAAAACTCCATGGTTCTCAGGGGGCTCTGATTATGTCAAGGACATAGTAACATTTAATATTCAGTGAATACAAAAAGAGGGCATGCACTCCTCCTTGTGTGAGCTTAAGCACAGCTCTAGAAACACAATCCGATTTCTTCAGATGGGATCTTTTCCGCAGGTTATGAAGGGCTCCGGTTAGAGCAACTCCTAATGCTCAAGGCTGAAATGCGTATGGTCCTGCGTGTCTGCGCAGGCTTTTGTTCTTTGCATCCTGTACATCTTGCACTTCTTCCAAAACAGAAACTGGGTTATAAACAGAATATTGCACTTAATGGCAGCAGTGACAAAGGGAGCAGGGGACCCCTGTGTCTATAAGCTACCTCCTGGGTGGGCAGAAAGGACTCGTTTTCGGTAGAAGACACACACAACAAATCATGTTCTACGTTGAACAGCTCTTTTAAATTGATTGGTTTTTTTGTTTTTTGGTTTTTTGGTTTTTTTTTTGGCCGCGCCGTGTGGCATGCAGGATCCTAGTTTCCCTGACCAGGAATCGAAGCCATGCCCCCCTGCATTGGGAGCGCAGAGTCTTAACCACTGGAGCACCGGGGAATTCCCCTGGACAGCTCTTTTATTGTCATCTTACACCGCGACTTAACTATTGAGTCAAACTGTTAGGTAGTTTTCTCTCTGGCACAGAACTGGAGGAAGCTGATTCAGCTTTCTTTATGCTCCTGGAAGGCTCAGCAGAGGGCCTTCCACAGAGGCTCCGAATGAACAGTTGTGATTGACTCTAAGACTCGGGATGGGCAGTGTGGTACCTGGAGGAGATCTCACCAGATCAGCTATGTGAATGGGAGCAAAGCCAGCTCATCTTTCTGGGCCTCTGTTTCCTCATCTGTAAAAAGAAGGGGCTGGACTCAGTGATTGCTAAGGTCACTTCCAGCTTTGTAAATTCTGTGCTTTTAAAATATACTTGGATCCTGAAAGAAGAGCATCTTCTTGGGTTTCGGACAAAGGAGCCCAGGTTGTATTTGTGCTTCACCTGCCACTACATCCTGACTTGCTGCTCTAATGAATCCGAGTTTGTTCTTCAGTGACATGGCTCAGCTCCAGGACCCCTTGGTGTGATTCTAACACTGTATAGGTATTGATTTTTCTTGCAGGATAGTGGCTACGGGAACCACCAAACTACTAAATCTCTCCCGTTCTCATAAGGATGCTTTCACAGGTATCCTTCCACTCCTTTTCGTTGATATTTAACTCAGTCCAGGGCTAATTCGAAGACAGCATTACTAGCTCTGTGGCTGACACCTGGCACCATCTCCGGTTGTCAGTCAAACACTGCAGCAGACAGAGGTTGGTCCAAAAGGGGCTTTTGAAGACTTTGACCTTGTCACTGCCATGTTGTTCTCCATCACCTCCTGCATCAAAGCTTAGAATTCCTTACTGTGAACAGTGACAGTAGTTACTCAAATAGGATAGGCTTCCTTCCGTATTTGGTTTGTTTGTGCCTGTAGACGCTGACTTTTCACCTCACGGCATTGATTGCTGTTGTCATAGCAAGACCACAGATGTTACCCTCAATATACACATATGCAGTGAGCAGCCGTACTAAAATACCCATTTGATTCTTGCTTTCTCATTTTAGACGTTTACCTGCAGTGAGCGCTCCAGTGAGCTGACGGAAGGTACAACATGTCAAGCAGATTATGATAGCCATTAACTTCCCAATACGGTTTACACAGGGGCTTTCATTTACAGTGGTTCTTGGGCGCTCACCTTGTTACATCAGTGAAAATACACACTACAAAATGAGTGGGGACTTTGATGTCAATAAAGAATTCTCTATCCAGAACCGTAATACCTTGTTCATTACCTTTCCATGGTGACCCCAGAGTAGAGGGGGTAATTTAATGAGATCGTTAATATTTCTACAAAACCAGCAATCTGCTAAATTCTCTTTTGGTAGGCACGTTTGCAGAACTAACATAAGTGACTGTTCCGCACGAAGCATTATCTTTTCTTGTACAACACTGAAAGCCTACATGCTGCTTGACAAATTTGAATTTTAAAAAGTAAGAATGATTGGCATGTGGTAACTTACACAGAAATATAAAGTGGTACAAGAAAATTGCCCATTTCTTTTAGATCTACATTTTATATTTTTTTTTCTTTTAAGAAGTGATAAGACATGTAATTTCCATCAGCTTCAACCAGTTATGTATGAAAGAGGCTGCAAGTTCAGCCCTGTAGCGGAAAAGCAAATCATGGGGAGAACTGACATACTGCAGACGCCTCCCAGCTGCCTTCCGTTCTGGTCCTGGAGATGGTTGGTTACTTCAGGCCAAGACTCAAATCCAAGGACTGAGATACCGCATGTCTTGAAAACAGCTTAGCTCACCCTCGGCTCCCGACCCAACCATCTCCAGTGTCTTACTCATCAAATGTCTTTCCAGGTCCATCAAGTGCAAGGAGAAAAAGGAAGCAGATAGAGAGGTATAATAGAGTTTACAGAGGAAGCCTTCTCTTGACACGTGGGATGCTCCAAAAAATTGGGCGTAAAGCAATTATTGCCTATTAATTCTTTTATTTAGTCAGCAGCATTTATTGATATACCATCGCAAAGCAGCCAGCTCTGCGGACACGCCGAGTTAACACTTCCTCACTGATCTTCGTTATCATTTTGAAGATAATTGGGGGCCTCAGCTCATAACCCAGATCCTGACGTTTCGGGGATAGGAACGTTCTGTCAGTGTGCAGTCTGTCTGACTTTCATTAAACATGAATAACTGACTCCTTGCTCTAATACACGTATAAAAATGTATCTATTGACAAGACCATATTTTTTTTTTTCTAGAATTTACATTGACTTCTTTTCTGGTCCACTCATCCCCTTACTTAAGGTTTAAACAGTCTAGTTGGGACTGCTGCATCGAAACATAAACAAAGATTTCTTTTTTAAAAAGTGAAAGTGAAATAAAAATAAAAAAGTGAAAGTGGTCCTTTGCCTCTAAGGGCAGCTGTTGAGCTATGGAAAGAAGGTTTTGGTCTTGACAATCACGGGACTAAGAACAAAGATATTCCAACAGGCGAGTTATCTCATGACAGCATTTATTGCGTCAACTAAGCCAGCAATGAGGCTCTTTGATTCAGCATTTATTTGGGGCGGGGCAGCAGTGGTGCTAAGCTCTAGGAGGGCAAGAACACGGGTTTATCTTCTTCGTTGCTGGGATTCACAGCACCTAGCGCATAGAGAATTAATAAAAAACGATCGAATGCGTGAATGTTGTTGATTTTACAGATGAGGAAACAAAAGACTCTGAAGGTCATTTGGGTAGTAAGAAGTGGACCTGGAGATCAAGGTCTGGTTAGACCCCGAGGCCTGTGCCCTTTTTCACATGACAAATTAGATACCCACAGATTGGTGACTTTCCAGACTTCCTGCCTCTGTTTCTGGGTTGCAAATCACATCCTTTCCTGGGTAACAGAGGTGATGGGAGAGGTGGTGAGTGGTATCTTGATAGAGCAGACATCTATGAATACCATCAAAGCCCCATGTGAGGTCACCCTAGAAGGCTCTTACTTTGACTTCTGTCTTTTTAACCTGGATCTGCCACCTTCAAGGTACTGAATATATTCCAGGTTGTGCTACAGACCCGACGCAGATAACCTGCAGGCTGGTAAGTAGAGGCGCCGAGCCGAAGCCTGTGGCAGTAAATCCTTCGCACAGCTGATCGTCTTCACCCCCTGTGAAGTCCCCTCTGCTCACAACTGATGTGGCTGAAAACATAGCAAGCTTCTGTATCTGTGGTGGGTGGAGAAAGATCTTTAACTATAAACCAGAATACGAGGTATTAACAGGAGAGCTTTAACACCCACAGTTACACTTGGAGTTACGGGGTGTTAAGGAGCCAGATAAACCGAGGAAGGCGTTTTTTCCCCTCCTGGGCTGCCTGGGTTCGCTGTGGGGGTAGAACAATTGAAACCTCAAGTTGTGAGACCATGAATCAGGGGGGTTTCCTGTATTATGAATGATGTCATCTAATAAGATGAGAGACTTTCAGTGAAATGCAGGAACATTCAGGGTAATGTGTTTGCAGCAAGCAGGATCCTGAATTTATGGCAGAGGGGAGTGTGTGAGTTGATCAAAGTGGAGAATGATGAGAAGTAACTAAATTATGTATGACAGTCTCTACAGAGCAGAGGAAGGAAGAAAGCTTAACGATGTTGTGCTTGAAGCACCAGCAGCAACTGGTGACGTATAGGTTGGAGGTTGGTAAGAAGAGAAACGGATCTATGAAGGCTCAAAGATTACACATGAGTGTGACCCGGACCCAGCAGTGGATTTGGGAGGGGGAGGGGAACCAGGGGCTCAGCATATAATAAACTTTAGTGGCAACGAGACAGCCAAGTCAAGTTAACTTGACATAAAAATCACCATCTTAATCTATGTAGCTCTTTCCAGCCTGAGTCTTATCAAGGCAAAAAAAAGAAAAGAAAAGAAAAGAAAACATCTATAGTTAATGATGAAGAATTTTTCCGCTTTGCTTTCCCGGCATCCACTGAAGGCAGTACATAATTTAATTATTGAATCTACAGTATGGACCATGGAGATGAAGAATGATGTGCCTGCTGTAGTGAGAAATTAGATAGAACCAACTGTTTATCCTGATCATTCTTCCTCTGTTAGGCTAAAGGAATACAGTTAACAAGCTTTTGTTTGGATTCGAGGCTCAGATCTGGAATGTGCTGATCGGAACTCAGGATTGCTACAGTAGCCATTATTTATGGAGTCCTGACAGTATCCTCAAGCCCCACGTGTGAAACAGAAAGGGGTCCATTCCTCATTCTCTGCCGTGTAACCAATGTTCCAGCGACTGCGGGGCTAGACGTCTGAAGAGACTAAGAAAGTTCAAGAAAATCAGATTTCGTTCCTTGGAGCAGCTGCCTTCAGAAATGTCACCCCACGTCTTCCCTATTGACCTGCACCCAGTTTCTCGGATCTTTCTAACAATCGTTAACAAAATATGCACAATTGTATAGCCGGCAAGCGTTACGGGGAGCACCAGGAAGGCGTGTGCACGGTGGTGGGGCTGGGAAGGGGGAGCAGGCTTCCGTTCAGCACGCGTCTCAGGCTCTTCCCCACGCCTGGCGTAGGAAACGAAGCCGGCCAAGCCCAGCGCTTATGCAAATGCAGCTTCGAGGCGTTTGTGCCTCGAGGGCAGCGCCTCCCCGCCCGACCCGGTTCGCTGCCTGCCAGCAAACCCCTCCCGCGAGGAACGGTGAAGCTGCTCCGGCGACGTCGCAGGCCCGCTCCAGGGGCCCAAACCGCTTCCCCTTAGTCCTGCCCCGAAAAAAGTGAGGAGGAAAAACCCCAAACCCTCGCCAGCAACCGCTGAAACGACCCTCAGATCCCGAGATCTGAAACTGCAGCGGTTTCGAAGAAGTCGGAGGCCTGGGCGCGGCCACGAACCGTGCCGTCCGAGGACCCGGGGCGGCAGGGCGACCGTGCAGGTGCCGGCCCAGCGGCCTCGGCGCTCGTTCGCGGGCGCCAGATGGAAGCCAAGGGCGAAACCCAAGCGCCGCCACGGCACAGCGGGCGGGCGGCCCGGGCGCGGCCGCTCGTGCGCCGGCCCGGAAGGTCGCCGGCCGGCCGGGACGAGGAAGCGCTGGCGACCTGGGCGTGGAGACCCGCCACCTTCCGGCCACGCGGCGGCCCCGCCTCCTCTGCCAACTTCCTTCCCGGGCGGGACGGCGGGACAGCGGCGGCGGCGGCGGGGACGGGCGCCGGCCTGCAGGTCGCGGGCGGGGAGCGGAGGGGCGGCCGGGGCAGCGGGCGGCCGCGGGGACGCCCCCTCCCTGTCCAACGTGCTGCCGGGGAAGCGGCGCGGGGCCGGCGGCGCTTGGTCAACCTGGCGGGGCGCGCGGCGGCCTCCGGGGCTTCCGAGAGGAGCTGCCACGTGGGCGGCGGGGCCGGTGGCTGCGTCCCGGGGTTGGCCTCGGGGGGCGGGAGGAGCGTGGCTTGCGGCCGGGCCGGTGACCAGCCGTGTCTCCTTGGGTCCGTTCTGCAGCGGGGCTGCAGGGCACCAGCGAGCGCTAATCCTAAGCCGGTAGTAAGTTCCCTTCCCTCCGCTCTCCTTCCTCGCTCTCCTTCCTCGCCTGGCCTCCTGCCTAGCCAGCACCCCTCCGGGCCCCCAACAGCGGTTTTGGATGCTGCCCCTTAAACCGCGTGGTAAACCAGTTCCGTCCAGCGTCGCTTCGCGTTAAGAGGGTTTACAGGACCCTTAGGATCGGGGAAGCGTACCTAGTGGGTAACCAGGTTCCCAGCAGGCACCGACGTGCTGCACGGTCGCGTCAGCTTCACAGCGAGGTCCCGAAGCCCAGCTGTTGGGAAAGCCTCCACATCCTCAGACCTTGACATTAAAAATCAGACTTTTCCCTGAGAGCTACCGGGTTTCTGCGTTGCCCTCCTTCCTTGCCCTTGGTTCCTCTCCCTTGAAAGGATCCCCCCACCCGCTTACTGGAAGCTTTAGGTCCCTTCAGGGCTCTCTCCCTGTTGGAGAGACCGCTTGTGCCTGCCCGGGAGTAGAGCGCAGTGTTACCGAAATCTTGCCTTACTCACGACACTTAGCAGTCTTCATCGTTTCTCCTCTTTTGGTTCAGTACTCACAGTGGATAACGTCTGTCCCACCTGGGGAAACTAAGCGAAAGGGAAGGCACACATGACTATCACAGTTGGGACAGCTCCAAATGGAATCCAACTGGCATGGAGAATAATCCGGTGTGGTTTAGGGAGAGTTGCTTATATTCTCTGAGCCTGTCTCTAAGAGGGATGTTAGTTACCTTTAGCTCAGAACGAGGCTTCAGTGAGATAATGTGTATAACCTTCGGTGTCTGAAATATATTAGATGATCAATAGTTGTTCTCCTTTCCCTTGCCCTCTTTTGCTGGCTCCATGTGATAAGGGAGAGAGGTAGAGGATGACAGTGATTTGTAGGGCAGGCATGTGTAGTAACCGGCAAAAAAATCCTATGAGAAAGCACTAATAGGTGTAATATCTGGGGATGCACAGCCATATAAGCCGAATCCAAACTTCCGAAATAGTAACTTCATTTCTTATTTTTTTTTTTTTTTCTGAAGACCAGAGACCGTCTGGGGTTCATGTGCTGTGATTTCTGATTGATAAATGTAAATTGAAATTGTCTGAGTTTGGAGATCCAAAGTTGAAATGTGCTTTGGGTTGAACTGGAAAGCAGATTGACCAAAATGTGTTTGCCCACTGCTATTTTGTTGTGTTTTTCTTCTAGACCCAGCATGAGTGAATGTCCCTGTAAAAAACGTGATGACTATTTGGAATGGCCTGAGTATTTCATGGCAGTGGCCTTCTTATCGGCACAGAGGAGCAAAGATCCAAACTCCCAGGTAAGTGAGTTGTTTTTTTTGTTTTTTTTGTTTTTTTTGCGGTACGCGGGCCTCTCACTGTTGTGGCCTCTCCCGTTGCGGAGCACAGGCTCCGGACGTGCAGGCTCAGCGGCCATGGCTCACGGGCCCAGCCGCTCCGCGGCATGTGGGATCTTCCCGGACCGGGGCACGAACCCGTGTCCCCTGCATCGGCAGGCGGACTCTCAACCACTGCGCCACCAGGGAGGCCCGGTAAGTGAGTTTTACAGGAGAATGTTTGGACACTCACAGACACGGAGGTACCTACAAGTGAGCAAATTACAAGAGGAAGAGGCTCAGTGGACACCTGCCAACTTACAAAAAGCAAAGGAAATCTGCTGTCTTTTGTGCTGCATTCCTGCCTGCTTACCTCTTCCTGTGAGAGAGTAAATTGTCACATGCCATCGTTCACTGCCTCTCGTACCCCAAGGAGACAGAGCTCTTAGCCCCTCCAGAAGTAGCGTGCCCATCTTGGAGCTCTGCAGGCCTCTGGTCTCCCTTACTGCCTCTCCACTGGCAGACCAGCCACCCGAAGTCACCAAGCCTTTGGGCATGTCTTCCTGTAGGTCGGAGCCTGCATCGTGAATGCAGAAAACAAGATTGTGGGCATTGGGTACAATGGAATGCCAAATGGATGCAGCGATGACCTCTTGCCTTGGAGGAGGACAGCGGAGAGTATACTGGATACCAAATACCCTTACGGTAGGGCATGTTGTGTGTTCCATTCTGCTTGTGTCATAGCCTCGGTGAGCGCTTAAATACGGTAGATGGTCAGAAAGCCTCATCTTCCTTTTCAGTTGTTACCGACAGCTGGAAAGAAAAAAATTCCTATTGAAGTACCCCAATTTCCCCTAAGTGCCAAAGGGAGCCAAGAAGTGGAGGCGTGGTAGTGGTCACACAGCCTGGCCCTGGGGCCAGGGCTCTCTCATGGGCCTCGCGTGTTTCACTGGCGGTGGGCTTCCCTGCAGAGTGCCACAGCCCCCCGGGGGAGGTGGCCCTGCCATTTGTTTCTTGGCTACTTGGGAGCGGGGCCAGCTAACCAAGTACTGGCCAGGGCTTTGCTCTGATGAGAAGCAGCGTGCATTTCCATCTACTGAGGAAATCTGGCTCAAGCTCGTCTCTGGGAAGCAGGACACAAGCTGTGAGCTGGACACCCGGAGAGGGATGATGCAGTCGCTTGCTCCTGTTTCCCCGGGCGCCGCATTCCCAGAGTGGCCGCTGGCCAGACCGCGAGCCAGATGCGCACGCGAGACCTTTGGCCTGGCCAACTCTGGTTTTCATCTTTAAAT
Source organism: Tursiops truncatus (assembly GCF_011762595.2). Lineage (NCBI taxonomy): Eukaryota > Metazoa > Chordata > Mammalia > Artiodactyla > Delphinidae > Tursiops > Tursiops truncatus. The sequence goes on from NC_047054.1 coordinate 105,108, forward strand.
TAGGAGAGGATGCTTGTTATAATCTGTTGGCTATCTGAGCCCCAGGGGGACTCGCTTCAGAGATTATCTGGGAGTGACCAGCCAAGCCTCACTTTTCCTTTAACTCCCTGGAGAATATGCAACTAATGCTGTAAAGAGGCGCATTGGGCTGCATATGCTGGTTGCTGAATTTTCTTAACGTTTGGACCCGAATTTATGTCTGGAAATGAACAGACTGCCTCTGCTGGAAGTGCCGTAGATGCAGGCCATCCGAATGGGAAAGCTATGCCCTCAGGAAATAAGGGTCCGGTGTCGTGTGAGCCCTTTCTGTTTCATTGGCTCTTCCCTGCTAGGTTTTCCTCTGGAGTTTTTCTCACGAAGAGCTCCAAGTCTACATGTAGCCTAAGTTATATATTTTTACTAATGTTCCTGGGCCTTAATCATGTTAAATAAGCCCCATAAATTTCTTTCTAAGCTGCTTCAGGGCAACTGCTTCGTTTTTGAAAGAAAAAGAAAAAAAAGTGCCTGGAGGCGGAGAAGGAATTGAAGAATGAGACTGGGGAGAGCTACAAAGCACTCAGGGTTCTTCCGTGATTAAGGGGATTTCATCGTCGGGTTAGTCCATTTAACTCGCCCCCTTGGCAGAGAAGGAAGAGTCGGATCCCGGGGAAAAGAGGGTAGAACTGCCCTCTCAGCCTCAGCTCTATAGCCGAGTGGAGCGCGGGAAAGATGCGCCAGTGTATCTGAGAAACTCGTGGTCACCCTGCTGTTGGTTCTGTGTGCTTTCAATGACGAGAAAGGAGGGAAATGATTCGCTCATTGTAGGCACACGCAAAGGTGCTTTTTCACAGGACAGTTCAAGGTCCCATATAAAGATGAAAGCGTTGATGAATTCAAGGTCCACAGTGATGTGTGTAAGGACCGCAGCCCGTATTCACTGAGTCAGGACAGTGGGCTGTGGGTCCCGGCGCTGAGCTTCCCTGTAGAGGAGTTCCTGGGAGGTGTCAGTCTGTGACGCTGAGGCTGGTGACAAAACGATGCCAGTGGTCCGCACGGCGTAGAGGGGTCCTCACTGGTTCCAGGGCGGCTCTCCCGTAGGACCTGTGCCTCCGTCAACCACCATGAGCCCCAGGCGCGTTTCTGGCGGTGGCCTAGAAGCCCGAGGCTTTGCAGCGTGTTTACCATCCCCCGACTCCCCACTTCCAGAGCGTCTCCAGGAGCTAATTGTGTTTGTTCTGAGACACTTGCCTTTTGTCCAAGTTGGAGAGTACCTTTCAGAGCTCCTTTCCAGAAGGAATTAAAAAAAAAAACCCACACCGGCATTTGTCCAGCTCCACTGGTTGTTTTCTATTGAATGGTTGCTGCGTTTCAGGGCACTGGTTGTCTGTGTGCATTATTTCTTACTAACCATGTGATACCTCTAGGTTTTCAAAGCTCTTTGCCCCTTACTTATCAATTATTCATTTTACATGTAGCCGTGTTAGAATGTAGACAGTTTTCTTTCACGAGAGTAAGCCTATAATTTGATGTGCCGTAAAAGTCGGAGACGTACTGAGTGGTTTTTAAAAGGCCTTTAGTATCACTACCATCATAATACATGTAAAGATGGGCTTTAAGTCTGAATAACTATGACTGGCTGTAAAGTATCCACTCGGTCGGGTCTTTTGAAGGGATTTTGGGTCACAGAGAAGTAAATGTTTAGGTAGCCTTGGATGTAATAGAAATGTTCGCTGCTAATTGACTAAATGCAAATTCTTTTTTTCTGTTTTAAGACTTAAAGAAAATTAATTAAAAAAAATAAGTGATGGGGCTTCCCTGGTGGCGCACTGGTTGAGAGTCCGCCTGCCGATGCAGGGGACACGGGTTCATACCCCGGTCCGGGAAGATTTCACATGCCGTGGAGCGGCTGGGCCCGTGAGCCATGGCCGCTGAGCCTGCGCGTCCGGAGCCTGAGCTCTGCAACGGGAGAGGCCACAACAGTGAGAGGCCCGCATACCGCAAAAAAAAAAAAAAAAAAGAAGTCAAAAAAAATAAGTGATAATGTGTGGACTTGGGTGAGCGTTAATGGCGGCTGGGCTGCTGTCTCAGGGATGACTCTGTGTCCATCCCTGTAGAGGAGCTTTAGACGTTATCTAGATTCCAGACCACTGGCTTCCTAATTCTTCTGAGTATATGGGGACCCTCTTTTAAATGTCAAAAAAACCTTCCAAGACCCCTATATAATGCTAGTTAAACTAGTAGTATCTTTTTTAAACAACTGAGGTGTAATTGACATAGAAAGTTACATTAGTCACAGGTACAGGACATGATGGTTCGTATGTATCAGCATTTGATATGTTTACAAAGTTTTTTTTCTTACCATGAAGATTTGCAAGACCTGCTCTCTTAGCAACCTTCAAGTGTGCAGTACTGTATTATTATTAACTACAGTCACCATGCTGAACATCACAGGACTTCATTTTATAACTGGAAGCTTGTACCTCCCACCCACCTACCCCCTCTGGCAACCACCCATCTGGTCTGTGTATCTGTGAGCTTGTTTTTGTTTTTTAGATTCCACACAAAAGTGAGATCATACCTTTTATTAGTATCTTTTGAGTAAGAAGATCCATGATGACAAAAAGCTATTTGATATCAGTAACACTTTGCATTAATCTGAACTTCCCTGATGTTTGGAAAAAAGTGTATGTAAGTGCTAGACACATGTTTGCCAGTCTGCGGACCGTCCCTGTAGCCCTGGCAGAACCTCAGTGGTACCTTGGGGTTTGTGCCCACGGGGTCTAAGCTACCCACTTCATTCATGGATGGGAACCTGAAGGCCCAGAAACGTTAAGTAACTAATACAGTGCCACACAGGCAGGGTGACATCTTCTAATGCCGAGGCCAGCGCTCTGTGCTTCCTTGCGGGGGCGGTGGGGCACAGGAATTCGGCTTTTCTGAAGCGGGTACATGGCAGCCCAGTGGGCCACCCATTTTCTTCTCGCTATGCACTTGAACAAACAGAGGTTTCGAGGAAATGACCCCCAGAGGTCGAGAGCTCAGGTGGTGGTGCCCTGCGCCTGGGATGAAGCAGGAAGCCGTTTGCGCCTGGCCTCCCTTCACATTTCTCCCAGGGGAGCTTGGGAGCTGTGTAAGTTTAAGTTTACTGGTTAGCATATATAGCTTAATTCTCCTTATTAATTCTGTAAGTTTGGAAGTCATTAGTCTTGATTGACACTCTGTGGAAGGGGAGGTAAACACAGAATACGTGTAACAGAGTAGGGAGATGGTGTTTTTTCTGGGCTGTGTCTCTAGAGAGGCATTTTTAAAGGGTGTTTTTGTTCTTCCAGGCTTAGGATCAAAACTTCATTGAAACGATTTGATTATAATGTGGTATTAATATGGAAAATGAAAATTCCCCCTGCCAAGGAAACTGCCTTTTATCTCATCTTTTTCCTGAGAAATCCAAAAGATAGTATGATGTCAGTAACAGTAAGTGGCAGGAAGAAGCCAGCGTTATTATAGTGACACCTTTTCACATGAATGACAATGAAAAAAAAACTGGAAAGGAGCAGATATATCTAATTTACCTTGTAAAAAACTTTGGAAGACTTTAATTTTTATGAGGGGTGGTTGCTAACCCCAGAGCGAAGCGCTCAGCTGACACTTTGAGTTCCTTTCTCTTCGTGCGATTCATCAGTGAAGCACCTTTAATCAAAATACCAATTTTATAAAATGGAGGCGAAACACTTGTGGTAATTCAGAGATCACTCTTTCCTCAGGTTTTCATAACCAATTTTGATGACATGGTTTACAGACCAGAGGGCTGGCATAGAATCAACTTCTTTCTTCCTTGGGAGCCATTGTTAAACTTCACAGTTTTTAACAGAGCTCCCACGCCCGTCAAACTTGAATGCATTTTCCTGCCATGCTGGTTCCCATTGAGGAAGGGATTTGTGGGGAAGCAGGCCTCTTTGCTTGGCCTCCTCTTCCATCCCAGTCAATCAAGAAGCCAGGATTGCTTTGGCTGTTGCATCGCACTCGTGGAGGGGACCATAGTCTTGATGTCCCAAGATGGGGGTAGCCCCACACTCTGATACATCAGGCAGACATAGAGGCATGAAACTTTTTCCAGAGTCAGTTCATATTTATGCAGGAAAACTCTTCACTGGTTAAGAATCTGCGCTTCCACTGCAGGGGCCGCGGGTTCGATCCCTGGTCGGGGGACTGAGAAATCCCACATGCCGTGCAGCGTGGTCAAAAAAAAAAAAAAAAAAGTATAATGCTGGGAAGGAAAATGCTGGAAATGAATTAAGGCAAGAGTTCAGCGTGGCAGCTTGAAACAGTTTTGCCAGCGTGTGGCAGTGCTTCTTTAAATTTTCTATTTAAATGTAGTCTTTATTTTTCAGATTTAGCATGTTGTTAAGCATGCGTAGATGTCGTTTTAGTGATTACTTAGCCATTTACCTTTTACCCCTTTGAACACTGACATTTTCCCGACTGCCATGCATGTGATGTATTTCTTTGGCATCCAAAAGGTTAGTCTTGAGAAACTAATTTATCAGGAAGTTAGGAGGCTGATCCTTCTTAAGCTGCAACTTACTCACAACGTAAGAGCTTCTAGTAATTAAGACCAAATTTATTCCCTCAGCCGGTTGAAATTGAATGCCCTCTGGTTTTGTTAGGCAGATTCATGGATTTGATGACTTGCTGTTTCTTTTCCTGCAGAATTCTAATTTCACTGGTGGCGACCCAACATCCCTCCCCTGCCTAGCCATCCAGTACTTGTGGCCTGACAGTGGGCCTAATTAGGGACTTTTGTACAAAATAACTAGTGTAATCAATGGAAAACCTTGGAGCAAGTTTACAGTAAAAAAATAAAGTATATTGTTTTTAGGAAAAGAGGGGCAAACTCGGGTTTCACCGTGCGGTGTTTTAGAGAAACAGGGAAACACAACAGCTTATGAATGAGGCTCCCCCCAGCTTAACATAAGTGTATTTCACATTCAGGTATAAGTGTTTATAAACAGCCTTCAGAAAAGAATAAATCATGATTTTGTTCATTTATTTGATTTTTATCTATACATTTTAATCTATAAATTCAGGGCTAGTTATTTTCTAAGAGCTAGAGATTACTGTTTCACCATGAATGTCTACAAGGGATGTGTAGTAACAATGTATTGTAACTACCTGTCCTGAAGAGCAGATGTAGGAAAAGCTCAAATGCTTATCTATAGGATCAAACCTCCCCTGAAAATACACATATCGGTCTTTGTCTGTAAAAAGTCAGTTTACTTCATGGACGTTTATAATAAAACTTAAAAATCATTCAAGGTTAGTGATTTCCAAATTGATGACCAGGAAGGGGCTGAAGTTTGTCTTTGTACAATCTCTCTAAATAAAAGGTTTGTTGAGAGATTAATAGCGTCAACAGAATTTCAGGGCCACACTCAACCTATTTTAGGTTGTATTAAGTATGTGAGCTCATTAATTACCTGAATGATAAATATAACTTCTTTAATTCTCTGTGTTGATAAGCCTTTGCTTAGAAACTCAGGGTTGCCATCATCGTGGTTCCAGGGAGCACCTGACACTCCTTGAACCTTGGAGTCTTTATTCTGTTGGTCTATTCTGTCAGTTATGTGGGTTTTGATTGATCTATTCTGAAATTGGCCTGAATTATTAAGGTTTTGTTTTGAGTTTTTTTCATCAAGACTCTGTCTTTCATAAGCTTTGTTAATACTGGTATTAAAGTAGAATATATATATATGTATATAGTTTGCTCCCAGAAATAGGCAATAAAATCTGGTTGCCAGAGATTTTTGCAACTATTTATATTGTTTATTACTTTTACTTCTTAGGACTTTTGTTTTATATTTGCGTGGTACCATACAAACCTTTAATATGCATGTTGGCTAAGAAAAGCTCCACAGTGCTTAAAATGACAATTATCAGGTTCAAGTGAGAGAATCCTAGACTGACTGTCCAGAGCCGGGGCTCCAGGGGTGGTGTATGTACATAAACCCAGGGATTGTGGGGTTGTCAGATACACGACTTGACATTCACTTCTCAGTATCTTTTTGAAATAAATGATCACTGAGGACTCCTCCAGTTCTAGAGTTTTCGGGAAAAATTAAACAATATAGCTTTGATTTTATTTGATTAGGGTGCTGTTTCTCTGCTTAAGGGGTTTTAAGGGTGTTCGGGAAGCATCCTGGGATGAAAGCTGCAGTAAACAGCTGTTGATGGCAGCGACACAGAGGGACCGTGCATCTGTGCGTGTGGACAAATTAATAGAGAGAAACGGGCTTTGTTCCCCCGCAACTCCTTCTAGTGATTCAGATCTGCTCCAGTTCTGAGATGAATATAAACCGATGGAGATGGTACACAGAGTGTAGGTTACCCCACAAACATGGATGAAAAAAGGTGGGAGGACAGCAATGAAGAAAAAGACCCCGTGCGTAAATACAAGAAAATATGTAAGAAGAGAGGAGAGACACCTAGAACTCTTTGGAGACAGGAGGTTATTCTAAGACCAAATAGAAAGAAAGGACTTGAGAAATCCTTTTGTGAATCAGTCCGTGTGGTGATGTTTATTGAAACATGGATACTGGCCTGGCTTCAGGAAATCCCTTGATAAATGGAGAATATTGGTGAAAGCAAGGTGGTTGGAATGTGCCCGTCTTCTCTCTGCTCATGCCGTCTGACGCGCAGGTCCTAGCCAGTGCATGGAGTGTAAATTTCATCTGTGTGCTTTCAAGTGATAGATGCCATAGTAAATTTAAAAAAATATTGAATATGATAAGTGAGCATGAATTTTTAAATTCTACAATTAAAAGACTTTGTTCAAAATACCATTAATTTTGAGTTTAGGTGGAAAAGGGAAGCAGAATTCCTCATGTCCTTTTTCCTTCTGCGAGTGAGTTATAACTTCTAACGTGAGTTAGAAATTGAAATAAATACAAATGAGTCCTCTACTCACATCAGGTTGAGCTGTCTGTTGGTGAGTTCTTAAGGCGTCTTGCTTTTTAAAAATTGTAACTGTATTTCATAATACATGACATTTTTCCGAGCATGTTCACCTGTAGTTGCTCATTTACTCAGCAGATACTTACAGGGCATCTATTTTATGTATTCTGTGCCAGGCGCTCTCCAGCAGTAAATAATGTACATGTTCTCTGTGTTCAAGGAGCTTGCAGACTGATGGTGGAGCAGGTAGACATGAATGGGATAAACAGATGGTATTGAATGTTTCTTTCTGAGGAAGTGACTGTTACACAGAGATCTGAAGGATTTGATTGGCCCCCGTCAGGTAAAGATGGCGTAATGGGTGTTTGGGGATGAGAACCGCGTTCCACAGAGAGAGATGCTTGGGTGAAGGCCCTGGAGGAGGAAGGCTCTAGGTCACTGTGCAGCAAGGAGAGCGTCTGGCCCAAGCCTGGCGGGTGAAGGCCGGAGTAACACGGCAAGGCTGGGGGCCCGCAGGGTCAGGAGTTTGGGGGGTGTGGGAAGTGGGTTGTTTGGGGGCAGGTGGAAACAGGCACACAGCCGGGGGCAGCTGCAGGAGGCCGGGCGAGAGGGCAGTGGGGAGGAGGTGGGGAGAGGGGCACTTGGGAGGCAGCATCATGAGGGCTGATGGTGCGGGGTTGGGGAGGGAGAGCCGCTCCTTGCAAAGGTTCTGGTTGAGCGCCTAGGTTTGGGGGAGGGGAGGGGGGAGATCTGGGCCTCTGGGGTTGAAGGTGTGTGTAGGAGCTCCCAGGGAGGGTGTGAGGTCGGCGGGTTGGGTGTGCGAGCGGACAGCCGAGTCAGCATGGCGTGCCAGCACTGGGTGGCATCACGGGTGTAGGCGAGGTGATGCAGGGAGCGGGTGCAGAGGCGGGGCCCTGGCCAGATCCCTGAGCGGCGGCTGGGGGAGTGGAAGGGCCCGCAGAGAAGGGCTGTGGTATCAGGAAGCACACAGGGCAGCGCTTCCAGAAGGCGGGAGGCCACGCCAGAGGCCGCCGAGAGGTCCGGGAAGGCGGGAATATGCCTGTGGGGTTTAGCACCGCGCAAGTCGTGCTGGCAGTGCAGAGGGCAGCTCCGTGAGGCGGGCCCGCTGGAAGGCAGACTGGAGCAGCTGAAGGAAGAGCAGAAGGCGGGGACATGGGCAGGGCGGATGCAGATCCGGTTTTGAGATGTCTGGGAAGAGAGCAGCACGGCAGAGGCAGCCAGAAGGGAGGGGCCAAGGCAGAGGTGCGCGCCGTCTGTCCGAGGGGAGGGTCCGGGTGTGTTTGTCTGTCGTTACAGCACGCGTTTGCCTGCAGCTGAGGATGGTCCAGGAGGGGGAGATGGCTGAGGATGTGAGGGGGATGGCCCCCAAGCTCATGGATCATCGATGAGGGGAGGACGCCAGGCGAGGGCAGAGGGGCGGGTGACAGCCAACCTGCCACCTTCGGGTCATGGCGTCACAGGTGGAGACATGATCCACTGCAGCATTCCAGTGGAGGATGAGGGCGGTCACGAGCTGAAAGGGGACGGAGGCAGACGAGAGGTGGCTGTGTGGGGCAGGGAGCTGGGCCGCCCTGGAAACGTAGGACAGGGTCGCAAGTGTGGTCTCTCCTGGGAGTCCTGAGTTAGATCCGGTAAGCCCCGTCTTCTCCACCCCAGACCGGGATCCGCGCGTCACCCGAGGTGTGCCTTGCAGAGCTGGGATCGATTAGAACACAGGTCCTGACTGCTGTTCCAGTGCCCTTCGGTCAGTCCCAGTTCACCTTTAAAAGCAGTTAACGCGCGAGGGAAGCTTTGAAGCTTGACAGTGGGTCTTTCCGTCACAACGCTGTCCAGCAGTGGTGAGTGTTCTGCTGCTATCTGTGCTTCCTCAGGACGTATTAGACGTCAAGCAATGTATGTATCGCGCGTGGACAGTGGAAAGGGAGGTGGGCTCAGCTCACACTGTCTCCACTCCCTCCTCCTTCTGACCTGGTTGTGTGTCCTTAGCACACAGGGAAGCAAAGTAATTAGAGTTCTGGGGGCTTTATCGTCAATAATGGAAACACCGCAGCCAGGAGTCTCTTTAGCCCTAAGCACTACCACTGGGGCTAAGTGGATCCCCTGGGTGCCCTGAGTTGCTGCCAGCAGCCTTAGCAAGAGGCAGTGAGGAGAAGGGGGCAGGGGAGGGAGGGAGGAAAAACGCCTGTCCTCCTGTCTGCCCAGCCGAGCAGCCCGGGAGGAGAGGTCAGGCGGCACCGACATTTACCAAGTCCATCTTCGGTGCTGTGCTCATCACAGATTTTAGTCCTGGTGGCGGGTCTCAGAGGCAGGTCTTTGTGTGTGTACAAAGATCACAATTTTTATTTTTTTTAAACTTTAATTTAATTTAATTTTTTAACATCTTTATTGGAGTATAGAACTACCATACGACCCAGCAATCCCACTACTGGGCATATACCCTGAGAAAACCATCATTCAAAAAGAGTCATGTACCACAGTGTTCATTGCAGCTCTATTTACAGTAGCCAGGACATGGAAGCAACCTAAGTGTCCATAGACAGATGGATGGATAAAGAAGATGTGGCACATATATACAATGGAATATTACTCAGCCATAAGAAGAAACGAAATTGAGTTATTTGTAGTGAGGTGGATGGACCTAGAGTCTGTCATACAGAGTGAAGTAGGTCTTTTTCTTTCAGGTTCATAGGCCAGGAGGCTGAGGCTTCACCGGATGCAAAGGGTCATTCACACTAGCAGCTGGGGGCAGGGGCAGAGTCTGAGGAGGTGGCTGGGGTACATGCAGGAGGAAGCGGGGCTCTGGGGCGTCTCTGGACCAGCCCAAAGCCTTGTTCCAGGAGTGGCCTGGGCCACAGGCAGCTGAGCCTGAGGCTTCATGCAGAGCCTGGAGGATTTAACTGCCTTTTAGAATTTTTTTTACATTATTTTTATTTTATTTTTTTAACATCCTTATTAGAGTATAATTGCTTTACAATGGTGTGTTAGTTTCTGCTTTATAACAAAATGAATCAGCTATACGTATACATATATCCCCATCTCTCTTCCCTCTTGCATCTCCCACCCTCCCTATCCCACCCCTCTAGGTGGTCACAGAGCACGGAGCTGGTCTCCCTGTGCCACGTGGCTGCTTCCCACTAGCTGTCTATTTTACATTTGGTAGCGTATATATGTCCCTGCCGACTGCCTTTTGAGGGAGCTCGTCCTCTTCAGATCCCAGATCTGGCCAGAATTCCCTTCTGCTGTCCTTTTCTTCCAGCAGAGACCTCCTCTCTGGGCACAGGTGGTAACAGAACAGACTCCAGATGTTTTCCAGGGGCAGGGCTGGGATCCTCTGCACTATCACTGCTCCTTGTTTTTATTTTCACTTACAACCTTAGACTGTAATAAGGGACGACTCTCCACTGAACTATGCGCCCCTCAATGCCAGAAGCTAGGAGGGCGCAGTTGCTTTATCTTCTCAGCAGAAAAGCCACTAACTGTGCAGGGGGTGGGGTTGGCGGGGCAGTCGTATCCAGTTCTTAGCAGAGGGGTTCCCACTGTTTGGGGTGTGGCCAGGTGAGGCCCAAGTGCTGTCACCTGTCGCCTCTGCTTAGGAGGGCCCTGCTCCTGGCTCCCACAGGTCTTCATCATAGCAAGACCCAGCTGGATTGGACGCCGCTGTTCTCAGAAAACACGTGCAGTTCTGACTTGGTAACAGTGGCTTCACCGGCAGAATTCGCTCTAGTTCACAAAGCGATTTTCTGCCGTGCTCGGCATTGTAACCTTGCGAGCTAGGAAGGGAAGGTACTCGTGTTCCTGTTCATCGTTGATGAGGCTGGGCTTGAACCCTGGTGCCCCGGTGCAGGCAGATGCCAGGTTTTAGCCCCCTTGGTTCTGAAAGCCATCTGTAATCCAGATACATTTTTCTGCAGGAACAATATTGCCTGCGGATTCAGCTCCCCTCTGTCTACAAACGGTGCATTTGAGCCCTTGTTTCCTGGGTTTTTGCCACACTTCCCGCCTTCCGTGGCCTTTCTTCTGCAGTGCCTGCAGCCCTGGCTCTGGTTTGTCCGTGCTTGGGCGTCTCCTGCCTGGCGGGGCATGAGCTCTGCAGGGGGGACCTGCCAGCTCCTGCAGTGCCAGCGCCCAGGCCTGTAGGCACTCTGCCGGCAACCAAGACTTAGAACGACACGCATCTGGGAGGCGTCTACAGTTGGAAACCACTTTCCCTCCCTGCTGCAGCCTGGCGCCAAGGGATGCTCCTCCGGCGGGGGTAAGGGGGGACGGGGATGGGCAGAGCTCTGTGTGAGAAGCCGTGGGAGGGAAGTGGGCTTTGGGGCAATAGCAGCTATCAGAGAGGAAGACCGTGGTGGGGGCTCTGGGGCAGAGGCTGAGAAGCGCGGGCGGGGTCCACCAGGCCTGTGCCGCTGGGTTTGTCTCGGAGAAGTAATGTAGTTGTCCCTTCCTGAGCCGGTTCTCCCTCTCCCCTACCCACCGTAGCCTCAGATCCTTTGACAACTCGATAGCGAGTCCAGTCACTGCCTTACCAACATGGAAACTTCATGGAGCGGAGGTGAGGCAGAGGGGTGACGTTGTTTGGGGCCAGATTCTGGCTTTGGATTGGGGGTAGCCGTGACAGTGAACACTTTGCGACCTTTGTGGGGTGCTGGGGGTGGGAGGTTGGGGAAGGGTTAAATCTGGAGGCTACTCTCTTGTTTAGTTCTTGACTTGAAGGATGGGTCCTTTGCAGGCTGGTGGTGCTAGATGAGGCCGTCAGGACATCTTTCAATAATTAAGAAATAAGTAGTTGAAATTCCGTCCCAACTCCTGAAGCAGGGAAGCGCTTCCCTAAATGGATCTGAGGAGTGGGTGCACGTCCCACCCCTCAGTGGAAGCCTCCGTCGGGCGCCTGAGGGGCACCCAGAGCAGGGGGGCACCCGTGCTCTGAGAGAGACGGGTCCGATTCAGCCACTCTGATCCCTGTATGACGCCAGAAGTCAAAACACTTGGACCCTGATTTCAAGAAGTAATGACCAAGAGCTTTGTCATCAGAAGTGGAGTATCTTGTAAAAATTAACGTTGCGTTGTTTTTTTAAATGCACAGGTCAACCTTGAACTCGGGTACCCCGTTTTGTGTCAGTTACTAATTGCAGGCTGGAGCGTCCCACCTTTTCACGGCCCTGAGCGCACCCTTCTTGGCTCTCGAGTCCGGACCCTCCCTCTTGGCAGCAAGCTGAAGTGTCCGTGCTCAGAACGCTGGTGGCCGCCTGGCCCCGAGAACCGTCACAGCCATCAGTCAAGGGCACGGGGGCAGTCCCCAGGGACGCCGAGCACGCTTGTACAGACCGGCCTGGAGAGTGTTGGCAGAAGGCAGGGCAGGTCGGGCTAAGTTCCACAGGTGCTCTGTGTCTGGACCTCTTTCCTGCTCCTAACCCAGCTGTGTCACCAGGCTGCCCCACTTTCCAGGTCAGCCCTGGTGGAATAGCCCTCAGGCCCCAGGAAGTCATTTTCTTCAAGTAAAAATCCTGCACTACTAAATATGAGGAATTTTAAACAACCTGGAGGCTTTCTCTAACTGGAATAGAAACATAGTTTTCCTGACCCCAAATTTTATCAGGCCCCAGTATCTCCCATCATGTCCTGGTAGCCACATGACGATCGGTTTGGGGTAAAATTGCGCTATTAAATGATTTGTGCAGCAGTTAGCAATTGTTTAGCCTTATTCTGAGGGTTTTTTTTTTAAACCTATTTAAGTAACCTTAACCATGCTGCTGTCTGAAATAGATGTTGTATTAGTCTTACATGAAACGAGATGAAAGTTAAATCTATAAAATGTTGAATCTCTTAAATCTAACCAAGGATGGAATATATCCTGTTAATTTGTCAAACTTCTAGAGAAACGCCTACATGAGACAGTAAGGATTAATCAAGCCCTAGTAAGAGGGAATTTGAAAAATACAGTTTTCTAATTATGCAGTCTCTTCTCAGCGGGCCAAGGTTAATGCAGTTCTGAATTCTGACAGTTAGTAATAGGAAAGAAAAAAAAAAAGACCAAAGCGTGTGAATTGTCTTATAGTTACCTGAAACAGAGGTTCTCCTTCTATCAATCAAGAACTTCATACGCGTTAATCTGGTATTTTCAGCATTTGATTCTTTTCCTTTTAAACAGTGGAGAATCGTTGAAGCTTCCTGTGTCACTTTGTGTTTAACAGATACACATGTAGTATTTGGAGATTTCTTTGGCTTATTGCTCAACCACAGATGAGTAATTCTAGGTAAATGGAAAGTTTGTCTTCTTGTGTGTATATAACAATTTAGCTTCTTTTGAATACTTTCTAGACACTGTATCTTTGGAATACTTGGTCCTGATTCCTGCCCTGAATGTAGAAACTAGGCTTATCTCGAGGTCAGTAGCAGAGCCATCCTCCTTCGTTGGTTTTTGTACTCAGCCCTATTTGTAGTTCTTGCTGCAGCTCTTCCGAAGCCACATCATAAAAACGCTAGCACTCAAAAAAGATAAATGTATTCTTTAATTTAGTGCCATCAGATATCTACGGAGTGTTTCTATCATAGTGAGAAAAGTTACAGAGAAGACTCAGCCCACCCAGAGAAGAGGCCTGCAGAGAAGGTGGGAAAAATTGGGGTTAGAAATGTAGATTTCAGGGTTTTACAAGTAGATCTGTTCTCTCAGAATCTACGGATGGATGAATCCTTAAAGTCCAGGACTATGGGAGGAAAACGAAAGAGCAGGCTTGAGCCTTGGGAAACGCCCAGAAATGTGAGAGCAGCACAGGGACCCACAGAGAGGTGGTCTGGTGATGCTGAGCGGGTTAGAGCGGGGGTGTGGGGTGGTCATGCGTCAAGGGCCAGCAGAGCAGGGAGCCCAGAGACTGCAGCCAGAAAAGGACTGCGTTTAGGTAACTATGAGGCCGCCCGGCAGGGTGTGGGGATGGCCTCCTGTCGGCTCACGGAGCAGATCCGACACATCACGTCTCTCCCCAGCTACGCACCACACGTTGGGGGCTTGGAATTAGCCCTGCAGGAGTGTTTCCACCACAGAGATCGGCAGAGGCTATAAATCAGGGCTTAGTTTTTTGTTTGTGTGTTTATAGTGGTTGGTTGTATGCGTGTAGTAGCGCGTTACAGAGGCCAACAGGTTTCCACAGACTGGTATTTCTTAAGCTTTTTACACGGCGACGCAGCAAACATAGTTGACACCGAAACAGTTTTCAGGAACCTCCTTAACCTTGCCACGTGGGATGCATTCTGATCTCTCGCCTTCTCTTTCCACCTGTTTCCTTAAAAAGGAGGAAAAAATGCTGTTTATAACTCACTAAACTGATTTCAGGACGTACAGCTGAGAAAGCCTTGTTTTACAGAAAACTAGAGGTTCTATGTGCATCATAACGCCAAGAGGTGATTATTTTAAAAATAGAGTCGCAGTTGTAGATAAGACAGTTTCGTCTCGAAAGGAAGGAGAAAAGAGACGCAAAGTGCTGAAAAGGCAGCGTCTTCAGAATGGGGGCTAAGTGTATGTGTATAAAGAAGAAGAAATGGGGCCGCGGGAGCCTGCACCACAGGAGACGCCTGGTGGGGGGCTGCCGAGAGCAGGGCCCAGCCCTTGGCGGCAACAGAAGAGAAGCCTCATGTTTTGTTGCGACAGCCTGTCTTGGAGAAGGTCAGCTGTTCTAGAGGTTGAGGGAAGGAAACTGGACACATGGGGAAAAGCTAAAAACCGGATTCCCTTGGGATGGTACAAACTGCTTTTATTTAGTTAGTTGGAGCCACTGTTATTCCTGCAAACCAAAGAGCACAGCTTTAAGTGGCAAGACTGGGCCTTGAACCCTGGGCTGACTCCCGTAGCAAAGCTGTTTTTCCAGACTTGCCTGAGAGGACGCGAATACAGGGAAGGACGCTCGGCCTTGCGGTCAGGCCAGCCAGGGCCCCGGAGCAAGCCCGTCGCAGGCAGGCCCTGCTGCTGGGTGCTCCTTGGGCCTGGAGCAAGCCCGTCGCAGGCAGGCCCTGCTGCTGGGCGCTCCTTGGGCCTGGAGCAAGCCCGTCGCAGGCAGGCCCTGCTGCTGGGTGCTCCTTGGGCCTGGAACGGCCTCCTCCAGGCGGTTACCTGTTAAGTGACCAGTGGAGATGCCAGGCCAGGTGAATGAATCCCCAGCCTCCGCCCTGACTGGCCCACGTTAAACAAGCCGAATGGACAGTCGTCAGTCACGTTGGTCTGCCCAGAGGACAGTCTGGGGCCCGAGGCCTGTCTGCCTGGTGCCGCCTGGGCGGATCAGCCCCAGAGAGAAACACAGGGCGGTCTTGGAGGGTCAGGGCCGCATAGACTGCATGCCGTGGTGCCGAGAGGCCAGCCAGGCCAGAAACGCACAGCCTTTCAGACTTGAGGATCTGGACCCACAGCGCAGGGGGTCACGAGGTGGGAGGGGCCCGGCTCAGTGTCAGGGGCTTCGCGGGCCAGGGGTTCCTCCCCTCGACCCTCAGGTGCAGGCTCGGGAAGCAGGTGCCCGGTGGCTGGGGGGGGGGTGTTCGCCACGTCTGAGTTTGGGGTGTGCGGTGGTGAACGAGGGCAGCGAGGTGTGGAGGGGACGCCTGAGTTTCGCTCTTGTCATTGTCTGCTTTTGAACGTGTGGGATGGTGGGTTGTGACCTGTTCCCTTTACAGAGCCTCGCGTGCGCCTGGCACTCAGCTGCTCTAAATGCCCGGGAGACCTCTTGTTTCTCTAACAAGAAGCTTTGTGTTTTCTGTCCTGTGATCTTGTGGTTAAGAGAAAGGAAGTCTGTTTATAGTCCAGCGTGTTATTTCTATAAACCACCCTTTACACAGGGGCGTCGGATGCTGCACGCGAGAACCTGTTTCATCTGATAGTTTTCGTTAATGAATCCAGACATAGTATATTTTGCCCCAGACTGCCTCGGATGAATTAGAGGAAGACACTTGTAGTCAATGTGACAATTTTTAGAGATTCATAAGAGGACGATGTCATAGAGTTTCCTAACGGATTCAGAAACTCTGGTCCTGAATATTAATACCAGCACCATCAAAAAATAGTTATCAGGTGGGAAAGCATATTTTTGATATTTGAATTCAAGAGGACTTTCTGTATTTCCCCACGTTGCCATCAAGAATTGGAATCTGAATTTCCTCCTTTATTCACTCAGTAAATATTTAACACCCGTATGTTCACGGCATAGCATTAGGCTCAGGGAGCTACACAGAACCTAGAAGCCTGGGTTGTGTCCTCAAGGGGGAAATAAAAGCAACAAGTTCCTCTAATTGTTTTTACACTGAGCAGTGTTGATACCAGCTTGGGAACATCTCGGTCACCAGGGAAGGAAATGGGGCCGGGGGGCCCCTCCGAGGCCAGTGCCCTGACAGCCCTTAGGGTCCCTCCACCCCTTGGGGTTTACGGGACAGGGTCTCAAGGAGCCAGGCTCGGGTCTGTCTGCAGCCAGTGAGGATTGTTCTCTGATGGGCTGTGATGTGATTAAGCACGGCTGGTTTTTTTCCCTTTAGATTTTCTTAACAATGCCAGAGACTGTTCATTTCTACACACAACTAAATCGTGGTGTTCGTAGGCTAAGGTGAGCACTCGCCAGGATCTCCTGAGAAGGCTGCAGCTCGGCTTTCTGCCTGCAGGATTGCAGAGCTGCTGCAGGACTCACAGGGACACTTGCAACGTCCCCTGAAGACGGGAGGCCTGGGAGGACGGTGGACCGGGGTCTGTATCCTGTCTGAGCCAGAGTGGGCCCCCAGTAAAGTTTATTGACTGAGTGAGGACATTCGAGCTAAAGTGCACAAGAGCCATGAGTTTAGGCCACTCTTCTTTTAAGGCCTTGTCGACTAAAAGAAAAACGCAGAATGGAAGAGCCGGGAGTTGAGTTTTATTCAGGGTCTTACTGAGGACCAGAGCCAGGAGACAGCCTCTCAGAGACCCTCTGAGAGACAGCTCTGAAGACGTAGCGAGGGAGGTCCATATATATACGGTCTCGGCTAAGGGGCTTGTGCGGTCAGCATACAGTATAACCAGTCACAAGGAAGAGAGATCTCAGTTGATGAATTTAGTGCTTTCCTAAGTATGGGAAGATGCAAGAATCTGGGTTCATAAAAAGGTTTTCTTGGAATTGATCCCTAATTTTTCCTGAAATGTGTATCTAACTAAGGGCCTGTCGTGCCTGTTTTCCCAAAGCGCAGAGTGCGTCCTCCCGTTCTTTGCCTGAATTCCTTTCAGGGCGCACGGTAGGTCAGCGGTGCCGCGGCTGATGACTTATCTTGTAGGACTGGGTGGTGGGCAAGAGTCTTTGCTTTACAGCCTCAGTGCTCCTGGACGAAGGTGCTCAGGGTAGGAGGGTGATAAGTTGGAGACAGAGGGGGAGACCTTCGAAGGCCCCCATGTTTATAATTAGAAGTTTTGTATGATTTGGACCAGGGCCAGATGGTAATTCATTCAGTAAACATTTATCTAGCACTCGCGTGCCTAGAGTGTGTTAGGTCCCCTGCAGATGTGAGAGGGTTCTACACGGCAGTGTTTTCTAAACGTGTCTGCAGCTTAGAATCATGAGGGAGAATCTCTGAAAAATCCAAAGCCTAGGCCACACCCCAGACCATCACGGTCTCCAGGTGGGGGACACAGACATGGCGGTTTCCTCCTTGGGGGGTTCCACCAGGCAGACAAGTCTGTGAATCACCACCACAAGGAGAACAGTTTTAGAGAACGCACCCAGGAAAGTAAGTAATGATATTAGAAGTCAACACAGCAGCTCACAAAGCAGGTCGGGGGTTCTGGAGTAGATCCGAGAGGCGAATACTACGAGCCCCCTCAAAGGAGCACCTGTGGATTGGGTGGTGGGAACACCTAGCCTGGCAGCCTGGGAAGATGGGTGGGCGTCAGCAGGTGCGGGACAGGAGAGGAGGGAGCCTCCCCAACCTTGAACCCAGGCAAGGCTGGGGATGACCTTGGATCACCATTTGGGGATCACTGACCAGTCTGGCAAGAACTTGACTTTCCACGGCCATTAAGTGGATGGATGGTTTTCGTAGGGAAGACAAACCGCCGGTTATCCGATGGCATTTTTCTTTGGTGTGTGTGGGCTGAGGGCCATGAGGTGCAGCAGATCCCTGGGGACAGAAATGCTCAGCTTCACTTCCTGATTGTCTTGCTCTCAGAGTTGCCCTTTGCCCGCTAGTGGCCCTGGCGAACATCCCTGCGTGTGCATTACCAGCACACAAGTGAGCCGTTTTATGCTGGTGGTTCCGTCCCCGCCTTGTGGGTCTTGGGGAGCGATGAGCCATCGCTCTGCTTGGGGTGGATGGGGACAATTGACCTTGGCCCCTCCTGGCTGCTGTAGGTGCTAACAGACCCAGGGCTGCTGCGGTCCACGCTGCTCATCGCCAGCCTGTCAGACCACGTGGCCTGCATTTCTCAGTACTTTCCGTCTCTAATCAGTTTTTTAAAAATTGAGCCTGTTATCTGTGTTATTTCATAGGGGCAAACGGAATGCCTCAACACTCTTAGCGAATTCTTCATGAGCTTGCAATCTAAGTTTTTCTTTCTTTCTCCTTCAAACCCACAGTGTGCCACGCCGAGCTGAATGCCATTATGAACAAAAACTCAGCAGATGTGAAAGGCTGTACCATGTATGTCGCCTTGTTCCCGTGTAATGAATGTGCTAAGCTCATCATCCAGGCAGGTAGGACCCGGGCCGTTCCCATTTGTCACATTTGCATTGCTGCCTGCTCACTGCAGATGTGTTTGATCTTAAATCGCTGTTGTTTAGATCTAAATTAACTGCACTATCAGCTTTGCAAGGTATTTCCTGTGTCTTGTTTTTGAATGGTGCCAGGCATTCTGAGGCTAATTGCATCCTCTGTGATTCTTAGCATGTTTTTAATTTAGTTTGCAACTTCCCAAACTGCAAGCTGCTAAAAAACACCACCAGCATTGCATGTACGTACTGTCAATTTACTGTTCTCTGACATATTGTGCATAGATTAGGGGGGAGGGAGAGAAGTGAACTTCTGTCAGAAACAAGGTCAGCTGGGAGTCTGTAAATGAAATTTTAATTTGTATCTAATATATGGTAGATATATGAGGACCTAAACATCTCTTTGCATATAAATGTCATAAGACTCAAATGGTACAACTTGAAGTTTTTCTTACATTACTGTTACCATAAATCTGCACCATTGTGTTCGGAATATTTCACCTTTTTCAAACTGTCGCATCTAAGATTCATCTACACTTTATCTCCATAAAGCTCTCAGCTTGAGATTTAAAGACTTACCACGTTAGCCAGATGTGTGCTTTAACGGGGCTGTGTATCCCGAGCCCTGGATCTCTGAGCAGAAGCGGTCTGGTGGAATCAGGATCAAAGATCTCAGTTAAGGAGTCTCGTGGTCTCCCTCCCTGGGGGTGTACGACCCTTCGCGAGTTTTCCTCGCCATCCTTAGCACAGCGGCGGCGGCAGGTGCATGGGAAGAGCAGCCTCCTCCTGTGGTCCCTTTTTTTTTTTTTTTTTTTTGGCGGTACGCGGGCCTCTCACTGTTGTGGCCTCTCCCGTTGCGGAGCACAGGCTCCGGACGCGCAGGCTCAGCAGCCATGGCTCACGGGCCCAGGCGCTCCGCGGCATGTGGGCTCTTCCCAGACCGGGGCACGAACCCGTGTCCCCTGCATCGGCAGGCGGACTCTCAACCACTGCGCCACCAGGGAAGCCCCTGTGGTCCCTTCTGAGGCTTGTGGAGGAGCGAGTGATTGTCAAGTGCCCTCCAGATTCTTGGCCCTCAAGTTAGAACTGCCTGGTGAGACAGGGGTAGGAAACACATCTGCCCTCTGTCAAGCTGGCTTGAACTGGTCTGCAGAGCCATTCCTGGCAGCACGGTGGTCCTCATCTCTGATTCTGCCCGTGTTCTCCACCACCCCCGTTAGCCTCTTGAGTTAGGAGTCGTTGCCTTGCGAATAAAGAATATTTGATTGCCTGCAGTAAAGAAAATTGGTTAATCGGATCAAGGCTTGACTATTTGACATGTTTTCACTTTGCATTTATTTAAAAAAGATCCATAAAGACTGGAGGGCAGATTAAGTAGAATCCATGTGCTGCTGTATTTGAGAGCAGCAGATACATATTTCAGTCACTGGACATCGTGTGCTCGCACCCTCAGGAAAGCTGATTAATCAGACTCCTCCAGGGTTTCCGTCCGCATGCCTCTTGTTGTATCTCTATGTGCACATAATGAGGTTTCTTTCATTGTTGCCTTTTAAGGGATAAAAGAAGTTATTTTCATGTCTGATAAATACCACGACAGCAATGAGACAAGAGCCGCGAGGCTCATGTTGGAAATGGCCGGGGTTTCCTTCAGGTGAGTGGGAGGCGTGTGGAGGAGAAGGCGCTGGAAGGCCTGATGAAGAAAACACACTTGACCTTGTCTGATGTTTAATTTCTATGTGGGATGCCTGACCTCCACACTTGGAAGCATCTTTTTATTTATGTTATTTATTTTAAAAATTTATTTCTTAATTGAAGTATAGTTGATTTACAATGTTGTGCTAATTTCTGCCGTACGGCAAAGTGATTCAGTTATATATATGTATACATTCTTTTCCATTACGGTTTATCACAGGATACTGAATATAGTTCCCTGTGCTCTACAGTAGGACCTTGTTGTTTATGCATCCTGTATATAAAAGCTCACATCTGCTGACCCCAACCTCACACTCCGTCCCTCCCCCAACCCCTCCCCCTTGGCAACCACAAGTCTATTCTCTATGTCCACGAGTCTGTTTCTGTTTCCTAGATAGGTTCATTTGTATCATATTCTAGGTTACACATATAAGTGATATCATATGGTATTTGTCTTTCTCTTTCTGACTTACTTCACTTAGTTTGATAATCTCTCATTGCATCCATGTTGCTGCAAATGGTGTTATTTCATTCTTTTTCATGGTTGAGTAATATTCCATTGTGTGTGTGTGTACACACACACACACACAACATCTTTCTTATCCATTCATCTGTCGATGGACGTTCAGGTTGTTTCCATGTCTTGGCTATTGTGAATAGTGCTGCTGTGAATATAGGGGTGCATGTATCTTTTTTGGATTAGAGTTTTGTCTGGATATAGGAAGCATCTTTTTAAATATGATGGGCTAAGGCTCTAAAGATTATTCTAAGGGTAGATTTTTATGGGCAGTGACAGAAGTAACTGAAGACAATCTGTAATGATTACACTTTACTTTTAGTAGATTTCCAGGGCTTGAACTAATTATTCTGATAGTGAGAAATTTTAAAATTCACAAGTTTTATAATATTAACATTAAATCTTTTTGCAGATGTAACAACTCTGGCATAAAATATTTAAGGTGAAAATAACCTGCCAGGTTGGAACACTGGGAATCCTCTTTACAGTCATAGTTTAAGCTGAGATTTCAAGTCATTGATATTTATATGCTTTACCTTTGGTAGACACAGATTGGGAGGTATGTGTCACTCACAAGTCAGGTCAACCACCTTTGGTTTCTGGTAGAAACTTCTTTTAGACTGAAAACTTTTGAAGAAGTTCCTCTATAGTCTTTGTGTCAGCAGTTGGGGTCCTTGTAATTGGTAACGTACCTAACCTTTTGGGTTACTCATTAGGGATATAGGTTATACGTAATGAATCTCTTGCACTATTGTGCCTTCTGAGACACAATTTATTTACATAATAATTAGATATTTACTGTATACTGATTTTTTTTAAGGAATATGTTTAGTCTCCATGTATGTTCTTTTCACCTGCTTGAGAAGGTATATTAATGAGTAAAAAATATCATGGGTTTATTTTACTTCTGCATTTATAGAACCTGGTTTTAAAAATGACTCCACTAGAGCTGGTTGTTTTGTATGGAGAGCAAAAGAAAATTTGCTCTTTTTTTGTGCTTTAGAGCAATTCCAAGTTGGCTGCAAACATTTCCTAGACAATAAGAAAAATCTGGTGGGGAAACTAGTCATTGGATGTCATGTCATGCAGCTAACTTGTTAGAAATCCTCTGACTTCCCGATAATTCATGAACTCAGCTAGCTGACGAACACACAAACCAAGCCGCCCCATGCATCTTTTTTTGTCTTAGTCTTTTCCGGTCCGTGCTTCTCTCGGTATGGTGCACTGTAATTGGCTCCTATAGAGACAAAATATCAAGCGAATACCGGGAATTTTTTTTCCTCCCCGCAGAAAATGTAGGTTAAGCCAAAGTAAACAAATGGCTCTAACTACTCACTAGATAATATCTCTATATGTTTTGTTTCTTACCTTTAGGAAATTCACACCAAAGTGCAGCCAGATTGTCATTGACTTTGATTCAATTAACAGCAGACCGAGTCAGAAGCTCCAGTGACTTACATCTCATTAAGTCTCCAGAAGATCGGATTATCCTCTTCTGAGAAGCTGCTAATGCCTTTCATCTTAAAGTTACACATAACTTTCTAATAGCCGGGACGGCAAAAGTCGACGTGTGAAGAATGTGAAAGCTCAAATCTTCCTGACTCGCGCTCCTGTCACGTGGAATCTGCATGTGTTGAAACTGTCGATTCAGGGTGTAAAATAAAGGAGCTGTGGGTGCGCACGGGGCTGGAGCGGGCATCTCCCCTCCTGTCTCCTGGTTCGCTGGGACGCTGGTGGCTGCGCAGAAGGGCGTCAGCCGTGCGTCGTCCACTGCGTTTCACAGCCGCTCTTCAACGCCACGTGTGCTGGGAGGACAAATAACTGTGGCTGTGTGCCTGCCGGGATGAGCAGACACGCTGATCTGAACATCGGGCCCGAATGAAGCAGCACATGTAATGCCCTTGGGGGAAGGAAAGGAGCCGCAAGACAGTAGCATTTAAGTGTTTGCTTTTGAGAGTTGAGGGGGCCCCCAGCCGCCCAGCCACCCGCCCAAAAGTCCTGGACGGGGTGCGCCTTCGTCCCGGCAGATGATGAGCGCAACTGAGCTGGCGTTCTTTTCCCGCTCTGCTGTCCTGCCTCCCACAGGGCGGTGCCGCGGTGTGCCTCTGCATGGTGGGGACTTCTGTTGTTCGTGCTTCTTATTCTGGCTTTGTGGGTGACACAGAGCTCTTACATTAGTTTAGTTGAGTAATGAGTCGTGCCCGGGGAAGGCAGCCCGTCGCCCTGCGTCGCCCCCAGGCCCACACCCTGCCCGGGGGCGGAGCCCCGCACCGCTGCTGCACGTGCCAGCACGGTTCATTCCCAGGGCTGCGGTCTCCCGTCCTGTAAGTGAAATGAACGTGAGGAGGTGTCAGTTCCGTCCGGATCTCTTGGTGACAGGAGCTCACTTGCGCTCCTGGTGCCCTGCCTTCATTGACACACATCTCACCTTCCGAATCACTTCGATTTGGGGGATGGGTAGCAGTGCACCTTGTCTTTAATCTCATTTCATTTTTATTAAATGTGCTCAGTACCTTCGTTGAGAAAATGGTTTCTTTATTCTAAAGATCATGACCGTTTTAAAGTGCTCTTACATCTTTATGAGTTTTTATTTTGTCTCTGAGGTTTTGGATTCCATATTCTGGGGCATGTCACTTCTGTGTTGTCTGTGAAGCACACTTGCACATGTTTTAATGCTCAGAGAACAGTTTGAGGCACGGATGCCATGTGCCTTCCCCAGGGCTGAAGGGCGATGCGTCTCTATGGACCAGACTGGAGATGTCCGGGAAGGCTCTCTTCCCTCTCTCCATCGTGCCCTGCTCCTGTCTCAGGTGTGGCCATCTGATCTGACAGGTCATCTCCACCACCCAGTAGGTCCCAGGCCTCCTCCCTCCCATAATCCTCCAGTCTCCAGTGCTGGCTTATCTGCTGCTTTCCTACCGTACTCTTTCTCTAAATCTCCTTTTCTCGCCTCAAATTTTTTCTCTCTTATCTCCTCCAAACCCCCTGCCCTCTGCTCTAAAATGCATAAAACAAAAACAAAAGGTATATAGAAGCAAGAAATCAGTAAAGATACCTAAAGATAGAAAATATGTTAGACTTTTGTGTTGCTGTGAATGAGTTGTGAGCCCTTCTAGCAAGGAGTGTGTCATTGTTTATGTCACATTCGTAAATATGTCTAGGGGCTAGTGCCCTGTACAGTCAGCCCTCTGTGTTTACGGATTTCTGCATCTGCGGATTCAACCAACCTCACATCGAAAATGTTCAGAAAAAAGTTCCAGAAAGTTCCAAAAAGCAAAACTCGGGTTTGCCGTGCACCTCACAGGCAGATACTGCGTGTTTTACGTATTGGAGGTCGGTTGCAGCCCTTCTTGAAGCAAGTCTCTCAGCGCCATTTTTTCAGCAGCATCTGCACACTTCATGTCTCTGCGTCACATTTTGATAATTCTCACAATATTTTAAACTTTTTCTTTACTAACGTTTATTATGGTGATCAGTGATCTTTGAGGTTTTACCGTTGCAAAAAGATCATACGACTCCCTGAAGGTTCTGATGATGGTTAGCATTTTTTAGCAATAAAGTATTTTTTGATTAAGGTATGTGCATTTTTTAGACATAATGCTGTTACACACTTAATGCACTACCGTAAACGTAACTTCTGTATGCACTTGGAAACCAACAAGTGTGTGTGACTTGATTTATTGTGATACTTGCTTTATTGCAGTGGTCTGGAACCGAGCCGGCAGCATCTCCAAGGTCTGCCTGTACATGGTGTTTATATTGTGTACAACCATTTACATAGCATTCACATTGTATTAGGTATTATAAGTAACATGGAGATGATTTAAACTGTACAGGAGGATATCCGTAGGTTATATGCAAATACGCCATTTCATTTAAGGTACTTGAGCATCGGCGGGTTTGGGTATCCACGGGGGTCCTGGAACCAGTCCTCCAGTCCACCAAGGGTTGACTACAGTGCATCTAATCTATTTAACTTTGATACTGTCTTATATTTTGTCCCTTTTTGTTACATTGAGTTTTAGTGAAAAAAATTTTTTTTCTTTTCCTTACTGGGAGGAGGTGAATGGGGGATCCTTGCTAAGCAGGAAGCACGTCTTTTGACGGTCCGGGGGGCTGTGTACGTGGTGCTCGTCCCCCCAGTGTGGGTATATAAGGCTTCCACGTATAGACCATGTTGCTGAACTTGACTCCTGGTGGCTGGAGTGTACGTAAGTACGTGTTACTTTCCCATATCACTACAGGAGGAGTGGAATCTTCTGGCCAGAGAACTCTGTAGATATCAATGTTCCAGTCAATAGAGGTTTGCTTTGAACTGTTGCCTTTGGGAACAGGATTCCAGAAGAAAGGTGGTTTGAGCCTTCTTTTGCCTTGCAGACTCTGTTAGATAATTGTGTGGTGAATGGCGGTTGTATCTGAGGCAGTGTTGCTGCCTGTCATGGGTAATAAATGACAATAAGGAAACCATCTTTCACTGAACCGTTGGTGGCAGAACTCCATTTAAAAGGCAAAATTTCTGAGGGAAATGATAGGAATTCCATTTCCCTGGCACATTTTATGCTTTTTCTTCTTTTTCAAAGAATCCATCCTTAAAGACTTCTGAAGCCCAACAAGATACAGCAGTGGAAGTGATCTAAGATATTGGCCATTTCCTCCTAAATTAAAAATGAAGCAAAATAAGGGAACAAGCATAAAAAGAAAAATTGAGAAGAGCTTGAATAACAATTTAGGCCTCTACAACCAGTGATCTAAACTTCCTCTATTCCAGGCCTAAGTTTTGATCTTCCGACGTCTACATCCACTTGAGGATTGAAAATATTTAGGTTGGCGAATCGACTGTTGCAGGAGAGCCCGAGAGTGCAGGGCAGGAAGTTTTCCTGTGAGTGACACGGGTGAGAAGTTTTCACACGCAGAGTTCACTTGGTTTTGTTTTTTAAAGTGAGGCTACTCTGAACATGGTAGATTCCACAAGTCATCAGTCGGGAGGGCTGCCTTAAGCTCCGTGGGAGGAGCCGGCTCTCCCCTGTGGGAGAGCCTGTGCTCTGCCCACTTACCTCCTGCCAGGGAACCATGGTGATGGGGGATTAGCATCGGCAGAAGCAGCAGCGTAACCCTGGGCCCAGGACTTTTTGGAATCGGGATCACATTTAGAGGGAAAGGCTTGTCCCATTTAGATGAGAGGTGCCCAAGAATTCTGGAAAGACGTAGAGCTAGGCCGATTTTTCAGGACTGTTGGAGAGGTCGAAAGCCATTAAATTCAAAAGCCATTACTTCAAAAACTGTATTTAAAAACAGAAAGACTAGCTGCTGGCAGCTGAAGATATGGACCGGACTTGAAGAGGGAGCGCAGGGCTGGAAGGAAGAGGTCTACTTGGCAATTGGCCTCCAAAAATAAGGGCAGCATCAGGCTGTACGAATCTCCAAATGGTTATTGAGTGCCTCACCAAGTATAAAGTGGGTTCTCCAATGCTCCCTCGTTTAGAGTCGGAAGACACAGAATTGTTAGATGAAGCCCAGCTTTGCCAGTCTCAGGCTAAACAACACTCTCCACCTGCCAGGGCCTGCTGACGCGGCCTGCAGTTTATTTTCCCCGGGATTGAGTTGTCTGCAGTGTCCATAGCCACTGAGTGAGGCCAGTGGGGAGAGGTCAGGGGTCAGAAGTGGGTGTGCGCAGATGCCTGGCTCTTACTCCATTTCCAAGGTCACTTATTTTAAAAGATTTTAAAGGTGTTTCACTAAATTAAATTGAGCTCAGTATTTCCAAAGAAAATTAGGGAAGAGTTCTGTACACCACCTGCTCATCACTCAGTAGCAGAGTTGCTTGGTGAAGCCCACGGATCTCACAGGCCTGGAGCCTGAAAATGATGCTGCCCTTATTTTCGGAGGCCAACTGCCAAGTAGATCTCTTCCTTCCAGCCCTGCGCTCCCTCTTCAAGTCCGGTCCATATCTTCAGCTGCCAGCAGCTAGTCTTTCTCTGTTTTTAAATACATTTTTTAAATGTAAAATACACATAGCAAAATTTACCATCTTAACCATTTTCAAATAATACCGTTGAGTGATAACTACATTGACATTTTTCGTGCCCCCATCGCCACCATCCAGCTCCAGAAGTCTTTTCCCTTACAAAACTGAAACTCTGTGCCTGTCAAACAGTAACTCCCCATTCCCCTCTCTGGCCAGCCCCCGGCAACCAGCATTCCACTTTCTGTCTCTGAATTTGACTAATCCAGCTACCTCCCGTAGTGGAATCATACAGAATTGTTTCTTTGTGACTCTGGCTGATTTCACCTAGCACAGTGTCCGGTGTTTGTCCATGTTGCAGCACGTGTCAGAACTTCCTTCCTTTTGAAAGCCGAATAATACTCCATTGTACGCCACATTTTGTTTCTCCATGTGTCTGTTGATGGACTCTTGGATTGTTTCCACCTTTCGGCTGCCATTTTCTTTTTGTTCGTTTGTTTGCTTTTTGCGGTAAGCGGGCCTCTCACTGTTGTGGCCTCTCCCGTTGCGGAGCACAGGCTCCAGACGCGCAGGCTCAGCGGCCATGGCTCACGGGCCCAGCCGCTCCGTGGCACGTGGGATCTTCCCGGACCGGGGCACGAACCCGTGTCCCCTGCATCGGCAGGCGGACTCCCAACCACTGCGCCACCAGGGAAGACCCTGCCATTTTCTTTTGAACGTCTAATGTTCCTCTACAACCTGGCATCATCCACGTGGGTCCCTGACTGCCTCCTTCCCTACACCAGTCACCCAAACATTCTGGAACATTCCTTGCATTTGTGTGTGTGTAAACCAGCCTTTCTGAGAGGCTCGTAATGTGCTTCCTTTGCTCGCGCACAGCTTTCTATGTCTCTTTCAAGACTGAGCTGGGATCCTGCCTTCTCTGTAAAGTCTCCCCAGGCCTTCCTCAGCTGGAACTGACCTATTTCTTCTCTGAAATCCTACAGCAGTTATTGTCAGCAACCATCTTTTCGGCAGTGAATCGTGCACAGTTTTATGACAACTCTCCTACTGTCTAGAACTGTTATTGAGACATTTCACTTAACTTTTCACAATGATCTCTTCCTGCTCTAACAGGATGATTAAGTGCATGAGAGCATGTGTCTCGTGTATCTTTATACCCACTGCCTTCCATTCCGCCCACATCTTTGCATCGTACCTTACACAGATGTGTTTAATATTTCCATTTGAAAGTTATGGACCTGATTGCACTTTAATTCAGTGAAGCGGCTGATCAGGAGCCAACTTCCTAGATCATTTTTTCCCGATTTCCTCCTGAACAGCCTGAAGAAATATGGTCAAACAGAATGCAAGAGAAAGAAGTCTTCCTGTTAGCATCCAGGGTTAACGGGCACATTTATCTTTGAGAGAGAAGGGAGATTATTATTTAAATGTCTTATTTTTAGCTTCTGTGTTTCAGTTAAAGCATGCTTATATATGGTTTTGGATTAGAAGGTTGGCAATAATATACATACTTGCCAAGACCCTAGAGATGATGTTTCCATTTAAACCCTTCTGATTAGAGGACGGCTTGACCTTTACAGGTCTTAAATCACTATAGACTGCTTACTGTTGCAGGGATGCTTTATTTTAACTTCTGTTAATGAAAATTGTTACATCTTTGGTATTGTTAAAAATGCCATTTGGTCCAGGTTTTAGATGGGCATTTTGTTATTAAATTGCTTCCCCTGCACAGTGATGCATGGCATGCAGCCTTTTGTGTTAATTCTCCTGCCTTTCCCCTGTTTTTCTTGAAGAAGCAGTCATCAGTAATATATGCAGCTATAAGTAACAGACACCTGACTCTCAGTGGCTTAAACAAAAAATATATTTTTCTTACGTAATAACTGCATTTGCTGGAGTTAGTTCAGCTACTCGATGATATCGGCAAAGATCTAGGCTTTTTTCTTTATTTTAACTTGGCTTTCTTTAGCATTATGTCTTAAAGCTTGTTTTGTCAAGCTCCAAGTGTCCCCTTAAGTGCAAGAAGGGGGAGATGGGAGGTGGGGCAAGCAAGAGACTTCTCCCCTCTTGCCTGTCCTTTTTATCAGGAAAGCAGAAGCTTTCCCAGAAGCTCCCAGCTAATATTCCCTCATGTCTTATTGGCCACAAGTGGGTCAGTTGTCCCCTTAGCTGCAAGGGAGGCTGTCAGGGTGCTTGCATTCCAAGTTCTGTAGTGGAGTCTGCAAGGGAGAAGGAGGTTAGTAGCAGATGCTACTAATGATTTGGGCCTTACTTGAGAAATTGCATAATGGTCTAATTATGTAATTTCTACTCAACTGCTGTTCACATACTAGGTGTTAAAGTATTAATTGAGTTGAAAAGTGATACCTCCTTCACAGGAATTTTGTGAACTTTTGTATTGACTTTCAAACTCTTGTGTAGAAAATCTTAGTTTCTTATTTGGACAGAGCTATAAAAGAGAAACACACACACACACACACACACACACACACACACACACACACACATACACTCACACAACATTTGAAGGTAAGTTACATCATAGCCTTTGGCCCCTAAATACTGTGTGTGTTTCTCAAGAATAGGGCTATTTTCATATATAACCACAGTATACTTATAGACTTCAGTAAAGTTAATATTATTACAATACTTTAACCTACCATTCATATTCCAGTTTTGTCAATTGACCCGATAACTTTCTTTGTAACATTTTCAGTACAGGATCCAGTCTAGGGTTTGATATTACATTTAATTGTCATGTCTGTTTAGCCTCTTTAATCTAGAACATTTCCACAGTGGCACTGATTCCTCAGAGAGCCCCTTTTCCCAGCTGCCTTATGCTAAGATTCCTTAGATGCAACAATTTTCAAACTTTTTGGTCTCAGGGCCCCTTTACCACTTTTGTTCATGTGGGTTATTGCAATTGATATTTAACCGCATTAGAAATTAAAACAGAAGTTTGAAAAATATTGTAATTGATTTAAAATAATAAACTCTTTACATGTTAACATAAATAACATACTTTTGTGAAAATAACTATTTTCCAGAACAACAAAACATATTTTGTGAAAAGAGTAGCATGGTCTTACATTTCTGCAACTCTTTTAAGTGTCTGGCTTAATAGGAAACAGTTGGATTGTCATTTCTAGAGTGCTGTTTATGTGTTGTGATATGTTATTTTGGTGGAAGTATATGAAGGAAATCAGGCCACATGCAGATAGGTAGTTAGAAAAGGGAGGAGTATTTTAATAGCCATTTCAGAAAATTGTAAACACTCTTTTTTGATACCCCACCAGAAGTTGACAAGTGATAGTTTCTTAAAGCACAGCTGCTATGTAAAGTATGAAACCACATCAGAATTGAACATTTCCTGTTAGCTTACATGGAAACCCACTGGTCTATCTTGTACTTTGAATTGGTGTTTTACCTGTGCGTGCTGTTATAACATGCCTTGGTCATTTGGAAAATCCTGGTTCACTGAGTTATGTAGATCTTCCACATGTTGACTCCTCTCACGGTACAGTATCCAAAAATCACTTTTATAAATATCACAACTGATCTCATTCGAAAGATCCTTTAAGTATTGGGAAGCTGTCGAACTCGTGGCGCCAGACAAGTTTACCGAAACTCTACTTTTATCTTAAAAGCTTGACCTTTAGCATTTCTTCTTCCTTGATGCCCTGAGTTCTAATGAAGACTGGGACTGCTTTCTGGGGCCTGCTTGTTCCTTGCTTCCTTTTCATTGAGTGGGAACAGTGGTGTTTCTGTCTAACCCCCACGAGGCTGATTGGCCCTCTTCTTGGTAGAGTTAGAGATTTTAATTACCCGCGGCAGCCCTCGAAGAGGTGATAAGCGACAGGGCATCACCACTTGGACAACACAGGTCGGCACTGATTAGCGCGGCTGGTTAGAGCCACGACTAATGAGGCCGAGGTCACGGACTCGGCCCCGAAGCCCAGGCAGCCCGGCCACCCTCCAAATCGCCGCCCCGCCGGGTCAGCTGCCTTCGCAGATGCCCGCTGCCTTCTGGAAGGGGGCCAGGGAGGCGCGAGCCAGCAGCCAGCAAGGGCTCCTTTCGTTTAAAACCAAACAAAATAAGAACAGGGTCTCTAATGCACCACCCCCGGCGATCCCTCTCTAGGAATATCAGACTTAATTACTTACATTTAATTTGTTAGCCATTGGCTGGTGAATTTTTTAAAAACCCGATGATTAATTAGCATTCTTATAATAAGCACCATTAAGATCTATTAATGAGAGTTGCAATGGATCAACGATTTAATTTTCTTAATAAAATGAATCGGGAAAGTATTGTTTAGGAGGAACTCCATACTGCGAGCATATGCTCTCTGCCTGTTTTGTGACCTTGATGTGTTTTGCGAGCCAGAAATGGAGCGGAGGATAAGCTGATTGCGGTACGTCCGCCAGCAGCTCTGACTCCCCAGAGCGAAGCCGGGCTGCGCGCGAGGACAGAGGAGTGTTCACGCAGCTCGCAAACACCACAAGCTAAGGAGGGCGAAGCCCGCTGCAGCCTGTCCTGTCCCTTTCCTGCTGCATCCCCGGTGACGCTCACCGAGACAGCCTGACCGCAGCCTGTGACCCACGTCACACCCAGGACAAGTGGGAGGACGGTGCAAACTGGCTTCAGAAACGTGCCCGGCCAAAGCGCACCTGTCGGTAAATCCAGCGCTTTGCTGCCGGGTGTGAGCGTCCGTCTTCACGGCACGTCTTGATCAAGCAGCCACCCGGGAGGGAAGGCTCCAAAGGGCAGGAGGTACAGAGCAGCACCGTGACACGTGCCTGCCCGCAAACAGCAACAGCGCCCGGCTGGCTTTCAAAGCGTCGCGGCGCGTTCTCCCGGGGCGACAGGTGCGCGGCTCGGGTGCGATTCAGCGAGGGGCTCCTTGCCCATCACCGACCGTCGGGCTGTAGAGGGCCGGCTGGGCGGGACGCGGAGGTGGCGGCCCGGGCCGGGGCCCAGAGCTCGGGGCTCTGCAGCCTGGACGCGGGACCCGGAGCCCGCGCAGGTCCCGAGAGCCCGGCCCCCGCCCCCGCCCTGCTGCCTGGGGAGCCCAGTCTGAGCGAGTAGCGGATCGGCTGCCTCAGCCCCTGAGGGTGGCGCCCGTGAACGTGGCGCGCGCGGGCGCTGGCTGCGCTTTGGCCCAGCTGGGAGGTCGGCCGGGCCCGGCGCAGGCAGCCCGGGTCCCCGCGGGCCGATGCTTTTCCCACGTGCTTTCGTGCGGTCCCTGCGCGGGGCGGGGATGATGCTTCAGTTCAGACTCGCTCAGCCAGGGCTCTTCAGAGCCTCACTGTGGGGGGGCGGGCGCCCTGCCTGTGACGGCTCCCTCCTACTGCCTGTCCTCTCTTGCACACGGCCGTGCCGTTGCTCGCCGGCCGAGTGAGTTGTTAGTGTCCCTGGGCTGCGGTCGGCAGGCTTCCACTCCGGCGGGGGCGGCAGCGGCCCTGCAGGGAAGGCTCCCGGAATGCCCGCGTGGTGCCCGTGCGCTTGGAGCCTTGGAGCTCCGTGTGAATCTGCGGCCGTGGTGCGCAGCCTCGCACAGCGGTTGCTGAAGAACGTCAGAGCTGACAGTCTTCTGTTCTTGAACTGTCCACTTACCCGGGCTTCTGCAGCCTCAGAGCTAGAACCGGGATGAAAATGCAGGCTTCCCGACTCCGAGGCCTCGCCAGGATCCCGGGCCGAGTCACACTGAGCTAAGGCAGGCACGCGGGACTCTGCGGACCCCACGCGCCGCTGGGTTCCCAGCCTCCCTCCGAGCCCCCTGTTCCTGGTGCTCTGACCTTGCTGTGGCCTCTGTTTTGTCTCTTGGACATTCCTTCCCAGGCCAAGGCTGCCGCGTTTGCTATTCTTCCTTCCTGGGTGGGAGCTTCCTCCCCCAGCCCTTCCCATCGCTGAACACAGCTCAAGCCTTGCTCTTCAGAGACGCCAACCCTGACTACCTGCTCGCCCGTGGCCTCAGCCTCCAGTTACTGTTACCCCAGCCTGGCAGGGGTCGTGTTGTGTCACTCCTGGAAGCCCCATCCTCTGGTTCTCTGTGAATGACGCCCCTACAGTCCTGCCACAGCGTGATCCTTGGAAGCTTTCCTATCTTGGGGTAGGGCTGATCATGGTCAGGCCAGCTGCAGCGGAGGCAGACTGCCCAGTTCCACACCCTGGACTCAGATCCTTTGCTGGGGTGCGGCAGGTGCTGGGGGGACAGGCCAGCCACAGCTTTGGAGACACAGTTCGGACTCACAGTTGCACAGTAATTGGGGCAGGCAGTGATGGGAGGGAGGGAAGGCCACAGGTTTTCCAAGAGGCAGTGAGCAAGTGAGGGGACAAGCCCACGGTGGGGACCGTGGGAGGCTCAGAGGAGCCAGGGAAGGGCGCCAGGAGCGGGGGTCTAAGTGAGCAGCAGGGAGAGACTGTCAGCAGGTGACAGAGCCCCAGTCCCCCGGGCAGGACCGCGAGAGGGGAACCGCCGGAGCACGGCAGGCAGGCCCCCTGTCCTCAAGGGGCTGGGCTGTCGGGCAGTGACCTCCTCGCCAGAACTGGGACCCGACCTCAGTCACCGGGACGAGCCAGGGGCTCAAGCTCCTGAGTCCCCGTCTTACGGACCCGTCCTTCCTCCAGGATGTCAAGAAGCTCTGCTCAGGGGTAGGAAGCCAGGAGGACGTGGACTCGACACAGTCTCGGGAAGGCGCCGGGAAGAGCTTATTACAACTGAGAACCATATATGGAGAAAAAAATAAGTCTGACCACTTGATGCATTAAATACAGTCATTTTTCCCTTGAACATTTACTTGCATTACATCCTCCTGGAACGGTGTGTCAGAAGAATACATAACCCCACCTCGCTTCTTCTTTTCCAATAACAATTTTTCCCAGAAGAAAGGATTCCCAAGTTGGCTCAGGGCTCCCATCGCCTGGTGTACGGCCTCTCACACAGAAACCTCAGCAGGAAAACCAGAGTTCACTCCGTTCTACTGACACCCCCTCCCTCTCTTGGGATTTAAACAAGGACGTGTGAGGCAAAAAGAGACTCTCAGTAGAAAATCTCACGAAAATTGGTGCAAAGTGTGATTTTAAATATCTGGTGCCCAGGGGTGAGGCCGGAGGGAGGGATGAACACGTGGACTTTTAGGGCAGTGGAACTACTCTTAATGATAAAGCTGGATACTTCTGTCAAACCCACAGAATGTACAGCATAGAGAGTGAACCCAAGTGCAAACTATAGGCCTTAGTTCATAATCACATATCAACATTAGATTATCAGTCGTGACAAACGTGCCGCGCTAATGCAAGATATTAATAACAGGAGAATTTGTGTGCATGGCTTCTAGGGGGAGAGAATTGAGGGATAATATGGGAACTCTCTGTACTTCTCTCTCAATTTTTCTGCACATCTAAAACTGCTTTAGTGGCTTCCCTGGCAGTCCAGTGGTTGAGACTCCGTGCTTCCACTGCAGGGGACACAGGTTCCACCCCTGGTCGGGGAACTAAGATCCCACATGCTGTGCAGTGCAGCCAAAAAAAAACTTCTTAAAAATAAGATCTGACATTTAAAAAAATCTAAACTTCCAGCTATAAGATAAATAAATACTAGGGATGTATATGATATGGTACAATAAGATAAATAGAATTAATACCGCTGCTGTACACTGCGTACGAAAGTTGTTAAGAGAGAAAATCCTGCGTTCTCATCACAAGGAAAAACATTTTTTTCTTTTTGTTTAGTGTTGTATCTCTAGGAGATGATGGATGTTCACTAAACGTACTGTGGGCATCATTTCATGGTGTGTGTAAGTCGCAAAATTCTGCTGTGCACCTTACACTCACACAGTGCTGTGTGTCAATTATACCTCAAAACTGGAAGAAAGAAAACCTAAAAAAAGTGGCCAGGTCACAATGAACAATTTGAGTGAGAAGCCACTCAGAAAAGTACAAAAGGGCCAGAGAGAAAGGGCACATGCACCCTGTTTCCTTTGCTACTTTTTATACCATAAGGATGGACGTACTCGGATGAGAAACCCTTCTTGCGTTTGCACGACGATGATGCTAATGAATTATGAGTTTTCTGAGGCGGATAGGTGTACAGATATCCAAACAAAGGAACAAAAATCACCACAGTTAGGTATCAGGATCTCCTTCACGTTCTATGGTCTTTTTGTCTGCTGGGATCTCTTTCTCCCTAGGTGTGAAATAGAGACAAATTAGACGAGTTTCCCTTTCTAGTATATTTAAAAGAGGATCTTGGAGTCAAGCAAAATTGGAAGAAAAAAATTGGAACTAGAAAGGCTAGTGCCGGCTGAAATTCAGCAGAGGGGCTCCATAGTGAAACAGACTAAGGGTAGTGAGGAGTTTGAAGGTTGAGGATAAAATGGAGAAAAAAACAGTTATTCTTGAAGGCCTGAAATAGGCAAAAGTGCAGACATTTAAAGGGATAGGAGCCCCGGGGAGAAATAAGTCAAGGACAGCACTGAGGAGAGGGTACAGCTTCTTAGGAGAATAGAGAGTGGTCAGTCCTTTCAGGAGGAGCCGGATGGGGTTACGGGGTAGGTGGACCGGCCCCAGTGCTGCTATCATGTCAGAAATGACCCCTTCACGAAACACCGCCCACAGACACGTGCACGGCAGCACTGGTCACGGTAGCCAAGAGGTGGAAGCAGCCCAGGAGTCCACTGATGGATGGGTGGATAAACAAGCTGTGGCGTCTCATTGCAATGGAATATTATCCAGCCTTAAAAAGGAAGGAAATCCTGACACCTGCTGCGACACAGATGAACCTTGAGGATATTATGCTAAGTGAAGTAGTCCAGTAACAAAAAGGCAAATACTGCATGATTGCCCTTATACAAGCTACCCCCGGTAGTTAAAAATACATAGAGACAGAAAGTCGCAGGGTGGTTAGCAGGAGCCCAGGGCAGTGGCGATGGGGAGGTCGTTTAATGGATACAGAGTCTCAGTTTTGCAAGACGAAAAAAACTCTGGAGGATGCACTTCACACCACTGAACTGTGCACTTAGACCTGATTAAGATGGTCAGTTTTACGGTACTCGGGCTTTACCACAATGAGAAATAAAACCAAAACAGCTGCCCCACCCCTGGAGTGGTCACAGGGGCCACATCGTGAATTTTCTCATCATTTTGGGGGATCTTCTGAGCTGCGCTCCTGACTTAGTCCCGCCCCCTGCACTGTCCCTCTCTACAGTCCCTCGGTCCCCAGCCATCCTTGCTCTCAACTCAAGGATCCAAGGAAGCACATGCTCAGCTTCCTGGTTATGCCTTGTTTTCTCTGCCTGAGGGTCTCGGGCTGTCTCAGGAGGACGGCCCTGCCTTGCCCCGTTCCCTAGGACCCCGCAGTGCAGACTGCCCCCCACCGTGAGTGCCCCTTAGCCCCTGGGCCTCTCACCCCGCCCTCGTTGGCGTACATACAATTGTAACACGACTGTGCAGGGAGCAGGGCTTGCTCTGGACCCCGTGCTCCCGAGAATTCGAGGCAGAGCCGAATTTCTATTATCACTTAGTAACTGGAGTTTTGCAGGCTTGGGATTACTGCTAATGGAAAGCAAACGGGCTACAAATCAAGAGATAAGCACGTCAACAGCCAGCACCGCTCGGTAAAGCAAAGAGGCTATCGTGGCACTTTACGTGGCTAGAGATCATCATTGTAGACAGATTTGCAAACTCCTCACTAGCCCAGAAACACGATGCCCCACTAGGCTGTCCAGCGGCCCGGACCGGCCCTGCCTGGCGGGAGCAGCTAAGAGGCTGCCCAGCAGGGAAGCACGGCTGGCTGCCCGAGGCCCAGGCGCACCTCCTTGGCAGGGGAGAGATTTAATTTTGTCTTCACTCTCTGTCTGGTACCCAAACCTCAGAGAAGCCCTCAGAGCCCAAAGCCCTTCCGTATGCCCCTCCCTAGACTCCCTCAGCCTTGTCGCCCACCGCGGCCCAGAGAACAGGCGGTGACAGGCCTGGGACAGGGCTGCTGCAGGCGAGGGGCCCTGCACAGTGGCTCTCGACTCTGGGAGAGAGAAGTGGCTGTAAAGACTGACGTTTCCCGGGGTTTGCTGACCTCTGGTCTCCGGGCTCGTCTTGCCCTTTCTCCTCCGGGGAGAGTGTCAGCCCATCATACATTTACATGAGGGGCCTTTTCTCCACAGATCACATCACCCCCTCTCCAGCTGCTAAAAGGCAATTTAATATGCAGAAGCTCTGCTAGAACAGCATTAGCTTATGACATGAGGAAATGGAAAAAAGAAAAAAAAACACAACAACCTAAGCCCACTCTCCGCCCTTCAGTCGTCCTCTGAGAGTGACGTGGCCATTGCTCAAGGACGGAGCAGGTGTGCTGTGCTCCTGGGCTCAGCCAACGGGAGGGAAACAGAGGCAAGTTCAGCTGTTGGCCAAAGGCTGTCAGGACTCATGTGAGTTCTCAAGTTCAAGTCGCTCCAGGGGCTGCAGGGGCTCGTGTTTCCGCTCCCTCGGCTGGCAGTTGCTGAGACATTTGCAGACCCCCTCCTGGAGGCGCCCCTCAGCCCCGCCACTCAGCGGTAACTTCATCCCTCAGCCATTAAATGTCACTGCAGCCCTTTGCACAGGGGACAGAATCTACATCTCGCCGTAAAGAAGGTGGTGAAATGAAAGATGTTGGGAAATGACATCGTTTTCCAGCAGGTTTGTCATATCTCCTGCATGGAGGAAAATTGCTTTCTGTAAATCTTGGTCCAACAGAACAAAAACAACTATTTCTTTCCAGTTGGGGAGACAGCCATCCTCATGGGCATAATGAAGGTATTGTACGCTGTGACTTTTACAAAGTCTGAGGGAACCAATCTGAAATCTTGACAGATATGATCTTTCCAGGATGCACTGTTCGGTGATGGTGGCGAGAGACCTCAATTAATTTATGAGCGAGGACAGCGGGATGTGACCCCTTGTGCATAGTCTAGGTGGAGCTGTCCCTGTCTGCATTTATGTTCTGGTAATTTAAAAAGATTTATATTAAGCTTTTCTTTCATTTTGAGAGTAG
The DNA here is from genome assembly GCF_011762595.2 of Tursiops truncatus. Lineage (NCBI taxonomy): Eukaryota > Metazoa > Chordata > Mammalia > Artiodactyla > Delphinidae > Tursiops > Tursiops truncatus. Next base: position 142,956 of record NC_047054.1, read on the forward strand.
ATTAAAATTCTAATGGAAACCATTTGTATGCATTTGTTGAATTGAATAGTATTTATGGCTGTGTTAAAAAAAACGTTGCAAAATTCTGCTGATAATGAAGTCAGTGAAGCAAGAATAAGTGTAAAACCAGGGAGAGAAGGCTGAATGGAAACCACACTGTATTAAACAAGTATAATGAGGGAGCCGAGCCGGGTAGAGCAAGGCTGGGATTGGCCCCGGGGTGGGACAGGTTTCCTTATCTGGTGTAAGGTTTTATAGCTCTCTTATGACTTAAAACCAAATTTACATTTCGAAATAGGCCAGATCGGGCCTCACAAACCCCATGGCCATGTCACCCTTTCCCATCATTCTTGAACCCGTGCCAGTGTCCAGGACACACGGGAAGGAAGAAAAACCTAAGCAGCGACCCGGAGAAAAGATGCTGATCCCAGGAAAAGCAGACACTGCGCGTAAGAGGCCAGAGGTTGGCAAGTAAGGGGCAAATCTGAGCTTAGGAGCGTCGGGCAGGTGGCAGGGAGGTTGCCCCCAGCACCTTCTGGGTGGGACCAGGGACGTCCCGGTGCTCGGATCTGTCCGTGCGCCCCTGGTGTCCACGTTCGTTGCCATGGCCACTTGACCGGTACCTGGACTTGGAGACTGCAGTCACCTCTGTGGTAAAGGGCAGGGAGCGCTCAGCGGCCTTTCGCCAGCCGCGAAACGAGTGCCAATGACGTGACGACCTGCGAACACAAGCAAGCACAAGGCTTTTCCTCTGTCACCTTCTCCAGGGGACAGAAGCTCAGGCCTCCTATCTTGCTGGGAGGGCAGAGAAAGCTGACGTCCTGTCAACATCCATCTCAGAGCCGACAGAGGGCATTTCACCAGGAAACTCACATTTTTCTCAGAAACAGCATCTTAGAGTCAGGGAAACACCAAGCATGATGGTTAACAGCTCTAAGCGAGAAGATGGAAATTTCCTGAGAGCCCACACTGCTCTGCTCCTGGGCTGTTGTTCTTTCCTCCCAGTCGTAAGCATATTCTTTAACAGAGTTACACGGATGTCATAAAATGCCTTACAATGCATCAGAGCGGAATTGTGCATTAGCGAATTTCACAGTTGTAAACCTGTGTTGCTGTCAACAGAAGCCTGCGTGGAAAATCAGGGGTATCTTAAGAAAGAACCGTCTTCTCTCAAAATTACACCACAGCCGGAAATGCGGATGTCCCCACACCGCCCAAAGCACAGCCCTGCGAGTCTCACCGGCCTCAGAGTCTGGGCACTTCTCCTCTATTTAGTTCACGTTGCCTCTGTGAGGCTAAAAAATGGGTCTCTCTGGTCACTGTGTACCCCTGGCACCCAGCACAGCTCCTGGCACACAGAAGGTGCTCAACACACCTTTGCTGAGCTAAACATATATGTTCTAGGCCCCAGGGGAGATGCAACAGGAGGGAAACAAGCAAGGTTCCTGCTGGTCCCAGGCTAGAAACCTCAGCCCGGGTGGGTGGTGTCTGCACCTTAGTAGGCACCCAGCTCAGGTCCTCAGCCTAAGTTTGTTACTAGTGACAAGTTTTCAACATTTACTTTTCTATTAACTGCCCTTCACCCCCAATATCAGAACACAACTTTATATAATTTAATAGAAACCCAGGGCTTCCCTGGTGGCGCAGTGGTTGAGAGTCCGCCTGCCAATGCAGGGGACACGGGTCCGAGCCCTGGTCCGTGAAGATCCCACATGCCGCAGAGCAACTAAGCCCGTGCACCACAACTACTGAGCCTGCACTCTAGAGCCCGCGAGCCACAACTACTGAAGCCCGCACACTCTAGGGCCCATGTGCCGCAACTACTGAGCCCGTGCGCCACAACTACTGAGCCTGCGCTCTACAGCCCTCGAGCCACAACTACTGAGCCCACGTGACACAACTACTGAAGCCTGCGCACCTAGAGCCTGTGCTCCGCAACAAGAGAAGCCACCGCAGTGAGAAGCCCGTGCACCTCAGGGAAGAGTAGGCCCCGCTCGCCGCAACTAGAGAAAAGCCTGCACGCAGCAACGAGGACCCAACACAGCCAAACATAAAAGTTAATTAATTAATTTAAAAAAATAGAAACCCATAAGCCAGTTGCTAGAAGTTTTACATACTTTTGTCCTCCTTGGATTCCCGAATTAATCCCGGAAAGCAGGTGACATTATTATTATCATCATCTCGTTCACAAATGAGAAAAGAGTCGTGGGGAGATTTAATAGCTCACCTATTGTCGTATAACTACTATGCAGGAGAGGAGAATTTGATTTCATGTTTGATTCCAAGCCCAGTTAGCAAGTATTGGCTGGACATCGGTGCCTGGCACTGTGCTGGGCAGGGTTGGGGGTGTCACAATACATTGTCCCTGCCCTCAAGAAGCGCATAAGCCGATAAGGAAAGCCCTTCATAAGCAAAAAAAGAAAAGAAAAGCAAAGATTGCATAGGATGCCAAGCATTACCCTAGTGGGACGTGTGGAAACTCGCTTGGCCACACCGACTCATCAGGGGAGGCGGTGGACGGCACCAGGTTTTCCACCGGAGGGGAGCTTGAACTCGTTCTTGGAAGATGAATATTTTTGCCAGGACCGCCACAGGAATACCAAGGCAGGTAAAGTCTGTGCTCAAAAGTCACCTTACTATGAGGGTGTCCCTGACTCCCCCATATAAAGAGCAAACCCACTCCCATCCGGCCACAGCACCCTGAGCCTGTTTTGTTTCTTTTCGCCCGGCACTCGACATATACAACATGCCCCATGTATTAGGCTGAATGGTGGTCCCCCCCAAATGTCCACGTTCTCATCCTCAGAGGCTGTGAATATGTTAGCTTACACGGCAAAATGAACTTGACAGATATGGCTACGTTAAGGATCTTGAGATGGGGAGATTACCCTGCGTCATCCAGGAGGACCTGACGGAATCGAGTCCTTATAAAAGGGAGGTGGGAGTTCAGAGGAGAGAAGATGCTCTTCAGCTTGTCTTGAAGATGGAGGAAGCTTCTAGAATGTGGGAGGCCATGAGTCACTATTAGATGCCGAAAAAGACAAGGATGTGGATTCTGCCCTGCGTTTTACTTCTCTCTTCTCTTTCCTAAGTCTGAGGTCCTTCCATCTCTGGAGGCTGGAGGTCCACCCTCCTCTGGATTCTAGGGTTTTCCCGCCTCTGGAGTCTGGGGTCCTCCTGTCCTCTTGTGCCCCTCGCCTGTGAATCACCTGTAGTGGCCCCTACCTTTTTGCTTCTTTGCCTGTTTAGCCCCTAAAACAATTTTGAAACAGTGTGTATCTCTTCACACATTTTTAGGTAAACAGCTCAAATTTTTAATTATATGTTTAAATCATTTTAAAAGATTTATTTTCCTGCGTATTTTTTATTGTCTACCTGCTTTAAACACATATTGTATTAAAATCTTGGAGCAGCAGATTTTAGTTCATCCAATTCATGAAACCAAAATGACAAAGCCAGTCTTTGCTCTCACATCAATCAGCGAAATCAGACATCATTTGGTAGAAGATGTATCAGTCCCCATGACGACCACCTCAGTTCTGCATTTGAATCTTGGCCTCAGCTGGAGAGAGGCAGCCGGTGGGCAGAGACGGATGCAGGCGGAGGGATGCGGAGACGGATGCAGGCAGAGGGATGGGGCGCTGCCTGGGTTTCTTGTACAGGTGAACTGCTCCCGTCAAAGCGTCTAGAGATCTCCTTGCCTCGCCCTCAGGGCGTCCTCAGGAATAGTGCATTCTGGCATTGTCCCTTTCTTGGTGTCCTAGAGATGTTGACACTCCAGAGCGATTCAGGATGAGTGACAGGAATGTTTTCTTTTTTTTTCCCCTCCAGTTTCATTGAGATATAATGGACACCCAGCACTGTATAAGTTTAAGGTGTCCAGCATAACGATTTGACTTCCGTACATCATGAAATGGATGGATCAGTTTCAGGAAGTTGAGAACCTGGAAGTGGATTCCCCGAAATCTGTGTGGGCTTTGGTTTCCCTGAAGACTCATGAAATAACGAAAGGGGCTTATTCCCTCCTTGATTAACCTCTTGATATCAGTCACGCCGCCAGCACTTTTCAGTCCTCCAGTCACCAGAGAGTCCCTGAGAACCTACCACATGCCAATACCGTGCCAGCTGACAGGGACAGCCAAGCCACAGTTCCTGCTCCGTCTGCAGAAGCAGCAAAAGGGGACAAAGGCAGGATCGTGAAAGAGACAGGGAGCCCAGAGGGGAGAGCCCAGCTCAGGGGGGTGGCGGGTGTGCCCGGGGGCCCAGGCGGGCTTCCCAGGGAGATGTGTCCTCTGAGGCTGGAGGGGCGGGCCCGAGAGACCACAAGAGAAGGGGAGGGACGTGTGAGAGTAGGGAAGGGCTCTGCGGGCCCAGGAACCAGCATGGGCAGGGGCTCGGCAGCTAGAGCGGGAACACGGAGGAATACGACGGTCCATCCATCCGACAAAGAGCAGGCAGTAATAAGGCCCTTTCAGTCCACTGCCTGCAGCGCACAGAGACGGAAATATCGAGGCCACACACTAAAACTAGTGACTGGTATTGAATTATGATTCCGGCATCTCAGCAGGAAGGCCGGAGCCGTGACCTCTCTTCATGAGACGTGCTATCAGTTCTAGCAGTTTTTGATTTCAAAGCATTTAATCGCTGTCAATTAATTAAGCCTCTAGAGATGCAGGAGTGCAAAGTGGAATTATCTCCATTTCAGAAAGGCAGAGCGTCAGTCCAACGAAACCCCACGGTCTGCCTGAGACTGGCTCCAGCCCGGCGTCGGGGGCCCGCGGCGGCGACAGTGGCCACACTGCCCCGCTCGCCCCTCGGGCCCTGACTAATAGAGTCACCAGGCGCGCCCGTGAAGAGGGGGCCCGGCCCTGCCCAGCCGGCCACCTGCCCGTCAGGGGGCGGCTGCAGCCTGGAGCTCCTGTTCTTGCCTTTGCTTTTCTTTGCACAGCAAAGCCAGTCCCAGGAGGAGACTGCTTTCCCAAGAGGAGCTTAAGCTTTTTGCCTTTCCTTTTAAATACGCCTTGCTTTACTTTTTTTTTTTTCTTTTCACTTCACAGAGATAAGTGAAAATCCCACAGGTGGTGGTCCTCACCAAAAGGACAGGAGAACCGAGGCCTTGCCGAGGACGCAGGGAGCGAGTTGACCGGGGTGGCCGTCACCCGCGCCCTTGGTCAAGGACACAGGTGCGCACGGGGCCGCCTGCAGGTCGGTGGGAGGGGCCGGGAGGATGCCTGGAAAGCTGCGTATTTGAATGGAAGGCCTCGAGGGCACAGCAGCGGCAGTGGCGTCTGCCTGTTGCCTTATAAGGGCTGCCAGCTGGCGCGCAGCCACCACCTGCCTTAACTCGGGTTTGCTGGAGCAGCTGCCTTTTGGACGAGGGAGTGGCGAGAAGTCCCCGACTCCCGGTGGCCGCGCTCGCCGGCGTGTGGCAGTCAGGGCCACGCTCTGCCAGAACGCTGTCGCTGGCACAGGGCCTAGGGAGGGGGCGTCCTTTTAGCCCGAAAGATGCATTTCTCTTCTTTTGGCTTCCGAGCTGCAGGAGAGCAGCCTGACTTCTCAGCATTAGCCAGCGGAGGTGGGCCACCTGCAGTGTCCTGAGGTGGCCGCAGCCACAGGGCTGTGGGAGGAGTGCGCCAGGCGTGGGGAAGCGGGATGGCTGGCAGGCTCTGCCACCTCTCGCCTCCGATGCTTAGTCACTGTGCGTGCACCTGGCCCTTTACCCAGGGCCCCCTGGGAGACAGGCAGGTCCTGAAATAAAACAGTACGTCAAGCTTCCTTTTACGCCGTTCTCTTTGCTGGTTTTCAAGGCTATGACTAACCATCTCACAGCACACTACGCAGAGTAGATGCTCAATAATTCCTTGCATGGGTTAGCAAATTAAAATAAACGGCACCGTACTATCAACATGCTGGCCTTGGACTCAGTGTCCCAGAAAATAAGGGCTGCGGCGTTTTAATATGCTCTGTGAGTCCCTGGCATCCTGGAATAGGGATTTGCTCATACTTTTGATAATGATTATTAATAGTGTATCTGTGTTCTCTGCTCTAAAACAATAATGGAATAGGGAGCTTGCAAAGTTAGAACCATGTGTATTTATAAGGAAATCAGAGAATCCTGGAAAACACGCCAGCTCAACCTAGACCCTTCAATCTAAAGGGCTACTAGAGGACACGTGAGCTTTCTTTCTCTGCCCCATGTGAGTGGGAATATCTCTCAGTTTCCTAGGCGCCATAACAAATGCCGCCGCAGATGGCGGTGGGGTGAGGGGAGGGTGGAGGTTAAACGACAGGAGCTTATTGGCTCACAGGTGTCAGTGGGTTGGGTTGCCCATTCCCCCAGCTGCGGGTGGTTTGCTGGCCATCTGGGCTGTTCCGCGGCTTGGGGAGGCGTCACCCCAGGCTCCGCCTTCATCTTCACAAGGCTTTCTCCCCGTGCGCGTCTGTGTTTAAAATTCCCCCTTTTATAAGGACAGCAGCCACACTGGATTAGGGGCCCACCCTCCCCCCAGTCTGACCGTATCTCAGCTTAACTAATTCTATCTGTAATGACCCTATTTCCAAATCAGATCACATTCTGAGGTCCTGGGGGTTAGGAGTTCAACATGTAAATGGGCCGGGGGGCTCGGTTCTACCCACAGCAGAGCTTTCCCACAGCCTCCGGAGAGGAAGAGAGAAGCGTCTAAGGGCCACTGTCCGCAAGGATCGAGGAGGGTGTGGAGGGAGATGGGGCGAGGGGGAGGGGAGGGGAGGGGGAGAGGGAGGGGAAGGGGAGAGGGAGGAGGAGGGGAGAGGGAGGAGGAGGGGAGAGGGAGGGGGAGGGGAGGGGAGGGGGAGGGGGGGCCCCGGGGCGAGAAGCAGGGCAGAGGAGCAGCGTCAGAGAGGGCTGCGTCCACGTGCTCGCTGAACGGCGCGCCTTCCTTCCTGCACTCTTCCTTCCGTCCTCGGCCCCCGCTGCTTGCCGGGACACATGCTAGATGGTGAGCACGAGTCCATCTTCTCAACGGCCTTCTAACTGGTAGACCAGTTGATCAATGGCTATCAATAGCCACTGATAAGGCGACTGAAATTAAATAAAATGAAAAATTCAGCTCTTCAGCCTCAGTTGCTATATTGCAAGGGCGGCTTGTGGTTGCCATTCTGAGCGTCGCAGCTACAGAGCATTTCCAGCATCACAGAAAGTTGTACTGGACAGAGCCAGTCCAGAGGGTGGAACCTGGGACACGTGGTTGAGGAAGAAAAAATCTGGACTGGAAGGAGTACGGAAATAGGTTGAAAGCGGGCGGAAGGGCCCCAGGTGGCCTTGAATTCCCACGGCACTCAAGTGAGTGTGCAGGATTTAGAGATCCGTGAGGCAACCAATGGGCTGAGAGCCTGGGTGACAGGGCAGGTGACCTTGGAGTTGGCCTTTACCTCACAGCCCACTTCTGAGAAGTGTTCACTCATCATAGTGGGTGGTGCTCAGGAAATGTCCCCGGAACCTCCAGCTTGGGAAACACTGGCCCAAAGCAGAGCAGAGCAGAGGGAAGGGCGCCGGCTGGCCGTTGCTCCCCTGAGGACCCAGAGAACTGCCGTCCAGGGCCCTCCATGAGGCTGGAGGAGGCAGTGAGGACCTGAGGCCCCTTCCTCGGGCTCCTGCAAATGTCTCCAAACTGGCCAAGTTCGGAAGACGGGAAGAGAAGTCCAGGCAACCTTGTTAAGTTAGATGGATGTTTGATGAATGATAAGGTGTCTTTCCGTAATAACATGGATAACATGCTTTTAAGGACTGAATACAAGCTATTTTATGCACATCCAGGTGGGAGACAGCACAGCCGACAAAACCTCGGGGATTACTGGGTCTCCGCGCCGGTATTGACAGAGGGAGCGCGCGCCGGCCAGAAGGGACAGGGGGCGACACGGGGTCACCAGGGAGCCGTAGGGGCTGAGCACACACAGCGGAGGTCAGGCTCGGTGACAGGCCTCCGCGGCGTGCTTTGCTCTCTGAATTTTAAGAGCAATGAAGTAAAACTGCAGCAAATCAGAAGCAGAAATGAGCCAAGGTTACAGAGGAGTTGTAAGTTGTTTAACTTGTAAAAGAGAAACATAAAAAGCACACAGTACAGAGTCTTATTCTCAGGCGCCCGAGAAGCTATGACAAGGAGACCAGAGCCCCTTCTGGAAGAGGTCTGGGTGAGCTTCGTGCCTACGTGAGGAGGTCTGCGCGGGGAAGGACTCTGATGACTGCCAACGTTTTCATGAATAACCATCTCCCGGGGGATGCAGACGCTGCAGGCTCCCCAGGGGCAGGGGCCTGGCCTGGCCAGCACGCGGTCTGGCAATAAGTCTTTGAGTCCACACGTGATCGGATGTCCTCCTGAGGTGCTCTCCATTTCTGTCACCAACACCTCGCCCTCACCCTCCATCGCCTCTCCCCTGGGTTGGCAGGAAGCCTTGCCTGTGCAGCCGATGTGTCCTTCCGCGTTGAGGAGTCTCCGTGCCTCTCTCCGCCCTCGACGCCCTGGACCGCAGCACTGACTGATGGGCAGTTCCGGGAAGCATGGACTGGGCGTGTTCTTCAGCTCTGCTTTCTTCCTCTTGGGCGCGCGCGCTGCCGGCAGGGATGCTGGCCGCAGGCTCTTCCTCTCCTTGGGGCTGGGGCACTGATCCGGGCGAGGGGTCAGTATTAGGAAGCCGTCTAGGCTCTTATACCTGGCGTTACCAACGTTAAGGATAATAGTGTAGCCTCCATCTGCTGCTCCACTGTTTATTGTCAAATGAGTCAGGACTCAGGCCAGAAAGAGGCGTAGCTGTTTGGGGGGCCCCTCCAAGACCCCAGCAGCCTGCCTGCAACAATATTACAATGATCCCTCCACTTTCGCTCCCCTGAAATTCATTCTCACTGCCCCTGGGAGCTTTACAAAATACAGATCGGATATGTTGTTTCTTGCCTGAAATCCTGCACTGGTTTCCCGTCACAACTCGAAGAAAGCTCAACTCCTGTCCGTGAGTCCCGGATCTGGCCTTCTGCGGCCCGGCTCTCACTCCCCTTGAGCTCCGGTAGACTCTGCTGCGGGAAGAGAAGGCTGAATCGGACCTTAGGGACCTGGCAGTACAGACTGTTCTTCGTCCTCTTGCATTCCACTTCTGACCTGCCCAGAGAGCCTGCTTTGAGCCCTGGGTCCACACCAGTCCCTGTTCCCGCCCTTCCCCTGGATCCTTTTGTTCTTTTGATGGTACCCAACACCAGTGACGTCATTGTGTGCACTTGCTGACTCTCATTTATCCACTGTCTCCACCACTGACTGAGATGGAGAGCCTTCCCTTGAGAGCAGGGATCTGGTCCCCCTCCGTTTGCTTTGCATCCTCAGTACCTGGCAGAGCGGTCACTCAGTCAGTATCTGAGCAGCGAATGCAGGAGGGAAGCGTCCGGGAGAAGGAGGGCGATCCGCAGGACACACCCTGGACCAGGAACCAAGAGAAGTGGGGCTTCAGCCCCTGCTCACCACTGATAACTGTGCTTGTTCCTTGCAAGAAGATTTTTCCCTTCTTTCGTCTCTAAAGCAAGGAGGGTTCACCCTCTGCGTTGGGAGACTCTTGTAAAGGCCAGACATCCTTCTGGAGCGGTCTCTTGCTTCTTAGGAAAAGCGTGTTTTCCCGGCCCGGTGCTGCTAATATCTTCCCCTCCCGGCGCCCCTCCTTTTCAGTGCTTAATGCGGCAGCTGAATTATTTAACTGTGTGAGTGTTCGGGGCCCGAGTTTGAAGGGCAAATAAGATAACACGTGAAGCAGCGCTGCGGCATCATTCTTTCTGCTGCTGGGGGTTCTGGAGCGTTTATTTTTCTTGGGCAACTTGACTTTCTCAACAGAAAGAGTAAAACAAATCACATACACAAATCACAGCCCTAGCCCTGCCGGAGCCGCTGCGGCCGAACGGAAGCGATTTTAAATGAGAAGATTATAGCCGCAGCTACTGGGCCAGGAGCGAGAAACACATGGCCTGGGCCGGCAGCACCAAATACCCCTTATCGCCCCCGAAGAGCGCATTATTTTAATGTTAAACGCAGTAAATTGCAAACTAGTAAAGTCACATTCAGACTTGCCTCCCCTCTGTTTGTCCGGTGACCGGCGCGTGCATTAATACGTTTTCCTTATTGTGAGGTTTCTCAACCGCCCGAGTCCCGTCCGGCAGCCTTTATCTCCTTTGGTACCTTCCATGGAACCGTGCAATAAAGTCTCCTTTTTAAAGTACAATGCGTTTCCCTCAACCCTATTCTTCTGGGGCTTTTATGACTCACAATTGACAAAGGCCTCGCTAATGGAAATGCAAATTTCCTACCTGTCAAAGACTGAGAATGCTTTCTTGAAAACACTGGCTGGCGGGGCAGAAAGTACATTAGCATTTGCATACTTGGGGGAGAAGCTGCTTCCCATGAATTTGTGGGATAAAAGTGTTTATTTGATGCTGGGATATAAATAAAATAGCAATGGTTAGATCTCCCATGCGGACAGGACAACTCCCTGGGAATTTCCAACTTTTTTATCCCTTTGGTTTCAGCACACGTACTATTCAGATTCGCATCACCCAGTACTGCCTGTGTGAAGGCTTTGATTTGGGGACCAGGAAGGTTGGGTGCCCTGGATCTCTCCTGTTGCTTTACTGAGGGGGCCCAGCGGAAGTCAGTCCGGCTGGTGTCTGGCTGTCGTGGGGTTCCTCACTTCTGAAGCATCAACCCTCCCCCTTCTCTTCATCCTCTTCTCTTGTTGTTATCATTTAACAGTTCACATGACAGTGAGCGAAGTATGGTCTTTGCCTGAAATTTTAGGGGATAGCAGGCTGTGGGGACGGTTTCTGAGAATCGGGGTGATTTCCTACACGAGTCTGCCAGGGCTTGTCGACTGGAAAAAACGCACAACTTAAACTTGAGAACTGTGTTTTGCTTGGCAGACAAGCTGAGGACTTAAGCCTGGGAGACAGGCTCTCACATGCTCTGAGGGACTGTTGGGAAGCGGTCAGGGAGGGGTCAGGATACACAGGAGTTTCTGCAAAACAAAACAAACGAAACAAAACAAAAAACCCAGGTAGTGGGAACATCAAAAGATTAGTGCTGATAAAGAAAACCAGACACCTCAAATTCCTGCGTTTAGCGCTTTTCTATGTACGGGAAGATGCAAGAGTCTGGGCTTACAGAAACTATCCCTTTGATATGCACCTTAACTATCGAGGACCAGTATCCCGTTTTTCTCCACCCTGAATCCTTCAGGGTGGACCGGTGGGCGGGAGAGGTGTGACTGCAGTGGTTGCTGGCTTGATGCCGGCAACACCCTTTGTTTACTGATAGGCAGTGACATTCTTTGTCTACAGGCTGCTGTAACCAAGTACCCTAGACTGGGTGGCTTAAACAACAGAAATTCATTGTCTCACAGTTCTGGAGGCTGGAAGTGAAAAAAATCAAGATACTGGTAGTGTTGATTCCTTCTGAGGGCTATGAGGAAAAGGTCTGTTCCAGACTTTTCTCTTTGGCTAGCAACTGACCGTCTTTTCCCTGTGTCTACTCACATCGTCTTCCCTTTCTGCCCATCTCTGTGTCTAATTTTCCTCTTCTTATAAAGACACAGCCCCGCTGGACTAGAGTTCACCCTAATGACCCCATTTTAACTTGATCGCCTCTGTGAAAACCCTCTCTCCTAATAAGGTCACATTCTCCGGTACTGGGGGTTGGGACTTCAACACAGACATCTGGGGCTATGGGGAAAACACCATTCCGCCCAGTAACACTGCCCATCTGGAAAGGTGCATGGGGCTCTGATCAGCCAAGCTCTCCTCTGAGGAGAGTTGGTCGAGATGAGAAATCCACGGGCCACCCCTGCCCTCGAACGCCTGCCCCCTGTCACTGCCGCCTGCCACTCAAGTGACTGAAGCTTTCCAAGGACCCAATTCTGGTTTCTCCTCGGTGGCCCAGCAGAAGTCCGAACGTTCAACACAACACTTTAATTACTTTTAAAATGTGCCCTAATCATGAAGACAGTGCGGCAGAGAGTCTGACCAGGTGACTTTGCCTGTGGAGGGCTGTCCTCTGTGAAAGCAGGCTGCTCTCAGGGAAGGAAGGGAGGCCAAGGGGAAATGAGGGCAGGAACTCCTCACCCTCGCAGTGCGCAGCAGCGCGTTTCGGATTTCTTCTCTTTGGCTCAAAGGTGGCGGAGATGTGGGACCTGGCTCTCTGTGACGCTGCGAACAGACGGCCTGGCTTTGGCCCAGGGCAGGCCAGGTGGTCTGACCCAGTGCCTGTAGCATCCTCTGAGGCAGAGTGATTTGCCAAACATTTAGAACAATGGAACAACCTGATGGGAAAAATGAACCGTATCTCCTTTACTTGGCTGTGTCCTTAGAAATGGGAAAGAAAGAGAGATCATCTCCTTTTGTCAGCTCTGGAAGAGTTATCGGATATCATTATTATCTTTGTTGTTATTATTGGCTTAAAACAACTGAGACCGATTGTCTTGTAGTTCTGCAGTCTAGAAGTCTGAAATCAAGGCGGGGGCAGGGCCATGCTCTCTCTGAAGCCTGCAGGGGCGTGCTCTGGGGCCTCTGGCTAGCTTCTGATGGGTTGCTGGTGATCTCTAACGTTCTGCAGTCTAGAAGTCTGAAATCAAGGCGGGGCAGGGCCATACTCTCTCTGAAGCCTGCAGGGGCGTCCTCTGGGGCCTCCGGCTAGCTTCTGATGGGTTGCTGGCGATCTCTAACGTTCCTTGCCTTGTAGGTGTATCACCCCAATCCCTCTGCTTTTCTAAGCTGCCCACCGTGTGGTACTTTGTTATTACATCCCTAGGAAACCAATGCAATCCCTGAGGACAGTGGGAAGCCAGGAGAGGATGTTTAGAAGGGGAGGGACCGGTTCTCTGACCTGGAAATTGTTACAGAGCTACCGGATGTGACTGGACACATCTACATATAGCAGTACGACTGCGACCCAAGCACCCTAGCACTAGCAAATGCCTCCACCGTGTCACATAACTATCGTTTCTTTTCTGTGGTGAGAACGATTAAGAATTATGCTCTTGGCAACTTTGAAGTTTATAACACAGCATGTTGTCTGTAATCTCTCCACTCTACATTCGCTCTTCGGGTCTTATTTACCTACTGGTTGCAAGTTTGTGCCCCTAAACCACGTCTCCCCAGTCCCCCTGCTCCCCAGTCCCTGGTAACCACCATTCTACTCTCTGTTTTTATGAGTCTGGTTTCTAAGATCCCACGTATAAGTGAGATTGTGCACTGTTTGTCTTTCTCTGTCTGACTTATCGCACGTAGCGTAATTCCCTCAAGGTCCATCCATGTTGTCGCAAATGGCAAGATGTCCTTCGTTCTCTCGGGAGAATAATATTCCATTGCACGTACATATCACACCCTCCATATCCATTCAACCTCTCTGATTCTTATTTCCCCAGGACAGGAATGGACATCCCTTGACTTCAGTAAGATGTGGAGTTCGCACAGCTTCTAACTCCTAAAACTGAATCTCTTTCCGTTCTCCCCTCCAAATTCCCTTGCTCGCTCTTTCCATAGTCGCTTTCCCTTTTCCTGCCCTTTCTTTTCTCCCTACTTCTCAGTCCTTACTTGATTAGAGGACTAAAGGACTGGATGGGGTTGGTCCCTGATCCTGGTCAGGTGCAGCCTTGCGAGAGAGGAAGGAGTGGACACGGGAAGGAGCAGGGCGTTGCCGTGACTGATGGGCTCATCGGTGTCTCCGGTGTCTCCTGTTGTGTGGATACTGATTTCAGTTTATAACTGTCACTCATGACGAATGTGCCTCTTGTGATGAGCACGTTTTGAAGGGGAAACAAACGGGGTACAGTTGACTTGTTACTGAAAATTAATTAAAACTAGATTTCAGCAGAGAAAAGGAGAAAGATGTGAGAATAGTTTAGCAGGATGGCAAAGGGAAATCAGAGAACACTCGATTTAGCAGCATGTTCGATTATCATCAGAAAGGAGAAGCAACAGTTCCCTGCTCGGAATTTTCAGACACAGCTGACTTGGGCTTCCAGGGCTTGGTGAGACCAGATTCTCCTGGGTTCCTAAGATCCTTGCGAAAGGCTCTGCCAGAATCAGATTTACCTGCTTCACCAGGGGGTGTGACTTTCCCCATCTTTTCCAAAGTTAAAAAAGGAAAAGCATGTTTACTCTGTGGTACTTCCTCCCCCGCCCTCACCTGAGATCCTAGTGTAGGTTAGTTCCGCCCAATTTCTCTATCCCATAAAAAAGTCTTTTCGAGGAAGAGCTGAAGGCAGAGTCATCTAAAACAAGGTAAACATTTCTAACTTGGACTAGTCCTCTTGAGGTGATCTTTCAGAAGCCTCCATGGCCTCTGGTAAATTAGTTCTCCAGCGCTAACTCCAGGAATCATTGGGAGGGAGATTGAGGAAAAGTGTTGAGAGAAGAGGGATTTGGAGCAACTTTCCTTTGCCAAGGCCAAGATTCTCAGCCTTCCGGAGTGAGGGGCTGGTTTGCTCAGCCTGCCCTCTGGGGGTGCATCCTGGGTGGCAGCTGGGTGAGCAAGGCAGGGCCAGGGCCCTCCTTGGGAAGCACAGAGTTTCTCAAGTCACATGGCCCTGGGGTCATCGTTTCCCCTTGACGACTTCTGTAGTGTCTGCCTCTGGCAGCTGGCTTCGTCTCTGAACCTTAGTTTCTTCATTATAAAATGCGGGTAATCATAGCATCTACTTCACAGGCTTATTAAGAGGTTTAATATCCATTTGTGCATAGGAGCATGTAGAAGGATCATCCTCTTGCAGTAAGTGCCAAATTAAAGGTATTTCCCTTTATGATCCACACAGTCTGAGCAAAGCATCACTCGCCCTACCTTAGAGGCAGGTATTTTATTTATTCCTTTACCGACCCATTCAACCAAAGGTGTTGAGGGCCTCCGCCGTGCCCGGCACTGTCTTAGGTGTTGAGGCCGGAGCAGTGAAGCACACAGACGAGCCCCACCCACCACGGCCCGGACGTGCCAGCTGGGGAGCAGAGCAATGGATAAACCCGCCGGTTCACGTGGGGATTGGATTAGTAACAAAGCACCACAAACTGCGTGGCCTAAGACAAATGGAACCTAGCGTCCCAGAGGCTCTGGAGGCTGGAAACCTGCCCTCGAGGTGTCAGCAGAGCCGTGCCCTTGCCGAAGGCTTCTGCCGGTTGCCGGCGATGCTCGGTGTCCTTGGCCGGTAGACGCAGCACTCCAGTTCCCCCTCGTCTTCGCTGGGCATTATCCCCTGTGTGTGTGGGGGGGGGGGCTTAAAAGGACACTGGTCACTGGAGTGGGGCCCACCCTCACGCAGTATGATGTCATCTTAACTTGATTATATCTGCGAAGACCCTCTTTCCAAATAAGGGCATATTCACAGCTTCTGGGTGGACACGAATTTTGGCGTGAGGCACTCTTCGGCCCAGTATAGTGAGATATGCTCCGAGGACAAGAAAACTGAGCACAGTGGCGGTGAGCTGGGGGGTGGGCGTGCTACTGCTGGGGAGGAAGTGGGATGGGCTCCGGGAGAGGCCCTCTGAGAGGATGACCTTTGAGCTCACACAGAAGGACAATAGGGTGACAGCTGCGGGAAGAGTACTCACTTCTCAGGGTAAATTCCTCTTTTTCTTTCTTTTTTTAAAAAACATTCGAATTGTTTCTCTCTTTTTTAATTGATGTGTTACGTCGTGTTCGTTTTGGGTGTGCACGCTGGCTGCACAGTGGAATCATCTAGATGCTGCCATCTATGGAGGTTCGCATCTCCTTTCTCAATGAAAAATTACGGCTGCCTGGTCCCTGGCGATTTGATACGCGGTTCGGGGTGTGGCCAGGGTGACAGACTTTCTCAAACTCCCCAGGTGGTCCTGACAGGGCTGTCCGGCTCTGGCCGCTTCCTGAAGGTGTCTGGTTGACACAGGCAGAGTCAGGTAAAATTCCAGTTGGAAGAGGGCCCCAGGATTCCAGGGGTGCGACGACACCGTGGAAGCCAGGGGGCAGCCCGAGGGTCCCCGCCCCTGACAGAGGAGTTGTAGAAAGGAAAGTCATGACAGTCCCTGATAGACGGGGTTGCTGGACAATTCAAATTCAAGACGACACAGAAAGCATTTGCCGCACACCTGCCAGGTGTTAGCGTGTAGTGAATGGCAGCCAATACGTCTCACGAGGGGCATTGCTCTTCCTACCCTCTTGCTGAGGCCCCAGGACCCACAGAGTCTTGTCGGGGTCTTAGGTGACCCTCAGCCGGCCCCTCAGCCCAGGCTGTGGCCCTCCAGGTGTGCCATGATGCCAGCAACGACGTCTCTGGGCTTGCTGGTGACACGGTAGACGACCCCAAGGTGACGATGGCCGGACGTGGGCAAAGCCCTGCTAAAGGGGAGCATCTTCATTCACCGTCAGGCGGAAACTTGAATCTGGCTTTGCTGCTCCTCTATCTCTGGAGGGTCAGCGCCAGGCCTGGCCCCAGGGCCACCTGGGTGGACATTTTGGCCTCGGTGAGCAGGTCAGCCCAGCCCATGAGCAAAGGGGTGACGGGGCTGTGGAGGACCCCTTTCCTCAGGCCCACAAAGGGGATGTTCCCTGGGCCACCGCGGGCCCTGCCTGGGGCTGCGGGCTGCAGGGGCAGCTTGACGAGGGGACAGGGGTCGGGGGTGGGGTGGCGGCTGAACCATGGAGCTGCTTCCCAGGGGTGCTAGTGAGGCGGCGCTGGCTGCGCCCCCCAGCGCCGCATCTGTCTTCAGTGAAGCATGCTCTCGGTAATTTCATTGTGGCGTTTTCCATTAAAAAGTTTGATTAATTCTATAAATATTAAAATAAGACAGATAATTAGAATCCAGGTACCCTCTGTACACCAAAGCGGTAGAGTCTGCAGTAAGTTATTATTATTGTTAGTAGCACTCGCACAGCACTGGTGATAAGTGCCGAGGAAGAAAGAAGGGCCCACGATCACCGTTATTAACATCGTTCCCCCCAGGACAGTCTGAAGCCCTGGCTCTGAGTGTCTCGGTGCCTGCAGGAGAGAGACGAGGGGCCTGGGTAAGGCGGTCTGTCCTCCAGCGACAGGGCGGGGGTCTCGTCTGCTCGACTTTGATGCTCACCTTTCTAACGGCTCCGGCTTCTGTCCCTGGAGACGGTGTCTCCTGCCCTCTCCTGACGGATTTCCCCCGATGCTGAGGCAGTTCGCGATGCCTCCGCTCCCGAGCTCACGGGATGCTGGCGGTGACGGCGGAAGAGGTGCAGGACCTGGTTCCCGGGGTGCTGGCTTGAATAATAAGTGTCTCTGAGCTTCTCTATCAATCCTGTGGACGAGTTTAAACTATGAGTCGTTAAGGTAGAAGGGCGGGTACATCGGATCGATAAACAGCAAAGCAAGGGGGACGCCCAGCGCTCTTAGGCCGAAGCCCCTCTTTTGCTGTGTTGCGTCCCAGCGTAATTGTCTTGCTGATCACTTGATGGTAGATTCCCATCGTGGCCACGTTGGAGAATGAAAAAAAGGCCTCTTCTTATTTTTAATCAGAGGAACAATTCAACCATCCAAACACTTTTTCTTTTTTCTTTTTTTTTTAAGTAGTTGTTTTTAAAAAAAAAAAAAAGCCTTCTCAGCAGCTGAGGAAATGGCTTTGGTCTTTCGACATCGGGCTTTGACGTCTGGGCCTCAGGTGGGACTGTTTCCCTCACTGCTGGACAGGGCATCTTAGGACACACTCTGAGCGTGGTATTCAGTACTGAGCAGGTGTCACCACACTTAGGTTACTGGGCCAAGCTTAACAGAGATTTGTGACCCTTTTATGTGGGTGGGTATCCTGAGGAGAGTGGCTGGGTGAGGGACAGAGGGAGAGAAGACCTGATGAAGGTCGTGGCTGGTGCAGGTGGAAGCGGGCAGCCAGGATAACCCAGACGTTTGTGGAAGGGGGATTAGACTTAATCCCGTGTGTTCCACAGGACCCCAGGAAGCCAAGTAAGGACCAGAGGTTAGAAGTTACAAGTACTTGGGGGGCCAGTACAAGCCAGGTGTTCCTAACCACTGGAGCTGACCAGCAGTGGACTAGGATACCTCATGGGGTTGAGGGGCCCTTGTCGCTGGGGGCATCCAAACAGGTCCCACCCTGGCTGGGACGGGGAGAGGAAATCCTCTCGTCTAAGGAGATTTCTTGCAGAGTAAGTGTAGCTGAAGCCCACATCAGCTGGCGCTGTCCCCAGAGAAGGTCTCTCTGAAAATTCCAAGAACGCCTGTTTTGCGAGTCGTCTCAGCCACTCTTGTCTGGACTCTCAGGCGACGGGTCTCTGATCGGAGATACGGTGCAGGGCAGAGAGGCACGTTTGTGGCCATTCTGTGTGTTTTACTTTCTATTTCCTGGCAAACACCCCTCTTATCTTCCGTCCTTCCTTTGTTTAATTTGCTTCTTATTTCAAGGAACAAACTGTTTTAAAAGAACAAATATCCAACCCAGGAAAGTGAGACTCTTTTATACACAGGGTTAAATCTCTCCAACAAAGAATTGTCTAGATTAGTTAAGTATTCTGAAGGAGGAGGGTGGGAGAAATTTGGGAGTCTGAGCCGAGTGAAGGGATTTGTAAGGGAAAAAGTAAAGTTATCTTTCACGTCAGCGGTTAAGGATTTAAATGCCGTAGCCTCGGAGCCCAGATCGGGCACTTGGAGCACGACAGCCCAGGCCGGGCTGAGCTTGCAGTAGTGTCACTTCTTTGCCAACAAGGCTGAAGGACTCAGGTGATTTGAGAGACGCAGGTGTGGTGCTAAAGTCACTGTCTTGGACTGAACCCTGAGCCATTTGCTCAATACTTTCCCCAAGACAGAAGATCTGTGTGTCCTTGGTGGTTACCCGGCCTCGATATCGCTATCTGTAAATTGGAACTGGTACGAGTCCTTCCTTTACGGGGCTGTGGTGAGGCGTAAATGTGATACGGAATGTAAAGAGCTTAGTAGAACATCCCTCCCAGCGTTAAATGCGGAGTAAGTGTCGACTGTGATCTTTTCTGCAGGAAGGTAATTTTCGGAGTTCCGTTACGCGCCAGCCACTAGGGCGAGCGCTGGCCGGGTTTCTGCCTCAGGGTCCTGGCGATGCGTGCGTGGTTCCCCCACGACGTGAGTGCTCGTGAGGAGGAGAAGGCGGGGGCAGTGCTGGGAGCACAGGGAGGTGGGGTCCCCGGGGATCCAGGACGTCCTCAGAACAGCTGGCAGTGCCTGAGGGGCTAGTGTGCAGGCACCTGGGGAGCAGCCAGCAGCCCTGCAGAGGAAGCCTGGGCTCTGGAGAGGTTTCCCTGCCCCTTCTAAGCCTCTTCTGCCCCGTGCCCTACACCTGAATGAGTAGGGTGCTCACAGAGGGCATCTAAAGGCGACAGAGGTTTGCACCGACCTCAATCTACACGTTTCCTGTGAATGGTCTTTTTGTAGGACGGTGTTTTGCAAGCTCTTGGCAGGAAGCCTCTGTTTTCTGGTGGATGACGCCGAATATTAGAGCCGGAAGCTCTTGCCGACGCAGTGAGAGCTCCAGGCGTTTCCCTCTCTCACCTGCAAACCAGGTTCCTGTTCTCAGCTCCGGGCGACTGGTGCTGGGTCTCTGCCAGGGGCATCTCTGGCCCCTGCTGGTTCCGCCAGAAGGGCCCACTGGGAACAGGAGCGGGGAGAGGAGGGGACCTGGCTTCCTGCTCCTCGTTTGTCCACTGTTTCTGTCATTGCTGTTCCAACAGTGGCACCTCGTCCTGTCCTGGTGGCAGCTGCTGGCTTCTGTCTCCACGCCCGGGACTAGCCTCATCACGCCTCTTCAGAGGTACCAGCCAGCAGCATCTGGGCATCACCCCAGCTCAGAGGTCTGTGTCCCCGCTCCGTGGGGCAAGGCCCTCCTCCAAGGTTCCAACTTCGGCGGTGCCCAGCCCTTCCCATTGTTCCCCTTGCAGTGGGGGTAGTATCTGATTCCTGTTATGATTTTCTTCTGTGCGTTGATGTCCCACGCCCCTTTTTCCCCCTTTCAGCTCTCCACTACCTATGTGATCAATTTCCTATGTTAAATTCCCTCTGTTGAAATAACTGTTCAACTGGAGCTGCTGTGGCTTTGACTCCTGTAAATGGAAGTAGCTGACGCCAGGGCTACCTGTCTTAAGGTCAGGAGACATATTGGGCGTGCGGAGGATTACAAAAGTGATGCGTGGATGGGAGGGAGGACGTCCCGAGGGGGATGAAGTGCCCGTTGACAAACTCTGTTAAGTTTTGTAATTTTGTCCAGAGGTAGAGAGTGACAGAGTGTGCAAATGCCCTAGTCAGGATGTCGGGACCAGTTTTAAAGAAGGTACAGGTCTATTTCCCCAAAGTGTTCATTATTTCTCACACGAAGAAAAAGATGAAAATAAGAAAAAGAAAGGAGAAGAGGAAGAAGCGGAGATGTATCCTCACAAACCCTTCTGTCTTTTCTTTCTTTCTTCTCAATATAGCAAAGTAAAATAGTGCTAGACTTCCTAGCTCTGGGTCACCTTTAGGAGGAAGGGAATTTTGAGAAAGGAAGAGGAAGAAAAAGTAATGCGGGATCATAGGCTCTGTGGGGGAGGAAAGGGCCGGGTGGGTAACAGGGAGGGGAGTGCAGACACAGGGCAGCACAGAGGCTCGGGACTCCTGAGAAGCAGGAGGAGAGGATGGCAGAAGGTGGAGGAGAGCTGCATGTTGGGGAGGAAGGATCTAAGAGCAACTTGACTTTGAAAGTTTGCTGGGTGTTAGACTCTGCTTCTGGATCTAACGGATTTTTGAAAAGTAGGTTTTTTTAAAAGGCCAAATGTAAAATAATTTCTGCCACACATTTCCTGTGGTACCCCATCAGGAATTCCTCTGCAGCTAAGTGTTGCTGGGCAAGGCTGCGGTGGCCGCCTTCAGCCATTCCGCGCGCAGCGCTGGGGGCTGCACAGGCACCTGCTGAGACGGATTTGCTGAGGCGAGAGGACTGCTTTTGGCGCTTGCCAGGTGCCTTCCCTCACATGACATTTGCTTGCTTGCTCTTCAGGGACATCCTGAAGGGAAGCGAAGGAAGGAGCGTTAGTAGCTTTTAGTTTTAGTCCTGGGGGACCGTGTGCCTAAGAGCAGGAAGGTCAGGGCCTCGTGGGTCTAGAGATGGGAAGGATGCTGCTGGATCGGGTGCCCTTTGACAGAACCTGGAAATGCTCTGCATGTCGTGGAAAGGCCATACTAATTGCAGCCATTTAGGCAAATTGATTACCACTTAGGCCTCAGTGCAGCTACGCAGTCATGATTCTGCCTATCGTTGTACGTGTGTCAGATGAAGTTGACTGCAAGCTTTGTTTGATGACAACACTAAATTCTCTTCTGTCTTGGGCTTGGTAAACTCAGCCTTCAGTTACGTGTCGCTCACGCGGCCTGTCCTGGACACCCCGGGGGGCCCCATGAAGAGGAGTGAGTGACAGACCCTGAGCTGTCCCTCCCCCTCCCCACTCTCTCCCCTAATTGCCTGTGACAAGCTTCTTTCTGGGCTCCTGTGATTTGGGGTCTCCCTGACATCAGGCAATGACAGTCCCCTTTGTGGCACTGCTCTTCCTGGTCTGAGGACGGGGAACTTGGCAGTCTCAAGAATCCTTCCTTCTCTTTCTAGAAGACCCCGAAGCTGCTTCTCTCCCGTGCAGGGGTCTGTGCACTTGGCCCTCCCTCTGGAGAGGCTAAGTCGTCACTTCCCAACCAGAGGAAGACGGTGCCTCTGAACGAAGCATCCTGATGACGACGGGGCCCCGGTGCAGGTGCGCGAGCGCATGATGACGGCCCTTTAGGAAAGGCACACAGATCGTGGCGCCGTAGGCCCTGGAGTCCTCAGTAGAACCTGCGGGGTCAGGGCGCTTCGAAGACCCTCCCCTGGACCCTCTCCCTGGGAGACGAACCCTTGCAGCTGCCACGTAATGGAGGCTTCAAGCCCTCGAATCCCCGCGTTGCTGAAGAATCCCTCAAAGGGTGCCAGCCTCAGGCTGCGAAGAGGCAGGAAGGCCGTCCTGAGGCTCTACCTGAACAGAAAGAAGCTGCCGTTGGCTCGGAAAATCGGATGTTCTCGGCAGACCCAGCCCATGAGCCACCGGGAAGAGAGCCCACCAGGGCTCCAGGGCAGGAACCGGCCCATGTCCCCACAGCTCAGGCAGGTGCTCTGCACGTGTGGCGTCGGACTCCCCTGCGGCGGGCCGGGCTCCCCTGCGGCGGGCCGGGCACCGCTGCCCACTCTGTTGCTGCTTGCCCTGGCCACCCACACCACGGGCTCCATTACTTATTGATGTTAGGTGTCTGCAGCGAGGCCCTCCTCCACCCAGAAAGGCTCCAGGTAACAAGGGAAGCACCAGGCCTGTCAGCTCCGAGGTTGTGGCTTTTCCCCGTGCGGTCCAGGCCCAGACCCCGAGACAGACGGGGCCAGGGCCACCGCGCGGAGGGCTGGGGGCCGGGCTCCGGGGCCCCGGGACTCTGAGAGGCTCCCCCGGGAGCAGCAGCTTCCGGGAGGCTCCCCACAAGCCCATGCGGCCGGATCCCTTATCCGAACCTCCTTCTGCACCTCAGAGCCGGGCCCTGGGCCCCAGGCTGGAGTGGCATCTGGGCTGAGCCCGGGGCCCTCGGGCCACACAGACTTTGCCCGGGCCCGGTGCAGCCTCCGCCTGCGAAGCTGCTTCCTCTCCCTCTGCTGGAGCTCAGCCTCTCACAGAGTTTTGGAGGCAACTCCACCCAGGGGCCCAGCACACGAACACCCAACCCCAGGTTCCCTTGTGGCTGTGAGGGTGGCTTTAGGCCTGTTTCCGGGACCCAGTAGGCGCCCTTTCCCTTGGGCTCTTTGCAGAAGGGTAGGGGGGCAGCTCTGGCCCCAGGTGTCCCCTGGAGTCGCGTGGCTCTGGCCTCGTGGGCTCTGTGATAGTGGACTTTTCTTTTCTGGTCGATGCTCTGGTCTTCTGGATCTGAGAGTTTTCAGCGAGGTGGGTGTGACTGAAAGCAGAGTGAATCCTCACATCCCCCAGGGGCCACAGAATGTGACCTTATTTGGAAAGAGGGTCTTTGCAGTTGTAATCAAGTTAAGATGAGGCCATACTGGATTGGGGTGGGCCCCCCTCCAGGGACTGGTGTCCTTTTAAACAGAGGAAGGAGAGGCCGGAGACCCGCAGGGAGAACTCCATGTGACATCGAGGCAGAGACGGGACAATCCTGCCACAGGACAAAGGGCCCCAGAGATTGCCAGCTGCCACCAGGAGCCGGAGAAGGCAGGGAAGGATCCTCCCCAGGAGGCTTCAGAAGGCACAGCTCTGCCGACACCTCAAGTTCGACTTCCAGCCTCCAGAGCTGTGACATGATAAATTCTTGTTATTTAAGCCACCCCGTCCAAAGTACTTTGTTACGGCAGCCCTAGGATCCAACATACCCCCATGTCTCCGTCCTTCCACCGTGCTGGAGGGGCCAGCATGGGTCTGAGGGATAAACACCATCAGAGTTTCCAGTAGATCCTGACCTAGGGTTGCCAGATTTAGAGTACGTGTGCACGCGTGTGCGTGCGCGCGCACACACACACACACACACACACACACACACACACCAAAATAAAACAAGATACCCTCTTACATCAAATTTCATATCAGGGCTTCCCTAGTGGCGCAGTGGTTGAGAGTCCGCCTGCCGATGCAGGGGACGCGGGTTCGTGCCCCGGTCCGGGAAGATCCCACATGCCGCGGAGCGGCTGGGCCCGTGAGCCATGGCCGCTGAGCCTGCGCGTCCGGAGCCTGTGCTCTGCAACGGGAGAGGCCACAACAGTGAGAGGCCCACCTACTGAAAAAAAAAAAAAGTTTCTGATCAATAACAAATAAAAGCTTTTAGTATATGTCCCCAATATTGTATGTGACATGCTTATATTGACAAATGATTCATTTTTGATCTGAGGTTCAGTTTTAAGTGGGGCGTCCTGCCTCTCATCTGGCGTTCCTAGCCGCCGCCCCTCGGCTCCAGAAGGGCCTGCGGGGCCTGCTCTGACCCGTGGAAGGTCAGGGTGGCCGCAGGGCTGCTTCTTAGCCCCTCGTGCGCCTCCCTCCGGGCTGCCTGAGCCCTGCCAGCAGCCTGCAGTCTGAACATCCTGCCAGCTGGAGGCGAGTCTGGCAGGACCGGATCGTACAGGACGAGGTGCACAGGGGGGCATGTACGGCCGCCCGGCGGGCGTGTTCCGGCGGGACGAGCCGGGCCCCCCGTGGTTCCTGCTGAGCGGCACTGGGCATAAGTCTCTGCACTTGGACTCGTGCTGTTTTGGATTGTCTTCAGCTCCCCTCCGGGGGAGGCGAGAAGCTAGTGCGGACGGGAGGGGCCGGGGTGGGGCGTGGGGAGTGATTCCGGGGGACTCAGGAGCAGATGAGGCGGTGGGCTTCTGTGGGATTCGAAGGCCCAGGCGAGGGAGAGCGAGCCGGCGGGGCCGAGGGCACGCGGAGGGACTGGGCCCGAGCCGCCGCGAAGCATTCGGGGGGCGTCTGTAGGGTGGCGGCCGTCCTGGCCGGATCCTTCAGCACAGTCACAGGTGGCGGCGGGCAAGGGGCAGAGCGGGACTCCCACGGGGGCTCCGCACTGCGGACGCCCGCACTCTCCCTTCCTGGTACCAGGGTCCAGAGAAGACCCCTCTCTCCAGGGAGACCTAGCAGAGGTCCCCACTGGAAGGGTGAGGTGCGCAGAAGTGAGGAAAAGGGATGGGGTCCCCGCCCCCGTGCCCCCTTTCCCAGGGGGCGGGCCCACGGTGCAGGAGGCCAAGGACAGATGCTGGGGAAGCCCACACCGGGGGAGCAGCGGATGGCGAGGACCCCAGAGAGGCAGGGGGCCTGGATGCCAGAGGCGGGGAGGGGTCGGAGGGGGTGCTGGTGGAGGCAAGCATCACCGCGGGGGCGGGAGGGAAGGAGGCGGGTGCCCGGGAGGCCGTGCCTGGGCCACCGGGATATTAGGCTGCAGCAGCAGCAGAGGGAACAGGGCTGACCCTGTGGGGGCGATGAGAACAAGCCCCCTTCCCAGGAATTCTGGCAGGGCTGGGGCTGGAGGTGTGGAGACAGAAATGCCAGCTGGGCCCGGCGCCAGCTGAGGGCGGCCCCGGCCAGGCTGGGGGGAGGGGCTGCGGGCTTGCGGCTGGAAACCTCCCCTTCTTTAAGGCGGGGCGGTGTTTTCTTTCAGGGATCCAGCCCCAGGTGGAAGAATAGATCAAAGCCCTCCGATGCCTGCAGCGGGTGGATGGTGCTGCCTTTGCTTCTGAAGCACCAGCCGGATGGGCATGTTCCCTGGAGCTGGGTCTCTGCACCCCTCAGGGACTTGTTCGTAGGAATGAAGGAATTTAATTGGCAGGAAAGACCCACCCTCCCCCCCCCAAAAATACAAACCTTCGGATAAGTGTTCCCAAAGGATCCCCAGGCCCCAGCCTCGCAGGACCCCTCTGGCTTCCTGGCCCCCGTGGTGAAGAGCCCAGGGGTGGAGGTGCGGACCTGGCACTGGGCGCCCGGGGCCCCGTTGTCCCGGTGGAGGACAGCTCTGTCCTCCTGTCCCTGCTCGCAGGGATGAAGACGGGGGGAACAGGGCAGAGCTGGGGTGTGGGGTCCCCAGAGCCATGAGTGGGGCACGCAGGGGCCAGTCTTGGGTCAGCTGTGCCCTCGGGAACTTGTAGCAGGCAGCACCGTGCACCCTACTGGCCCGTTTTAGAGCAATGTAACAGTTTAATATACTAACTTTAAAAAATAAAAAAGGATACCGACTATGCAATGTCTCTGGAACAGCAAAGTCTGCTTCTGCTCTTTCCCTAACAGGACCAGCCGAGGGGGACAGATGAGGCAGCAGCGAGCAGCACTGAGGGAGGCCAGGAGCGGCGAGGGGCCCCAGTCAGAGGAAGCCCAGGCCCCCCGATGCCCATGGGGGCCACGGGAGCGTCAGGTTTGTGTTCTGTGTCCCGCAAGCCCGCAAGCCCGGTGTCTCATGGCCCGAGGGCATCACAGGAGCCGGCACCTGCTACCGCTTTGCTTTGAACGGTTAATTAGCTCTTCAATAATTTAGACCACTTCTTTCTATACCACAAATGGCTGACGTTTTAAAATTTAAAGTTTATGTTTGAAATAAGGGCCAGTTTTCTGGAGGCATCCCGGATGTTTTGCAGAATGGCAGGTACTTATGACTTACCACGTGTTTGGAGCACGGTGTGGTGATGCCTTTCTAACAGCAAGCACCCCCTTGAGGGCCGGCCCCATCCCTGTGCCTCGTGGGGGCCAAGGAGCTGGGCCTGCTCACAGCCCGGGTAGAGCGCGGGGTGCCCTCCAGACCTGGACTCGCCGTGGTACCACCAAGCAGTTACCAGTCCAGAGGGGAGTCCGGCGAGGTGCGCCCAGCAGCCGGGCAAGGGGCACAGCACAGGCAAAGGCACCGAGGCTTGAGGGGTGCGGTTCCTTGGAAAGTGGGAGAGCATTCATTTAGCTGGATTTCAGGAGGTGCCCAGCATATCCTGGCCCGGAAGGCCCGGAGAGCGAATAGGGTGGGCATCTGAAGTGGTTTGGGGCCCTGTATCCCGAGCTCGGAGCCTGGCTTTGGCTGCAGCAAGGTGGACGGGGAGAGCATGGATTTGGAGTTAGATGGACAGGAATTTCAGCGCTATAGCTCCTGTAGCACCAGCCACGCGTCTTGGGCCAGTTCCTAACCTGTTCCAGGGGATCCCAGGAAGCCCAGGGACCACGTGTTCCAGACTCCTGCCTACGGGGGCTGTCCTGGGCCTGCACCCCTGGGAGAGGTCCCTGGGGATGTGCGTTCAGCCGCCCTGATCCACCCAGGCTGGTGCCCGGGGCTCGTAGACTGCGGTTCTGATCTTGCGCTGCCCTTGGGCAGGGGACGCTGGGAGCGCTGGTTCTCCGCACAGCCCTGTGCTCAGGAGGCGTGGCTTCGGCTGCCTGGGCCACACTGTGGCCGTGACTGCACGCCGGGGCCGGACTCCTGTGAGGCGCTGAGCCTAGGCGGGCGCTGTGCCAAGCTGTTGACATCTGCTGCTTCACTGAGCTATAGCTTCACGATGACCCATGGAGCCCCAGTCCTCAATTTATAAAAAAAGGAAACTGGGCCACAGAGCGGGGAATAAGTCCTGTGAGTCCAGGCAGCTGGTAAATGGCGTGGGAAGACCCAGGCGGCCTGGCTCCGGAGCCTGTGCCGCAGCCCCCTTACACTCTGCTCTGCACAGCCTGCCTGCCTCCCCACTGCTCCTCCCCTGGAGCTCCAGCTCATGCTCACCTCCTCCAGGAAGCCTGCCTGGACCCCCCCAAAGTGGGACTGGGCTCTCTGGTCCGTGTTCACAGCAGTCGCCTCTTGACTAAACAGGAAACCCTGGAGGATGGGAATCTTTCTTTTCTGGGAACTTCCACAGTGCCCCTCACAGGTAGGGTGGCCCGACCCCATTCTTAACTTCAATTCGAGCAGCTGGGCCTTTGTCAGCTTTGGTTTCATGTGAGATTTAATTGGCAAAAAGACCCTGTCCCCCTCCCCCCGCCAAAAGGACTAGTTGCAAACCGTGGGATGGGGGTTCTCAGAGGACCCTCAGGCTCTGGCCGTCGGCGGGGGTCCCCTCTGGCTGCCCAGCCCCCGTGGTGAAGCGGCCAGGCTTAGAGGTGGGGGCAGCACTGAGGGCCCGGGCCTCCTTATCCTGCTGGAGGGCAGCTCTGTCCTCCCGGCTCTGTCTCGACAGTGGTTTTCTTGAGGGGTCTGCTCAGCTGGCACCCTCCATGGCTGTCGCAGTGGTACCTGCAGGGGGCCCACAGCCAGGGGCGCCCTGGGAGGCCGGAGGCTTCCTGCCTGGGGTTTAGGTGTCTCTGTAGCCCGCCACACGGTGAGACACAGAGGGGTCTGCCCAGGCGTGGACTCCGCTCTAGCAGTGGAAAAGCGCTCTGGCTCTCAGGCAGCTCACGGGCTGGGGAGGCTGGGAAGGAGAGACTCAGGAACACAGGTTTGGGCCCAATTTAAAGACGGGGAAAACTGAGGTGCCGAGACACCAAGTGGTTTGCCTCACTTGGGTCAGGCAGAACTGCACGTGCATGTGTGATTGTGTGTGGGTGTGATGGTGGAGGTGGGCTGTGTGTGTGATGGTGGTGGTGATGGGGTGTATGTGTGTGATGGTGGTGATGGGGTGTGTGTGTGATGGTGGAGGTGGGGTGTGTGTGTGATGGTGGTGGAGGTGGGGTGTGTGTGTGATGGTGGTGGTGATGGGGTGTATGTGTGTGATGGTGGAGGTGGGGTGTGTGTGTGATGGTGGTGGTGATGGGGTGTGTGTGTGATGGTGGAGGTGGGGTGTGTGTGTGATGGTGGAGGTGGGGTGTGTGTGTGATGGTGGTGGTGATGGGGTGTGTGTGTGATGGTGGTGGAGGTGGGGTGTGTGTGTGATGGTGGTGGTGGTGGGGTGTGTGTGTGATGGTGGTGGTGATGGTGTGTGTGTGTGATGGTGGAGGTGGGGTGTGTGTGTGATGGTGGTGGTGATGGGGTGTGTGTGTGATGGTGGAGGTGGGCTGTGTGTGTGATGGTGGAGGTGGGGTGTGTGTGTGATGGTGGTGGTGGGGTATGTGTGTGATGGTGGTGGTGATGGGGTGTGTGTGTGATGGTGGAGGTGGGCTGTGTGTGTGATGGTGGTGGTGATGGGGTGTATGTGTGTGATGGTGGTGATGGGGTGTGTGTGTGATGGTGGAGGTGGGGTGTGTGTGTGATGGTGGTGGAGGTGGGGTGTGTGTGTGATGGTGGTGGTGATGGGGTGTATGTGTGTGATGGTGGTGATGGGGTGTGTGTGTGATGGTGGAGGTGGGGTATGTGTGTGATGGTGGTGGTGATGGGGTGTGTGTGTGATGGTGGAGGTGGGGTGTGTGTGTGATGGTGGTGGTGATGGGGTGTGTGTGTGACGGTGGAGGTGGGGTGTGTGTGTGATGGTGGTGGTGATGGGGTGTATGTGTGTGATGGTGGTGATGGGTGTGTGTGTGTGGTGGTGAGGTATGGTCTGTGCCTGTCCGTGGCTGGGATAGGGGGTCCTTCACACGCCCGGCCAGCGCTGATCCCAGAGGCCGTGAGGGCTGGGGTGGCCCTGCCGTGCCTGAGGGGCCCACGAGGGAGAGGTGGGGACCCCAGCCACACAGCCTGGGGACCCTCCCTCTGCTCAGCTCCCTTAGCATTGACAGCTCCTTTCTGAGTCGGGATGCGGAGCTTGTTGGGGACTCTCCTGCCCTTGCCCGGGCCAAGCCTGGCACCTGGATGCGCGAGGCCTGCAACAGACCGGGGGTTCTGTCAGGCTAAGACTGCCACGGCTGTTGCTTTCTCTCCCAGTAAACTAGAGCTGGGCAGAAGCTGCCAGAATCTTTTTTCTTCTTGGCATCATGAGAAGATTAGACAGCAGCACAGAGGGATCGCTACGGCAGAGGTGAGCATGCTGTCATCCTGTCACTCCTTGGGCTCTGGATCGGATGGCCTTGCAGAGAGCCCTTATTTCGGGTGTGTTAATTGCCAGGGGCTTGAGCACGGCCATGTCCTGACACCTTGGACCCGGCAGGACAGAGAGCTCCGGCGGGGGCACATCCTGTAGGTTCCAGTCGTCGCTGGCCTTTGAGGCCACCAGCAGGAAGGGAGCCGGTTGTGAACCCTCAGGCTTGGGCCCCCAGCCCTGAGCTTGCTGCCTCTGCCCCTCCCTCAGCCGCTCCCTTTCTGCAGCTGGGCCACGTCCAGGACGCTGGCTGCGGGCAGTATTCTGAAGGTGTGTATTCCGTATTATTCTATCTTGGTCTGTATGTGATTATAAATATTCATACTCACTAATTTCCACCATCTTAAGGTGAGCAGTGAGAGCTTGGGTGGGAAGGGGCTTCATTCTCACCTCTTTCCTGCAGGTAAAAGTGTGGGCCCTCAGCAAAGACGGCAGTTCCCTCTCCTCTGGGAGTTTACAGGGAGAGCCCCCGTTCCCATTGGAGGGGCCTCCTAACGCAGCCTCGGGCAGCGAGATGCTGAAAGATGTCTGGGGCATAACATCACCACGGGCTCCTTTTTCCTTTGTCTGTCTGTCTCTGTCACACACACACACACACGCACGCACGCACGCACGCACGCACGCGCCCCTTGTGGGCAGGGGAGGCGGGGAAGGAGCAGCTCAGCAGCAGAAGGTTGGGCCCACTTTAAAGGTGGAAAAACTGAGGTGCAGACACGGCAGGTGGCCAGGCGAGGTGGGACTAACGGGTATTTGTCCACTGCTCTGGGGCTTCGCCCAGCTCCGCCACTTCCCCAGGGCCTCTCTGAGTTTGATGAACTAGAGCACTAATTGGTGAGGCCGCAGAAAGAGCCCCGAGTGGTGGCAGGGCTAGGCCTGCTTCCCTGTGACTTACAAGAGTGGGGCGAGCCTGCCACCCCCTCCTAGCAAGAGGTAGAGGAATGGGGAGGGGCGCTTCCCCAAAGTCCAGAGCCCCGGCTCTGCTGCCTGTCCCCTCCCGGGGGGAGTGGCGGTTTGGAGCTCGGGAGCAGGTGTATGAAACAGACCCTCCTCATCTGGATGGCTGCCAGTCTGCGGACGGGGCGAGAGCTTGTGTTTCAGGACTGGTTTCCGATACAGCCACCAAATGCCTCCACGGGTGTCGGAGCAGGAAGGGGGTGCCCGACGGAGGCCCGGAGGGATGAAGCGTCGTGGCTGGAGGCCGTGACGCTGTGGGCAGCGCCAGGCAGACCCGAGGGCCTGAGATCTGGTGTAGTATTCCCGCCTCCTGGCTCTGTGTGTGAGTGAGAGAGATCTCGCGCCTGACCGCTCTCTCGCTGTCGCTCCAGTGGGGCAGGAGGGCAGCTTACCCCTCCTGGTGAGTTGGGGAGTATGACTGGGCTCGTGGGGCGAACTGGGCCTCACTGCCCCCAGGTGAGGGCCGCCCAGGCCAGCACTCACAGCAAAGTGCGGGACGTCTCTCTACCTGATTTTGGTATCCGTATTGCTTTTCAGTTTTTTTATTTTTTTGCGGTACGCGGGCCTCTCACTGTTGTGGCCTCTCCCGTTGCGGAGCACAGGCTCCGGACGCGCAGGCTCAGCGGCCATGGCTCACGGGCCCAGCCACTCTGCGGCATGTGGGATCCTCCCGGACCGGGGCTCGAACCCGTGTCCCCTGCATCGGCAGGCGGACTCTCAACCACTGCGCCACCAGGGAAGCCCTGCTTTTCACTTTTATCTAAGGTGATGCTCGCACTTTCACATGCCAACTTTGATCTTTTTCCTCATTTCCGTGAAAACTTGGGTGGGGAAAAGAGGGGGCTGCTATGTCTGGGGGCCCCAGAGGCCTCCAGGGACACCAGTGCAGGCTGCCATATAAAAGGAGCGTCCGTTGGCTCCTTTGGGTGACAACATGGGCCAAGAAGGTTGAACCCTGGATTCTTTCCCCCGTGGGCTGGCAGACGGGGGAGACGGACGTCCCCACCGCCCGGGAGGCCAGGTGGAGGGCCGGCGGGCCCTGCTTAGGCCTCAGCTGCCCCCGAGGGGCTTCAGGGAGTTCACCCCTCCCAGCTGTCACTCTAGCACTTACGGTGAGAGCCTGGCTCCCTGGGAAATAGAAACGCCACTCTGAATTTAAGTGACCTGTCCTTCTGGGAGATTCTTCAGAGCGACAGGACTGTTCAAACGTGAAAAGTAAAAGGGAAACAATGTGATAGTTCAGAAACCACTGTTTTTGGGGGGCTGCAAAACTCAAACAGCCCGCAGGCAATTCCTGGGAGGAAGGGCCTTATTTTGATCTGCGAAGCGAGAGGAACATTGTTTGACAAAGTTTCTGCTTGACGGGACGGGAAATCTTACGGGAGCGATGTTTGCAAGGACCAGGCCTCAGTGAGGCGGTGCATGAAGCAGAAGTAATCGTTTTATGTGTGAAAGTCCGTGCGCAGAGCAAAGATGGGAAAGTAGAGGCTAATTGGAACTGGCCTGACCAGGGAGAGGGCTAGAGGGTGGCGGGAGCTGGTCCCAGCGCCGCGGCTTTGGCATCGATCACGTCTTCACCAACGATGCCCATCACCAGGGGGCGCTAGAACCCTTCCCGAAAGTTCCTCGGAAGGAGCAATCTCCCGGAGGGTTGTCGGGGAAGAGCCCCGGGGCCCCAAGTCCTCCCTAACCGGATGCCTCCTTGGGATTTCAGGAGGAGGCAGTGTTCTGAAGGACCTGCCCAACTCTCCCACCAGAGGTTGGGATGGCTTTTCATTCCTGCAGGACCAGAGCCCTGGAGATTGAAGGGAAGGCAAGAGGGCAGCCCCACGCTGGGGGGTGAACGTAGGGCAGGAGCTCTTCCCTCTGCTGCTGCCCACGTGCCACGCCCCTCCGAGCCAGGCCGGCCCTGACCACTCCCCCCATTCTGCGTCATCTCTGCATCTGCTCTCTGCTCTGCAGTGGCACCTGTCCATGCTTGAGCCAGGAGCATAAACCCCAGGGCTGCTCTTTCTTTTCTTTTGTTTTTTTGGCTACAGGGTCCAACCTAGAAATCATGTCATAGCTGAAGTGAGGAGAT
Source organism: Tursiops truncatus (assembly GCF_011762595.2). Lineage (NCBI taxonomy): Eukaryota > Metazoa > Chordata > Mammalia > Artiodactyla > Delphinidae > Tursiops > Tursiops truncatus. The sequence goes on from NC_047054.1 coordinate 175,451, forward strand.
TTTAAAATCTGCTTGTTTATAACCTTTTGTAAGTAAGTTGAGGACAAAGAACTCTAGTTTCCTGTGATGTCCTGAGTAATTATTTATCGTCCATCTGGTCTACCAGGGGAGTCTATGGGTTTCCTCCTAAGCCTTAGAAAGATACCTGGCTAGACACAGCCTGCGTTGATTGCAACCTAGACAGCTTCTACCAGGTGGTAAAGGGTAGATCCAGTGAGGGGGGGGGGGCGGGGAGAGGAAAGAAGTAGAAGGAAGAGGAGGAGGGGGAGGGGAGGGGGGCGAGGAACACAAGCTCTCTAGAAGAGCATCATGGGTGATGGGTATAGAGCCAGGAGTCCTGCGGATGATTTTTCTAGAATTTTCTGTAGAACAGGTAGACTAGAATCTCCCTAGCATTCATTCTGGAGGAAAATTGGGGGTAGGGTAGTTTCTTCACCTCTGTGGTCATTAATCACTTCTGTGATAAGAACTCGAGGTCCACGGGAGCCTTTTGTGTCTTCTTCACACACTCCAGTGTTCCATTTCCAGCCTTTCAGTCACGTCAAAGAACTTGTCATTTTAACTCCTTGGGTATTTATGCTCCCCTCACAGACCACTGATGAAATTAACATGTGAGAACTTTTAAGAATTCATTTTGGCCCGGTGGGCCACTTGTAACTCCTGTCAGCTCTGCGCAGTGAGTCACGCTGGACAGAAATAGCCGTCGTGGGTGGAATCCGGGTAATCTCGGCACACGTGCAGAAGGTGGCAATTCCCCTTCCTAAACGCAGGCTGAACGTCTGCCTTAGGGCCCAGCTCACGATTCACCTTCTGAGCAGGAAGGCTGTAACCAAGACACTGCCTTGCCCCAGAAGTCACAATTTACGCGTCTAATTTTTAATTTTCCTCAGCTTAGGTCCCGGAAGGATATATTAAATTCGCTTTGTGGACCCCATTAACTCTGAGCTGAATAATGATGTTACTCTAGGCTTACGATCCGTTTATAGTAAATTCTCTCTATAGGAGACTCTAGGAATCCTGTATTCCTCCATGACAGAGTTTTAAGTCAGTGCATAAATGAAAAGGTTTTTACTCAATTTACCCGTTATTCGTAATTAACTGACATTAAGAGCCCATGCTCGCCGAGGTGGCGAACAGCAAATGAGGACTCTGGCAAGAGAGGATATTCGTTATGTGGCAGAAAGCCCAAATGGCTTATCACTACCTCTGTGGTACTCTGGCTTAACTCCGTGGTTAAAGTGGGTAATAATGACTTATAACCAATTTTTATTTTTTCATTGTCTTGGTAAGATGACAGAAGCCAGATGAATACCGTAGGGAAAATCTAGATAAATAGCCCGACACGTGCATATATGCAAATCAGTGGTCTCTCTTTTATAAGTCGTTTTAGAAATTAGGAAGTCATTAACACTGCATGGCAGACTTTCTTATCTACGGTGAGGGGGGCTGAAGAGCTAGAAACATTGGCGGGCAGCGTCGGATTCAAGACACATGCCCTGTTCGAGGGTCGGGGGCATCTTTATATAACGAAAAACGCATGTCATGACTCTAGATTATGGCAGCTTTGGAAAGACCCATGCCCTGAGGCAATGGCTGTGGTAAGGAGTGTTGCCAGTATTTCCTGGGTGGTGTCATTGGGAGACTACGGGATACAGTGGAGTGTACTTGCTGACACGGCATCTCTGCTCACCTGGGTTTGAGCCACTACTGTGAACTTGGGCAACTCATTCAAACTTCTCTAAATCCTTTCTGATTCCCACTTCTAGAATTTGATGCATTTTAAAGGGTGCTGGAAATCAGCTCACCCCTTGGAAGGAAAGTGGGGTAGAATCTATCTGGGTACCCGTAGAAGGGGGAAGAGCTCTGCGGTCCTTCATGTACTCCCAGGGGTGGGCTGGCTGCAGTCTGCAGGAGGTCAGATGGCACCTGAGGCCGGGGATGGGGAGGGAGGGGCCAATTCTGGCCTGGGGTGGGGGTGGGGCCTTCTCCTCCTTCGCACTATAGCAAGTGCGCGGCTGTGGGCGCTGCCCAGGTGGGTTTTGCCACAGAGCGAGCACGGTGCGGATCAGTGCCTTCCCGCTACGTCTTCTGGAGCCCTGCATGCAAAAGCACCTCACTACCAAACGTGCAACAGAGAGCTGGTGGGAAGCAGCCGCATAGCACAGGGAGATCAGCTCTGTGCTCTGTGACCACCTAGAGGGGTGGGATAGGGAGGGTGGGAGGGAGGGAGACACGCAAGAGGGAGGACATATGGGAACATATGTATATGTATAACTGATTCACTTTGTTATACGGCTGAAACTAACACACCACTGTAAAGCAATTATACTCCAATAAAGATGTTTGAATAAATAAATAAATAAAATTTAAAAAAGCACCTCAGACAGCTGATTTGCTGTTCAGCGGGTGAGAGAAAGGGCTTCACTTGGGAGCAGGCCAGGATAAAAGGAGAAAGAAAAGGTGGTGCCTAGAGAGCGCGGTGGGCATGGCTAGGGCAGCATCACAGGCAGGGGTCGCCCCTCATCTTTAAAGCGCTGGGGGACTGGTGCCAGTTCAAGGTGGTTATAGGCAGGTGTCGTACTTACGCGCAGGTCCACACTTGAAACCGCACGCGATGGTTGTGTAACGTGCGATGCGTGTAAACACCTGAACGCACATGTCACGGGATGCGGCAGCCGCGTATCCCCTGCCCGGAAGACTCTGCTCTGAAGGTACAATTTGCACCTACAACGTTCTTCTTTGCCTGCATTCAGACATGACTTCTGGGGAAAGCAGTGTAGAAAGTGAAAGCAGGAATCCGCGTGTGTTTTTCTGGCTTACCCCCGTTTTGAGTGGGTTAACCTCTAATTCGAGGAGAAAAAAATAGACGCTTCGGCTGAGTGGAGTGACCTGATTCTTCTTCTTCTGGATCAACGTTATCAAGTTGAGGCTGTCACTACAAAGCAAGTGTGATGAAGCCTGCCTTTTCAGACTAAACTCAAAAGCCTTGGCCGGCCAGCCTGGGATCGCTGATCTAAGCACCCCCTAAACAAGGCGGTCTAGATGTAGATGGAGACGTCTCCAGGACGCTGGGAGCCTACCAGGCCCAAACTGATTGTTCTAATCAAGAGTTTTAATTGAGCACTTATTGCCAGGATCACAGGAGTGAGGCCTGCTGTCAAGGAGTAACGGGTAGTATGTGTTTTTCCTTCTCCTTCTTCACAGTGATAATGTTTGGCTTTGTAGGGGCGCCCTTAACGTTTTCCTAAAGCAGGCCACGGGAAGGGTTCCCCGTGAAGCGCACACCGTTGAACAGGCCATGTGGCCGGTGGACACCACAATTAGAAAAGAAAAGAAAAGATATGATCAACTGGTTGCAGATGAATCAATACCGCAACAACTGCATCTGTTTACATCCTCCACCCCCAAAACACAAAAGCCATCCTGGCTGGCCCAAGGTTTTAAAAAATATATAAACACACACACACGTTGGGTTGGCTTTTATTGGAATGCCTAGATGCAGTCTATAGTCATCAAGTCATGGAGAATCAGGTCACATATAAAGTTAAGAAGGCGGATGAGAAGAACAATGCAAATCAGACCAGAGTTACATCTCAAAATATCACGAGAGCGTTTTGACTGGCTGCGCCTAAAATACTTTGAATATTCATTTCTCTTTTGTAAGCGAATTCTTTTCATTACACAGTCCCCCACCTCCCTGCCAACTCTTAGAAAAAGGTCTTTTGTTTACATATTCCCCAAGGTCACTATTTCTCGTAAAACCATGTCCAGATCACAAGTCTTTTGACAAAGAAATAGCTCATTATACCCGCTAACAAGACACTAATTGGGTTGATTTGACTTCATCTAAAATAAGCACCAGGAGATACTCCAAATCTGTTACTCAGCGGTGCCAGTGTGAAGGACCAGAGTCCACGTCAGGAGGAGGGTAAGGCTGTGACTCCACTACTGTCACGTGGTACAAGCTTTCCATGGTCAACACATTAGAAACACTTCGGAGAATTTAGGCTCAGAGCCTCTTTCAACCAAAAGTACTTACAGCATGCTAAATGCAGCCCTGCAGAGACGCCGTGGAACAGAGCTGCAAACACCTATGTCAACAGGTAGAAAACAAAATGTAGAACAGAGCCATGTTTATGTGGTTTGAAATCTCATAGTTTTCTAAATTTGGGCTTCATAATACTCGCCAGAGGATTTCCAGGATAAAAAATATTACTGCTACTCTGTGCTTTCATTCTACTAAAATATCGGCATTCATCAGATTAATTACTTCGGTAGCTACCAAACACACAGACGGTGATAGCACTGATACTGGACACTCAGTAGCTATCTTGAAACTTTCCCAGCCAACACGCCTACTGTGCAATTTAGAGTATGTGATACAAAGCAGTTAGAACGTTATCTCCAGTACATCACTTGGACCTTTATATGTACGACATGTTCACTTAGCTATGTTTTATCACCATTATACATAGAGGAAGACAGCGTGTACGATAGCTCAATGAACTGAGAAAGGTTTTCTGAAAATATTTTTGTGGCTGAATTGAGTGCTCACGAAAGAGACGTGCCAGAGCGGCCAGAGGCGCACGGAAGTGCAGGTGCTCGGCGCGCGGGCGCGCGGGCCCGGCTGCCAGGTCTTTTCCCGCGGCGTCTGCCACACCCGGCGTCCCCGAGACAGAGACGAGGCTGCCGTTCAAACCAGCTCCCGGGCAGGCTGGGTCGTGCGGGCTTAGGGCAGCTTTTGCCTCCCTTTCTTGTCCCTCTTGGTGACCCGAGGGTCCAAACTCGAGACCGGCCGAGGGACCCTGACCTTCCCCATCTGGCTCTCTCACCACTGCTCGGTTTCTGCTCGCTTCCCTGGATCTGAAGACACATGTTTGTGGTCACGACTGCATCAGCCCCTTTCCTGCTCACAAAGGTTTCCCGAGCACCCGACGGGGTCTCTCGCCTCCATCACGAAATGAGGCTTCAAGGAACGCTAACAGTAGAACCCTGGGGTTAACGACACCAACTCCCCACGGACTTCCAGGGCCGAGAGAGGGCCAGAGAACTCCTCCCACCCCATTTTGGTTGTTTTTGTTGTTTTGTTTGTTTGTTTTTGTGTTTGTATCTTCCGTTACATTCCACCAGCCTTAGTTTTCTACCGTGCCTCTTAGCTGATAACGGTCGAGGACACTGGCCTGATGAAAAAGAGAAGAGAAAGGAGAAGTTCTCTGATGAGCCAGCCACCCACGTAGGACTGCACTGTCCTACCGGTCTAGCGATAGAAGGTGGCACATTTTTTTCAACCTGATACAAAAATATTAACACTTCCGGACATTATAGGCATAAGTCGTTATATCTCTACAATATAATAATTTATACTGTACAGCTATAACAGATAACAAAAGGTGCAATCCTTTTTAAAAAATCACACAGTTCACATGTTTTTATCGTTTTATTTTTAAGTATAAACTTTTTAAACACTTTACATAAATTAACTCCTCTGAGACTAATATTTGATGTACAGTAAATTGTAATTCATATAAAAATTCATAAACAACTTGTCTCACATAATTTACAAAAAAATCAGGGCTTCCTTTGCTCATCATCAGTGACAAGGATTCTGTGTGGGCCGGTGTTTTTCTCCGCGAGGCACACCACGTTGGCCTCGTAAAATCCCTTAGAAATCCCCGCCCCCGGCAGAAGTCACTTGTGCCAATGTCCTTTTACAAAGCAGCACTGGGGAAGCAGTCGGGTTGTCCAGGAACAGTAACTCTGCCTCACATTCTAACATTAACAGGGATATACATCACACCCTATGCAGAGAGACTACTTCTTGTAAGCAAAGGTCGACAGCTGGGTAATATCTGGAAACACTGTATGCATCTCTACCTTCTTTAAACACAGTGCCTCGAAGAACAGACGGCCCGGGGCAAAATGGTTGGGCTTTTTTTTTTTTCCTTTAATGATCTGTTTTCCTCGCAATACTTTCAGTCCAACTGAGTGCAGCTATATGCATATGTAAACATATTCTTTAAAGCCGATCACCTTTAAGGTCATTCAGAAGAAAGGTTTTGTTTTTGTCTGTCTGCTTTGATTGGGGGGGGTGTTGTTTTTTTTTTTTAAGAGCAGTCTGGCTCTCCTCGGTGCCGGGGAGCCCCCTCGGCTCGCGCCCCAGACACATCTGCGCGGGGGTGGCGCTGCGCCTGGGGCTGGAGAGGCAGGCGGCCCCGCCGGTTCGGCCCCCGCGCGCGCGCGCGCGCTTCCCCGCCGCCGGCTCGGGCGTTACCTGCGGCCGATCTCGCTCTGGCGGAGGAACTGGATGTTGTCCGCGCTGTCTGCCAGCTCGGGGTACTGCTCCACCGAGAGCACGTAGTAGCCGTCGTAGCCCTGCACCCTGCCGGCGCTCAGCAGCTGCCGCTTCTCGCCCTCCGTCCAGAGGCGCGCGCCCTCCTCGCCGTCGCGCACGCGCTGCTGCTCGCGCGCCCAGGCCCGGGCGAGCGCGCGCTGCCGCGCCTGCTCCAGCACGCGCGCCCTCTCCTCGTCCAGGGTCGCGCCGTAGCGCACATGCAGCGCCAGCGCGCCGAACTGCAGCTCCACGTCCGCGAACCTGCGGGTCCTGCCGTTGACCACGGCGGTGGACTGCGACACGGTCACGTTGATGCCGTTCTCCAGCGCCCGGCGGCCGCTCGTCAGGCGCAGCGTGCCCAGGTCGCCCTCGGGCGTGCTGGTCTTGATGAAGTGGTGCGTGTCCCTGCCCTCGACGGTGAAGTGCAGGTCCTCCAGGTAGAGGGCGCTGTTGAGCACGGCCGCCACCTTGATGCAGTCCTCGTCGGCGATGTTGAGCGCGTTGGTCTGCACGCGGCCCCGGCTCACGGCCAGCATGACGCCCTTGCCGATCAGCGACTTAACCGTCGCAAACCACAGCCACGACGGCGCGCCGCTGCCCTGGCGCGCGCTCCCCCGCACCTCGGCCATCCTGCCCAGGGACAGGAAGGCCTTGGCCTGCCTCGCCACCTGCTGCTGGACTCCAAACGTGGGCTGAAAAGCGAAACAGAACAGGAGGGCGCTTTAGAGAACAGCCTCCGCCCGGGCGGGGCTCCGGCTGCGGGCAGGAAAAACGGAGGGGCGGGGAAGGCGGGGAGCGGGGGGCTGGGGAGAACCTCCGTCGGCTCTTGAGAGAGGCCGAGGCTTCGCCGGCCCCCGGGGTCCTCCCCCTCAGGCTGATCCCCAGTGTGTTTCGAAGGGCAGAGCGAGGTGGTAACGCCATCACGCGCGGTGCTTAGCAAAGCGTTTTCCTTTCTAATGGGGGCGAAGCATGCGGGGCTTTTGCCTTCTCTCTCCGTTTCCAGATGCCCTGTTCCCAGGCTCACCCCACGTGCGGAATCAGCTTATCGGGGCGTCCACCCCAGCACCGTTCTCCATGGCAGGCTGGCGAGAAAGCACCAGCACCCAGGGGAAGGCTGGAAAGCCTGGGAGCGCTTAGCGCTGGCTCACCGCGCCCCACTCGATACGCTTTGAAAGGCGTGTGCTTTAATTCAGGCAAACTCGGCACCGTCTCCGGGTGCACAGTTTGCAGCTGCACGTGACCACTATAATCGGCCACGATGGGCGGCGCACAGTGGGACAGCTGGCAACGAGTGTTTATTACTTTAGGAAAACATTTATTTTTTTCGCAGACTTAGGAGGCAGTGGGCCTTCGACATTGGCAGGGGTTTTAAATTGGGGAATTTTAACTCGGGCAGCTCTTATACCACCAGATGCTTGTCTGGCCAGGGTTTCCCCAAATAGAAACGTGTTTCGTTTGCAGCAGTGAAGGCACATTTGTTTGTCTGCTCTCCGGGCAGCCTTGGTGTCTTTGCCTTCGATTCCCTAAGCTGTCCTATGGTGTGCTTCTGAAGACAGACAACCTGAGCCTGACTGGAAAGGCTGCCTAGGAAAAAGAGTTGGCAGTCCATTTGTACAGTGAGACTTCAGTGTTTTCACACATGTTGGGAGGTCATCTGCCATTAGGACGCGCTCAAAGGCATTAGGAGACTTCAGGCTGTCTTCATGGCACTCGATCAGTGCAGATGTATTTGCAGTTAGAGTCAAAATGGCTCCCAGGTCCTGGAAGCTGGATGGGTTTTACTTTTTAAATGTAAAGGTGACATCTGAAAAAGGAATTGCTTTTATGTTAAGCATGAAACATGTACCAGAAAGCAGAGGTATTGGAACTGTGTATAACTTGTGTGTGTATGTGTGTTTCAGCCAGGGTTGCCTTTTCTCTTTGCATTCATTGAAATTCTAGGAAATTGGTCAAGGGGCGGGGGTGGGGGTGGGGAATGAATCTTTCTAAGAAACTCTGCGCTCTCTTCTTATCATTACGGGGTAGCCCAATTTCTTGACCTTTAATTATTCTTGCTTTAAGCTAGAAATTCTGGTGTTTCGTTGTTGCATTCCTTTCTGATCTCCGCATGGTGGGAATTAAAAGTGCCACTTTCTGAAATGGCAGCTTTGACTTTGCAATTTTCCATTCTTTCTCCGTTTCTTTTATTTCCCAGAACAGTTCCAGGCTTCCTGCTCTGTTCTTTTCAGGAAAATTCCATAAGCACCTAGTAGTAGGTGGTGCCTTACCAGAGGCCATTTTATTTTTATTTTTAATCCTTTCCCTTGAAACACTGCCAGTATTTTAAGGAAGTGGGACTTTGTGGCATTGCTTGCGAGCTGCTAATTTGTGATATGAACCCCCCGCCCTCCTGTTTATTGTATCTTTGCCTTAAGGTCCCAAATACTATAAACGTGCGTTCCTGGGGTTCCCTGTAGAAACCCTGCACTCAAAAATGAGCTTTCGCATTTTATTACCTTTTGATAATGCTTTTCTCTGTTTGTATTAGCATCACTAAAACCAGATTTAAGCCTGTTTCACAGGCCCCTGATTTGCTGAACAGAAATGCAAGAGGGAAGTGGTGCTTTCTTTCCTGAAAGAGTCAAAAAAATTAAAAATGGTCTTTGGTACAGTTTTCGCCCGGGTAGTCTGATTAAGCAGGGGAAAATAAGGTGCAAGTAAGCCCTTTATCACCTTTTCATGGTTTTGCTTTTTGTCTCTTACCGGTACATCATCCCACTGCTGACTCTTCACCAGTTCGTAAGAAGGCTCCGTTAAATCAAATTTGGGGACAGGGAACCCAGGAATAGCATTGTGCAGATGGAAGCCAAATGTCACCAGCCAGCTGTTAACATCTAAGAAAAGAAGCGTCCAAATGAAAGGCTTAGAGTTTATCTTGTGCTTTCCTGCACTGAAAGCCTTACCTTAAAACCCCACATTCGCCAACAATGACCCTGAAAAGGAGCCCACGTTTGCCATCGCCCTACAGTTAAAAACTGACTCAGACCCAGCAATCCCACTCCTGGGCATATACCCTGAGAAAACCATAACTCAAAAAGAGTCATGTACCAAAATGTTCACTGCAGCTCTATTTACAGTAGCCAGGACAGGGAAGCAACCTAAGTGTCCATCATCGGATGAATGGATAAAGAAGATGTGGCACATATATACAATGGAATATTACTCAGCCATAAAAAGAAACGAAATTGAGCTATTTGTAGTGAGGTGGTTGGACCTAGAGTCTGTCATACAGAGTGAAGTAAGTCAGAAAGAGAAAGACAAATACCGTATGCTAACACATATATATGGAATTTAAGAAAAAAAAAGTTATGAAGAACCTAGGGGTACGACAGGAATAAAGACATAGACCTACTAGAGAATGGACTTGAGGATACGGGGAGGGGGCAGAGTAAGCTGTGACAAAGAGAGTGGCATGGACATATATACACTACCAAATGTAAAATAGATAGCTAGTGGGAAGCAGCCGCATAGCACAGGGAGATCAGCTCGGTGCTTTGTGACCACCTAGAGGGGTGGGATAGGGAGGGTGGGAGGGAGACGCAAGAGGGAGGAGATATGGGGATATATGTATACGTATAGCTGATTCACTTTGTTATACAGCAGAAACTAACACACCATTGTAAAGCAATTATACTCTAATAAAGATTTAAAAAATACTATTTTCAGACATGGTGACAATAACTTCAGTAGCAGAACGAAGTGAGACAGGGCTGCAGATAACAGAGACTCACCTCGACAGAGGGGGTACACGGTCCCTCATGCTGGTGATGGTGATAAAAATGCGAATAACGACGCCCAGAAGCATGAAACAGACAGCGTTGTCGACAACAAATGGCATTGTAGTTAGTAAAGGCTTGTCTTAAATAGAAGTTCAAAAGCGACTGCCCAAGGATATGCAGGCTTCCACCACCCATTTCCTATTAATAAGAACCCTGAATTGTGGGTAGGAAGATCAACCTTGATTCTTAAAGATGAATGGTGAAAGCTGGCCAAGCTGGCCAAGGGCACAGGCGTTCTGATCCCATCAGTTCTGACTACACAGGCTCACTGTGCACAGGTGGAGACAAACTTTGGGGGAGAGAAGAGGCTGGAAACCTTTAAGATGGTATTTTAAAATATCACCACGTGATTCCAAAAGCCGTTAAGCTGAAAATAAGGCTTTGATTCTGTTCCGGAGGTTATAATGTTACAGAACGAGGCAGCAGGCTTGCAGCTGTATGAGTACAGTTGGGTGTAGATTATTTTATATATTAAGCACATTGCTGGAAACCTTGAAATTGCATTTCACCTAATATATTTTATGCTGCTCCATCTCTCTTGATGTTTTTCAGAAAATGCTGCTGTGGCACTCCCTGCCGTCCACATCGCTGGGAGAGGATGAATCCAGGAGCTGTGGGCTTTCCAGCCTTTCAGCCACTGTCAACACCTCTTAAATAACCAGTGGTAAACTGCTTGTCAGGATGATGGAGGGCCACTTGTTCCCCATTTCCTTTTCCAGGGCACAAACTCTCACTTCACTGCCAGGCTGGCAGGTCCCTTTGTGCAGGCATCATATAGGCTATAAACCCAGTGGTGTCCTCCCTGTTTTAAATGGAGGGTTGCTGGTGGTGGAGGAGGATAGAAAGTAACACACTTGTGTGTGTGTGTGAATGTGTGCGTAAGATTACAGGGGGCTTGTATGTTAGAGAAAATTCTTTTTGGATGGGGCAGTGCTGGGGGCAAAGGTACTCCTACTATGAACAATGTCTGTGAAGCAGTGAAAATCAGAGGCTCCTATCAAGTGTTGAAAATTACTGCCCAACAAGTGGGACGTGAAGGCAGATAAGTACGGAAAACCCTGAAGGAGAATTCCATAAGGCTGTTGCTGAATCAGGACGCTGAGAGAAGGGACACGGAACTGGCTTGCGAGGGAGAGGGCTACGAAAAGCCCAGGAAAGCGGGAGGCAGATGCGCAGTGAACCGGGGGTGGAGAGCTGCGCGGAAAACAGACGTCTGGGAACGCCTCAAGCACTGGGCGAGAAACAGACAGCCGGAAGGAGGACCTAACGCGAGCCCAAACCAAACAAAACAGAAAACTCCAGAATAACCTTCCTCTAGGAAACATAAATATAGCCAAGAGGTTAATTATGGCAGAGTGTGACTCAGGAATGGAAGGTGGAAACAGAAGGCTTCAGAATCCCTGCAGCAGAGCACGAGGGAAGATCTCAGCTCACCAGAGGGAACCCTCGTGCACTGTGGGTGGGAGTGTAGACTTGTACAGCCACTAAGGAAAACAGGATGGACGTTCCTCACAAAGCTACGAATAGAATTACCATCTGATCCAGCAATCTCTCTTCTGCATATTTATCCAAAAAATAGAAAGACACTAATTCGAAAGGATACATCCACCCCTAGGTTCATTGCAGCATTCTTTACAACAGCCAAGATATGGAAACAACCTAAGTGCTTATCAATAGATGAATGGATAAAGAAGATGTGGTATGTGTACACACACACACACACACACACACACACACACACACACAAAATGGAATATTAGTCACAAAAAAATGAAATCTTGCCATTTGTGACAACGTGGATGCCTGGACCTTGAGGGCATGACGCTAAGTGAAGTAATTCAGACGGAGAAAGGCAAACACGGTATGACTTCACTCGTATGATACAACAATGTTTTTTTTTTTGGCCGCGTTGTGCAGTTTGTGGGATCTTAATTCCCTGACCAGGGATTGAACCCAGGCCTTTGGCAGTGAAAACACAAGAGTCTTACCAACTGGACCAGCAGGGAATTCCCCTAACTCAGATGATATAAAAAAACCAAATAAATGACCAAACCAAACCAAACATGTAGATATAGAGAACAGAGTAGTGGTTACCAGAAGGGCAGGAGGTGGGGAGGACAAAGCGGGGAAACGGCATCAACTATGTATGGTGACGGATGTCACGTAAGTTTTTGTTGGCGAGGACGCTGTCGTGTGTACAGAAGTAGAAGCAGAATGTTGTACACATGAAACATATAATGTTGTAAAGCAATGTTACCTCAATAAAGAGTAAAGAAGCTGCTCGTTAAAGGGAACCAGAGTCACGCTTGCAAGGACTTGTCTCTGTTTCACATCCTGGTGCTTCTGTGGTGGCAGAAGGGGAACTCAATGTTTTAAATTGGATCATGCACTAAATTTGGAAAGGTCTTAAATCTATACCCATATTGGCAGAAAAACTCATGTGTTCATTAGCAGTGCCACCGTACAAGAACACTGCCCTCATTGGTGATGAAGACAGTAGCATAAGAGGACACAACTGAGGAGAGGAACGGGATCCACTGGCTAAGCATCACTGCCCCCAGGCGACAGTGGGGAAGAGGGCGTTAACACACCTCCCAGGGATGGGCTGCTGAGTCGCGTGGTGTCGTGTTCCTTACTGGTTCCTTCATTAGAACTTGACACACGTGTAAAAGGAAAACCTGCCTCACACACTTGCGAGGCACAACTGCACACGTCACTGTATTTAATACCACAAAGTAGGCATTGCTCTCCCCATTTTACTTTTAAGGAAACAGACTCAAAAAGTCATGTGACTTGGCTATAAAGCGTTGGAATTGGAACTCCAATTTGGGGACTCCAAGTTCCTCGTGTTTTCTGCACCCCCATGTCCCTTCCCTTCCTTAAGTGACTGGATTGCATGTCATTTCAGAAACCTGTGGTCTTGGGCACTGGCAGGCAGAATAGGAAAAAACGAACTATGTCTCAGTGTCCCTCTGTGGTTTCTCCTTGGTTTCATTTAAAAGGTTAGGCATTTGATTTTTTGTTTAGGCATTTGATTTTGCATGAGGGAAGCGTACTGTTAAACTACCGGCCGTTATTTCGTGTGTTAATCCAGTGATTAAAGTACTTGGAAAGGAAAAACAATTACACTTACCTGTGATGTAGTCTTTCACATCATGGATTTTGCTTGCAGGGTTGTTATTCCTAAACATATACAGGTTAAAGGGAGCTGGGTCCTTCCCAATCCTTTTCCAGATTTCTATGTCAGGCGTTGTCCATCGTCCTGCCAAAATGTCATAATCCCTTTCTCCAAAGTGGATTAATTTTGTGAGTGGGTCATACAAGCCACCATGAAATCCAATCACCAGCTGAAAGTCAATGTTGGAGTCAAAATAGATTTCGCCGTATGCGGTGTACTGAATCTGTTTGAGCATAAGCCCGTTGCTGCTGAAGACAGCCAGTGGTGTCCCTGTGTTGTCTGATGCGATGTAGAATTCGTCCCCGCTGCTGATTTCCATGGCAAAAAGATGTCCTTGGAGATCGTAATAGAGGGAGGTGATCTCTGAACTCGAATGGTTGTAGACGTGAGTAATCCTGGTGGGATAAGTGAGGTCCGCGTAAAAAAACTGCAGGTGCTGTCCCAGACTGGTCTTGCTAGACACACGCCTTCCCAGGCCGTCGTAACGATAGATCACTGTCCAGCCGCTGCCTTTACTGTACACTCGGGTCAGAAGCCCCTTGGAGCTGTACTCAAAGATCTCTGTGCCTCTCTGACGCAGGAAACCATCTTCGTCCAACCGGTACTGAACATCACCCAGTCGGGTGATCCTGTCCCGCAGGTCATAGCGAAGAGGCGTCAGGCGTGCGCTGTTACTCGGGTTCAGTAAATGGAGGTTTCCGTTCAGGTCGTAGTTGTAGCGCCACATGATTTTTTCATTCAGATAAACTGTCTGGAGCTGTCCGTCAACATCATACTCATAAGCGTATTTGGTAGTGTTGGCGAAGGGCCCTATTTTAATCTCTCTCTTGGTTACCCGACCCATGTTATCATACTGAATTGTAATCCAGTACATGAGTGACCTGAAGATCTCATACTGAATTTCCTTGATGCGGCCGTGAGCATCAAAGTGCTTCGTGTAAGTCATTACAGCTGTGGAAATGATCTGGTTAATATCATAATATATAACTCCAAATTTTCCAAACTGCTCCACTTTTCCGGAAATGTCATCGAACTGATAGAGGTCAATGGGCAGCGGAGTTTCATTGATGACACCCTGCATGCTGGTCACCCGAAAGCTGTTGTCGTAGCTGTAGTCGAACCTCGCGTTCACCATCCCATCTTCACTGAAGCGGAAGATCTGCCTGTCGACGAGAGGCCCAATTTGCCTGTATCTGATGGTGCAAATGAAACCGTCGCTCTGGAGGTTTACCGTCTTGAGGACGCCTGCCGATTCATCGTAGGTAAAGCTGACTCTCGTGCTATCGTATAAGATCTCTGAGAGCCTGGTCTGCCTCCTGTACTTGAATAAGACCCTCCGACTCGTACCCAGGAAGGCCGTCTGGAGAAGCAGCCCCCCCTCGTTGTAGTCCGTGATGACGGAGGCGTTGCTCTCCGGGGGGTTGTATATGTTACGGTAATAGCCGATGGAGCGGATGGTCTGCATCGTGTGGCGAGCCACGCTGGGCATGGTGATGGCCGACAGCTGGTCCCACATGTCGTACTCGAAGATGTACTGCCGCTGGCTATGCAGCAGAAGCACCATGGACTGCAAAGAGAGGACACACCGTTAGCCGGCACTCGCGAACGGCGGAGGGGAGCAAAAGCAGAGGTAGTGACCACAAACGCGCAAAACACTCCACTTGAGAGAGTGGTTTTCATTCCAACTGGGTCTCCTCGACTTTCCACGTCGCTACCGATTTCCTGCCTGATTTGCCTGGATGCTTAATCGTGAGGGGTTCTGCAGTGAGTGTCTCAGGTCTCAGGACCGTACCTTTTTTTTTTTTTCCCAGGCATTCATAGCCAAGCAGAAGATTGTCCATGGAGTCCGGTAAGTCGTAATACGGGCGCGAGCAAAGCTGCTTCAGAGACAGCATTTCAAGGGGAAAACAGCATATGGGAAGTGCAGTCCTGTCCATAATTAGCAATTATTTAGTAAGGCGGCTTTTCCCCCTCACTTGATTGAAGAACCACTCAAATCGTGTTTTAATTTCCAGGGCATTTGGGGAAGGAGCAAAGCATTCAAAACATTACTTTATAAAGAAGAAACATAGGGTTTCCCTGGTGGCGCAATGGTTACGAATCTGCCTGCCAATGCAGGGGACACGGGTTCGAGCCTTGGTCCGGGAAGATCCCACATGCCACGGAGCAACTAAGCCCGTGCGTCACGGCTACTGAGCCTGAGCTCTAGAGCCCGTGAGCCACAACTACTAAGCCCGCGTGCTACAACTACTGAAGCCCACGTGCCTAGAGCCCGTGCTCTGTGCCCCGCAACGAAGAGTAGCCCCCACTTGCCGCAACTAGAGAAAGCCCGCATACAGCAACGAAGACCCAACGCAGCCAAAAATAAAATAAATTTATTAAAAATAAATAAAGAAGAAAGATAAAATTAGCCCAGAATGGATCATGGGTACCTAAAGCATCAACAGCAACAAACACTGCTACAAACACATCACTCGGTGAATGAGAGCTGTCAATGCCCTTATTAGGAATACGGATCCAGATATTCTGCTTGTCTGCAGATTCTTAAATGGCATCTGTAATGACAGGAACATCTGAATTCTGAAATTTCCTTTTGTGAGAACCAAATCAGACTTGTACCTCAGGTGCGGGGAGGATGGTTCCTGGGCTACAGACTTGCTTTGGTGCTAAATTATAAGGTGAATAGATAGATAAATAAAAATAAGCTCTGGGGCTTCCCTGGTGGCGCAATGGTGGAGAGCCCGCCTGCCGATGCAGGGGACACGGGTTCGTGCCCCGATCCGGGAAGATCCCACATGCCGCGGAGCGGCTGGGCCCGTGAGCCATGGCCGCTGGGCCTGCGCGTCCAGAGCCTGTGCTCCGCAACGGGAGAGGCCACAACAGTGAGAGGCCCGCGTACCCCCAAAAAAATAAAATAAAAAAATAAGCTCTGCATATTTGGCAAGTAATTGCAGAAAGACAAAAGACAATGTATCAGGCCAACGCGAGACAACGCCAACCTGGAGGCTGGTTAGGTAGCTCTTGCCGTGGTGCAGTGCATGGGCGGTTCTATCCTCTGAGGAAGCCCCCTCTAAAACCTGGTAGACCGAATGGAAGGATGGCCAAACTGGGAGCTGGTTAGACTAGGAGCCCACTTCCCCACCTACCCCCCGCACCGGGACTCGCTCTTTGCTTTTGACATAGAAACTCATAACCCCGTGTCCAAGGCTCATTCTTTGCTCCTTTTTTTTTTATGCGGGCCTCTCACTGTTGTGGCCTCTCCCGTTGCGGAGCACAGGCTCCGGACGCGCAGGCCCAGCGGCCATGGCTCACGGATCCAGCCCCTCCGCGGCCTGTGGGATCCTCCCGGACCGGGGCACGAACCCGCGTCCCCTGCATCGGCAGGCGGACTCTCAACCACTGCGCCACCAGGGAAGCCCTCTTTGCTTCTTTATCGTCCACCATTTTCAGAAGCAGTTTGCCTGACTTACGCTCCTGCAGAACCTCCTGTCTGGGCACATCTAGGGGCAATTTTTGTGCGCAGACTCCACGGCAACAGTCTTGAGACTTGTTCCTGGTGGTCTGCAGCCTTCCGAGGAAGCCTGGAGCGCCGCCGAATTCACAGGCCCAGGACCCAGTGCTGCAGAGTCATTCAGAATCACAGCTCACGGCAGGTAGTAATACTCCTTACTTGGCCATGGGTAAGTTTGGGCCTAGGGTGCCTATCCTAGCGAGGAAACGGAAATAGTCTGGGTGGATTTTAGAGATTTGGGAGAGGTGGTGAGAAAGTGCTCGTTGGCTTTTCTCATCCCTGTTGATACATGGACGTGATCTCGGTCACTGCTGCTGTCATTTTGTGACAGTGGCCCTTACCAAGGACATGCCCCTTTGCTCCCTTTAAAGATTTTTCAGTCACATTATGGTCACTACTCTCAATTTTGGGGGCCTGAGAGTTTATTTTATTTATTTATTTTTGGCCTCACTGCTCGGCTCGCGGGATCTTAGCTCCTCGAGCAGGGATTAAACCCACACCCTAGCATTGGCAGTGCGGAGTCCTAACCACTGGACCGCCAGGGAATTCCCAGTCTGGGGGTTTATATTTCTGTTACTCTTCTCTGTAATGCGCTTAATTTAAATTGGGAAGAGTGTTGCAGAATGAGGTAGTGTTCCACTCCCAGCAACTTCAGGCAGGAGTTGTCTCGGGGCTTGTAGGTTGCAGGATGAGCTATTCTCCAGGTGTCGGGATTTGCTCTCAGGAAGGTAAGTGTGGAGGGGGCTTACTCTGTGCTCTCTCAACAAATAACAGCCGGAGGACTAACCATAGCGTGTGATGACGAGTCTGGAGGGAAACTGTCACCTAATGGGTCTCCTCCGTTGTCTCAGGGGTGCGTCTCTTCTAAGGAGGGCACATAGGCGGGTTTGCAAGAGGAGAAATTGGCAAGTAGGGTGGTAGCTGGAAGCACTGTAGAGTTAGCGGGCTGCCTGAAGGTGAACCCTGAACACGAACTGGTCCTCAGGAAGAGGAAGTAGCCAGGACGGCTCAGGTGCAGGGGAGAGGTAGGTCCAGAGCATCTCTGGTGGAGACACCACGGGGCGAGTGAGCGCGACAGTGACGTGCGTGAGTGTTCGGAGGACAGGGTTATTCTGTGTAACCGAGGAGGGGGCAGGCAGTGAGGCTGGGAGCTGTGTCTGTGCCTCTGCTGCCGTGTGGCCGCTGGCAGTGTGGGTGCACTGAGCTGAGAGGCACCCAAGCGCAAAACCAGTGCGAACCTGCATCTCAAAGGCAGGTGAAACCTCCCATGAATATGCTTCTTGGTGGATTCTACTTCTTCAGAAAGGAACTACAGAGGGGTGGTCTTTTCCTCTATTGTTCTTTCTTCTTTTTTTAAAAATATTTATCTTTGGCTGCTTCGGGTCTTAGTTGAGGCACATGGGATCTCTCCTTGGGGCGCGCGGGCTCAGCCGTTGTGGCGCGTGGACTTAGTTGCCCCGTGGCGTGTGGGATCTTAGTTCCCGGACCAGGGATCGAACCCGCATCCCCTGCATTAGAAGGAGGATTCTTAACCGGTGGACCACCAGGGAAGTCCCTCCTTTTTCCTTTTCCTTTCATTCTCTCTTGACCCCAGTCACTACCCGAAAGCTGGCATCTACGACCTGGCATTCTGCACACGTATAACTTGAAGTCTTGTTCGGTGTTGTGCACAGGTCTCAAGAATGGCTGCCCTTTACATGCAGAAGAAAGGGGAGAGGCCACAGAGGACCAGACGCGTGGCTTTTTAAAACACAGCCTCTTTTGGTTACTAATGCATAAGTCAGGTGTATGTGCTTTTTATGGTTATGTCGAAGCTCTGCGGGCAACAACGCAAAACTGACAGCTTTAACTGTGCGAATGCGTAAGGCTCTTTCTCAAATGAAAAAGCTCGCACGGAGATGATTTACAAATGACTAACAAGCTCAAGGTCTAATTTGTGAATGTTGTTGACGTATGAGGTTGGCAGGTGGGCGCTGTTGTGGCTTGTTTGTTCACAGCACAAATCACGTAAAAGGGTCTCGGAGAGGAGACCTTAACTGAGGAGAAACACCGTGGCTAATGCAGGAATTCATCAGCGCTCTACAGCTGTGATCTCCATGTGGGCACTCAGAATAACAAGCGGGGCTCAGTCACGTGACACTGGTCCCCCCGGAAGTGCGCTTGGGTGACTGCTGGACAATACCTGTGTTTACCCTCCGTGTGCAGGCGTACCTTTTCCAAGTACGTGTAACTCCATGTTTTCCCGTCGGCAAAAACCCGGGAAACGATTCTCCCCTGTCCGTCGTAATCTACTTTCTCGCTCGTAGTTCCCCGCTGGACGCTGGCCACTTGACCCGTGGGTGAATAGGTGACATTGACGGCCATCAGCTTGCTGCTTGGCAGCCAGAGAGTCGGATGCCCTGAGGTGTCATAGGCGATCCTCAGGAGGAACTTACGGTGGTCATCATAGATCTTTTCTGTCTTTGTTGTTCGATCAAAGTCAACTGAAAGGAGGTTTCTGCCATTAACCTGTTACCACGCAAACAAGAGGACAAAATAAATCACGCCGTTCCAGTACCAGCCCCTTATTACCCCTCAGGGTCCCCACTATTGTTTAAACACCGCTTATGATGATTGATTCTCTTTGTCAGTAAACTAATTTAGCAACTTCTTGGGCACAAGTGCAAGGCAGTAGATTAACTGCTCTTTTAAAAGGTTTCATTAAGCAGAAATACAGCCTGGCATTTGTTCAAAACCTTTTCAATTAAATTTTGTAACCTTAAGCAACTGATAAGAAAAATGCCGAAATGCATTTGCTTTCAAGTTTGCTCAGAAGATAGGAAGGTGGTAAACCTGACATCTCTGCACATTACTCAAATCCCTCCCCCGCCCTGCCCAGAAGACATTGGGAAATAATTGCTTACTAGATTAATCACGGCTACATTAAATAAAACGGTGGTAAACGTGATTCTAGCCCTTCGAGGAGCAGTTAAGAGCAGATAATGTGGAACCCACATTACTGTAAATTATTAATTAGTTGAAATAGCGGGAGGTTACAAACATGACCCTTGGTTTTGGCTACGTGCTGAAGTGTCACAATTTTTTGGAATGCCTTTTTCTTTGATAACATCTGGTTCACTGGCAAGGACTTCAGATCCTTCACTCCCACATCTACAGTCTGACCACTGTGCTTACTTTACAAATCTAGCCCCATGCTGTTGTCGTAGGGTCTCTGTGTCACGTCCAGAATCTCTGACTACATCTGGCTGTTACTGTCTGTGGTCCAGGGCACACACCAGCCAGCATCTGCTACTGTGCTGGACACGTGGCCTTGGTTAAATTCTACTTTACACATGGTCTACAGTGTTTGCAGAAGACAAGGGCCAGTCCATTCTTTGGTTTTCTACTGCACCTTTGTGGTGATGGTGGCTTGTCCATACCAAAATGCTTATTAACTGTTTGGATTGTTACAAGTTAAATGGGAAAATCTTAATTTTACTTGACCATGTCCTAGCTAGAACCTTCAAAACAGACAGTGCCAGCTGATCACTTACACACACACACACACGCACACACACACACACCCCACTTATACACACACACACACACACCACTTATACACACACACACCACTTATACACACACACACCACTTATACACACACACACACCACTTATACACACACACATATATACCCACCACTTATACACACACCCCCCCAATATATGTAAACATACATGTATGTCCATACATAATATACACGTATATTTATGTAAAATCTGGGATAAAAATTTGTGCCTTGTATCACGGCCATTAAACAAGGCCCATGAAAAAATTCTCCTTAAGCTCTATTTAAACTTTTCCAATTAGCTCTTCAGGGGGAGGACTGTGAAGTCCATGGAAGGGTAAAGATATCAGCTGAAAAGAAGTTCATGCCTAACAGGCAAAGTGGTCGGGGTCAGGGTGCCGGGGAAGCGCCCAGATGATTCACAATGAATGAGAAAGCAGAGCCCTGGATGCAAGTGAGGAGGCCTTAAGTTTTCAGTTCTGTCACTGCAGATCCAGCTGATGCAGGAAAAAGAAAAACCCCTCGAGCCATAGAGCAACTGGTATGTGTTGCTGTGGGGTGTGCACCTGTGTCGGAGGGGGCAGCCAGGAGTCCGAAAGCCCCATTTCCACACACCACAAGGTCTAGAAGCAGCGAGGCCCTGGGCTCTCAGTGAGTTTATATGATTCTGACCAGCAGCTGAAGGCTTTCCAGGCTTCTGTTTTCCCAAATGGAAATGTCTGCAGAATAGCTGCTCGGCCGTCTGTGAATGTTGTGAGACTTGATGAGTTTAGGTTTGCAGGATGCTTTGTGTACCTTGGAAGGAAGCTACTAGCTTACAAGGACGTATTTTGAAGTCTGAAGTTTTACAGATGTGATTTGATATCAAAGAGCTCAATACTGAACTGGCAGAATCCAGCTCTTCAGCTTCCATCTGCACACTTGTGATGCCTTAAGGAAGAGGCTTTGCACAATTTAAATGGTTTCCTGGGGCTCTTGTTTTTCTCACACTGTGATTTAAAAACCAAAACAAAACAACAGAGCGTTTAGGTCTGCCCTCCTTTTTCCGTCCTCAGGTTATTCCAGGCTACGAATAGCCAAGCGAGGCCGCCTGTGTAGTTAGTTGCCATGGACGGCAGCCCGCAGTCGCACCCCATCTGTTTGCGTTTTACTTGTATTCATTTTAATTTGTATCTCGAGTCTTTATTGCCTTCCTGAACCCTCCTTTGTCTCTGCAGAATTTCCTACGGGTAGAGTACAGGGAATCTGCTCTGCAGATCCAGTATGGCTGCTTGGTCAGGAAGGGAGAAGGGCCAGAGGCAGGCCTGGGACCCCTTCTTCGCATGCCTGCGCCCACCACCGGGCTTCTGATTTGTCGCTCTGGTTTGGGACTCTGGCTGCACAACACCAAAGCGTCCAGGAGAACATCTAACGTGCCACATCACGCATGTCACCATATGGAAACATCTAGAAGCACCGCGAGACCAAACATCTGGATAGCAGTTAACATTTTTCTTTTTATCCAGACAAATGCCTTTCTTGTGTCCTCCAACTGAAGAAATGAGGAAAGAATTAGAATGTGGCTGTGTTTTTCTCCACGTTCACAACACAAGCCAAGGTTTTAACTGTTCTTACTGTTTCCAGACACCAGCCACTGTTATTCAATAGGTAACATTTCAGAAGATACTAACAGATGTTTTGTTTTTTTCCATCCCTCTCAAACCTGCCTGCACGTTCTCCTTTGGGTGTTGCAGACAAAATGCACAAGTCAAGGGACATTTCCATCTGGAACACAGTCTGCTTAACTGCACCTGTATGAAATCACAACTATTTTGCAAACTTTTTTTTGACAGTCATAGAGGACCAGCATTGTTGCCCCAGTGGCCTTTTAATAAATATTTTTAACATAAAAAAATATCAAGTTACATTGAGTAGTTCACCTAAGATGAAAAACCTTCTATCAGATCGTTACGATACCTCCAGCTACATAAAAATGAATCCAAATGTTGTGTCTGGATAAAAGCTCACCATGAATTCCTTTGTGATATACAGCGTTTCTTTTTTTTTTTTTTTGCGGTACGCGGGCCTCTCACTGTTGTGGCCTCTCCCGTTGCGGAGCACAGGCTCCGGACGCGCAGGCTCAGCGGCCATGGCTCACGGGCCCAGCCGCTCCGCGGCATGTGGGATCCTCCCGGACCGGGGCGCGAACCCGTGTCCCCTGCATCGGCAGGTGGGCTCTCAACCACTGCGCCACCAGGGAAGCCGTACAGCGTTTCTTTTAAGTAAGCATGGAAAATCCCCATGTTCAAAGATCATGTCCAGCATGCCTGCAATCAATCATAATGCCCCTTTGATATCGGGAAGTGGGTAGTTATTTTCCCTCTGTAACGCTTGAAAAACTGAGGCACAAAGAGGTTAAAACAACGTCTGTATGTTTGACGACACAAAGCACAGTCAGCCTGTATTCAGGTATCCAGACTGTTTGTGACACTATCTCAGCTCCCTGGTGTCCTTGTTAGAACATCAACTGTCTGCAGGCGGTTCTGTGTCCCCTCCACACGTCAGCAAGTGCTAACTGTTCTGCACCATCCCACTCTAGGCCCCCTGCCAGTCAGATGAAAGTGAGATACAGGACGGCACACAGACGTGATGGGCATAATAAGAGTTAAATAAGCTATCATATTTACGCATGCCTCGAAACACCCTTTCGGCCTTCAAGTTTCGAGAATTTCTTTTTCATGTAATCCACTAAATGTTTTCCTTTAAGCATCAGAATTCTGGGCAAGTTTAGAAGATGACTTTTATTATTAGGATAACATAACAATTTTTGGGAATTGATCAAAGGCTGGTTCTAAAGTCCAACACTGACAAAAATTAGGACTGTTTACCAAATACTGTAAGACAAGGACAAGCAACTATTATGCATGTCTTTTTAAAAAAAAAATGTAGGTACAAGCGAGTAAGCTAAGGAATTGTCTCATCTTTGTTCTGTTTTCCCACATCTCTGCCATGATTGCCTCTGCTGGGTATCCCTATGTATCCAACCCCCTTTCCCTTAATGCAGTTTCACAGAAAATGCTTTCCATGTTGCTCATTTCTTGTATAATTTTTCCTTTTGTACTCCTTGGCTTTTTTTTTTTTTACTTTTTAAACCACTCCATCTAGTGTTATACCTATTATATCCATGTGATCTATTCAACTGAGTGTTAGGTTTCCTGCAGTCAAACATCTGCAAGGACGTGCTGCTATTCCTACAGCTTCTCTCTGAGGAAGATCTAGAGGCCATGAAATAACCCGATTCTAAGGCTGGCTCTTCCTCATTCTTTCATTTATTGAATAAATATTTGAGGGCCCACCCTGTGTCAGGCCATAGCTAGATTTAGGCCAGTAACTTAAAACTGAAAAGACGTTTCTGCTAGGAGATAATGAAAGGTAGGAGAGGAGACGTCCTCTGTTTCAGGAAAGGGAGGAGCAAAAACGGGCGGCTCTTCGGGCTGATTCTCTGATTCCTGATTCAGAGGCCCTGGTGGCCTCGCGTCACGCCCCTCCTTCCTCCTCTGCGCCCTAATTTGGCAGATTACAGGTCCGGTCCTCCAACGAGACGTTCACACCATTGCTTTCTCCCTAGAATTCCTCTCAGAATCCACAGCCGAGCTAGCACATCCAATCTTATCTTTTTTTTTAACATCTTTATTGGGGTATAATTGCTTTACAACGGGGTGTTAGTTTCTGCTTCATAACAAAGTGAATCAGTTATACATAAACATATGTTCCCATATCTCTCTTGAAAGTACGCAACCCTCCCTTGTGATCTTGGCACTGTCTCTATGTGAGCCATCACACGTATCAGCTGGAAATCTCCTTTCAGTGTGAACGAACAGGCCGTTTTAAATAGTGTAGCTTCTGAAATGACTTGCTGAGGCATTGTCGTTCTGGTATTTAGAAAGAAACTCACACCCATGCCTGTGTGCACTGGTCTCTTCCTCCCCAAAGGGAGGTGTTTTCTTCATTTAGAATCTGACACTGAGAATCAGAGACTTAAAATCGGCTTTTTCCTCTACTCTTCTTAATTCCTTTTTTATGTCTAGAAAATCAGTATTAAAAAGGAAAACGAAGGATGCACTTAGACTAGCTTGTCTCGAAGAACAGTGGGCCACATGTGACATGGTCAGTTTCTGGGCAAAGCATTTCCCATAATCTTTCTTGTGTTTTCGTAACAAGTGAGTTAACCAGATTTTTCCTATCCATCTGTTGTGTGGGAATAAATGCCCACTGTTTGCGCCCATGGTTCAGATTCTCTGGGTTAGGGTTACGGAATATGTAATCATGCCTTTCGTTTTTCAAGGATTTTCACATTATCTCATTTGTTCTGTAACAATTGTGTGAGACAGCGGCAGGGTAGGGCAAATTGTATTTATCCATAATACAGCTAATCTATATCGTGTCTGTGTCATAAGGTCAGGATATTATCTAGACAATATCGTATTATTGCCGTCATGATATGGATATCATCATATAGGTAAGGAAAATGAGCTTTACAGATGTTAGGATTTTCCTATAAGATCTACTATTAGTAAAAAGTGGAGCCTGATCTAGAACCCACATTTTTTGAGCACAAATGCGAGAACCTTCGTGTCTTTTGATGAAGTAAGTCCCGTGTCCAGGTACCCGTGGGACTCTGCGCGTGTGTGTCTGTGTGAGTGCGGGCACACCACACCTGCTGTAGGGGTAGCTGACTAAGACAAAGCCTGTGAACTAGCTTCCAGTTTGCAGTGACCCAAGCAAGCACGGCCCGGGGCAGCGGTCAGTGGTAGCAGCCGACAGGCACGCAGGCAGCTCAGTTCCTTGTTTCGGCAGAAGAAAAGGCCAGGGCTGGCGCTGACTCTGGTAACAGACCAAGACCCTCTGAAAGCGACCCCGGAATGAGCCTGGAGCTTGTTTTCTTCCCATCATGTTACTTGCCCCCTAATCATGCTCTTCTTTCTGAGGTTCTATTCCATCTTCTTCTGGCCCTTCTCACGGGATAACCTCCTTCCAGCCTCCCAGCTCCTATCCACCAGAACTCCTGGTGCAGGGCCCCGGAGCTAGGGCATCCAGGCTCCCATAGCCTGGGAGACGGGTGAAGTGGGAGCACAACACTGGTTTCAGAAGACCGTGCATTAGGAGTCCCAACCCCTGCCTTGCAACTGAAGAGGAATTAGAATGTAACTGTGAGTTGGACAGTCTGTATTTGAGGCACTGATTCCTTCTCACTTCATTTCTATTTCTTGGAAATAGCCAGAGACAATATGTAGTAGCTGTTTCTTACCATGAGGGCTTGTCCTGGGAAATAATGTTGGCCTGTTATAATAATAATAATTTAACCATTTTTTGGTGCTGAAAAAAGGACATGAATGGTATCCTCCATGTTTTTTGTCTCTCCTTGATTTTAAGTAACTTTTTTTTAAACAGCAAGGGAAGTAATTTTAGGAATAGTTATCCACATTTATCTGATAAATGAAAATCTGTTTGCTAATAGAAAGAATGAATCCAGTTCAGTTTATAGTGGTTTGAAGGTGGTTCCTTGTAACCTGTGTTTTAGTAGTTAATCTATGATGTCTTTACCAAACAGCTATCATAAAGCACAGCTTGCTTTCTAGATCTCGTTGGCCCACAATGTGAGATGGAGGAATAAAAACACCTAAGAAGGCAACACAGAGAACACTTTGCAGAGGTCAATTACACTAGCGTAATCAGCAATGTCATCACACTTCTCATAACAGTAACGTCAGTTTGGGTTTCCCTTCAATAGGGAGGAGGTGGCAGGGGGTTTCCGACGTTGGTCCTCTTCTAGGTGCCTAAGCTGTACTTTAAAAATATTGAGAATGCAAAGGAAGGATCCACCTTTCAAAGGCCAACCCACCTCTTTCAAGATACATATTTATGACTTGGAATACTTTTAACATTTCATCCAACTCTTACCCATCCCCATCCCATTAGGAAGCCATCACTCCTGAGTGGGTAAAGGAAAGGCGTAAGGTTGTTAGGGCAACATCAGTAAGACAAGAATCTGTCGGCCACCCAGCTAGCTGGAATTGTGCTACGTGCGCTACCCTAGTCTCCCAGGGAAGAACTGATTTTTTTTTTTAATTTAACACCTTTTTTGGAGTATAATTGCTTTACAGTGGTGTGTTAGCTTCTGCTGTATAACCAAGTGAATCAGCTATGGGAATACATATATCCCCATATCCCCTCCCTCTTGCGTCTCCCTCCCACCTTCCCTATCCCACCCCTCCAGGTGGTCACAGAGCACCGAGCTGATCTCCCTGTGCTATGCGGCTGCTTCCCACTAGCTATCTATTTTACATTTGGTAGTGTATATATGTCCATGCCACTCTCTCACTTTGTCCCAGCTAACCCTTCCCCCTCCCCATATCCTCAAGTCCATTCTCTATGGGAAGAACTGATTTTTAATCAAAGCTATATTAAGAAAACACTTTTCTCAAATAGTTTTTCTATGAGCGATCTGATGGCTTGATGGTTGGCTGTAACTCATGCTCTAAGGTAAGGTGTTACCCTGAGTGTGAACAGGAGATGAGTCCTAGGCCCGCCCTCGTGGACAGGCCACAGCATGACACGGAGGACCGGGTGGCTGTCACCTCGCTCTGACACTGACTTACCCTGAGCTTTCGACCAAAGACATTGACTTTGCCTTGGGCTTGCTCTTTTCGGAATCTCCATTCCACCAAATTCTGACCGTTTTCACCAGGAAGAGTCATGTTTCTTTTGGCAACTGTTGGGTTAGCTGTGCCGGCCAGAACGTGTGGCTCTGTCTGGTAGTGCGAATCCAGGCCACTGGCGTACAGGATTCGAAGGGAGCCGTCGTAACCAACCTGGTAGCTGTTTCTTAACTGATCTAGAAAACAAGCAGCAGAAAACACGAACTGTAGGTGTGCATTAAACACCAGATCGCTTGCGGGGTTAGAAGTGACATGAATTTCTAAAACATTGACTGGACTCCATTTATAAGGGAATGAAAAGTACTTAATGATATCCTTTTAGAAAATAACAAAACAACTTCGATTTCTGGCATCTCATGCTGTAACAGATTTGGCTGAATGTTAAAGGCAAACTTTAGGGAATTTAAAGTCCTTCTCTACTTTATTTGCCTGATGAAATAAATGAAGGTTCGACCTCCAGTAAATGTTTTGCAAAGAACCAAGTATGTGTTCTTTTCAGAAGCTGGTGTGTCTCCTCCAAGGGTTTAGAAGACATCTTCCCAATAGTCATCCCTATATCTTTTGTTGAAGATTTTTTTTAAATGATTTAATATCTGTACCTTCTATACCAAAAATATAAGGAGATATTTCCCCCTGAAATTGACTTTAAAAAAGGAAGTCGGGCTTCCCTGGTGGCGCAGTGGTTAAGAATCTGCCTACTAATGCAGGGGACACGGGTTCGAGCCCTGGTCTGGGAAGATCCCACATGCCACGGAGCAACTAAGCCCGTGCGCCACAACTACTGAGCCTGCGTGCCACAACTAATGAAGCCCGCGTGCCTTGAGCCTGTGCTCCACAACAAGGGAAGCCATCGCAATGAGAAGCCCGCGCACCGCAACGAAGAGTAGCCCCCGCTCGCCATAACTAGAGAAAGCCCACGCATAGCAACGAAGACCCAACGCAGCCAAAAACAAATAAATTAAAAAAAAAAAAAAGGAAGTCATATTTTGTACAAAACACCCTCTCATATTGTAGGCTATTGCCTCAAGTTAAAAATTTTGAATAATACAGGACCATTTGGGGAAGCAATGAATTCAAGCAATACTGATTTTAGATGACTGTAGAGAGAGATTACCTGACAGAATTGGTAAAAAAAAAAAAGAGTCAGAGAAGCTTAACTCAGACTTAGCAATGAGTCTTAGAGCAATGACCTCACAGTTGCAATTGTCATTGTAAACAGGCCTTTTCAAGATTACATCAAAAAGGAATACGGTGGGAGGGTCCATCATGGAGTTATTGGACACATATACCTACAGACTGAATGAAAAAACGGAAAGCTGAGCTATTACACATATGGGCACACAACCCCCAGTGATGGCATGAGACGCGATTCGAATGCTGCATCGTGCACGGATTCGGAAAGCTCGGCCTGCTGGCCTTCCACGGCAGTGATGATGAGGCCTAAGGGCCTTTAGATGCAAGCGAAGAGCGGGAATTAACGTGTTTTATTAAATGGGAAAGAAAAAAAACCGTCATTTCTAGGTTAACAGATTGTTTTAGATGTTATGTGATTTTATATACGTATATATCACTAAATAAACACTACACGTAGACATTAGACCATCCCATCGATATCTCTAGGGGTTTATATTTCCACCTTCTCTTTCCTGGTTCATCTTATAAAATGCGGGTTGCCACTTTCTACCCGGTGCCAGTGGTATTTTATTTTTTAAAGAGTTTTTTTTTGGTGTGGACTATTTTTAAAGTCTTTATTGAACTTGTTACAATATTGCTTCTGTTTTATGTTTTGGTTTTTTGGCCCCAAGGCATGTGGGATCTTAGCTCCCCGACCAGGGATCGAACCCGCACCCCCTACATTGGAAGGTGAAGTCTTAACCACTGGACCGCCAGGGAAGCCCCACCAGTAGTATTTTAAACTGGGCCATTGAAAGCTCTGCTTTCGTGCTTACCTTGAACCACGGTGTAGAATGAGTCGATGGAGGACAGGTTTGAAGTGATGCTGACACCTTCTTCCCGGCTGGATGACTCAAGGTCCACTGTGATAGCCTTGTCCATGTCTCCATGGAGGTTTGTGACCACTCCGGTTGGAAACGTCACATTTGTCAGACGACCTTCACTGTCATAGCTGAATAAAAGAGGCATGAACTCGGCATTAAATAGGAAAGTTCTTCTTACTCATGAGAGCGTCTGCAGCAACAGCAGCTGCACACATTTGGAAGAATATTTGTCTGTGTGCATGAGCTGTGCAGTGAGGACTTCAAACACGCTTTGAAGTGATCGGAAGCCTGTTGAACACAGAGAAGCCTCACCTGCGAGGGCAAGAGTAAACAGAGCAGCTCCCCTCCCCAGCACGTTATTCTCTCAAGTGTGACCACATTCCTCCTGCACATCTAATTTGCTGTTTCAAAGGGAACATGTTTGCTGATATTAAATTTCTTAGTATTCCTCCATATTTTCTATAAAGTAGATTTAATTCACTGTTATATCCTTTTTGAAAGTTTTACTAACTTATGCCCTCTATGGCAGTGCAATATGGAAAAATATATATATAATTTTGTAAAGCAGTGTATGTACATGCATGTATTTGCATATGTAAAGATATTCCTTTGGTATCCTGAGACATCTTCAACAAATTAATATAATAAGGCCTTTTCTAAAGACTTTATTTCTCAGTGATTGACCTACTTTATAATGGTAAATTGGGACTTAATGTTGGCGGGGTGGAGATAATCTATCTTGTCTATACTCATGTTGTAGGAGTGGGTGATATCTTGAATGATGATTTATCATGTTTACTGAAATGAGATGTAATATTTCCTGACATTTAATGACTATTTGCTTTTTTATGATACCCTCACTTTTTTTTTTAGCATATAAGAGGCACCTATAATTTAAGTGTTAGGATATATTTAAAAAGCTATCTTATTATCATAAATATGCATTACAGATACAACATTTTACTAAAAAATTGATTTTGGGGGTGACTTTTCTATTGGTGGCAGCACCAGAGAAAATTTCAAAAATGACAAGGTGGTTTGAAGAAAGGGAATAAAATGTAAATTCTGGATGAAAAATCAGGGACTTCCTTGGGACAAAAAATATACTTAAGATTGGATTTCATATTAATACTAAGGCTGCTTCATCAATAAAAGGTCTAAGTGAAATGGAGACCTGAACCATACCCTACTTAAAATAAGCCCAGATGCAGAACTAGGAGAGAAAGAGTCTTATTAGCGAAAGACAGAAGCTACCAGAGGAGGAAAAACAGTGAAGAGGACCCTAATAACGGGTGTAAACGTGGGGCAACAAGGGAATAAGGGGTAGAAAAAAGGACTTAAATGATACTTTGGAATAGAAGGAGAGAGGGCTTCTAGACTGTAAAAATTAGCTTTGAAAAATGTGGTTACAGGAACTAGGAGCAGACTCTAGAAGGCCAATGTCATGGCGGAGCTAGGAAGGCAGAAGGGAGGAAGGAGACGGATGTCTGTTCAGGGCCCGTTACTTCAGTGGGGACAGCATCACTCAGATCATGGGCTTGCCTGACTTGATCTGACAACTCGCCCTGCTGCTTCGCCAGCAGCAGAAACGGGCACTCAGGAGAAAGAGGCGGGCGACGGATGGAGAAAGAGAGAGAGAGAGAGAGAGAGAGAGAGAGAGAGAGAGAGAGAGAGAGAGAATGTGCCGTTGAGTGTAATCATTGTTTGGACCCATAAAAGGCAGAGCTGAAGTGAAAGAGCAGACTCCCTTCCCTCTCCAGCAACCCAAATGCCCCCAGCAGATTAAGACATCAGTGGAAGAAACCAAAACTGCTTTTTTGAAGAAGTTATTACTCTTGAAACAAACAAGCATAGGTTTATTTATGCAGCAAAGCAGAGTTACAGAATTACTGACCAAACCAGCTTAAAGTGCAATCTTAACCTGGACATAATTCTTGCAGCGCGTTACATTTCTCATAGGATACGATGAAAAATAAGCTATTGTGTTTTAAAGAAATGAACACCCTAAGATAAGTAAGTACTAGGGATGTAATGTACAACGTGATAAATAGAATTAACACTGCTGTCAGTTATATATAAAAGTTGTAAAGAGAGAAAAATCCCAAGAGTTCTCATCACAAGCAAAACATGTGTATTTTCTCGTTCTTTAATGTTGTATCTGTAGGAGATGATGGACGTTCACTAAACTTATTGTGATAATCCTTTCATGAGGTATGGAAGTCCCATCACTATGCTGTACACCTTAAACTTACACAGTGCTGTCTGTCCATTATATCTCAATAACACTGGAAGAAAAAAGAAGAAGCTGTAGAAAAATTGAAAAAATAAACTAACATCCTTTGGAATGCTCCTACGTAAAAGGCAGTTCAGTGCTGCACTATGCCCCCACCCCCTTCCCATTTTACAGGTGGAAAAACGAAAATGTGATGTGGTCAGGTGATTTGATCTGGCTCTCTTTGCATCTCACGATGGGGCCATAACTGGAACTTTCATGCACTGGACCCAGGTCCCTTAGCCCTTCTGTAAATCACAGGGCTTGACTTGAAGTGGAGAATGGTAGCTTTATACAGGTGATGCCACCTGCCAGCACTCTGCTGATTCATTCTTGCTGCTGTCACTCACCTGCCCTTTATCAACCCCTTTGCTGGTTTATGTTTTCTAGCTCCGTTCAATCTAAAGCAGGTCTGTCACCTTTCTCCTGCAGAAAGCACTTCCCCAAGCTTTGCCTCTGCTCTTTCGCTGGCCTACCCCACATTCCCTGTCCTGCTGGGCAGGCATTTCCTATCACAGGATGCTGAGCGCATGGCCAGAGAGCATCGGATGCTGCACATTCAGACGCTAACCTATTAGCCTTTGGTTCTTTGGAAAATAAAAGTACGAGCAGCCTTTGTAGGCAGTGCAGTTAGAATGACAGAGGGTTAAGCGGGCATCTTAGTGGCCCAGCTTCACAGTTTAGCCCTGGAAGTCCTCAATTTGTGCCTTC
The DNA here is from genome assembly GCF_011762595.2 of Tursiops truncatus. Lineage (NCBI taxonomy): Eukaryota > Metazoa > Chordata > Mammalia > Artiodactyla > Delphinidae > Tursiops > Tursiops truncatus. The sequence continues at coordinate 207,514 of NC_047054.1, forward strand.
AGATGAGTGGCTGCATCTACGTTAAGGCACTAAAAGGGCTGAAGGGCTCGCACAGGGCCGGCCAGGAAAGCTGCTATTTCGGAAGGGCCCTCAGAGCATCTACCCCGCCAGTCACCTACCAGTTTCTGAATGAGCTTTGTGGGCTAGTCACGGTGCGAGGGGATCGTGGGTACACAGAGCATCAGAAGTCTGGTGGTCCAGAGTCCCCCACCCTCTGAGGGCAGGTGATGGAGCGATCATGCTGGAGCAGAGCAGGGAAGGGCCACGTCAAGGTGGGGACCTAAGCTGGGCCTTAAAATCGATGCGGATTTATACAGGTGAGTAAGGAAGGCACAGGACACATTCCAGCCAGGAAGACAGCCAGGGAGAGGGTGCAGAGGACTGAGGACGGACGGGCTGTGAGGTCAGGGAGCAGAAGAGCCCACTGAAGCGGAGGGTCCGCTTAGGGTCCCTGATATGGTAGAGGGAGGCTCATCACTGGGGACTGTGACGAAGGTTTTAAAGGGAAGCAAGGAGCCCAGGGGCGGGGCGCCACGTCAAGCAGGGAATCCTTCCCAGACTTGCCGATTTCACAAACCAGTACAAAAAATAAAACTGGGGCCCAACAGAGAGTTTTTAAATAAAAACTCCTCACCTCTAACTAGCATCATTTCATAAAGAAAGGCCATTACTCATGCCACAGATAGAAAGGACCTAACTTCAGGGTGAAGGTTCTTGACAAGGACCAGTAAAGCTTTATGAAAACGTTCTCCCCATCATTATTTATTTTTTCCATTTCACTGTGGATCTGTGAAAACTTCTGCACAGATTCGCATCTATGACAACAGAAATGCAACAAGATGGATGGCAGCCATTAGAATTGCCAGGGGATGCCGGATAAGGGAGGGGCCAAGATGCCTTTCAGACGTGGCAGGCGATCCCTTCTCTGGCAAAAGCAGAAAAACAACGCAGCAGCCGATGTTTGCCTGTCCTCTGAAAAGCTTTGATCCCGGGTGCTAACAGGGGCCTTCCCATCAAACACACGCCTCTGGACATACTCTCTGCTTCCGCACAGCTTCGCGGCTCTACAGAATGCTGCTTGGCCTCGCTGGTGAACCAGGCCTGCCCAGCTTGTAGATCTGAGACATGGTTTTCTTTTATGAGCTTCTTGAATTTACAGTGCGATAGGCTCCAGGGAATCTGACTAGAACATCAACTTGATGCCCCCCTTTCCACTCATCCGGTCGCAGCTGCACGGCTTCAAGTTCATCGCACAGCACATTCTTCTTTACTCCCGGTTGACCCCTCTTGACAAAGGCCCCTTTTGCTGGAAAAGGCAAATCCCTCAGGCTCCCCACGACCTTTGTGATGCTCTTCACTGATGTTTCTCTGTTTGTTCGTCTTTAATTTTGATTTTGCGTTTTTTTGCCTATACTTGCTGTTTTAGCCTTTGTGGTATATTTTTAAATCTCTTTTTACGTTTCCTAAACAGCGGGATTATCGACAAATGCCCCGGAAAGCCAGAGCCTCAGACCTTCTCAGTTGAAGACGCTGATTCCGTTCTGACGTGAAATTTTCTCTCTCGCTTCCCTTTACAGAGAGAAGTTCCCAACTCTTTACTTTTCCTTCACAATGTCTCTCACATATCTTCCCACTCCCACAGCCACCCTAGATTTCAAAAGCTGGTCTTGTCGCCTCTCCCCATACTCACGGCTACCAAATCCATCTTCCGAAACCCACCCCGAGTACCACGCTTCTCTGCTTAAACATCTTCTAGTGGTTCCTCAACGGAGAGAAACACTGACTGAGACTGTCACCAACCAAGGTCAATAGACTATTGATACCGCAAATGTATTCAGGTAGAAACAAAGTTCTTGGAAACTTTTTTTTTGCAAGTGGTCTAAAACATCAGAACAAAACTAATTTATTATAGTTCTGTCTTCATTATACACCACGTGTTGGTGAGTTAGACACTTTTAAAAGTGTCTACTAAAGATAAAAAGAATAAGGTAACAATTAACATGTAGTTTGTTGCATTAAAAAATCTGATATACTTATTTCTGTTGTCTGTTAGCTTGTTCTAAGCCTTTTAACTCTTACCCAGAAAAAGTCTTGTTCAAAAGCAAACATTCAATTCAGTTGATACATTACAGTAGAGTCAACTAACATCATTCAACAAAGGTAACAAGTTTTCTTTAAAACTCAACAGGATTATCTGTTGTCTTCAGTGCTTCCCCATAACATGGCTTCTTCTTTTTTTTTTTTGGCCTCCCCGCGCGCCATGCGGGATCTTAGTTCCCCGACCAGGGATCGAACCCGAGCCCCCTGCGGTGGAAGCGCTGAGTCTTAACCACTGGACTGCCAGGGAAGTCCCATGTCTTCTTTAATCAAATGTTTCATTTCTAAAATTACCTTCTGTTTTGAGAAAAATCTGTGTCCATGAGAGCAGGGCTTTAGAGAAGAAAGCAAACCAGCGAAGAGAGGCAGCCGTCGCCCTGAGAGGGGCGGCTCTTTTGAGTGGGCTGCCCTGTCCCCCTTGCCTTGCGATTCAGCCGCACGCTGAACTGGTCTCAAAGGTGAGACAAATGTATGTATTTACTCCTAAAATGTTGGCGATGCTCCTCTCCCAGACCTTTATTCTCCTCACCTGTAGAGGAATGGACACCAGCCAGCTAAACGCATGTGTCACCTCTGACTGGTTTCTCTAGTCCAGATCAGCCTGTCTTGAGAAGCTGAGACACCAGGAGGTGTTGGTCTGGAAGGGAGCCAGTCATGGCTGGCTCTTCCGCGTCTTCCCCAGGGCCACCCGGAATAAGCTGCTGAGTGGGGCTGCATCCGTGTGCTTTTAGACTTGAGTCCCAGTAAGCATTCCCAGGAAAGACGTAATCAACCTGTCTTTCCCCCACTGTCCCCCCGACACAGAGGGAGAATCTTTTCTCCCATCTATCGGAGTTCCTTTAATCCAATGTCCTTTCACTGTTTAACAGCTGCAAAACCAAAAAAAAAAACCCCCAAACAAAATCCGCCCCCAACCTTGCCATCTGTACGGCAATACTTTTTTCACAGTGCTAACCCGTAATAGCTTCTTATCCGTCATTGTGGTAAAGCAGAACAAAATCAACCTCATCATAACACAAACATATGCACAAAGCGCTCCTGGGTCTGCAGGCCTGGTGAAGGACGTGCGCAAACGGCAAAACCAGAACAGAACCCGACTTAAGCTTCTCGCGGTGGACTGTCTGGAACCCTAATAGCAACAATGCGATTTGTAACACTCTTATCAAAAGAATTTACGTGTAAGCATTCTGGGAACGAAACTGAGGTTTGTATATTTTAACAGCGATCTCACAGGCAAATCATAATTTCTTTGAATTCAGGAGCAATGTTGTCAGTTAGAAATCCTCAAAAAATCAGGTTCTGAAGAGAAAATGCAAAATGCTTCCATCATCAAGGGAAGTAGAGCAATCAACCAACCCTTAAATCATTGGTTCACCTGGTACTTAGCTGTCTGCTACCTACACATTACCAGAACTAACGGGGAAGATGCAAAGTAAGAAAGACAAAAGAAGGTATTATTTTACATGATGTTTGTGTCCAGGGCTAAGAGGATCCTGATGAGAACGGGTGGAACTGCAAGGGTGGGAGCGGAAAGAGGGGTTAACACACACATTTCTCTGCTGCTGTTGCATTTTATTCAGAGGTCTTGCGATGGGGCAAAATTCTGGCCATTGCTTTGCTTCATAAACCCGGAAAGGGCAGCGGCCTACAGTCAAGCCACTATCCTGTTTGGCAACACCCAGATAACATGAGTTCAGAAGACCACAGACACCCAGACAACACGAGTTCAGAAGACCACAGACACCCAGACAACATGAGTTCAGAAGACCACAGACACCCAGATAACATGAGTTCAGAAGACCACAGACACCCAGATAACATGAGTTCAGAAGACCACAGACACCCAGATAACATGAGTTCAGAAGACCACAGACACCCAGACAACATGAGTTCAGAAGACCACAGACACCCAGATAACATGAGTTCAGAAGACCACGGACACCCGGACAACACGAGTTCAGAAGACCACAGACACGCAGACAACATGAGTTCAGAAGACCACAGACACCCAGACAACATGAGTTCAGAAGACCACAGACACCCAGATAACATGAGTTCAGAAGACCACGGACACCCGGACAACACGAGTTCAGAAGACCACAGACACCCAGACAACACGAGTTCAGAAGACCACAGACAAAGGCAGATCTTTGCTTTCTCACCTCTGGTCCCGCCCTTACTTTGAACATCGAGCCTAGTGACAGATGGTCGTGGATAGGACATTTTTCATTATTTTCGATATTTTTCAAAGATCGAATTCAAGAAAAGTGGCCCAATGCCTCTTTCCTTCCGTGGTCATCACCATATCAGGGAGAGCTGATGAAGTGATGATGACCAGCCCTGAAATTCACAGGCCTGAGACAAAGGGATCCGAGTCAGGACATTCCAGAATTAGCTCCCTTTGTGGATTGAAAGACTGTGGGTGAGCCCTCATTAACACAGGATCTTAGTCAAACCATTTAGAAAAGGTTTATTGACTACGGAAGGCTGAAACGAGTGGGACACGTCTTATTTGTTTAGATAACAGGTCTTGGCCAGGCCTTGAAATGTAGACTTGCTGGAGAGGGGATGTCAGGGAAATTTTTGTTCCAAAGAATCTGTCAGACAGAACTGTGCATGCCCTCGTCCTCCCTGATTGATTCCATGGGGCCCGGGAGCGCTCAGAGGACAAACCCATCCTTCTCCGGAGCGCTCCTCGTTGTATCCTGGCCACTCACTGAGACCCACCCAGGAAATGGCTGTGCAGTGAGTGAGGACAAGGTGGATTTGAAAGACTTATGGTAAAGCTGGAAAGGTTAAAATAAAAGTACGAAGCCCATTTGGAAAGAGAAATGTTATTATTGTAAATTGCTATGACTACCAGCGGCACAATAGATACCAGGTTTGGCTGAAACGCCACACTATTTTAGCAAAAGAAATCTGGTAACTTCTTAAACGTTGTTTCTTTAGGAATCAGCCTTGACAGGGACCTAGGAAAAGTTGGGGAGAAATGGCAGAATCACGCATTTTCTTAGAGCAGGCAAGAATTTTTAATTACTAAGAAGCCTTGCATTTCGCAGGTGAGGGCACAGAATTTTAGAGGGGCGCCGTGCCTTGCGCGGACCCACAGGTGGAGTAAGTGACAAAGTCAGGCTGGAGCCCAGGTTCTCAGTTTCCACACCGAATGCCTTTTCCCAATCAGCTTACGCTGCTTCTCAGAAAAGACGGCAAATAGAGAACAGAGAGAAAGAGGCATCAAGGTACGAATGGGACGTCAATGATTTGGAAATAAGGAGGGACTGGGAGGACAAACAATAGATGTAGTGGGGAGACTGGGAATCTAAGATGAACAACACTTAGACTAAAATGCCGTCTATTCACAAGCTTTATGAGAGAGTGGATATCGTGGAAAGTGTGAGGATGGAGGGAAAGCAGAGGGATGGTCAGACGTAGGCAGTTAAGGAACAAGAGGGAGCAAAGAGGGGACAAATACAGAAGGGGAGGTAACACACAAGGCGAGGCCCAGATCTGATGGCATCAGTAATCGGGGGGATGGCGTCCAGTAGCAGAAAAGGCGACCCTGAAGTGTGAACACTCGTACTGTCTCCGTTGTTGAGCCATAGGAAACCCTAGTCTGTAAATTCATATATTCACACGTTTCCTCCCAGCTAGATCTCATTCACACCTGGGGCTCAGCTCTTTCCATGGGCCCCATGCCCACGTCTCTAGAATTGACTTGCCCTGAGTTCTCACTGGCTGTTTCCGAACACATGCTGGGCTGGAATGGACTACGGTCCCCTCAAAGCCATAGTTTCCAAATCAGAGCTCATCTGTTTCTACCAACCTGCGTCCTCCCTGTATTTCCTGCCCACTTGGTCGCTAGGTCAGCAGATTCTCTTTTCCCTCTCCTCTTGCATTCAGTCACCATGTTATATTTCATTTCCTAATGACGAACCACCTCCTTCTCTGCAATTTCAGTGCCCGTCTGTGGGTCAGGCCTTCACCTCCCAACTGGATTTACTGTCTCCTAACTCCTCTCTCCCCCTTTTCTCAGCCTCCTACTTTTCTACATTCAGTCCATCCTTATATTGTCCCCAGATGGACCACGTTGCCTTCCTGGTAATCTCCTTCATGGGAAGCCTGTCCACCCAGGATCACCAGGTGGTCAGGTTTAGCCCTGCTTGATGGAAACTGTGATCTCCACCCACCTTCTTTTTCCTGCTTTCACACATGCTCTGCGCTCTTGTCATTCTGAGCTGCACATTCTTTCTAAAACCTACCACGCTCTGCCTCCAAGGAAATGCTCTCCTCTGGCCTGGACACCCCACCTCGGCCTGCTCACCTTGCTTCGTACCTTTAGGGCTCTCACTTTAAGAACCTCAGATTATATATGGAATCTAAAAAAAAAAATGGTTCTCATGAACCTAGGGGCAGGACAGGAATAAAGACGCAGACGTAGAGAATGGACTTGAGGACACGGCAGGGAGGGAGAAGCTGGGACGAAGTGAGAGAGAGGCATGGACATATATACATTACCAAATGTAAAACAGATAGCTAGTGGGAAGCAGCCGCATAGCACAGGGAGATCAGCTCGGTGCTTTGTGACCACCTAGAGGGTGGGATAGGGAGGGTGGGAGGGAGACGCAAGAGGGAGGGCATATGGGGATATATGTACATGTATAGCTGATTCACTTTGTTATATGGAAGAAACTAGGGATGGATGGAAGGGATGCTATGAGGAATCAGGGATGATGGTTTCCCCAATCATCTTATCTCCTTCCTAGGTCATCTCCCCCAACCCTGGGATGGAGTCCAGAAGAGAACAGAGTCCACGTTAGCTGTGCTTTGACACCTCAAGATATTCTGAAGCCAGGATCCTGGAACACAGGCAAGGGGCTTCTTCTGGGAGTCTAGGAGTTAGGGTAGCCTGGAGGGAGGGATGCTGAGGTTGCTTTTATTTTGATATCATAGGAATCAGTCAGAGATGCCGGACAGTCTCTGGAAAATACCCAACTGTCCATCTTCAGTTCTGTGATTATAAAATAGTAAAGTTCCCTTTCACCAGTTGTCACCGTGTAGATTTCTTGCCCTGTTATCAGACAACCCTTTAAAATGGCTGGTGTATATAACTTGGTCTTAGAGTAAGTAAATCATCTGATAATCACTGTGTAAGGGAAGTTGCTGACACACCCAGATATGATGCTATCAGGTCATCTAACTTAAAACTAGATTGCAGAAGAAAATTGGATTAAATCAAGCATTAGTAAAAGCATTGCCTTAGTAGCGTTCAGGTTAGTGTTTGAAATGTACAAAAATGTACAATTATTCAATTGGCTACACACTTTTTTTTACTGATGTCCCTGGGACTATACATTCTGGTTACAAACTTAAAGCAAAATTATTACACAATTAAACAAAACAGCAAAAATGGAAATCAACCACAGCATTTTCCCATGAATTTAAGTGATCTGCTGATAAAATCTCTTAAAATCATCCTTAATGCAGCAAATTTTTTCTTCCATGAGGAAAGAAAGAGAAAAAGGAAAATAAAGGAGAGGAATTGGGCATCAGTTTTAGAAATGTATTTGTAAAATGGGTTGCTTTGTTTTTAATGCAATTTTGGGCAGAAATAGCAACGAAACGTGGTTTCAGCGTTTGAATTTCTGGGTTTGATGTCAGATGCCTACCAAGGGAAAGGTTATCTTCTCAGTTTCGTCCCATGGAAGGTGCCTCTGTGATTTCTCTAACATCATGAGCTATTATAGTCACACACACACATCAAGAGAACACAGCCTGGCACAGATGCCCAACTATTTAGACATGATTCAGTGTCAAGGGGACCGCACGCATCCTTCCCGACCGGGAATAACCACCACTGAGTTCTCCTAGGTTCCCTGCGCTTTTTGCTCACTGCTCTGGATCTGAAGCCCAGGTACGCCTTACGCTGCCTCTCTCTCCTTCTCTGAGATGCCCTTTTCCATCTTCTCCCAGACGATCGGAACTGATGTCAGTGGCAGCTGTAGATCTGTCGTGCGCTCGGGGTTACGTTCATTATAAAGAAATGGTTAAGAAGCTCGTTCTGAAATTGCTCAGCTTGAATGAGGGACAGTAAAGCACCCAAATGAGAAGCTGGAGACCCATATACACCTCCGTGAATGTGCAAGAGCTGAAACTCATTTATTTGCTCCGTGAATCTGAATAGAGCTCACGAAAGACCACAGTCAGCCCCGTGCATATAAAGCCCCAAATATTCCAAGTCCCAAGACAGAAAACTGTCACCGCCCGGCTGTGCGCACGTACACGTCAGCCAGAACTCAGAGGTGTTTTTTCCACGCTGTCTTCTCTAAGCAGACAGAAGAGCCTCTAGATGTGCCCGCACGGTTTGTAGCTTACGGGGTGAGCAAGCAGAGAACTGTGAAATGCCGTTAGCCATTAAATACTTGACTCAATTGCCCAGTTCAATACACTGGGTTTGCTTTTGTGTGCATTCAAGTGAAGAACTGAGGTTTCGCTCTGGCTATGAACTTTTTAAATAATAGATTTCTAGCAAGTAAGATCTTTTGGGTCTCCCTGGAATTACTCTAGCTAAGGAATTATAACGTGTGATAATTGTTTGAAAATGGTATGAAGACCAGCACAAAATACTCCCTAATACTAAGTGAAGGGGGTAAGTAGGCTCATCACAGGGTCCTCAGACAAGGGGACACCAGAGCCAGATGGACATCCTTTCTACCGCCCAGCAACTCAACGGAAGAGGAGGTCTGAGGCAAGATGGCTTATTCAATTAGCAACAAATAATTATTCCGCTCGTGAAACATATTAGTCTAACTCAGGGATTTCAGAGCTGAGTTATAAACTACCTGACACCTGTCTTCCTATCACACCGTCTGTAGCATGTCTAAGAACACTGGCCACTTCCCTAACAAATCACAGTAGGGACACAAAAATCACACGTAACACGGAGAGAAATTGCTGTGCCAAAGACGGTATCTCTAGTTTCTGAAATGAAGGTTTCTTGTGCTTTGCAAACTATCAGTGAACCCGAAAGTCACCCTATTTTGTTGGTGACTGATGAGAATCTCAAGTTGAGAGTCGGGTTTCCTTTTCCTAGAGCCATTCTTCCTGTTACCAGGAGCAACAGTATACTTAAACTGTATTTGCATGGGAAATGTTTTCTGTCTTTAACTCTTTAATCCCAACATTTCAGAAGAAAGTGCTACCAGTATGAAGTTTTAATTTTCGTTAATTATTGTAATAACAAGGTCAACTGAGGAAGTCCTTACTTTATAAAGCAAAAGAGAGTAAATGTGTAATAGTAGGTAAATATATTTCAAAAAATCAACAACAAAAATGAGAAGTGTTAATATTTTCAGCATTAACTCTTGCTACGGAAAAGTCTGAACTGTTTCAGAAGGCAAACATTCACATGATACTCTCCCAACGGAGGCAGCTCTAGGTTTCATCCGACTCTTCTCTATAAATAACCGTTCACCTGACCACAGGTGAACTCCTCTACTCCTTCATTCAACAAATAGCTGTTGGGAGCGTTCTACGTGCACTGCAAGCTCCCAGGAGCCGTGGGAGCTACAGAGATAATAGCACAGCTTGCATTTTAGAAAATACTTTCACATTTCACTCTGTACGTTCTGTGCCACACATGTCGCAAGACTGTGACATGCTGATGGTAAATGAAAGTTTGCACTAAGAAAAAAAGAAGTGAAATTAAAACATGCAATTTCAGCTAATTCTCTTTTAAAATTTCTTTGGCAGAAACTGCAGCGACTGCACTTTTTACTGGTAGGCAATTTATTGATCCCAGGTCTTCTCCCATCTGTTTCTATCCGATAAAGCTTTAATCTCAAGGCTTTTTAGACACTAGGCTAGCTAGAAAGCTGGACACATACAAATGGGAATTTGGGCTGAAAAGTTTAATCTTTCTTTGCAAGGTAGTTGTACGTAGATAGATACAGCATGTAACAGATCTAGGAACTACTGTCACAAAAGTCATAGAAAACAGGTGTTTTTCAACTGTGAAGTGTGTTTTTTTTCCCCCATAATCTCCTTGTGGTTTTGGTAAAACTGTGACCATTGTCAAACCTCTCACATCCCTTCTTTACGAAAGTACCAAGTACCCTTAAAAGGTCTAAATTAGACATGTAGTACTATAAGAACGTGAGGGGAAATATTACAGACATGTACTAGGGTTCTGGGAGTCTGCCAGCTCACTAGTAACGACAAACACCAAGGAAGCTTGACAGGGATTCAGAGTCCCCTCTGGCTCTTCTAGAACCTTCACATCCAGTCTCATATATCCGAGTCAGCACAGAATAAGCAGAAACTGTTGTTGTCAAGGCTCTGACGAGTAGAGGTGGGGGGTTGAGTGTGTCCATCAACAATCTCAGACTTACACAGACAGAAAGGGGCCACTCTGTCAGAATCCAGAGGGTGCTTTCGGAGGGGCTGCCTGACGATGACACTCCTTTACGCACTTACTTTTGAACGTGTTTTAATGTTTCTCACCCTTAGAAAGGGTGGACCCTTGCTCATTCACAGCTAAATTATAAGAACGTACAGAAAGAAAAAAATGATCAAAAAAAATGATCATTTGTCATTCTGATATGATGATTCTGAATTACTTAGGTTAAATGCTCTATTTTTTTTTCCTGTCTTGTACAGTAATACACTGTTTTGCAAAGTGCACAAATGTCTCTTGGAAATTTTTAAATCATGTCTTTGCTGCAGACATCTAAAGGAAAATTAACAAAAACACTTTTTTGAAAGCAATATTTCTGTTTCTTTGATTAGAAAAGCTGTTTCTCAAGTGCTGTAAACTACTATATTCTTAAGTTATAGCAAACACATGTTTATATGCGTGTGTGTATATAATTATGATGTTTATATTTGGTGGAATACTTCAATAATGCTTTTTGGAATAGTTGCCTTTATTGTAATTTATCTAGATGTAAGACTTAACAGATATACTTTAAATATGATGTGTAATGGGTCTGTATTAGTGCAAATATCATTGTGATTTATTTTAATTAATTAAAAACTTTCATTCTTGCAAACAGTGCTTGCCCATTACATTCACAAGACAGGTTTGCCAACTCAGCCTCTACCTTAGCAGTCATGTTGATTCTTCACTAAGTCTGAAATTCTTGGAGAGTGTTTAGTACTAGAGAAATGTGTCTTCTTTGTGTACCATAATATTAAAAAAGTAAAAATCCCAAATTTGTTTATACTATCCCACATCAGCTCCACCAATGGAGTATATCCATTTCTCATTGTAGGTCATTAGTGAACCTGTATGCGTGTTGCAGAAGTCCATGCGTCAGTAGGAACCCACGTGACGAACTTCTGTGCATTGTCAATTCCCGGGAACAAATAAGAACACATTCAAACATGGCTCACAGAGCAGAGCTTGAGTCCTAGACTGTACTAAAACCTTATTTCTCTATTTTCGCCCCTGCTTTTAAACCGAAACCCTACAAATGCCACCATCATTTCCTGAAGATCTTATAATCAGAGCAGCTCTCCTGCCCAGTCTCATCTGATGGGAGCATTTTTACTGTACTCTTTTTTCACCTCTTTGGCAACAGAGCCTGCTATCACTTTGAAAGGAAGTGCTCGCCATTAACTTCCAATTTATTCCTTTCCTATTGTGATCCTAAAATGAGCAAAAGGAATGCTAAGAACAGAATTTTAATGTAATTCAATTGCAAAGGTTTGTTCTGCTGACAAAATCATGCTGCTGGGTAACATTCATTTTATGAAAAGGGAATCTGTGAAAAAAAGAAAAGCAATCCAAGGTACAGGAGAACTAAGCCTAATGTGTAAGTTCTATTCCAGAAAAGTTGTATGGAAAATATTTGTGTATTGGATCATTTTTTTCTACTGACTCTTCTCATAATTTTGGAGCTGTGTTCCTACAGAAAGTACATTTGCTTCTGCATTTCATCGAGAACGTCCCACGAAGGAACTCAATATTCATTTCCAGGAGTGTTTTGCGTTGGTCAGCATGCCGTCTCTGCACATCTGATTTCCCCTTATGATCTGTGCAATGTTAGTGGAATGAACAAGTATGGAAAGTGACTTTACACAGTCACAAAATGTGACTGTTCAAAGAGCACGTTGCCTGGGCCACGCCTCCACAAATTTAGTAGAATACCCCAGCGGGACGCTCCTTCTACGTTTTCATATGCTTTCAGAGTGACCAGCTATTTCATTTGCATTTAGCGGTAAGGTCCTTATAGGTGGAGTTTAGATTCTCCAATAACTGATGATAAAAAGTGAAGCCCTTCTATCTGTGGTGCTGATGGGTTCAGCCAGGTTCATTGTAAATGTTTTTAAAGTTTCCCTTCAGTGACAGCTCCCCAAACAGTCAGCTTTAGCACACGGGCAAATATAAACCCCAAAAGCTTTTGCCTAAAGCCAAGGCTGCAGTATGTTTCCCCAAAAGTTTGCTGCTAATATATTAGGTCTGTATGAAGTAAAATATTAAATTAATCTTTAAGCAGAGGTAGATTGATCTCGATGGTAATGAAACTTAAGCTTCAGGGCTCCCCACCTGCCTGGGTCCCTTCCAAGACCCTGAGTCTAATTTTGTCTTTTTTTTTTTTTTCAGAAAAAGGGATCCCCAAATTACAGAAGCTCCAGGCCCCCCAAAAAGCTGAATCCCACTTGCCCTTAAGATTGTACTATTATTATCCACACTACTGTACATAAAATAGATAAACAACAAGGACCTACTGTATAGCACAGGGAACTATATTCGATATCTTGTAATAACTTAAAATGGAAAAGAACCTGAAAAAGAAATATATATATATATATATGTATAACTGAATCATTTTGCTGTACACCTGAAACTAACACAACATTGTAAACCAACTATACTTCAATAAAAACGAACAAATAAACAGAAAAAGGATTATACTGTTATTATTTTAGATTACATTATTATATCACAGTATTTTATAATCAGAGTAGAATTTTGATTTACTTACTCAAAAAATGTTGTCCATCCAGTTTCATCGCTTTTAGTGGCTAAAAGGCCGCTGTTGCCATGGTAAGTAAACAAAACTAATTCCAGTCCTTGAGCGGTCATGCTTTTCAAACATCCATTTGTTCCTATGGTCAACCATATCACTTGGTTATCAGGAGACACCACTCGAACTGGCATCCGATTTGGGTCCCGTCTAATCCTAAGGGTATTGCCGTTACTGTCGGTCACAGCAGTAATATCATTGTCATTGCTGTAGCTAAAATTGTACAGATAATCGCCAGTGACTAAACTCACAGTATACTGGTGAGTGCCATTGACGTCAAAGATATAGAGTTCTTGATCAGTTGGAGAGGCAACTTCATAGAAGTTCATAGAGTTAAGTAAAGGCTTGTTCTTTGACACAGCCCGGATCCGAATGTTTCCTAGGTCTGCAATATACAGGGTACCATCCGGAGAGGCGGCAAGGGAGGACGGAGCGCTCAGTTTGGCATCTTTGGCATAGCCATCTCCGCTCTGGTAGCAGTCACAATTGGCATCGTTTTTGCAGTCACACTCTGACGGTATCCCAGCAACCAGGGAGATCTCCCCATCTGTGGTGACTTGCCTTATCCGGTTAATTTTCTTTTCGTCGGTTTCAGTGATGTACAGGACCCCACTGTAGGACACAGCAATGGCAGTAGCCGACTCCAGGGTCGTCTGAACTGCGTGCTTGCCCACAGAATATTCCACTCCTGGCACCTGGCAATGCATGGGCCGCCCAGCAGCAATGCGCACTTGACGATTTTCAGTGATCTGTAAAACTACATTATTATCCAGGACATAAATGGAGTTATCCATAGGGTTAATGGCTAGGTCAGTGGGCCATTCCAGACGTACCTTCATAAAAAAGAAATGGTCTGGTTACTCAGTTACTGAGCTGCTGTTAATTTGCCAGAAGAGTAAATTAGAAATTCACTGGGGAAATCTGGGGAAATTACCATTGATTTGGTAAACTGTTTAAAAATTGTTTTTAAAATATATACAGTGAAATAAACTTAAAAGGTTTTGAGTGGAGACAAATGTAGGAAATAAAATTTTATTTAAAAATGCAGCTCATTGAAAGATTTGCAAGTTCTAGCCAAATAGCAAATGAATCATAAGTAGTGAGTTAACACATATCAATGAGATGTGAACATACTTGTTCTTTTTAGCAGTAACAATCACCCAGTGCGGGGCTTTCTAGGTTATGAATACATTACTGTTCCCTTGTGTTTTTAATCAGGCCAATAGTAAAGTTTCTAATTCTAAATATAAGTCCCTGAGGACTAACCCTAGTGGGTTCTCTCTACTACTTAAGGACCTCACGCAATCAAAAGATTAGAGATTTAAGCTGTTTCGTTCTTTTTGGAATATCTGCATGCTGCTACTTTACTGGTATTTTACTACAAATGATTAGCACTTCTTAGTGATAACTGTTCTGTATCTCACTGAATTCTTCAAGTGCAGAGCTGGAGAAGAAGATAACTTTTCATTATTAGCTCCTGAGACACATTCTAGTGGAACGGCTCTACCACAACGACTGATGCCCATGCCACACGCGGTTTAACACAGTGTCATCATAGTGTACTGACACAGGAAATCAAGTCACTTAGAAGAAAAACAGACAATTGGGCGTAATGTTTTCACTACCTGGCTGATGTGCATGCTTGTGTCACAAGTTAAAGGTCTGGCTGAAGTCAGATCGTTAGAGCCTAGGAGAGTTGATATGATTCCATTCTGATCAACTTTTCTGATCATGGTTCCATCAACAAAGTAGATTAATCCATTTTTATCGATCGCCATTCCTGTATGCAAGAGAAGTAACAGTTATTAATCTTTCAAAAGTGATTAATTTTAATTAAATGTTCAGGCCCATCACGAAACTCAACATTTAACCCCAGTGATAACATGGGCAGTAGACAGCAAGTTAAGACTGCAGGTTGCAAACACATTAGGAAAAACCCAACATAGGCATTCATGTTACGTATAAGTGTAAAATGTAATAAAGAACCGAAATTTGTAAGAATCTGTCCTTCGTGTGTGAATCATATAGGTAGTGCCTGTGTTTTAAATACAAAGACTACAGTGTTGTCATCTATAAATTATAGAAACAGGTCCTATTCTGTTACACTGGACTTTATATTCTAACAAAAACACATCTTAGCCAAGGTTAGTGTTTTATTGACCTTGTTACAATGAAATTTGCTAGTATGAATAACTCAGCACAACACTTTTCTTCCAGTCTTTGTTCACATAATAGTATCTAGCTATAATGGAAAAAAAAAAAAAAAACCCCAAAAACACAAAGCCTCAAACCAAAAAACACTGTAATAAATGGCATAAAACATGAGCAAGGAGTCAGTCCTGACTGGTTTAAAAGCTAGAAACCTTCATCACATAGAATTTTAGCCCTTGTTACCTCCAGAAATTCCTCACAGCAAGCATTTTTTCCCATGGCATAGAAACTGAAGTTTAATAGCTCCAAACTGAGTGAGAGCTAATAGGGTTGCTCAGTGATGGCTTTTTTTGTGTGTGGTACGCAGGCCTCTCACTGTTGCGGCCTCTCCCGTTGCGGAGCACAGGCTCCGGACGCGCAGGCTCAGCGGCACGTGGGATCTTCCCGGACCGGGACACGAACCCGGGTCCCCTGCACCGGCAGGCGGGCTCTCAACCACTGCGCCACCAGGGAAGCCCAGTGATGGCTTTTAAGGAGGCCTGGGACTCATTCATGACAAAGAAATTCCAGGACAATGGAAAAAAAAAAGAGAATTCAGATACTTCCTTGAAGTTGAACAGGATGCGACCTGAATGATATTGGGTAGTTGCTTGATTCTTTCAAAAGTTGAAAAAAAATGGTACGATAAAAAATGCCAAGAACCTAATATTTACTGTAAAATCAACTTAGGATTCTAGCAGTTTCACACTAAGTAGCTTTTAAAGATGTGAAACAGCCTTTTCCAGAACACAGCTGAGGGTAAAATATTAGACGCAGCATGAAACACAATCAGGCACTAACTGGATTTTCCACATTTTTTTTTTTAATAAAAAGAAATCCTCAAATTGATAAATGCCAGTACCTTTGGGACTCATGAGTGTGGCTTCCACAGCCTTCCCTCCATCCCCACATCTGGCTTCATCAAAAGGAAGGCACTGTTCTCCTGTCCCTGCAACCACTTCAGCATTTTTAGTCAAGTCTTTTGCACCCGTGAGTGACTTCGGGCGATAAATCCTGCGAGTGTTAGTGTCAGAAACATACAAATCCCCTGAGACTGGATCAGTTGCAAGGTAGTATCTATGAGCTGGGCTGCTGCTGTAAAGAAAGATGATACATAAACATCACAAAGACAGTTACTCCTAAAACACAGAAATTGAAAGCAAAATAAAACAGTTGATGAGAAACTAATTATAAACCGAGACCCTCCCCCCCGCCCCCCCCCCCCCCCCCGGATCAACGGGTGGAAGAATTGGTGGCAACTTCTAATGTGACCGCTTTCCTTCCTTGTCTGTTGCCGAGGATTTAACAATTTAGGAAACGGCCATCCTAAAAATAATCACCTTTACAAGGCAACATGCTTCCAGCCTGAAACAAAGAAGCAAGTTCTCGGAATCTTTTTGGTTCAATTCAAAGCCATTAACATACAGCCTTTGAGTGATAGGCTTCAAGTTTATTCCAGGGGACGGGTGTCTCTACCAAACTCACCAGTGAAGTATTAACGTACTAGTGATTTTACTTGCATCTCACGGTAGGGAAATCTCCTGTCTTTTCTTGCAATCAAACCAAAACCACCTGGCTCCAAAAAAATTACTTCTTTTGAAAGAAAAAAAAAAGTAGTGCTGTGTCTGTCTGGGTTGCTCTACTGGAATCCAGAAAGGTAATCTGACGCAGTGACAACTGGTCTGTTCTGAGCTATGGGGTTAAATACTAAAATGAGGCCATTCAAGAGAAGGAGGCAGTCTTAGTGGCCTAACGCACTGAGTCAGAATGCTGGGTTCATCACTTCCATTTTTTAAATTTGCAAATTAAGCTGCTCTAAAACATGTCTATGAATTTGGTGACATACAGACATTTGTTCACAATACAGAGTACCTCAGTTTTATAAAGCTAAATTAGTGCAGATGTAAAATATGTTATGTCCCGTTACCTGTAAAAACGGTTAAGACCAACGTTAGCAAGGAATGGACAAATTATGACACATAGTTGAAACTGCAAGGTAATCCCCTTACATACACTCAACACCACATTCTTGGAATTAATGTAATTTTGTACTGTGTGCAAATATTGCCTTCTGAAAAAAAAATTCTAAAAAGAGTTTCAATGATTTGGTACCTTGACAAAGGTGTCAACAGGCAGGAACCTCGGAGATGCCACAAATCATTTGATGACAAAATTGGTTTTACTGATTTTATCCTCATTCTCTTTCTCTCTCCACACACACACACTAACAGGCTTGTTTCCATTTATTTTATATGTAGATATTTAAAATATGTAGTATAAATCTAACTACATGAAAATATTTATCCTGAGTAATGGTTTAGTAGTTTTCTCATTACTAGTTAGGTTCTAATGAAGCAGTTCTCACTACTTAATGCTCTTCTTTTTAAGTGGTGAGCACGTGCACTTGACTCTGCTGTGATATTCTGCTGTGAAAGGCTCTGCTGTGAAAGGCTCTGCTGTGAAAGGCTCTAGTGTTCACTGGTGTTTCTCACGTTGGTAGAGGGGACAGCTGGCCACACATGGGGTCTGTAGAGGGCTCTGGGGCTCTAGAAAGCTCTGTGGCGGTGATGTTGGTAGACAAACACCCAGACCCACAAAGGCTTGAACGCCTTCAGAGTCTCCTTTCCAGCCTTTAATATCTTTTAGTGACAAGAAACAGGTTAGAGCAAGAGGTCTTGAGTGTGTAAATATGAGGGAAAAGGGTGAAAAGTGATATGAAGAACTCATAAAGAGATGCAAAAAGCCATCTGACATAAAAGCCCTTCAGAACTACTGGGTTAGAGCTGATGATCAACTTGCCATGCTCAGTGTTATTGTATCATGTTTATAAGTTCATGCCTGAGATTTAATTTTATTTAATTTTTATTTTTAAATTAAAAAAAGGTATTTATTTGTTTTTGGCTGCATCGGGTCTTAGTTGCAGGATCTTTCATAGCAGCCCGTGGGCTCTTTGTTGAGGTGCGGCGGGCTTAGCTGCCCCACGGCATGTGGGATTTTAGTTCCCTGAACAGGGATCGAACCCGTGCCCCCTGCACTGGGAGCGCCGAGCTTTAACCACTGGACCGCCAGGGAAGTCCCGATGCCTGAAGTTTTAAATGCAACGAGACATATGGTGTTCCTTAGTGCGGTAGTTTATTACTCTGTAATGAAGTGAAAAGTTACATATCAGTATAACATTCAGAGCCATTTTATAGAGGCTTTTCCCCCCCCATAATCAGTCTGATATCGACAGAGCTGATCTTCCAGGTACGTATATATAGCTGGTGACACAGCTGCAACTCAGTCAAGCTGGGTCTATTTTGGAAGACATGACATGGGAGAGATTCTTTAGTCTTTCCTGTCTCCTGATTACATACTAATTATTGTGCGGTTGGTTGTAAATATACATGCATACATTTTATTTTCTTGCCAGTTGCACAGCTATGAGCATGACCTTTGGACCAGATTGCCTAGGTCTGAACACCAGCTGCATCACTAACTGTGTGACCTCAGATTCCTTATCTGTAAAGGTGATAATAATGCAGATTTCATAGGACGCTGAGAGGGTTACATGAACTAGTACAAGTACAATCCTTAGAACAGTGCCTGCCATACAGTATGTACTCAGTAAGTATTAGCTGGGCTTCCCCGGTGGCGCAGTGGTTAAGAATCCGCCTGCTAGTGCAGGGGACACGGGTTCGAGCCCTGGTCCGGGAAGATTCCACATGCCGTGGAGCAACTAAGCCCGTGCACCACAGCTACTGAGCCTGCGCTCTAGAACCCGCGAGCCACAACTACTGAGCCCACGTGCCACAACTACTGAAGCCCGTGTGCCTAGAGCCTGTGCTCCGCAACAAGAGAAGCCACCGCAATGAGAAGCCCGTGCACCGCAACAAAGAGTAGCCCCCCTGCTTGCCACAACTAGAGAAAGCCCGCGCACAGCAGCCAACACAGCCAAAAATAAATAAAATAAATTTATAAATAATAAATTAAAAAAATTTTTAAATGCTTAAAAAAAATAAGCGTTAGCTATTCTTTTTTTTTTTTTTTTTTCTTTTTTGCGGTACGCGGGCCTCTCACTGCTGTGGCCTCTCCCGTTGGTGGAGCACAGGCTCCAGACACGCAGGCTCAGCGGCCATGGCTCGTGGGCCCAGCTGCTCCGCAGCATGTGGGATCTTCCCGGACTGGGGCACGAACCTGTGTCCCCTGCATCGGCAGGCGGACTCTCAACCACTGCGCCACCAGGGAAGCCCCCCTAGCTATTCTTGACATGGCTTGTATCCTGTCTCCTCTTACATTGCTACATCTTTTTGCCTTGTAACTCTAGCCCGTGTGGAAGTGTAATAATTACTGTTAACTAAACTATAACTTGACTTCTGAAAATGTAAACAAGGAAAAAAAATTCTCTAAATTTGGATACGTTCAAATTTGTTTCCTTGGTCCTGCTGTTATACTATAACACCTAAACTACTAAAACGACGCAGATCCTTCTTAAAACATCCAGTTTGAATTGTTTCTGGAGCAATGATGATAAAGGTAAATGAAGAATGCATCCTTTTTCATGATGTCCCTCATTCTGAGAAAAAACAACAGATTTCTGAGATGGTTGCTTGAGTAGCAGTGGCACTCTCTTCAGCTATAGGGCATGGGTTTTCTTGGTCCAAAAATAATGGACATTCGAGTCATAAGCTTTGCCTTTACTGGCATAACTTTTATCCCAGTGGGACAGCAGTAAGAGAAGGTCCAAAGTGGTGCTTTATATTTGCTATTTCCTGTCCTGAAGCACTCCTTCCTTGAGGACACAGAAATTTCTAAATCAAGCAGTATATGCCAGTGGCTTGAAAGATGTCCACCAAGTGAAGGCTCTAATCTCGCAGAGAACTCTACTGTCCAGAAGAACAAATGTGGAGGAGCACGTGGCCCTGGAGAAGAGAATTCGCTCCTGGAAATACTCCCCACAGAATAGCAGGAATCGAGAGCTGCATCCACTGCCGGCAGGGCAGCTTGCTATGGCAACCTAGAGCTGCTTCTTGGGTCCCAGCCTTCCCTAAATGAAAGAAGGGATCTGTACTGAAACTCTAAAAGAAAAGACAAGTGAGTTTGGAAATTTGCAGTTGCCAGGCTGGTGGCAAGAAGCTCTGAGCCACGTGTGCGACGCGTCTGGGATTCAAGGACAGCTGATCTAAGCACAGAGTTTTCTGATAGCGGTTCTTGTCCTTCTGCCTTCCTGAAAAGCCAAAGCCCTGGAGAGGCTGGGATGGTGGTACAAACGGGTGATGAGCTTTTAGATCAGTAATACATCTGTGAACACGGGAGGCTATGATGACTGCAAACGGTCAGCCGCTGGCAGCTGGGGTGCAGGAAATGGGGGGAAATCTCTATGCAGCAGAAGTACAATAGCCTTCTTGTGTGACTGACTGGGAGTTTCATTTCAGAAAGGTTTATGATAACATTGAGATTGTGACTAATAGCAGCAAAATCAAAGAAACTGAGATCAAGTGAAGAGCCTTTACATTACTGTGCCTGATTCTTAGCTCACCCTGAACTGCCTGGATCATCACAACTACCAAGCCGCTTTCTCTGCATCTTCCTCAGTTAGATACAGACCCGGTGGTAAATGCAGACTAGATTTGCTCATTTATTTTGTCATAATTCAACCTTCTTACACTTGAGAAATATTTGCAAAGGACAAGCTACAGAATAGATATCATTAGCACTTTTCATCTTTTCAGCTGGAAACTGTACCACAGCACTTGGAACACAGAGTGTCTGAAGAAGCATAAATTACATTTATGTATAAAATTAAACTGTGATTTTCTGGCTAATGAAAGACTGTTTATGTTATTGCAAGCAGGGTTTCGGGATGCGATATTTTTGGGCCTGCTTAATTTTTAAATATTAAGTCAATGAGAAGTGCTGAATCAAAATTTTATAGTTTTGTATCTAAACTTTAACCGGTTCAATTTCACAGAACTGTGATTGACCCTTTCTTTGATCTTCTAATTGGCAATATAAAATTCACAAAGTTTAGTTTTAGACCTCCATGCTTAAATGCCCCTTGGCTGGTATTAGTTAATTAATTTAGTTTCCTTTATTTTGGAATTTTAAAGCATTGGAAGAGGAGTGAGCTAAAATTTACTGCCTACAAAAAGGGTTTGTTAGCAAACTAACACTATAAACATCGTAAGAGGAAATGTTTAGCATATATAAAAGAAACTTATTTTCTAAGCATTTCAGAAGCTCCCATTTATGTAAAAAGTTTAATATGTTCGGTAGTATTTATAACTATTCATTAAAGTATAGCTAGAGACTTTGATTTGATACAATATCCTGACAAGTACTTAATAAATTTGGTATGACAGAATATTTTGAATTTTAAAATATTAAGACTATTGTTTTTATATTTACTATTCAATATTTTTATTCATTCTTTCCCCCCATTAGTCCAATTAATGAGACTGTTGACAGGGCATGAAACACACATAGAGGAGCAGAAGCGTGCATTTTCCTACTTTACTTAATCATTAACAACCGACTTCTCTGTCCATTTTCATGGATTTAGACATAGTTTTCTTTTTCTTCCTATCACCTACTCCTAAGCCTTTCATGACGTTTATGCTAGCCAGGAAAGTGGGGATAAGGAGAAATCCAGGTGGATCCTATCATCTGGCTAAAGGAAGATGATACAGGGAGGTAACTAGGAAGAAGCACCTGAAAAGAATTTTAATTTATAAGCTAAATGAAGAAGCTCCGATGAGCTGATATATCGTCATTTTGTTTAGGTCAATTTTGATAAATTAGTTACTAAGTGAAGGGAATCCCTATTTTTGTCAATGATTTTGTCCTCTGTTTGATGACTTGAACTCAAAAGCCTTGGTTATTTTCTACATCTTCCTCTTTTTCAGCAGCCATACACAGTGTGTCCATCCTCTGCCTTCCTTTATTTTATTGGCTGATTGCCTTCAATGACTTGCCAGACTATTTCAGGTAGCATCTCGTGGTTTCACGTAACAGCCTTCTAACTGATCTTCAAGTCATCCTGAACACTGATACCAGATTCACCTAAAAGGCCACTTTGAGATGCTGCTATCTTGTTCAAGGCCAGACCATGGTTCCCTACTGTCTCTGTTACCCTGTAGGACAGGAGAGGACCTCCTTAGAGCTACCAAGGCCCTGAGCTCTCTGACCCTAACCTGCCTTTCTACCCGTGTCTCTCATTATTACCAATATGGTAATTTTGCTATTATCAAAATTATAATTTTGAAGTGGATCGGGCTCCTCTTAGAACATGTCCCGCTCGTCTCTTTTGAGCACGTAAGTTGACTTACTCTATATTCTTTTGTTACCGAGTCCAAGCTCACCCTGCTCGCCGCATGACAGCCTAATAAATCGGAGATGCTGTGTTGAGGCAGGGGATACCACTTTATTGGGAAAGCCGCAGACCGAGAAGGCGGCAGGCTACAGCCCCCAAATAACCATCTTATCGGGCTTTGGATGCAGTTTCTTTTATAGCACAGTGACGGGGAGGAGATGAGGAAGTAAAGTAAAAAGGCCCCAAGTTTTGGAAATATCCCCTGGAATGGCCAGCCTGGGGGAGGGGATGTGTTAATTTCTCCTTTCTTGCAGCCATCCGCAGGTGGGCAGGGTCCGGATGCTCCCCTGAACAAAGACACTTTGGTTTAACATTCAGGCAGAGCGGCAGGGTTCCCCGGGGCAGGCCATTGTGTATAGACAGTATCCTTTCAGTGAACAAAAGCAACGGGAAGCAAGGGTTAAGGTAAAAGAAACAGATCCAACAGGTAGTCAGCTTGGGCTCCTCCCTGTTTCACTTTATTCATGACTGCCCTCCTTCCTCCGGGTTGTTTTGTGTAAGCAGACTTCACCTTAGAGCTACGGCAAATACCCACCTTCCGGGAAACCTCCGACCCACGCTCCCATTTCCCAGGAATCCCTTCCTGTACAGTTACTCTCGCAGGACAGGCCACGGATGTGATGAAGCGTCAAAGAACGACACTGATGATGTGATTCAGTCCATTACATGCACATCTTGTTTCCCCTACTAGATTGGGAGTTCTGAGAGCATGGACTTTGTCTCACACTACAATTTGTCCAAGAGCCCAGCACATGGTAAGCGATCAGTTAACACTGACTTAATAAAGACGAAATCAAGTTAAAACCCAAACCAGTTTATTTTACATGCATGGCGCATAAAGGAAATGCAAGCACCCACTCGCAGCCAGGATAACGTACAGGGGAGAATCATGAGAGACGGGTTACAATGAGTATCACTGCCGAACAGCACGCGTTAGTACGTAATGAGTTCATTTTATAAAGTACTGTTGATAAAAAAGGTAGCTCTAACCTCATAGATGTTTTCCCAGAGAGATGATAGTTCTAGGTAATGTGTCAAATGATTGTGAAATAAATCTAGCTTTTTGCACACCCAGGGCATTAGCCCATAGAAACCTGGCCATTTGGACAGATGAAAACTGGCTGTGTGGTATAGTGCAAAGAACACACGTTTTAGAGGCATTCAAATCTCTGCTCCCCATTTCTTAGTTATGTATCTTGGGGAAGATACACAACCTCCTTGAGCCTCTGTCAGTTCCTGTGTAACCCGGAAGGGCTGTTATGTGGGTCTGCAGCACCGTGTATCTGGCACCGTACCTGGCATGGAACAGGCCGGCTTGTTAAAAGGTGGCTGCTTTGATGGGCTTTCTGTATTGCCTCCAGTGTTTTTGCATTTAGTTGGTGCACACACCAGGTTGTCTTCTTTTCTCCACAGTTACTAAGAAGGCAAGGCCAGAAAAAGTTTGATATTCTGCTGTGGTTTCTAAAAGCAGAGCTTTGCAGGCTCAGAAGTCTGGAGAAATTCCGTGTTACTTTTTGCATGCGGCTGGGCTATTAGCTGGTAGCATAAGATCAATGGGGGAGCTTAGGAAAAGGTCTCAGGACCAGGCCTGGTCGTACCGATATGTGACAGCAACACATCTTTCAGCAGAGCTTTTTATTTCCTAGTTGTCAGTCTCTACACAACAGTTTAACTGAGTCATGGGGATTTATTCATCTCAAGGACGTCACATAAACTATCACTGATTTTTCTATCTAATATCATTTTATTAGTTATTTTAATGGCCAAACTACATTTAGCGTATCCAGTATGTCTTCCTTTTTTTGGCTAGCTTTACTTGCAAACATATTTTTTTCTCCTTTTTTTTTTTTTTTCCGTCCTGAGGAAAATTTTTCAGTCAAAAGTGTCCATATATTATACAAGCTTGCCCCGTACCTTCTCAGCTAAGCGTACAGAGCAAACAGAATCTGGAAAACTTTTGAACCTATATATTTGCTCCGACTATAATCATTCTTAGCCTCGAGGAAAGTCTTTTCTTCCATAATAATGTCAGTGGAGACACTACTTCTTAAAACTCAAATCTAGTAATTCTCTCAACTTAGGAAAACATAAATGGGTTTTAAACACACAGTTTTAACTGCAGCAGCAATGAATTTACCAGGAAGTCAAGAAAGCTTAACCTTTAGGGCCCCTTCGCTTGTATGGGCTCCTTCCAAGACCAATGAGGGCCCTGGCAGCATATTCAGGCGATCTTATGTTTTTAAAAATTTGCCAAAGTAAACTATTTTTAGATTCTTTTTCTTAAACAGAATCCCCCAGATTGAATAAGCTTTGGGCCCAATAAAGCAGAATCTGCCCTGGCTATTGGTCAACTCAACTCTCCGTGAACTCTCCCAGCTGTGCTTCACATGTTCTCTTCTATACGGCTCAGAGTCAGTAACTGAAGTTTACAGAGTTTTTTGTTGTTGTTACATAGAGATGTTCATTATACTAATTTTTTTGTGACAGAATTTACTTTGTTAGCCAACCTGAAAATATAAATTGCACAATAGGAGCTGCAAGATGTTGTATAATAGTAGTTCATTTGAGTAGTTTTCATTCCTTAGATGTTCTGTGATACTGAGTTTCCTCTCTCATGATGAAATGTTCTTAGAAAACAATGTCAGATGGTCACATTGAAAAGTAAAAAGGACATTCAAAAATATACAATAACTTTTAAGCAAGATGCTTACCTATGTCTAAAATCTTTATTTCTTGGTGGAAGCAGACAAAAAAAGGCGGAGAAAAAAGCATAGTTAGAAAAGGTTTCTGTATCATGAGTTGAATACCGAGATTTTAATTATTTTATGGAAAATTGCTGACTTAAGCAGAAATAACACTGGAAATGAATTTTGTAGGTCAAGGTTCCTCAAATAACTTACAGAATAGGATGATTTTGATCATCACACTTAAATGAACAATGCAAAAACAGCAACTTGTTACTTTAACTATTGGCATTATGGTTGATGGGTTAACCCAACTTGAAGATCCAATATTCTAGTTGAAAGTTATAGGCTTAGTTGGTTTGCTATTATGTCCCAATACTGTAGGAAAATATTTTACGCCTTAATTTCAACGCATGTGAAACAAAAGAGTGACAACCTATATCATAAGGTTATTCCAAAGATGGCTTATTGGAGTACAGAGAATTCACTGGAATCAGTGCGACGTTTTACACGCTGGGTGACTTCATAGTCTTCTTTTTTTTTTTTTTTTTAACATCTTTATTGGGGTATAATTGCTTTACAATGGTGTGTTAGTTTCTGCTTTATAACAAAGTGAATCAGTCATACATAAACATATGTTCCCATATGTCTTCCCTCTTGCGTCTCCCTCCCTCCCACCCTCCCTATCCCACCCCTCCAGGCTGTCACAAAGCACCGAGCCAATACCCCTGTGCCATGCGGCTGCTTCCCACTAGCTATCTACCTTACTACGTTTGTTAGTGTGTATATGCCCATGACTCTCTCTCGCCCTGTCACAGCTCACCCTTCCCCCTCCCCATAACCTCAAGTCTGTTCTCTAGGAGGTCTGCGTCTTTATTCCTGCTTTACCCCTAGGTTCTTCATGACATTTTTTTTCGGCACAACATATACGTGTTGGGCTTTTCTTACCTTTAACCAAGAATTTAACTGCTTCCTAAGGAGAATTGTAAACACTGGAAAGGTACGTTTAAATAAATGAATCAGTACGTTAGATTCAACATTTTTTAAATAAAGGCATGTTTAGCTCTGATCAAAGTCCCGAGCTACGCAGAGACATACCTCAGTTCCAAGACGCTCGTCACGTTCCCGGAAGGGAGCATCCGCCGCACGTAGTTGAAGTCCCCCACGTACAGGCTGCCGTCGATCCCACAGGCTAACGCCACTGGGGCCAAGAGTTTATTCCCGTCAGCTGGACCATTGCAGCTCGGGCACGAGATGCTGCGCCTCCGGCCGTTGCCCATGATGCTGCTGACGACAGGAGGCTGCTGGGAGATAAACTGGTTTTCTCCGTTTCCCTTGTACAGTATACCTAGACGAGAGAAAACACATTTTTCTTAAGATGAAAGGAGCAGAGATGAAAAGCAAACGTGTTCACTCTAGAAACCACAATTCACTGCCTTTTCGAGTTGGACTGGGAAAACTGTCATCTAAAGTGCTTTTGGAAAGAACTCCATTCAGTTACCTAGTGTAAGATATTATGTGGCAAGATACAGAGGATACATCAAAAAATGCCGTCTGTTCCGGATTAAAGAACGTCTGGTGGAAGAAACAAAGGACTAACAAGAAAACGTAAAAACCCAAATTCTCAACATCAGTGATTCTCAAACTTGGCTACACACTGGAACTGACAGGGGAGCTGTAAAAACTACTGATGCTGGGATCTCACCCTGAGGGATGCTGATTTAATTGATTTGGGGTGCAGCCTTGGCACTGAGACTTTTTAAAACTCTCCAGATGCTCTTAATGTGCAACCGAGTTTGAGAACCATCTCTACACAATGTTCTTTAGGGAACTGCAAGTTTGCCTAATTGTTAAATGATGTCGAAAACATTCTATATTAATCCAACTAATAAAAATGGGCACCGTAAATATGAATTTCTTCTTTATGAGTTTATCACTGATTTTTAAAAAGTTAAATACACTTTATAGGAAACAGAGGTAGGAAATATATATCAAACCTCCAACATACTACTATACTGCTGAAGAGTATCCTTCTTGCTTACGCTTCAGCCTGCCCTGAGAATGCATGTGCATGCAACGAGTCAAGATTTCAGACACGACAAGACTGGGACGGGCAGTTATAATGTAAAGTGAATTCGGCTTTTAGACAAAATGCCAGTCTGCTCTACTTCGGTCTGCAATGAAAACCTGAGAGAAAATCCCAAGGAAATATTTTCACAGTTAGAAACTGGATTTGAGTGGAGATTCTAACTCTATTCATTTACCATTTTTATACATAGATCACTGGTTCCATTTTGCTCTGATGTAACTGGATGGTCAGCTGTTATTGTTCCATATGCATTCAAGATCCTTCTCAATGTGTTATTCTCTGTAAACACCCGTTGTTTATACTTTTTAACAGATATACTGTTAGAAGAATCAATCCCATGAAAGTACAAACAGGAAACTTGAGAAAGTGTTTTTTCCTCCCACTTTGGGATAATTTTAAAGTGAAGAAGAAAGCAGAATGATGATGCTCCTCTCATAGCTCAGCACATTTTAGGTGAATTCTGGGATTCCTTTTTTCATGCTTTGCTATTTGGGTGATGTAATAATCATAGCCAATCTACACAAAGAAATCAGGACTGATAAAACAGGTTTATTCAAATTCAGGGAAAATCATCTAAATAAGGCTGGATCATAAGAGCAGATGAAAGGCATTTTGCCTTGAATATTCAAAGAATACATTAATGAGCCCTAAGATCTCTCTTTCTGTGATTACGTTATTTGACAATTACGGGACTATAATTTCCTAGAAGAGCCAGTTCTGTAATTTTCATCAGGACAGTCCCACAAAGTCGGCCTACTGCTCTACTGCATCTGACTTATTCCTTCATTTCTTAGAGCGATCGGTCTTTCGTGATTCTCCTCTATTATGACAGAATAGAAAGATGAACATGAGAATATTTATTTCCATGTTCCAGGGTACCTGCACAAACACCTGTCACTGTCTACATTTTTGTCTTCTCTTCTTCCTTAATATATTTCCATAGCTCATCCACCTTGTCATGATTACAAATCACTTTGTTTACTCAATTAGACACACGTCACTTTGAAAAGCCACTACTTGTCAGACTGCTCTTGGATAAAATCTGAAATCACAATCAGTTCTCTGTGAATTAGGTTAGCTTGCACTTTAAAATAATATCTATTTTATAATTTATAACCAGTTTTTTGGAGGACGGAATTTGGCGTGGCCCAGTTTTTACATCTGACCTGATATCTTAATAAAAATTAAGGGCTTCCCTGGTGGCGCAGTGGTTGAGAGTCTGCCTGCCAATGCAGGGGACACGGGTTCGAGCCCTGGTCTGGGAAGATCCCACATGCCGCAGAGCAACTAGGCCCATGAGCCACAACTACCGAGCCTGTGCGTCTGGAGCCTGTGCTCTGCAACAAGAGAGGCTGTGACAGTGAGAGGCCCGCGCACTGCGATGAAGAGTGGACCCTGCTCGCCGCAACTAGAGAAAGCCCACGCACAGAAACGAAGACCCAACACAGCCAAAAAAAAAAAAAAAATTAACTATACATTATTCTCTGGCAGACTGTATGTATTTTTACTATATATATCCACACGCAGAATATCTATGCGTTTCTTAATCCTCCCGAATATGACACTGAGGGTTGAGTATCAGGTACGGGCTTTCCTCAAGTTCTTTGCTTGTACTCTTCTTACTGGTTCATAATCTCTTGGGTGAAATCCTGTGGCGAACTGCTTATGAACTTTACCCCATGTTCTCATAACAACTAAAATGCATGTGGAGAGGTTTTTCCTCCCATTTTGTTGGTAAAGAACTGGAGGAATATAGCAATATGTCAAACCATGTGAAATATAATTGTAGAGAATTTAATTGAGAGCCGCTACTAGCATGGCAGGCACATGGCTTTGCATTTTGAAAGACGTGGTTAAACCTCGTGTGACCGATGTAGCAGGCTTCAGACACTGCTGATGACCAGAGAGGGCATAGAGAGCATCCTCTGGGGTTGGGACGCCCCACGTCTCCAAAACATGTGCTGCACGTGGCACTAGTTTTCGGCTCTGCTCCCAACCTTCTGAGGTGCAAAGTGAACTAAAACCTGATGTCCAGGACACAGCCGGAAAGGAAGGAGAGCTTAGCACCGCTATAAACTAGGAAAGGTGCAAAGGGTCTTTCTGTTTTGTCTTTTTCTTACTACTGATTCGCTCACTATGATTCTCTTCTGGAGGTGAGGCACCAGCATTTTCAAGCACTGGCCTGGAAACTGTTTTAGATTTAGCACGTTTGGAAAGTTTAAAATGTATCCTCTCCAACTCCGACACACTTTTTTTTTTTTTACAAAAGGAATCAATATCAAAGCAACATTAGTCTGAAAAAGCGGCCATTAATCATAGTTAAATATTTAGTTGTACTGCATGCTCAGTTCGGCATTCTGAACCTCAGAAACCTCTGCTAAGAGAAAAGCTAGATTATTTCGACAAGACTGTGAACTCTTCTTCTCTGGCTGTTCGTAAGAGAAGAGCAGAGAGTTACTAGCAGGGTATATGGTTCAGGATAGGAGGTGAGAGCAAGTTACCATAGGATTCTGTCTTTCTAGCAAAGCACCTATACATTATCTGAGATGTAGCCAGCATGTGGGTAAAATGTTAGAAACAGAGCGAAGACAACAGAATTTGTTTAATGTAAATAATATTCTTTGTGAGATGAAGCGGGTCACATTTTGCAAATAATTTATCTCTTTTGGTTTGTGAGATCTGACATGTTTTTTCAGAGCATATTTACTTATAAGGTCTACAACACATAATACTCTTGATTCTTGCTTTTTTTTCTAGATTACTTGCAAAGTCAAATGACAGTATATGTAACCCAATTTGAGTGGGAGAAGTTTTTTCCCTCAAATACAGTCTAAGAAGAACTGAAAAATAATCTAGATACTGAGAACAGACTAATTACTTAAGGATTAAGATCTACTAGAAACATTTTGGTAAAGTCACTTGGCATTTTATTTTTTCTTTACTTAAAAAAAATCTCCCTCCCTTCATTTTTCGTAAACCTCCCTAAAGCACTTTGGATCAACTCACTGACTTCCTGGGAAAACTATGCTGGTGGCGAGCATATGAACATTGTGACGTGTATTATGTAGTTCCCACTTTAGGCTTTTATAGTCTTTGAAAATACACTTTTTTCCCCCTACTAATTCTGATCCTACAGCATGCATGGGATAAAATATTGCTGCAGTTTAATCAATTTGAAGGTGAGTAATATTATCTGTGAACAAGATCTTACCATTCTGAACGTCCAATACGTGATGTTTATTTAATGTCCAACCGCCCATGTTGGAAGCATCTAATTCGTAGCCTTGCAATATGGCGGTCCTTTTCTCCCACAAAGTCAGGTCCAGACACGACTCATATTCGTATCCAACCGACACTAGAATCAAAACAAGTCACAGTTCATCTTCCCAAACACAGGCAGAAATGGAATTTATTTCATTATTTTGATAAAACTGCTTTTTTCACTGATGTGCTCTGAGACTGTATTTCCACTTATTTGTGAGCAGAGTCTATTATTATATGAGAAGATTTGATCACATAAAAGGTGTTTTTCTAAAAAATGACCTCCAAATATTATTTTTGTACTGACTTAATAGAAAAGTAGTATTTTTTCCCACACCACTTTTTCACAAGGGGTTCACAGCACAAAATGAAGTTCAGATCAGGCAACTGGGCGAATCATTAGATCCGATAAATCAGCCCCAAATGCTGATCAGATGATAACAACTAAATATAACGTTTGCTATCTGAATAATTAGTGATGTTTAGTTTCCAAGAGTATTAAGTTATGGAAAATATTTATAAGTAAGGTTCAATATAGCAAAAAGATAGCCAGGTTATGACACCATATTCACATGTTATCAGGAACGAGCAATAAAACTAGCAGTAATATAATACGAACAAATTACAAATGGAAAACTTCAGAGTTCACAATGAAACGTGGGTTTTAAAATTTAGAACAAAGTGAAGGGAGAAGTGGTAATTATCTGACTGATTTGAACTAATTCCAGTGCAAATTATATATTAATTTCAGAATAAAATGTCTACTATATTTTCAGGTAACAGCTAATAGAACAAAACACATGTTTTCCTTTAGTTTTTGATGTTCTGAGCCTGAGCTTGGAGCTACACTATGCATACCTCAACAGGTCAAACTTTGATTGCATTGTCCAGTCATGCAGTGAAACACCTAGCTTGATGTTTTAAGAATATCATTCCGCTGAGCTGACTATTTCTTCCAGTCAGAAGAGCTGGAATAATTTTTGGACACAAATGTTGTCTGATGTCATGTTAAAATATCATTATGAGTTGAAACTACACTAGCTGTTAGATACTGAAAATATTTTAAAAAAAGGATAAGGAAAGGGCTTCCCTGGTGGCGCAGTGGCTGAGAGTCCGCCTGACGATGCAGGGGACATGGGTTCGTGCCCCGGTCCGGGAAGATCCCACATGCCGCGGAGCGGCTGGGCCCGTGAGCCATAGCCGCTGAGCCTGCGCGTCCGGAGCCTGTGCTCCGCAACGGGAGAGGCCACAGCAGTGAGAGCCCCGTGTACCGGAAAAAAAAAAAAAAAAGGATAAGGAAAGCTAACGAAATAAAATTATAAAGGAAAAAAAGAAACGAAAAAAGGAAGGGACACAATAAGGAAAAAAACATGAAAAGAAGGACATGGCAGCCTGAAATCTCATTGAGAACATTCTTCTAAGATATAATTTCAGCCAGAAAAATGGATGCTTTCTCCTTTTCATCACATGGAGTACATTCCCCTTCCCCACGGTAGGGCTAAACAAACCAGCTGTCACTTTCCTAGGCAGCCTTACTGTCTTCCTCTCTGCTTATCCATGGATTTTCACGTGTCGCAAAATGCATTTTATGTTAGTTCTGACTTCAAGACAATGTTTTCAGTTCAGAATATATATTTACATGGGACTTACCAACAGCTTCAGATAGACCATAGACCTTTTGATTATAAGCATCTGTTTTATCCCATATAAAAGTATAGGCCAAGTTCGGTGAGGCAGGAAACCACTTTTGAAAGAGTCTTCCTACTACAGCTACCATCAGATGAACCTTCATTAAATTAAACGGGATAACGGACTGGGTCATGGTGATCTTAAGTACTGACTTATATCCGGCAGCTCTGGAACTCAGGTAGGAAAGTTTCAAATCTGTTCCTGGAATTGTGGTTTCTTCATGGAGTACCTAGGGTTGGAGAAAGCAAACGGTGATCATGTACGGCTATTAGGTAAAATGCATTGAAAAGAAGGGAGCCAAGCAACTAAAATAAGACCCTAAAGAGTCACTAATCATAAACACGCATTTGAGATGTTATCTTATTCAATAATTAAAAATAACTCCTCTGCCAGCCCAATTTTTCTTCTCCTAAAAGCTTCTTGTCATTTATTCTGAGTTAATCACAGCTCAGGTGCTACCCCTCATACAGGAAATACTGTGACTGCTCCAGCAGGCTGACATGCAATGACTCGTTAGTTTATAGTCACTGTGGATTCTCACTAACCCATCTTTCACGCCTATGGCCCTGAAGAATTAGAGCAGACATTTGTAAGACGGTTAGCTCAGCACAGCAATGTGGTCCAGGCCAAAGATCTGGACCACGCCAGCTGGCTCATTCAGGGATTAAACCTACTCCTAAAGGCAGGAATGATAGCAAAACAGACCAATTCATTTGGGTTAAATTGTAGCAAATTCCATATTCATGTTGGAAGGTAATAGCACATACTCATAATTAGTTAAACGCTGAGCTTCAACTCACCACCGATTTTTGATATGATGGTACATGAACTAATAGTTTCAAGTTGCGTAAATTTTCCCCCAGAGAACAACTGATGTGTTGTTGAATGCACGCAAAAGACACTCCCTATATACTTTTTGAATTGAAACGAGTGTAAAAAGTTAACATAATTACCTGCATAAGAATCATCTCCTTTACAAATTTAAAAAATCAAAGTCTTAATCCCACCGTGTACGCATCGCTGTGCCTTGGTCAACGAATGCCAACAAATTTATCCTGACATATGCAAAATATATTATGCCAAAACATTATTTAAATGTTTTGAAAAATTTATGTTACATTGTGTATAAAATCTATCCAAACAATTCAGATTCTACTTACTAGTGATGCTATTAGTTTGTTTAATAATAATAGCTCTTCCTAGGCTTACGACATCTACCGTGAAGTGCAAGACTATCTATGTTTAAGAACCTACCCCAGGAACTCACCACTTTCTCTACTAAGAATTAAATAGCATTCTCAAAGCCTGCCTCATACTGCTCTATGAATATTCATTATTCAGACTTAAAGGACTACTTTTTCGCTTAGAAAAATCTTAGAATAGCGATTCAGTGTTCAGTAGTGTTTCTCCTCCTTCCAGTTCCTCTCACGTGAAACGGTTAGGAATGATGTATATCTGTCATACAAATTTTTTTTAAAATTTATTTATTTTTGGCTGTGTTGGGTCTTCGTTGCTGCACGCGGGCTTTCTCTAGTTGCGGCGAGCGGGGGCTGCTCTTCGTTGCAGTGCGCGGGCTTCTCATTGTGGTGGCTTCTCGTTGCGGAGCACGGGCTCTAGGCACACGGCTTCAGTAGTTGTGTCACGTGGGCTCAGTAGTTGTGGTTCATGGGCTCAGTAGTTGTGGTTCGTGGGCTCTAGAGCACAGGCTCAGTAGTTGTGGCTTGCGGGCTCTAGAGCGCAGGCTCAGTAGTTGCGGCGCACAGGCTTAGTTGCTCCGCGGCATGTGGGATCTTCCCGGACCAGGGCTCGAACCCGTGTCCCCTGCATTGGCAGGTGGACTCCCAACCACTGCACCACCAGGGAAGCCCTGTCATACAAATTTTAATAACTTAAGTAGAACCCATGCTACTGAGGGTATAGCTGTCACTTTCAATATAAACAATCACGCAGTTGGAAGTAGAACAAAAGAAGGGGCTAAACAAACTTCCATTCGGCCTGTGAGTCAGTGTTGGCAGGAAGCGGGATGTGATGCAATCTGGCAGATGAAGAAGGCATTGCTATGCTGTAATAGACACACCAGTTTATTACAGTTGGCATTTTCCTTACCAGCCATGCTGACTGAATTCAGACACAGACTGTCTTAAGCAAAATAGTTTATGAAGATACAGAAACTTTCTAGAGCTCTATTAGACTTAGGGACACCCTTACGTTTAAGATCGACAGTACTTTTGTAGGACTGTAGGGTACAGGGTGAATCATCTGAACAGAACTCGCTGTTCTATATCACTGGGGTGAAATACCAGTGGGTTAGTTTGAAAAATAGATTTTGTGACTCTTCAATGGCCCTGAAAATATAAGTGATTGAAACCTCAGGCATATAACTTATTTCCAAAATAATTTCACATAAATTTGATAGGTTTTCCATAGGTAAGGCAGCCTTTCATGAATATATATTTCTGTGGTCTTTTAGGAGTTACTTCTGTATTTCAAAATATCGTGTGTTATTCCTAATTTTAATAACTGATTACTGTCTTTGTCATCATTAGCCTATTTCCCTGGAACAAATATCTGCAATTTAGTTCATTAAAATGTGTTTCTCCTGGTAATTGAATTTGACCATATTTTTTGCATTAGTGGGAAAAGTAAATGCAGCCCGAGCGGAAAAACCAACCATTAAGCCGATCTTCGCCAGCTGCCTGATCTGTGAGCTCCATCCTTGACTTGGTTAAACACGCGGAAACCACGTCCTCCCAGCTCTACCTCCAAATCTGTCTAATCCATTCCCTCTTCTTCATTTCCACAACCAGTATGATTGGTGGGCCCTCTGCCTCGGGGTGCTGGGTCTGTATGGAAGTACAGTGAATACTATTCTGTTCACTGATCTGTCTCCTTCTATTATTTTATGCATGTTGTCACTTGAGTTAGCATTAGAGAAATGCTGAAAAATCTACATTGGCCCCCTGGTTCCATGTCATCTAAAGAATTCAAGGTATCCATTGTATGGTATTTCTGGGCCATTCATTATCTGGCCCCAGTCTTTCCCCATGAGTGTCCTCCACCTTTAAATTGCTCACCAGTTTTTATACAACAGCATTTGTTGTTACCACCATGCTATTGCTCACACATTTTCTTCTATCTGGAATATCCTTTCCCCCCTTTGAAGGCCAGCCTCTTCAGTGATGTTTTCCTCGGCTTCCTTAGGAACTGACCTCTCTTTTGAACTTCCATAGTTCTTCATTCAAATCTTTATCACATGTAGAATGGCTTACAATAATCATTAAGCAGTAAAATATTGAGAGTAATGACCATGTACAGTAGCACTTGGTACAGTGTCAGTTAGGAGGTCAGGTACAGGCACTAAAACCTTTTTCCAATGAATGAATACACGAGCAAAGACATTATTAGCTGTCGAGCTTAAGCTGTTTTCCCATTTGGCTACAATTAATACAAGATACAGATATAGCTTGAGGAAAAAGTATTTTTAATAGATCTTTAAGGAATAACTAGATATCTTACTATAGAAATACCTATCCTTGTACATACACACACCACATTCTCTATGTCATTCTATAGAATTATTTAGGATAGCACTGGAATTCTGTAATCCTGTAAAAACATTCTTTGGAAACCCCATGATCTGAACATGGTTTATATAAAAGCAATGCCTGCTAGAATATCCTACCTGTGTCTCGGGAATAATGGGACTGTCTTCAGGAGAAGATCTAAAAAAGGTGGATAAAGGTGATGACACAATGATAGGATTCGGCCTCACGAAGCCACTTAGATCACAGCTGGGAATGTCATTCTCCTCTTTCTTCATGACTAGGGTATCCATCACATAAAAGACATTCCATGGAATCCACACAGTATGATACTGAGTGAGGAACGGGGATCGTTCAAATACCAAAGTTAGAGAAGCCCCGCCATTCGCCACCAAGTCAAACCTAAGAAAAAACAAGACATGCTTAATGAATTATCCGGACCTCATGCAACTCCAGTCACTCACCTCCCCAGATCAATATGCTTTATAAAGAAAAACTTCTTCTCCCAACGTTTATATGAAATAGTTTCAAATCTAAAGGAATATTAAAAGAATTATACAACGACCATCCATACGCCCTTAACTTAGATTTACTAATTTATTAACATTTTTCCAAATTTGCTTTATCTATCTACCTATCTACTCCTTTTGCAGAACCATCTGAGCGTAAGTTGTAGATATTACAAAATCTCACTTTCAAATATTTTAACATGAATCTTCTAAGACGAAGAACATTCTCCTATAAAACCACAACACTGTTATTATGCCTTAGGAAATGAAATCAACTTTTAAAGACCTCTGAGTATATAACTTTAAATTTCTGCCACCATGTATACTGTCACAGATTTCTGGAGTCTAAAAGTTGTTGCATTTCCATATTAGAAGGGACAATAAGACATAATGGGTGACACAAGCATGCCTAGTTTTTATTATTATTTTTTTTTGCGGTACGCGGGCCTCTCACTGTTGTGGCCTCTCCCGTTGCGGAGCACAGGCTCTGGACGCGCAGGCTCAGCGGCCATGGCTCACGGGTCCAGCCGCTCTGCGGCATGTGGGATCTTCCCAGACCGGGGCACGAACCCGTGTCCTCTGCATCGGGAGGCGGACTCTCAACCACTGCGCCACCAGGGAAGCCCAAGCATGCCTAGTTTTTATACTTAAAATACTTCAAACAGAGACAGGGTGTTGGGATTAACTTACATTCCATCCTGGCGGGTAATAGTATATCCATATTCTGGGTAATGGAAAAACGAGACATTCACTCCAATAAGTGGCGTTCCATCAGCAGTTAGTACTTGGCCTCTGATGACGGATGCAAGGCTGTGGGAAAAGTAGAAGAACTAGAATGAACATTTGTCTTTTCAGGCCAACATTATCATGATGTAGAGATAATTCAATCTAAGGAGAAAATAACACTATTGCATGCACTTGTATTCACAGAAACCAGACCTGAAATACTCCCAAGACAATGTTCCTTCTAATTCATTGTAATCCACATTCTCGAAATGTCTGGTGTTTACCAGGGGTTTTAATTCATTGCAATCTGGATTTTGGAGAGTTATCAAGACCAATAATTTAGAGATGAAGTTTTAAAATTATAAGCTGCAGTTTTTTCATGTCATATACCTGGTGCTTGCATGAAGGAAAGTATACTTTGCAATTAATTCCAAGGCAATTGGGAAATCTACAGGGACCAAAAAGTACAAGATTTAAGCAGGCAATAAGGAACATTTGTGAAACAACTTTTAATCAACTGCTGGGTCTAACTGCATTAATGTTATTAAACTGCTGCAGAACTAGGAGTTCTGGTGTAAATCATCTTCTTTTGCT
This sequence comes from Tursiops truncatus, assembly GCF_011762595.2. Taxonomy (NCBI): domain Eukaryota; kingdom Metazoa; phylum Chordata; class Mammalia; order Artiodactyla; family Delphinidae; genus Tursiops; species Tursiops truncatus. The sequence continues at coordinate 245,273 of NC_047054.1, forward strand.
CAGTGAGACACAAGACACCTGCTTTCCCTTACTGATTTATTTTCGGGTCATCACTGCTCTGCAAAGCACCAGTCCAACAGCTTATGCAATCTTACTGCCATGCCGTTAGCAGTTCCATTACATTATTTCATAATTTATATTATTTAGTGAGCTCAGCTTAAAAAAAAGTGCACTTCTGTTTTGCCTTTTGGAGTCTTTTCATTGCTTCTCTTGAAACATTTCCAACTGTGCTAACAAAAATCAACTAGTTAAATGAAGATTTATTGACTCCTTAATGGGATGTCCTGTTATGTTTCAGGTACTGAAATTGACAAAGTATGGGAACTATGTCAAAAATGCTTGAGATGTGAAGTTTGGTGAAGGATGTGCCAAACGAGGAGAAACTGCCTTTTAAAGAAAGCACTTTCCTCAAATTCACAGTCATCAGCATTTCATATAAAGGGCTTCTCACTGATGATAATATCACTACAAGTCTATGTAAGGAAAAGCTGCATTAACCTCTTATTGAAAGGACTGTCTCCGGGTATGACATGGGTGCTATCAGATCCTATGAGAAAACTGATGCGGTCATAGAAGGGTTTGGCAGCTTGCTGAGATGGTGATTGTAAGCTTTGGCTAATGATATCCTGGGGATCAGGTAATCCGCGACAGTAGGGCTGATTTTGGCAGGAACTCTGTAAACAGCAGTCAGGATCCATGCAGTCAATGAGTCCATCTGTAGACAGAAACGGAAACCAGTAAGAGAACTCCTCTTTTTCTGCCATGATGTAGAGCACGTTTTGTTTGTTGATTGGCTTTTTCCACATCAAATGATTCGCTCCCCCTATCTGATAGTCATTTCTAGGAGGCATACTTTTTGAAACCAAATGAAATACAATACCTGCAGTTGCTTTCATAGACAGTAAATGTTTGGATTGAAGATGGCTGAAAAAAAATCATATAATGTTGATTCTGAGTAAAAAATAAAAAATGACTGTTTAGAACAATCCATCACATGCAGACCCCGTCTTATTGCTCTTCACAGATATTGAGTTTTTTACAAATCGGAGGTTTGTGGCAACCGTGTGGAGCAAGTCTATCGGTGCCATTTTCCCAACAGCATTTGCTCACTTCGTGTCTCTGTTACATTTTTGTATTTCTCGCGATACTCCACTTTTCCATTATTATTATATTTGTGATGGTCACCTGTGATCACTGAGCTCTGATGTTACTATTGTAACTGTTTTGACGTGCCATGAGCTGTGCCCATAAACAACGGTGGGCTTAATTGGTAAATACTGTGTGTGTTCAGACTGCTCCACTAACCGTCTGTTCCCCCATCTAAAATTTGGGCAAAGGTCAGAATATGAAAGTCCGTGAAATACATAGACAGAGTAACATATAATGAATGAGATTAGCCAACCACCTTTCAAGGAAACCATTTTCCCAAGGATGGTAAAGTGTTTTCCGTATAAAATTAACGCATTGCTCATATTTTAAACAGGAACCTGAGCTCTTAATACACATCCTTTAAAATGCAGATGTTAATAAAAATGTGGCTAATGTAAATAGGCCATAATATTGGAAATGATAAGAAACCTATCACTAAAAATGGACCTACACTGTTGGTGACATAACAAGAGTAATGGGTAGAATCTTCCAGAGCATTCTCCAGGAATATCAGAAGGAAACTACATTCAATGCCCCATGTAAGAATTTTGTTTGAAACATTTAAACCATCCCATTAGCAGATAAGAGTCAGGTTATGATGGTTGATGACATTATCCTTTAAGGTCATTTTTCAGTGACCAGTTGATACATGAAGTTCGATCTGCTTGGCAATTTCATTTCTCAATGTAGATTAATAAAAACATTAGTTTCCGAAGACTTTATTTACCTTTGGGAGAATAGACAAAAAATCATTATAAAATCCTCACACCTAAGTTTTAGGTCTTGGTGCGACCCTATTATGGCAAACTCAGCTGAAAATATCTAGCTGACCTATATATTTTATTTACACAAGTGTTTTGAAATAACTTTTATTTTTAGAAAAACCACACTAGTCATTTTTTTCTTTTTGCTTTAGGCTACTCTTATTAATAGAACATAAGCTTGCCCATTCATTATCTGACAGCAAACCGAGACAAAAGAAAACAGACTAAATTGAATTATATTGCCCAGTCTAGAACTAGGTCAACAACACAGATAAGGTAAGAAACAGGAGATGAGGAGCCTGGCTCCCACCTGAAGAACGTTGTCAACACTTGTGGTTTCTCCTAACACTCATTCCCCCTTGTTTGTGCAACAGCTCTGAACTTCCATTTGGGTACCCAGTTCTCCCCAACTCTCAAGTCTACGTGCATACTTCCCTTTGTGCTTGGTTCAGAAATGTACATGTGACCTAACTTGGCAAGCCAGATTGAATTTCAGGAACTATCTAAAAAGCAATCCAGCCCCATCAGCTCCCATCCCCCCAGGCTTGGAGCTGTAAGGCTGTGACGCCAGGGTTGCTGCATCCCTCTTGCTGCCACTACAGCAGAACCTGTCTGGGAACGGAGTCATCCCAGAAGAGGCAAAGTCAAGAGCTGGAGACCTAAGACAACAGGTCATAGTGACACCTTTGGGGCTTTTGCAATAAGCTGACCCTGACCTCCTGAACTTTTCAGTTCTAGAAGCCAAAGCATTGCCTTCTTCCTTAAGCCTGTTTGGGTTGTGGCCTTTCTGTCACTTGAAACTGAAAGAGATGCAGTTTATCCAGAGATATTAACTAAAAATCTCACTATTTCCCTTATAGTTGAAAAAAAAGGCTTAATACGTAAATATTGGAATTAAATGTATGGTGTTGGACTCTTTTTACATTACTATTTTAACTTTTTGACACCATAATTTGACATGAAAATGTATGAGTCAGAATTTCTGATAAGTAGATCTTATTACATAGTTTTTTTTATTATAGCTACATTTTCATGTAGATGTCTCTTATATTTCTAAAAAATGGGTTAATTACTTGAAACTGTATATTTATTCTTTGACAAAAATTTAAAATCATGTTTAAGAAAGTCAAATGAAACTGAGCTTTGAAATTTCATAGAAATTTATCAAAATATTGCTTTCTTAGCCAAAAGGCCACAAAGATAAAAAATGTCTAAATATTCTTCAATATTTCTAGTGGAAGAAAGATGAAACTATGATAGAGGCTTATTTTTCAAGAGGATATGTTATAATAATGCAATATATTGCATTTTTCTCCATCTGTCTCAAAGAAATAGAAGCATAGTTATGAAGATTCAGATTTTTAAAATCGTAGACGGTTGACCTATTGCCCCTAAATCATTTTTAGCTTCAAAAAACAATTTAAAAAACCCCATTCAGTAACAATTCATGATCATATGTTGAGACTTCATGAGGAATCTTTAATCTGTTTTATGATGTATCTAAGAGCTCTGACTCCATGGATTCAGAATGGGGTGTGCATATGCTTGGGAGAGTAATTCCACACAAATATTTTATATTCTTACAGGTTTTTCCCTTATGTTCGATTTTTAACATAAGTAGAAACTACTTAATAGTGAAAGTACTTCCAAACATTATATTTTATCTCCATTAATCTGGTAATTAAGGGTTAAATTCCCCCCCCCACTTTGTCCCCCATAATATCCCCACAGTGTCTTCCTTTAGGCACTATATGGTACAGCTGGCCAGAGAGGAATGCTCGAATTTCATCATTCATCTTTGTTAGTTTATAAAAAGCAAACATGCATCTGGCATGTAGTCTGCAGGTCATAAAACGGCATGAGATCGACATCTTCTGAACCAATCAGTTGGGAATGCATTTCTACAAGCCTCTCTGCTAACATCAATCAGAGAAAGAATCTCATTTTCAACAGCCGAGTTGCAGGGACACACGGTTTGTTATTTTTCTGCAGAGTTTATCAGTGACTTGCCCAAGCAAGTGACGGATGGTTATGAATCTGGCTTCCTATAACTCGAGAAAACACTTTTCATTCTTTGTCTATACTCACGTGGCTAGGGCTATCCAGTAAAACTAAGCTGATTACCCACTTGCCCAAATGTATACGGTAGTAAAAGGGACTTCGTGGAAGAGCTTCTCAAAATCATCAACGTTCCACTTTAGTCTCAGGAATATTAGGTCGGCTTAAATTGAGATTGGTGTGGAAGCCTTAGCTAATAGAATTAACCGTAAAAAAATCTAAAGAAAATCAGAACTGTTCAAAACCCACTGAATAACAACTCCAATGATCAGTTAAGAGCCCCTCTTTCTCCTGGTTAGGCTTTGCAATGTAAGTGGTACTTTGATATAGACAATGAGTACGCTTCCTTCCACTTAATCCTCAATGTTATTGTTCTGTTATCATTTCAAAACATGTTCTCATCTTTCTTAACCCTTTCATTGGTTTGTAACAGTGGCTGGCAAACTTATTTCATAAAGGGTCAGATAAAAAATATTTCAGATTTGTGGACCATATAGTCCCTGCTACAAGTATTTAACTCTGCCTTTAGAGCTCTAAAGCAGCCAGAGACAATATGTAAATGAGTGGGTGTGACTGTGTCTCAATAAAACTTTATTTACAAAAACAAGCTTTGGCCCAGGGCTAATAGTTTGCCAACCTCTAGTCTTGCTTTAAAGTTTCTACCCTGCCCTATTTCCTTATAGTCTCTAAATCATTCTTGATTTTTTTTCTGGCAAATTTAATGCCTATTTTGCTAGATAAGTAAAATGTCTGACTCCATCTTTTCCTAGTTTACCCTCTATGCTGGCTTTGATCTGCTTCTGTCTTTTAAGCAGCTATGGATATTTTGACTTGTTTTTTAAAACCCTGACATACTGACTGGATAAAAAGTCATGAATTTCCTTTGAATGAATTTTCCTCTTTACTCGAAAGATAATTAATTAATGCCCACTGCCCTTCCCCACAGTATTTGGAAGCCCCTCCCCCACCTTCAACTTGGAGGTAGAGGTAGAAATTCTCATGCAGTATTTTATCTGTGGATTTTAGACTTTTCAAAGTGTACGGGTATGCCTTTTGTTGCTCTTTTAAGTCACCATTCTGTACCATGCATGAAATTCACTTATTACTGAATTGGGATCATGTTTGGTTTTCTATATCTTCTTGGTTTGTCTACAGCAGAGCTTTCTTGGTGGCTTTATTCTCTCTATGTTCACAACATTTCAAGGCTAATGACTCCAGGTTGATCATTCTCCTGAACTCCAAATCCACAACCGGTCTTCTAGATATTTCCACTTGGATATTACACGGGCATCGAAAACTTAACACACGTCTAAAGCACAGCAAATATGATCTTCTCTGAACACTCGCTTCCTCTGCATTTCCTATTTCAAGGAATGGTTCCACCATCCACTCACCCAGTTTCTCAAAGCAGAAACCTGAATGTCAACCTTGATTCCTCTTCTCCCTTTTTCTCTGCACCTAATCAATGACCAGATCCTCCTTTTCTCCACCCCAAACATCTCTTGAATCAGTCTATTTCTTTCCATTTCACTGAAACAACCGTTTAGACCACATGGTCACTTCCTGACAAGATCTCAACAAGGGGTTGGTTTCCCAGGTGCCAGTCTTGTCCTAGCTATTCATTCTCAACACTTAAATCTGAGTAATCTTGGTAGAAATCAAATGTGGTTATTTCACTTCTCTAGCTAAAATACTTCCTTTAATTGGTCCCTGCTGCTTTCTGAGTAGTTAGAACTCCTTAACCTGGCTTACAAGACCTTTGTGATTATTATTTCCTCCGCTGGGAGACTTCTCACCTGCTCTCTTATCCCCCTCCCCAATTCCTTTAGCGATCAGCTCAGACAATGGTCTCACGAAGTTCCTTGAGGGCTAATCTAGTTCATTGTTGTAGCACCAGAATTTAGGACACATACTTCTTGGCACCAAGTACGCATAAAATAATTTTGCTGAATGAAGTGAAGAATCAATTCAGTTCCTAGAGATTATGAGATCTAAACAGGTCAAAATGATGTCTTAAAAGCACAGCAGAGACACGTGCTGATTTTCTTTCATCACCTTTTTCCTGCCCTCAGACACTATGCTAATCCTTGAATTCCTGTTTCTATTTTTACTCTAATAGGTATCTTTACATGTTCTTGATGAACTGGACATTAAGCAATCCATAAAATTACAAAAAGTATTAGAAGAAATTATAGGAAATACTACACATAAGTACAACTTATGTATGTACTTATAAAGACACACAACCCAGAATTCATGAAGGAAAAGTTAAACCTTATCAACATTTACCTTGTAAAAGTTTATCGTTTGAAAATTTCCGCATGATGAAAGACACCATAAACAAAGTTAAAAGATAACGAAAACTTGGGATAAAATATCTGCAACACACCTCATAAAGAACTGATAAGAAGAATATACAAAGAACTCCTAAAAATCAAAAAGAAACAGTCAAGTAACTCAATAGAAAAAAATGGTCAAGAAAAATAAATAAGCAATTAGCAAAAGAAGAAATGCAAGCAATCAAGGAACATATATAAAGAGAATCAATCTAACCAGTAATTGGGGAAATGCAAATTAAACAACAAAAATGGAGTCATTTCCACCCACCAGGCAAAATTCATATCTTTCATTTTGTTGGACAACTTTGCTTATGTACAATGATCATGTACAGATCATGAACATGGGGAAGATAAGCGCTATCCTACGGATGACGTGCACAATGGCGAAACTCACTTGCAAGGCAATTGGCAGCAGCTACCAGAATTACAAATTAAAATACCCCGAGACCCAGCAATTTCATTTCTAAAAATCTGTCCCAAAGAAATACTTGTACATTTACACAGATTTATATGCAGGTACGCACACAGGTTTACTACAGATTTGTCCTTATACGAAGAGCAAAAACAAAGAGAAACAACTAAATAATTATTAATTAGTAGTGGTAAAATTCATTAGGACAACCGTGTTTCTATTATAAAGTAGGAGATAGGCCTATATGTACTGATATGAAAAGATCTCTAAGTTACCTTCTTTGGCAGAATCAAATTTGGAACAGTACCTATCCCGTTTACGTTTAAAAACATAAGTGTGCATCTAGATTCACTGAAGGAGGCGCACAAACACGTACTCTTTAAGTTGTTGACAGTGGTTACTCCTGACAATGAGAATGTAGCACTTGTGTATGGTTACTAGTAATAACCCTGCCCAGAAATGCAGAGGTTCTTACATGGAGAAAGGGGACACTTTCTAAAGAGGTTCTGTGCGATGCCCCTTGTTACACTGTGAACCTTGCAGTGGCAGCAAATGGTAATGGGTGTAAAATACAGGGGAGACGTTTAGTTCCAGCCTGTGTGGCTCTGATTTTCCTCTCCTTCTAAAACTCATTCAAAAAACAGTGATCAAACCCCATGTTCCTTTTGTACTACCAGGAGGCTACTGGGGTCCTTTGCTTCTGAGAGCACAAGCTGGACTTTTCTTTCCTAGAAGGGGATTCCCAGGGCTCTAAAACTTCTGTGGATAGTAAAAGGGTTCAGAGTAACCTGAATCTCTCCCTATAGTAGGATCTCATAGGGTCTTTCAAATGAATAGTAATTCCCCCTGCCCCAAATCATCTGCCAGGTTAACGTAGTTTAAGGCTCTGAGACTGAGTGCCATTCTATATTCTGATATCTGGATTCTTTTTAAGAAGTACTTAGGAACTTCCTAAGTAATTTCCTCCCTTCCCTCCCTCCCACCCTCTCTCTTCTTTTTTTAAACCATTTTTCCCCCCCTTCCTATTTCTGTTACTATTTTATTTAACTTTTATTTTTCAATATGTTTTTTGGAGAACACCATTGTCTCATCCTCCTGCTAGGACTTCTTAAAAATCTATTTTCAAATATTTCCCTATTTTCATTTGGTAAATTTCCAAACTTAGACCAGCTCTGTCCATTCATCACACTCATTCTGAGGCTTACATTAAAATTTCATTCATTGTTTCCCTCCTCATTTTCACTGCTAGCACACTCCTGCTTTCTCCTGCAGTTTGGATCTTTCGTTTGTATTTTTCTTCCTTCCTTTCTCTCTCTCTCTCATTACGGTTTCTTTTTAATTTCTAAATAAGCTCAGTTGAATCTGAGCTTATTTAGAAATTAATTCAGTTGAATTGTAATCTCTACAATTATCAACCTCTGAAGATGTAAAAAAAGCCTGTTTTAGATACATCTTCCTGACATCTAGCCCCACGAAGTAGCAACTCTGAAGGACAAAGAATAACTCTATCTACTTACAAGTAAGATGCATCTTTCCTGGCAGGATTTATACTTTGACACTCTACCATCTTGCACAAAATTTGGGAAGAGGCTTTAAGTCATTCTTGGGCCCTCGACCATCCAATATGCAGGATGCCTCTGGTCCCCACAGGGGAGCTATCCACTGGAGGACCAGACAGGGAAGCAAGATGTCAAAGGAAACTCTGACAAGATCTCCCGAATGAGAAGGACAATAGGAACATGGTAACCACTGCCAGAGACAATATATTTTGGAGAAATCATCTCATTAATAAGCGTCTTGAGTCTCTAAAACACAGAGCTTTCTCTGGCTAGCTGTTGCACTTTGATGCTTCCACAGCAGGACCACCATATGGGGAGCTGCTGAAAGCCAGGACACCCCCTATTGAATGAGACTTGTCGTAGGGTGACCAGGTGAAACTGACGATGCGCACAGAAGTGTTTGGGAGAGAGCTGAGAGCTGCCTCGTCAGTCTCAGGCATGGAGAGCATGTCCGGGGAGGCTCACCATGGGTTTCCTTGTTCTCAAGTGAGAAGGCTGGAATTTGGCAGGGAAGGGAGGAGAGAGAGACTAGAAGATTCCTTCTGAAACTAACAGAGTTCTACTAGCCATATGAAATGGTTATTGGAGTACACTGTCTGGTTACACTAAAGCCAAACGCTATCGACAGCTATTTCATTCCGATAGTGGACTCTGTTTCTCTGCCTACCCACCATCCTCACCCCTTTATTCTGGAGACAGAACTTCAGTTTCCTTGTAGGGCAGGTGACCTAATTCAGACCAATGAGAGTCGGGCTCAGGCCAGGCCCAGGTCTCACGTAACCATTGAAAAAGGTGTCCTCCCTGCACTGGGCTTGTTATGCTAGAGGAATGTAAACCTCGAGCTGGTGAGAGAGACATCCCGAGAATGGTGGCAGCATAGAACAAGCAGAGTTGACAGATGATTAACCCAGATATCTGTTACCACTGTCTGTACGCCTAGGTGCAGTTCTCTCCAAATTTGTCAGTTTTATAAGCTGAGGAGGGGGCAGTGTGGAGTCACTGTCTTCAACCCCACTCCAGACACACAGCATTTACTAGGGATCAGTTCCCATCTCTTCACCTGTCTTTTCTCTAATCTTAGCGACTTCACCAGCAGAGTGAGTTCCGGGATATGAACAAGACGTGGCTCAGTCTAGAGGGAGGATGACTTTGTAGGTGAAGATAAAGCTGAAGAAATACGTAAAAGCCAAGTGGAGGCCTGCAGCGTGGATCCCTTGCTCAGAAACCGTTTCCAATGAGCAAAGGATATCTTGTCCTTGCTTCCAAAGTGCCTACAGGCCCTGTGTGGAGATGTTCGCCACAATTCGCTGGTCCAGTGACCACAAGTTTCTGACGTCCACTGTGCGATTTAAAAGTTGACTCTCCCATAGCCCACCTCTGCCCTGATATCTGCTCCAGCTGCCTCTGTGCGACACCTGGAGCTCAGATTTGAGAAGCAAAGGGGGAGACACCTTGTTGAGTCCACAGAGAGTGGGGATCTTTGTCAAGGCCTTTATGGTGGGTAAAAGATGGTCTTAGTTCTGAAAAGCTAATGAGTCTGTGTATGCAACAGCTATTTATTTGAGCCTTAAAGAAACAAGGTCCGACTGAACAGGAGATTTACTTCTCATGACCACGCAGGTGCTGCGAGAGTAGCTAGAGCCCCTCCGGAGGCTACCTTATTGGTAACCCACCTCTCTTGGTCCTCATTGCAGATTCCCCTCGAAGCCTGCTCTTCCTCATGCCTGCTAGAGACATAAAGGGGAAGCTGGCTCCACAGGCAGAGAGGGTCACCTATTATTTTTAAAAATAAATTTATTTTATTTATTTTTGGCTGCGTTGGGTCTTTGTTGCTGCGCATGGGCTTTCTCTAGTTGTGGCAAGCAGGGACTGCCTTCATTGCAGTGCACGGGCTTCTCATTGCGGTGGCTTCTCTTGTTGTGGAGCACGGGCTCTAGGTGCGTGGGCTCAGTAGTTGTGGCATGCGGGCTTCAGAAGTTGTGGCTTGCGGGCTCAGTAGTTGTGGCTTGCGGGCTCTAGAGCACAGGGTCAGTAGTTGTAGTGCACGGATTAGTTGCTCCGTGGCATGTGGGATCTTCCCGGACCAGGGCTCCAACCGTGCCCCCTGCATCGGCAGGCGGATTCTTTATTTATTTAGTGAGATCCATAGGTTGAGGATCCTTAGGCTTAGGCAGTAGAAATGCGGTGAAGCGGATTTGGTAAAGGAAGGTATATTTTGGAGGCGAAGGAAGATGCTTGGCGTAAGAAAAAAATATTTATTTCACCGTATGTGGCTGTCCTTTCTAAAATTTTTAAATATATCTTTTTCAGTTCTGGGAATAGTAAGCAACTTTCTTTGTGTGTGTGTGTGTGTGTGTGTGTGTGCATGTGTGCGTACGTGCATGCGTGTGTGTGTGTGTATGTTCTGCAAAGTTCATAAAGTTGTGTTCTACAAAATTACTCAGACTAGACTAGCAGCTATTCGTATGATACGTTTAATTTCTGATTCGGGCTAAATCAACCTCTCTTCATCTTCTCCTCCTTAGTTACTTAATGTGTTAAATCAAATTACTTATAGCTACTTTCTGGCTAATTCACCATTTTGACATCAAACTTCGTTTAGACAATAGATCTCTAATGGTACAGTTCCTACGTATCATAGAATTTCAAGTATAGTCCTTATTTTAAACATTCTGTTTTATTGTCCTCATATAATGATAATGATATCCTTAATTGCCAGATTATGTGTCTTGAGTTGGGGTTTGGTGTGGAAAATATTGTCTGTATACACACAGCCCATGCTTAAGTTCAAGGAACCCTCCAGCTTGGGTTATAAGGCACCCAGGTTACAATCTCAGGATATAATAAAGCTGGCACTGAGATTCCTTCTCAGAAGATCAACAAAATTAGGTTAGGGACAGGAATACAAATTATATGAGCAAGTAGAGAATCCACAGGAGGTCTTCTATCAGCTCAGATTTCCCCTTGGAGAGGCAAGTCTAGAGACAGCCTAGCTTCAGGCTAAGAAGAATAAACAAGGGGGGAACGCGGCCAGTTCACAGCTGATAAATTTTGAGGAAAGAGAGAAACCTCCTTAGCTGATAACAATACTAAAGAGTTGATTAGCCCCTCGGTTACTCTGCAGCGTCTCTGCAGACTTGGCCCTGCAGTTTGCTTCCCTCTGCAAGAGTCTGTAACCTCCTCAAGGTAAATCTTTTAGAAGACAAGTGTGAAATATCTGATCAAGGAGGAAGGGAAGGGACTTCCCTGGCGGTCCAGCACTCCGCGCTTCCACTGCAGGGGGCATGGGTTCGATCCCTGGTCGGGGAACTAAGATCCCTCATGCTGTGTGGCAAAAGAATAAAAAATAAAAGAGTAATTAAAAAAAAAAAAAGGAGGAAGGGAAGCTCCTCTTCCTCCCTGGGCAATAGAACACAGTGGGGTAGGGGCTCCTTGGGGGAAAGCAAGGAGGAAAGTTGCCGTCTGGGCTGGGGGTCAGAGAGGACTGATGCTGTGGTTCCTAAGACAGGCACATGGGCGCGCTGAGGAGGGATCGGGGCAACTTCATATCATTAGGCAGGAGGGGCTGCGAGGGCTAGGGACCACCTAAATCTATCAGGAGCAGACAGCAAAGGAGGCTTCAGCTCAGAACCAGTGGCTCAAGTTTCTCAAGAGCTCAGGTTAAAAGAAAACAGGGAAAATAGTGACCAATGTGCTAGAATGAAAGGGGAGAATTGCAACTCTTAGGAAGTTGAGACACAAATAACGTTTGGTTTCAGAATGACTGTAGTGTGTGTGTGTGTGTGCGTGTGTGTGTGTGTGTTGGGGGCAATGGGGAGAGCTGACAGTTGGTTCTGGCACTCTGCTTCTGAGAGAGCAGTACAGGGCAGGCCTTGTTTTTACTGTGTTTCCCTTTATTGTGCTCCAAAGATATTGCATTTTTCATACATTGAAGGTTTGTGGCAACTCCGCGTGAAGCAAAGACCATCGCGCCGTTTTGCCAACAGCATTTGCTCACCTTGTGTCTCTGTGTCACGTTTTGGTAATTCTCACAATATTTCAAACTTTTTCATTACCATATCTGTGATGGTGATCTATGATGGTTTTTTGATGTTTGATGTTACGACTTTGATGTTACAACTCGCTTAGGGCTCAGATGACGGTTAACACTTTTTAGCAATATTTTTATATTAAGGTATGTACACTGTTTTTTTAGACATAAGGCTATTGCCCACTTAACAGACTGCAGTATAGGGTAACTTAACAGTGTAGGGTAAACATAACTTTGATATGCACTGGGAAACCCCACAATTAGTGGGACTTGCTTTATTCTGGTACTTGCTTTACTGCAGTGCTCTGGAACCGGACCCGCAACATCTCCGAGGTCTGCCTGAAGTTAGGTCCACTCTATTTGGAAAGGAAAAGGCCATTCAACCTTCTCTGACAACCTTTTATGAATTTCACCCAGTCAAGGGGAGCACTTTTGAAAGCAAAAGAAGGAAAATAGGATAATAATAGCTGCTACTTACAATATAATATATCCCCGGCAATACACTAAGTACTTTACAAACATTCTCTAGCTTAATCCTTCCAGAAACTTCTTTTTCACTCTTTTATACATGAAGCAATTGAAATGTAAAGGGATAAGAACCTTGTCTAAGGTCACATAAGCACTACGAGTTGGAGGGAAGATCTGACTCTAAACCTGCACTTTTAACCAACACTATATTGCCCACGTGGACACTCCCAAAAGGGCAGGTGGAATGAAGGTGGGGGTAGGGAAACACACACTAACCCACACAGCAGGTGACCACAGAGGTCCAGACAGAAATTGAATCCTTCCAAAAACCTCAGTCCCAAAGGGACACCAAAACTGAACAGCTCCAGGGGCAAGTCCTCCATCACTGGAGACAAACACTAACTCTCACTTCTCTATTCTCTGAAATTGAAATACACTAGCACGGAGGATGTGCGCAACAGGGAAAATAATTATTTCTTAACCCTGGGCTTATATGGGGTGGAATATCATAATCCTTTTCACAGGGTGTAAAGTTAAGGATAAAAAGACACTGGAAAGAAAAAATAGACACTGGAAGTACAGCTTCAAGGGGATTGCTTTCTGTTCCCTTTTTTTTTCTTTTCATCCAGGCCTTCCAACAGAAGAGCTTGGGAGCTGTCTTGCACCTTTTGGAATGTTGCATTATTAAAATACTGCTTTAGAGCTCCCAATCTACAGGGTCCTAAAAACTGCACCAAGGAGAACTGTCACCTGGAGATTACCACGAGGAATGGAGAACAATGTACATTACACGGTAGCTTGGTTACCTTGCCTTTTCCCTGAATGACGATAATCTTGCATTTGTCTCCGGGAAAATAGGGAGCAAAATCACCCTATCAGCACTCATACATTTTTCAAAAACTTTAATCTGTGGGGATCGGATTTTTTTTTTTTTTTTTTGGCAACAGATAACCAGGTACCCGCGAGAACTCATAAACCTGAGTTCCGGCACAAGCTCGCTTTCCTGCTCAGCGTCTCTTACCTCCCTCATTGTCCTTGCTATCTGTGCAGAGGGTCTCCATGGCCACGTCACACCCTGCTCCCCTCCACCCTGGCTGGCAAACACAATGCCAGCCGTTTTGGTCCAGTGTGCATCTTCCATTGCTGTTGCACAGACCGGGGCACCCCTCTGTCAAAAGAGACAAAGAAGGACAACAGAAGTGATTTGAGTATTGAAAGTTTTTGCACCTCAAATAAACAAATGAGGGACACTTAGTGGGAACAGGCCTTTCGAAACAGCACAAATACTGTAATTGCACATGGATAGAAACAGCAACATTATCTAAGGAATCTCATTCTTATCCAAGTGGCATCTTTGATTGGCCTGACCCTTGAGACACCACTTACCTGTGCAGGACAGAAATACCTGCAATGATCCACTAAATTGCTGCAGGCCAGACAAAATTAACTTAAATTTTTTTCCTTTAGCAAAGCGACAAGGTTGGTTGTAAGGTGTGAAAAAGCGTCACAACAAGACCATCTCAGAAGCCCTAGAAGAGACCTTCAATCTGTTGTAAACAACACTGGCCTTCTTAAAAGCGCCTTGTTGCTTTCAAAAATTCCCTCTAATTTCAAAGCATGAAAGCAGGTATAAGGATATGAATGATGTTGAAAAGAGAACATTAATTTCATCTGGCCTCAGAGTTGCCGTATATTCATGTGAAATTACAGTGCATTAAATAACTGCACAAAGTATAGGCCAGTATTAATGACTATACTTTATGCCGAGAATACATTCCTTTTCACAGAATAAGCAAAGCCCAGGAAATAGTGAAGCAGCTTAGCATCTATTCTAACAAACATTAGGATTCAGGCTGCATACGGATGGGATAGGACCGACAGGATTTCCAACCGAATGTAATAGCTGTGCATATTTGATTACTTAGGACGGACAAAATGAAATACCATAAGGACCACAGTAAAACATCGATAGACCGAACAAAAACACGGTAGTCACGTGCTTCAAGGCAGAGCGCGAAGAGTGATAGTTTGTGACAATCTCCCTAAAGCTTTTATGCTGTTACCTTTATATCCTATCTTGTCTGCTTTTATGGGCAAGGAGGGAAAATTTGGGAAACAATGAAAATAATTTAATATATCCAAAATCTATAACTGTTTCAGCCTAACATGACATTAAAAAAAAAAAATTCTGCCACTTCCTACAGATGATAACTGGCATGCAGCCAACATGATCTGTTTATGAGGATGACACTTGGGTAGATTCTGGTGCTCTTGTCTATGAGCGTGACACGACACTGACAGAAACGAGGATATAAATGCTCTAAAATGGCAAGAATAATTGGCTATTAATCAGATCTCTTTGGAAAGAATTACTTATAATTTGGTATAAAATATATATTAGTAAAAACAATACTTGCTCTGGCAGGTGGAGTTTGTTCTACAGCTTCTTATAATTAGAATGCTACTCTTGTTTTGGTGACAAAGTTTAAGGGAACAATCCGTTTAAGGATGTTTATTTTAAGTCTGTATTAAAAGAATTATTCATATCTTGGCTTCCCCTCCTCCACTGTGGAACGTGAAACGAAAAGATCTCAAAGAGACCTTCTGTCTCTTAAGATTAGAGTTAACAGAAAGAAGACTATTTTGACAGTCTCTTGTGGCTGGGTATGATGAAATTACACTTATGGATACCATCAGGGCAGGAGAAGATTAATTTTGCGGCTTCTTTTCCTTCAGACAAGTACCATCTGTATTTACGGATTAGTCACCTAAAAGGTGAATTTTCCTTACGAATGCTTCTGTTTTGTTTTTAATGAAAAAAAAAATAAGGGGTTTAACTGCCCCACTGACAAAGATGTGCAGCAGCTGACTGCCTGCACACAAGGAGTTATTACATGAAAGCCTGGATATTGTCATGAATATTTTCATATTCTAATGAAAAGCACAAACAAGGAATAAAAAAATAGGTAATCTGAGGAGCAAGGGAAAGGGAATTTTCTCTTCTGAAAAATATGGTTTTCACTTATTTCTATGATAACTGAAGACAAAGAATCTGCTGTTTTCTGCTGAGTGGTGTTATCATTTGTTTTCTAGAATGCACAGTATTTTGTAGTTGTTTTAGAAAATCACAAAACATAAATTATGATATCACATATATTTCGAAACACTGAGAAAAAGCCAAAGAAGTTTCCATATGAGGATAAATGAGATTTCTCTCAACATATGTTAACCAGAATCTTCTTCAGATTGACAATTTCTTATTCTGTGATAAGAGTGAGCGTTCATGATTCTTTGATTTAGAATTTAAAGCTTATGAGCTGAATTGCCAACAATGAAGATCTTAAAGCAAAAAAAAAAAAAAAAAACAAACCAGAAAACAAAACAAAAAAAACAAAAAACAGCAAATTACTGTTATCTTCAGTTTTTGGTTCCAGTGAAAACTACTGTTCTTACATAGGATGAAATCTGCAATAACCCAAACTTATAAAAATGAGACACAGACATTCAAGTCTCAATACTTTAAATCCAAAGGATTTCACATAATGTAAGCCTGATTTATAATTTACAAAAATATGCATGAAAACAGTCTATTTTCATACCTAGTGCAAGCTAATACACGGTTATATAGAGATACGTCAACAAAGAGCAAGTATACAGTACCTTTAACTATCTTATCCAAATAGTGAGCTTGAGAAATTAAAAAGGAAAAAAGAACAGACAGACATTTCAGAAGTGTCACATGGGACAAGGAAATTTTCAGAATTTACATGCAAATTGAGTAGCTGCAGCTGACATAAGACTCCCATTACATGACAGAGATGCACTTCATATCTTCTAAAAATGCAATATATTCACGTTTTAGAAAATGTAGTCACGATTCCAGGATACGCTCAGCATTTTCAGGAAAGTATGCAGGTAAACTAACACTCCCTTTCCCAGATTATTTGGAATGGACCCACCCTGATCCTTCCCGAGATTATACGAAAGCATAGCTAAGTAGAACAAATGGAATCAATTCTTTATTACTAAACAATTTTGGAAATTTACAACTATGAGATCTACAAATAATCAACTTTTTTTGGGGGGAGGTGAGAAAATAATTCTCTTTCTTTCAGTTTGTTTTTAACAAAGTAGTTTCATAAGGGTCACACAGTGGAAGGGCGGAAAGAACACGCCGAAGGCCCAGAGGAGCCATTTATGTATGTTCGGATGCTTTCTTCAATCTGCAAGATAAACCCACAGAAATTCTGCTTCATTCACCGTCTCTCTTGAGTTACTTGCATATTTACAAATCATCAAACTTGGTTAATAAAGAAGAAAAAATAAAGAAGGAAACTGAGAGTCCTTGAGCAAATTTAACATGGTATTATGAAAAAGGCATGTGTAAGTTCTGTAGAATATGATTACCCAGTAGCCCTTGACTACATGCCAGATGCACAGTGATGTATCACGTACACAGTCCATTAAGAAGTACGGACTGAGATCTTGTTTCTTTTCAGGATTCATACAGGAATAGGCTCTGCTTCTCACAAAAGCTTTGCCGGAACAGTCAGGATGAAGACTGAAGTCTTTTACTGTACCTGTCCATTTAATCTTTCATGAGCTTACAGTTAGCCTACACCTTTCCTCTTGAACAGAGGCGTAAATACCTCTCCGTTCACTCACTGGAGAGACCTAATATATTCTTAATAAGCCGCAAAGCTTCTTGCTTTGCCAAAATTCATACATCCTTAATGGTCTAAAATTGCTTTCCAAAGATGCTTATGTTGATTACTTTTCATTACCGACATATGCAAGTGGTCGCAGAACTTTTAACAGAATGATTTAAACTATAACTTTCAGTTGAGCTACTCAAGTCTGGTAGTTCTGTCACGTGTGTAAACAAAACCATAAATGGTTTAGACCCATCTGTACCGTGTATATAAAAGGATGCCTCACTCTGCCACAGGCTTCCATCAGAGGCTTCTGAACTGCATATAAAAATAAGCATGTTTATAGCTAACTGACAATATATTGCAGGAGAAATTAAGGGGGAGGAGAAACACTGTCAGGCACTAGTCTGAAATTACAGTTTCATAAAAATAATTCTTTTCAAACATTAAAATAAAAATGTATTACTGTATAACATCATTCATATACTTTCTTAGCAATTCCTTCCAAGCATTATATAATCCAGTAGTCCCATAAGGGCTCATTTAATACGGAGGATGAACACAGTGCCTTTAAACACGGTGGAGTTTCTGGTTCAGCTAGGGTAGTACTTCTGAGGGAATTCTTAGTTTATGAAAATTAATAACACTGATCAGAGTTGGAGTATAAGCCTTTGGCTTTTACATCTGGTCCACTTCAGTTAACACAATCAAAGTAAGGAATGTAATTAATTCTGATCTGGATTAGTAGTTTTAAAGGAGGAATAAATTAGAATCCAGCCAATCCCATTATTTTAGCAAACAGAATCAATTATGCAAAACAGTGGATTATGGGTAAAGGTAGGTTTGCCATTGGGCCAAGAGAATATCGAAAGTGGAGCTGAAATTAGAAAACATTTAAAGTATACAGCAGGTCAAATTTTACATAAAGCTTTACATATTAAAAATATTTAAAACACGTTTTACAAAAAGTTGTAAAACTAACCATAAGAAAAATATCTGTACTGAAGAAAAAAATACAAAGATGTGTCATTTGCATTTTATATCATAGGGAATAGTTGAGGCTGATAGCTTAAGAGTAAGAGAGAAGGGGGGGAAACCACCACCTATATTTTGGCCGCATAGAGTAAAATTTCCGACAATACCACAGAAGCCTGGCTCTAAATAATGAAGAAGTTAAAAGAAGATGTCCATATATGAGGTTCAAATAACTATTAAAGATAATAACTGCAACAATAAAAACATCATTATATAAGCCACTACAGGAAATCATCAGAAAAATGCAGGTATGTTGTAAAAAGCCATTAGCAACAATAATTGTAAAAAATAATACAGTATATTTAAAAAATTAATACACTTATCAATTGCTGAAATGCAAATTAAGCTGCAAAAAAAATCACTTTGAAAATGAACAACCGTGTTCTGACACTAAAGGAAAGTCGTTCCTATTAGATCTACGAAGAAGTTTTAAATTTGTTTTATAGAAGAAAACTCTTATAAATATGAGCTCGAGACATATAAAATGGAGCCCTTCAAAAACTGTTCTCCAGGAAAATGCTGTATTCATAAAACATTTTCCCTGGAGTTTCAATTATTGATCTTTTTTTTTTTAAACATCTTTATTGGAGTATAATTGCTTTACAATGGTGTGTTAGTTTCTGCTATATAACAAAGTGAATCAGCTATACACATACATACATCCCCATATCTCCTCCCTCTTGCTTATTTATCTTTTAAGAAGACCCCTGTGGGGTACAGGAGGTGAGTGTTACCGTGTTTCCTATAAGATAGTGGTTCTTAATCTTTCTGGGGTCTCAGATCTCCAAGACAAGTGGTGAGACTTACGGATTCTCTGCGCTCGCCCCCGAAAAACATGCACACACGCTCATAAGTGCCGCTTATGATTCTAGCATTTCAGGAGCTCTGGTTCCGTAACTTGCAGATTACAAACACCTGGCTGATATATTGTTGAGTCCCAGATTTCTAGCTCTAAGTGCTTTATATCATTCTCTCATTTAATCTTCACCACAACCCTACGATGTAAATACAGTTACACAGTAAATACAGATGAAGAAAGGAGGAGAGAGGCAGTTTGTACAAGGTCACGGGCTAGCTGTCTAGGCTGTCTGGCTCTGGAGCCTGCTCTTAACCACTATGTCATAATGCCTCTTCTTAGACATTTAGAAACAAACAAAAATTTTTTCTTTAGTAGAAGAAATGAATGAAAGAATCTCAGAAGTACTGTGCAATCTTTCCTGACCTAACATGAATCTCAGCAGATACTTGTTCCCAAAAGCCATAGGGCAGCACCACCATCTTTTTGATGCCTTCTACAGGCCTCCTTGGCAAAGTGCCAGGTGGATCCACCTTACGTGGCAGAAGGCAGGCGAGTGTCTTCAAATGCCAGGGCTCATCCGATACACAGTCATCCCAGAACATAACAGATGAAACAACTGTGCCAGTTTCGAGCCCATGCACTGGAAGTCCTTGGTCTAATTGCCGGTACAGGTGGGCAAAGGCTCAGTGAAATCTGAGATGTGGGAGAAAGGTCTGGCTCCTCAAAAGAATTTTTATTCTATGATTAGCTCATAAACCTCCAATATCACCAAAGCAAATGACTGGTACTGTATCCTCTTCACACACTCCCCTCTAGGTGCTTCTTTTTAAAAAGAATTCTTTCTCTTTTCAAGGCCCCTGTTTACCATACTTCCCCCCCTTTACTTTTGGGGAGGATGTGTGGGGATGAACACAAATTGGTTTACCCTTGTCTGTGCGGCTTAGTAAAGGACGCGGATTCCACAGCCCCCTGGGAAGGAGCTGGCTCATAGCTCGTCTTCTCGTACCATTTTCGTTCCCAATGTGGAGTAGGGAGGAACAGCATCTTTTTGGAAATTCTACCTACATGCTGTGGCCTCATCTGCTTATCTATCAAAATTATGGGCAGCCCTGCTCCCTCCGTTTCCTCTAGTTAACCGATTCTTCCCGTTCTTCCCCCTGAATAGGTCTCGTGGATGAAGTCTAGGACTATAAACACCAGGGTAAATGTAAAAGGAGAAGAGAAAAAAATCCAGAACTAGCCGTGATCAATTCATTTCAGTTAAGAGATTCCAGGAAAACGCAAGGCTTTAACAATATACAGACGTAGGAGACTTCATGTGTAAATCTTCCCCATTAGAAATGCAAACTCCATGGCCACGCTAATCACTGTATTCCCCTCTCCCGGCTCATAAGGGATTCTTAATACCTGCTGAAGAAAATGATTCAATGTACTTATCATGGTGGTCCTACTGAAACGGAGCAGGACCCTATAGCCCTCGTCCCCAGGTCCTCAGCCCGCCTTTTGTCTGCGGAAAAACTTTAGCCAAAGAATAAGTTTAATCAGAGAAGTGAGAAAACGCAGAAACAGAGGAAAACAGTCAGAGGAGACCAAATAATAGGAGTTTGGTCATTCAGCACAGTCAAGGACCTTCAGCTCCTCAAGGGCTCAGATCATATTCTGAGCCGTGTCCCATGAGCTGCCCTGTAGATACAAACACCCTCCACGAGCTGGAGGAGGACGGCTACAGGATGACCAAACTGAGGCCACGACATAAGCTACTCCACTTCACACAATTCCGAGAGCTGGCCTCAAAGCAATGGGAACAAACCCTGGAACTAAAGATCAACTGTACTTAAAACAAGCAAGGTGACGCCGATGAGACCATCACATTCCTGATTTCAGGGCGACTGTCAGAGCTGACCACGCTGTTCTGCCCCCGCCCTCCGCCTGTACAGCCCTGAAACTGCCCTTTAAAAGGCCCTGTCCTCTGAACAGCAATCGGGCGTTGGTTCTCGGACAGGAGTCCACCCTCTCCTCTGGTTGCCGGCCTCCGAAACAAAGCAACGTTTCCTTTCCTACCAACACTTGTCTCAAGAACTGGCTTTCGAGTGGCGAGCAGCTGGACCTGGGCTCGGTAACACTATGTCCTACATGTGTTTGCAGCTCCTGGAGAAATTCTACGAATGACAGAGAGGCTACCTTGTGGGAAAGAAGCATATGTGAGCAATACCTCATTTACAATATCCTTCCCTCGCCTTCACCCATCTGTTCCTCTCCCCCTGCCCGATCGATCTATCCTAATCATATACAGCGGTACTAACAGTCACTAGCCTTTACTGACTGTTACTATGTGCTGAAAACTATGCCAAGCATTTTATATGAACTGGCTCATTTAATTTTCACCACTCTATGGGGTAATAGGTACTTTTATTATCTTCCCTACTTCACAAATGAAGAAACTTGAGGCACAGGAAATTACATAACTTCCTCAAGTGGCCAAAATTCCAACCAGGTGGTCTGAGACCAAAGTCCATACACTTAATAAACAAGCTCTACGTACAACTCAGCAGAAGCAGAACTGTGTACCTGGGTAAGATAGACGAGAAACATACCTGTTTTTGGATTGGTCAATGAATTTACCTGAATGAGAAAATAAGACCAAAAAAATGTGGAAATCCTCATTTCAACATTGACAATTAAAGAGAGAAACTGGGAAGTAAGATTAAAATCCAAACAACTTGAAGTATTAATCTGTGGACACAGCCTCATAAAGGAGGGTACTTTATGTACTTAAGAAATCTTTATAATGAGAACTGCTGTAACTTGTTCTAAAAGTCCCAAGTTTGGAAAACCGATCGGCAGGATATTAAAACTGAGGGATAAAACCAGGAAAAATTAAAACAAGTGAGTTTGAAAAATCAAAGACCAGAATCATTTCAGCTGATGTCTGTTGTATAAGAAATATTTGCTGAGTGACAGTTCCAAAGAAGGCTGCTCCTTTAAAAAAGAGGTCAGAGGAGTGTATGTGCCTGTCTGGGGGGAAACGGGGGTATTGGAGGTCTTCAGGAATAAGATTAGTTCCCACTTTGCTTTCCTTTCACTGTCAAACCGATTCTTCAAAACACAGAGACGAAACAAAGGCACACCAAGTTGGTTATATCTACGTTAGGCAGCTCACAAGGGAAAATATGCCAACAGTTTGACTGTGTGTACACAGTTGCTGATGTGTGTAGTTGTGATCTATTCACACTGTTTCTGCTGTCAACAATGTGCTTGGTTGGAGCACATTAAATAGGACCGTATTTTCACTGCGCTATTGAATTCACTCTTGGGGATATCCTAGACACAGGCAAAGAACACAGAATCTAGAACGCTAGAAATACTTCTCAGTTTAATTACTGCACGAAGATCTCAGGGGCCCATCTCCAAAAGAGGATAATTCAATCAGATGAGTCCATAATAAAATACAGACATATCCTTCACCACGGTGAACACTGCAGAGTTCTGAGTCGAGGACAAGTTTTTATTTAGCATTGTGTGTTTCGTAATACTTTATCATACAGACTTAAAAATGATTCACGTTAGTATCTCATTAAAGTTATAAGTAGGTATCTTTCTTAGATTATTCATGTACCAATTTCTGTAGGATGACAGAAAAGCTACGGTCTGCAAATAAGTACATATTAGATCCATTTATTCCGATCAGCAACTGTTTAAATCAGTGTGCGAGCCACATACCCATTGATTTGATGTTCCTTAACTGATATGCACTGTACTGTTTTATTACTGACTACCCTGTCATAAAGGATTATGACACCGACATAATTTCAAACCCTGTAAAACAATTTACTCAGGCCCCTTAAAAATATGTCCTCTCTCACCACAGAATTCTCATTCTAAGATTAGATAAAACACTGCAAATATTTTATCCTATTTAGGGGGGTCAATTAATTTGAAATATAACAACTAGCAAGTGAGTTTTAACAACTAGGTTGTGCCAGTAAAGAAAAACGGTGTATGTGTGTGCGTATGTGTGTGTGCGCGTGCGTATGTGCGAGCACACGCGTGGGCACATGCGTTTGAAAGAGCTTTTGTTCCCCTAAAACTGGCAGCACATTTTTGAAAACCTGCTTCAAACAAATTGTTTTTGAAAGTTTGCACATTTTATTATTTTACTAGATTGGAAATTTGGTGAAAAAATTATCTGTACAATACACTGCTTCTAGCATGCACCTACCCAAGCAAAATCCCATACTTCAGTTTGGAACACTATTTATGCCAAGACATTCCAAAAGAGGGAAATAATACTTTTCCTCATTTAAGTCTTCCCAGAAGAAAAATCTGGATTCTATGGAAAAGGTGCTTTGAGATAAACCACACTTTTTCAAGTCAGCACTGCTGAGACAGTGCCAGGATAAGCTGCGGAACTTTGTACAGGCAACTGGGAGAATTACGCTTGGTGTTTTCTCTCAGTTTAGCATTTCATGCCTTACTGTAGATGACATCTACATAACAGAAGTAACAGCGTAGCAGGCAGAATGCAGACAGCAGGCTCGCTGATGCTGGCGCGCACGCAGTCTACGAAGGAGATGACTGTCGTTTGGCGTGTCATGCACGATTTTTGCGGTAGTCTTTGCACGTGGCGTAATTTCATTTACTGGACCATAACATAAACATGGAGTGGCACATGTCTCCTTCAGATTTTTACTCGCTTGAGTTCAGTGAATGACGTGAGCAAAACCACATTACCTTATGATTTCCTAAATTAAAAAAAAAATCACGTATATTTTAGCACCCTGATTTGGGAACTAAGCTATCAGAGACAGTTCTTCACATTAATAAATGAAAATCAGACACAAATATATGTTACACTAAACAAATATTTGGACTTTAACATTCTGGTACAGTGAACTTGGTGACTGCAATTACCAAAGTGGTGTCTGTGTAGTGCTAGCAAGTCTTGTGGCAGGAAACCATGAAAACGATCTATTTGGTCAATATCAAAGAGTGTAATTTCTTGTCTACCATCATTACTTTTGTCTAGTCATAACATTTAGTATTTAAGAAAACTTATAGAATAAGGCGTGAATAAGTATGTAAAATATACTAGGTCTTTCCGTTGTCAATTTTTAAAAACTTTACCAGGAAAAATAGTGAACAAAGTTGAACAATCTGTTTAACTTACTGAAGACAAAACTGTAATTTATTTGGAAAAAACTGTAGGTAAATAGCTCTTTTCAAAGGTGGTTTACAGAGAGAGTGTTTTTTCTTTATTTGCAGGTGTGAGAGAGTGTGCATAGATGTTTACCACTTGTATCCTGGGTATTAAACTTTTCTGAGACTTTTTTCATGAGCCGATACTGGTTACACAGGTCATCTACTCACTTTGTATGAGTGCTTTTCAGTGGTCAGTGTCTATACACAGTATTCAATCTACTAAGAAACTGGAAATAAATTTAACTTTTAAAAAGAAGTGTGAAAAAAAAAGTGTGAAGTTTTCAATAAGTAGTTTGCAACTTTCTTAAATCTTCTACGGTACAAACTGATTTTCTCTGAACTGTTTTTTTTGTTGCTGCAATTGTTATTGTTATTTTGGCAAGCTATGGATCCTGTTATCAGCTATAATTCAAATTCTCCTGAATAAAAAAGTGACATTTTATTATTGATATATCACTGACATGGTTATTACTGCATCTGTTTCTAAGACAATTCAGTCGAATGTGACAGGTATGTAGATATTATCTTTATCACAGAACAAAATTTAATTTTCACCTATTCTACTATATACATACATGCTAAAACAATTAAACAGTAATTTAGGAGGCAGCATAGTCTAGTGCTTAAGAGGAGGGGCTTGGGAACGGTTCATGTGGATTTGGGTTCTGGGTCTGTTACTAGCTGTGCATCCACGGAAAAGTTATAGAACCTCTCTGAGCCTGAGTTCTGTCAATCGAGATTTTAATAGCTTCCACTTGATAAGGCTGTTGTGAAAATTAAGTAAGATAATATATGCAGAGAACTTTGCATTGTGCCTTAGCACATAGTAAACCCTTAAATAACAGGTACTATGAATTAATCTTTTTAATAAAGACAGTTTAAAAAGGACAAAATCATGAAGTCACTGGTATCTTTTACGAGACTATGAAGAAAGAAAGAAATCTGACTTTAAGCAAAGCATCTCCGGGCTGCCAGTGATCTGTTTTCATAAGCCATGGGGTCCACTCTGCCCCAGCGACGCCAGGATGGGCCCCCTATGCTCCACCTGCTTAAGATATACTCCCTTTGACGGGACCCGTTCATATGAACGGGCTAGATCCCAAAGTGGAGACAACTCCATTTTTGTGTCGAGAAGTTTCCTTATTCTCTGTCTCGCATAAACCCTGTGCTGGTACAGATGCAAAGTTCCTAATCAAAATGTGATTCCGCTTTTTAGAATAAAGAGCACATCACAACTTGTCCTTATATATTTCGCGTTCCCTCATTAGTGATTTGATTCGAGCGACGTAAATTAATATTTTTAAAGGGCTATGTAAATCTTCGTATAATCTGCTCATAAATTCGGAAATACAAGTCACTTTTACAGTAACTACTTGGGAACTAAGACATTTAAATATCTTATTTTACATGCATATCACGATCCTTATCCTGCAGTTTTGCTGAAAAGTTTTCATTCTGTTTTTCATTATGGAATGTATTGAGCAGACCTAACAGAATATAAATTGCTATAGCCTTTGCAGTACAATGATGTGAGTCTGTGTCACCATTTCTACATACAGGGGAAACCCACCCTCACTTGGCTGAGAAAGATGTTCCCGGTAGCTTGTGGGTGCCTTGCTGGTACGTGCAACCATAATCGCCCACCTAGGTCTTTACTCTGGGGCTTGTACCTACACTGGTCACAGACCAGAGGATAGTGCTTTTGGGGGCAGGAAAGAGTTAGGGTTTGTGCAGTAGCCACATAGATGGTTTTCTCTTTGCTTTTTATGAGTTATATGGTGATCTTTTCCCTTTGCATACACCAATGTATTGGGAGTGGGTTTCTCACACGCATAATAATCACTACTGGGGACTCATCTTAAAACCCAAGAGTTGAATTGTCTGTGAAAAGCATTATTTTACACTTCACTGTTCATGTCGGGTCTAACTGATGAATACCTAACACCATTAATTCACAATTAGACCACTTATGCTTAACCACAAGCTTTCTGTGCATACATATATAAATGTTAATTTTGGATAGAATGATCATCCTTCAGCACCATAACAATTAAACAGCTGTAACCTGTCTCATGTGTTAAGTGATGGAGCTGCGGGCAAGCTCCAGAAACAGATGGTCTTACCCACCCATGCTTAATGTTAAAGACTTTTTTAAAAAAAAGAGGTGTTGACAAATCAGAACAAGGAGGCATAGTTTAATGCAAATCAGTCCATTTGCAATGGAGATTGCCCTAGAAACTAATTTGGTGTATAGGAAAAAACTAAGCTCTGCTGTTAAAGGAAGACATGATATTCCATTTGGATCTACCAGATTCCCCACCAACGTAATTATTTACTAATTTCATTCAACCAACAGGGTTTAATGGAAAGGCAGCTGGCAAAGTATTCATATTTATGGACCTCCTTTGACTGGTCCTTAATGTATCCAAGGCACATGTCTGTTAAACCCCAGAAATCATGGCCATATTAGAGGCAGCCGTTTTCCAGCTTCACTAAAGAGGCACTCGAAGAAGAGAGGGTCAATGAACCCATCATGGAGAAGAGTAACAGAAAAAAATCGGCTCTAGTCACACCGTAATCTGTGAAAATAATATAGGCCATGGCTTTGGTACGGACCAACACCGTAACTTGTATTTTAAAAACAGGTAGGTGGAAAAGGAATGGTTTGCGATGAAAAGAGGCTATTTTCAACTTGTCACATTCGAGAAATGACACAGAGAAATTCTGCCACTGAAGAATACTAAGGTACCATTGCGGGAAGGAATAATCACATTCCTTGAAATTGTAGGCTTAATTCTTCCGCGCTTACATGAAACTAAATGCAAAGCTCTGATTCTTTATTTACTCCCTTAGGGTAATACGGATCTCTGCAGATGGTGAACATGACTTAAAATCTACATGAACACTTCACCAGCCGGCTGGGGCTACGGTTACCTGGCTTGAGTTTGGGGAAGAACGTGGCTTATTTATAATCTGGCCCTAGTCGTGGTCCTTCTCTTCCTCACTAATCCTGTGAAATAGCTGATGACATATTATTTTGCACCTGGTTTCACTCCCAAACGCCTTGGACCTAAACTTCTCAATAAAAGGGTTCTGATGAACTTGGCAAGATTTAAAAGGAGCATCTTTCACCTTTATTTCTGGTTAAATTACACAATATAACCAGCCAATTGAGCTTTCAAACCCCCTCTACACTAGATTTGGTGGAAATTAAGGTCTTAGATGATTTTTAAAAGATGCAAATCAATGAGGTGTTCCAAATTGAAAAAGATACTCTAGTATATTAGTAAAGGAACACAATGGCAGGCTTTTAATAAAACAATACGATATAAATTTGACACATAACTGGCTTTTATTCTGATATCCTATCTCTTCATAAACTTTTTAAACTATGGAATATAACATTTTAATTCAAAGGAACAGATTCAAAAATTTCTTTTGGATAATAATTATAATTTATAAATTGTTTCCCTAAGACACAGAGCACTTACACAGTAACTTATTTTGAGAGACTTAAAAAAACTAGCTAGAAAACCACTAAATTCATGGTGGGAAATAAACACAAGATAGTAAGAAAGGAAGGAATCAGATTTATCAAGCCTAAAGAAATCAGGTATATTTCAATGACGCCTAAATGATCATAAAACAATACAAATAATCAATATTTTCTTATACTGCTCGCATTGGAGAAAAATGACAGTAGATTTAACCCTCCATTTTCTTTTTTTTTTTCTGAACACATTGTCTCTAAAGCCAGTAGGCCTCACCGTCAGCTGAGTAGGAATAAGGTTAATTTATAGTAGCTCTTGGGACCCAAGTTACACCACAGGAAGTAGACTGGAGGGAAAATTTGTTCACAAATAACCACCGCAGGATAGGATCCTTTATCACATGACCGTGAAGTACGTCAAGCGTATTTCTTCTAAAGACCTCAAAACTCTCATCCTCATAGGCTATGTGTATATCACCTAAATGGAAAGATCTAGGTTAAATCGAGACATACTCATCCACAAAACAATTACCTACATGCAGAATTGACTTCTGGGAGTCCTTAAAAAATGTCCCTTTTCTAAAGTATACAACACGTGTAACATTTCCCAAAACAATGCGACTGTCACTGAAATTTACCTCTCAGTAGCACTCCTGCCATGTGAGAACAGAGTCTCGGCTTCAGGCTGCTGCCTCTCTCTTTAGTAAGGATAAATCACAGCATGAAGAACCAGACAGACAACAGTGGCACTCAAATACCTGATGTCAATAGCTGAAGGTGGTTAGGTACATTTACTCCCATTCTTAGGGTAAAGAAACTGACGCCTAGGGAAATAAATCGTCAACACAATGAAACACATTTATCAGGACAGCTCTGGGGACTATGGATTTTACTGACGGTCACACAGTAAATAAGGTGCAAAAGTTCTGTGAAGATTCTAATTCAAACTTTCCCCAGGATTTGTTTGATTTGAGAATGTAATTCTAATGAGGCTCTTGGGACACGATGGGACTTGTGCAGGCACAAATTAAGGGATGAAGGGATGCTGCAAAGTTAAGGTTGCAAGGCACCTCCCAGAAAGACGAGTCAAAACTAATAACCACTCTGCAGCTTTAGAGGATATGGCTTGTCAAAGTTAGCAGAGATTCAGAGTGATTCAAAAACTTGGACAGGGACTTCCCTAGTGGCGCAGTGGATAAGAATCCGCCTGTCAATGCGGGGGACACGGTTTCGATCCCTGGTCCAGGAAGATCCCACATGCCGCGGAGCAACTAAGCCCATGCGCCACAACTACTGAGCCTGCGCTCTAGAGCCCGCAAGCCACAACTACTGAGCCCATGTGTCACAACTACTGAAGCCTGCACGCCTCGAGTCTGTGCTCCACAGCAAGCCACTGCAATGAGAAGCCCGCACACAGCAATGAAGACCCAACACGGCCAAAAATAAATAAATAATTTATAAAAAACAAAAACACTTGGACATACTGTATTATGGCTTAATATATGATGGAAACAGTCAAACTTACTAAAGTTTCAAATTTAGGCCAGTGGATTTGTTTTTTGTTGGTTGAGTCCTCTCTCTCTCAAAGGTTACTGAACACTGAATGAAATGACTACTTTCGCTTTAAGTACAGATCTGCCATTGTTGGCAATGCTGGGCTGCAGCTAATGGAACCCACCGGCTTCATGTCCTTTGATGCTGAAATTGGTACATGTAAAGAAAAACAAACGAACACAAGCGCAGCCTGAGCTCAGGCTCAGTAGTTGTGGTGCATGGGCTTGGTTGTTCCACGGCCTGTGGGATGTTCCTGGACCAGGGCTCGAACCCGTGTCCTCTGCATTAGCAGGTGGATTTTTAACCACTGCACCACCAGGGAAGTCCCAACACAGCTCTCATTATCCAAACACTTCTTCATAAAAATGAAACTAAATGGAACATGGTGACATTGACTAGTGAAATAAACACTATCTGTGATAGTTTAAAAAATCCTGAAACTCTGTAGAGGGCTGACAACCTAACAAAATAGGGCCTCCATCATTCAGAAAGGCCAGAGAAACTAGTTTTGCATTTTCAGGAGAGAGGAGATTAAGCGACCTCGTTAAAAAAAAAAAAAAAACCAATTCTGAGGGGATTACAGAGGAGAAAGCACTGTATATAAAACTGTTAACTGAATAAATCAGACTCAAATGAAAAAAATAATATCGAGAAGCCCAAATGGATGCAAATGTAATCTCAAAGGAAGAAATCGACATCTAAAAATCAGCCTGGTTTTCAGGACATGGGTGATTCTCAATGAGCTCTGAAGGGGGTCTTCCACAGTTCTCTTAGGAATCGCTAGCCTCTCGGTCACGTGAAATTACTTACAATCACTGGGACTGCTGAGCAGGAAGGATCTTAAGAAGTTCTCCTTTTTTGCACACTTCATGGGAGCATTTTTTGCCTGTCTGGATTTTCATGGCCAACCAAGTCAGCTAAGGGGAATTTCCTCCCACTCAACTCTATGCCTACTGCGTTCTGATGACCCACCTTCCACCCTGTATGACAGATCACGAGGCATCTCTGTCCACAGTAGTGTGGACTTAGTGTGTCGGGAAGTGGAGGGGAGAAGCTGTTCTTGGAACCAGCATGCACTCCTGTTTTCCTGCTGGCTAATTCCGCTGCATTAGGATAAGACTCAGTAGGGAAGAGCCAGCCACAGTAAACTTTTTTATTAATTTCAGTCCATATACTCTAGCAACGGTAACAATGAGTAGCATCCCTATATGTTTGCTTTGTGCCAGACAGTGTTCCAAGTGCCCTTCTACATGTTTTAGGTCATCAACCCTCTCATCAACTCTAGGAGGTAGGTACTATTTTCATTCCCACTTTGGAGATGGGCAAACTGAGGCACTGAGAGTTTAAGTGATTTTCCCCAAATCACACAGCTGTCAAGTAATAGAGTTTGGAACACAGGTAGATCCAGCTTCTGTGGGGTCTGAAATGATACAAATTGGGGGGCTCTCTTTAAGAAAAAGAACCCCAAATTATAAATATGAAATTAGGTACAAATTGAGTCATTATTTAGAATGACAAGAAATCACAATAAATTATAGTTTTTAAGCTGATAAACACCACAAACATCAGAAAAAAACTGCAGAACACTTTTTATTATTAAGTGCCTGACATGTCTCTAACAAACACTTTTTTTCTATAATTTTTGGGCTACATTTACTTTGCCTCCTTATAAGACAATGGTTTTATACTATTTTGTATAGAGAGACTAGACAGATAATTCAGTCTTTTTTCAATGTGATTGTTTAATATGGTTTTCATTATTGATAATCTAGAAAGTTTCATTTGGCTTCAAAATTTGTTATTAGTAATGTTATGCAAATTTGGGGCATTACTGCCAAATTTGGGAAGACTTTATGGTGTAATAAACTAGGCTTAAATACTCTGTGAAAAGATGTTAAAAAAATTAAAACAAAAAAATAAAAAATAAAAAAATAAACAAAAAATTAAAATTAATTAATTAAAAAAACTCTGTGAATTGGTGACATTCATTAGCCACTTTGTTGTGATGGCATCCTAGAATATCATGAGTTTGATAACATCTGCATCAATATCAGTATTTCATGTCACGTAAGCCCTGAAGCTTTTCCTGGTCTGTTCATATGATTCTGTGGTACACTGGGATGCATGTGACTTCACACACTGATGAGCTCAATTTTGCAGTACTGCTCTAGGTTCATGCCTTAAAGATACAAGAATTCTGATAAATTCCTCAAAAAGAAATAATCATCAAAAGAGAAAATTAGGGCACATTGATAACTGTATAAGTTCCATCATCGAATATATTGCTGACGAGAGAAAACTCCCATTTGGATTGGGCATTTTACAACATATCTGACGACAGGAAGAATTTTCCAGAGACAGGCTTCAGTTTCCATACGTTTCAAGCCTTATTTCCGCTCCACTACCTATTTTCCTCTGGTGTGGGGCTCCGTAGTACAAATTCACATCTTCCTATCATTTCTGACCCTGTACTCTGATGTTCACTAGATGAGTCAGTGGGTGGCAGAAACATCTCCAGACGGCTAGCATGAAACAATCACAGATGGCAATGATTCCACACCTCACAAATATATCCAATTAAATGGAAACTAAATGCATCCCCAGGTGAAATTCTCCTTAGCTGAATCCTCAAAGTGCCTACAGCCACTCCAATGCCATCCTACACAAGGGAAAGTGTGAGGGAGAGGAGTTGGGAGTGGAAAGAGACAAAGGTCCTAAATGATTTGCAACATATGACCATAGAAATCCATGGTCGCCTTGTAAGATCCTAGAAGGGCCCTGTGCAAGTGAGGGGCCCTGATGCTTAAGCTTCACCCGTTTCACAGTAAATATGTCAACGGCGCCATCAGCGACCCAGACAGGTGGCACCAGAGGCCTCTTTCTTAACTGCTGTCAGTACACGACGCTGACAGGTGTGAAGCCAAATGCCTCCTACAGCCATCATTTGTGGGTGTAAGCACCTGTTAAGAGGGGAGTCATAAAGTTTAAAACGGAAGAAGATAGTTTTAGAACCTCCTTATTCTATATTATTATGAATATGATTCCCAGTTTGAGAACATGACAAAAGTCACGAGTATTGATCTTGTAATCTCTGAAGTATATTATCAGAGAGGTCGTTTTTTTTCAAAAATGCCACCTATTTTTTTAATTTAACCACTAAAATACTATTCTTTCACCATTATCCTGAGATAAGAATTAGAATACCAGGTCTAAGCCATATCCACACTGGTACAGTTCTGATCTCTTTTTTACGCCCATACTGTTTAACTGATGCCTTCCCCAGCGGTGTGTATTTCATTTTCAATTTCTCATCTCCAGCACCCCTAAGCCCAGAGCAACCGTGGTGGTTTTTATTAGAGGTGTGCTGAGTACTATACGTGGAACTTTTGTCTGAACAAACAAAGCATGTCTTCGTGATTATTAATGATCTTGTTTCCCAATGTGCTAAAGAATTAGAATTAAAACAAACAGCCAGTCTTTTGTAGCTTAAAGGAATAAGGATTTCCCCTAGGCCAAATTTCCATTTGAATTACCTGAAAGTATAGGAAAATCAATGTAGCTCAATAAACGACTCTGTGTTTGAGACATAACTAGAAGAAAAATATCACAATAGACTCCACCTGTCTTTCATCACTGTGGTTTTTAAAACCGCCATCCCAAACATATTAACCTCTTGTTAAGCCATAGTCAGTGTGAGACTAGGTCACACTTTATAACAATGAAATGGAAATTACATTAACTCCTTAAAGCAAATTCCTTGGATAGCCATTTTGTTTTACCGTTTAAAAAAAAAAAAAAAAAAATTTCAGCACCCAAAACGTTGTCTGGGTTACAGTTTGACTCACTTATACTCAACAACAAAATAAAAACTCTAGTGAACACTGCTAGGCACTTTAATAAGTGATTTACATCCTAGCATTTCATTTGATCCTAACAACTCTGAGGTACATAATATTTATCTATGAGAAAACATATTCAGAGAGGTTAAATGATTCGCACAGGGTCATACACCAAGTAAATGATGTAGCAAAGATTCAAACACCAAAAGCTCTTAAACCTGAGATACTCTGCGGATGCAAGAAAGTGAAAAAACACTCCTCTCCTAAAACATTCCTCTAACTAACAGAAAGGAAAAAAACCCAAAAAACAACGCCTCCCAATTCACACCTACATAATTATGCTATCGCGCTAATACTTATTGGAACGGAGACTCGAAAATTCCTTTGGGATCTTGTTCCACCATTTAAATATGTTTCCAACCTAAGCAACTTTTAAACAATGTAAGCCCAGTTTCTCCATTTGTGTCTGTGGGGCAATGGGAAATGCAGATCAGCCTCCAGAAGGGGATTCGCCATCCACAGAGATCTGAGCCTTCCTCACCTTTGTAACAACCCCCGCGTAGATAACAAGCAGCTGTTATCCAATCTCCCCCTTCCCCACCCTTTGGGTCACACTCTCATCTACGGCCTCCCCTGCTCTCCAATACAAATAGATGCTTGTAGGGGCAACTTTTCTCCAGCAATTGCTAAAAAGAGTATTTCCTGGAGAAGGTACAGGTTACTACTACTCAAAATTTGGTACTTAGGATTTATCATTGCCCAGGATATTTAGTTAGCGTTGCACTTTTACGGATTCTGCCTCCAAACATGTGCTCAGTAGAGGCTGGCGTGATATTTATGTTGCTTCTGTGCCCCATTAATTCCAAGCACAGGCCAATCAGATAACTGGCCCCTCTCTTCCTAAGCAAGAAGAAAAGAGAGAGCCAAACCAACTGAGTTGCCTTTGCCTGTTTACAGATTCCGGTTCCAGTTAAATACATTACAAATGGTGAGCTTACTGAATCAGGCCAAGTATCTCCCAGTTCAGAGATCGGACCTTGAACCACCACAGCTCTCACAGTACAGAACTTTAAGCTTTTCCATACAGAAATGCCACAATAACATTCTAATTATGTCAACTATTATTTAGAAACCACTTACTTATATTTAGTATTTTTAAACTAGCTTCTGGATCCTCTAAATGTTCTTACGTGTGTCCGATCTTATGAAAAACACAGAGAGGAGAATGAGTATGATAATCATTTGGCCGATTACGCACGTTCGCTCACAAAGGATGACATTGTGCTGCTTGAGCACCTACGCCGGCGCGGTCAGTACTAAACCACGTCAGTAATCATCGCTGGTGCTTATTCCACGCGGTTCAACCATGTAACTTCTCTTTATTAATGAAAGGGCCCAACAATCCTAAGTGGGTTTTGGGGAGGAAGGGAGAAATAGTCATTTTAATCATAGTATTGCTACAAGTGGATTTCCCTTTGTTTCATTTTTATCTGTATACATCACTAGTCAAAGTCTAACTCAAGAAAAAAGAAGGACTTGGGACAACAAACCTGAGGACGAATATGCCGAATTCGCTGAATACATGATTCATAAGGAGAGGAAAGTACAAACACGCTCATAAAAATATCAGGATGGAATCCCTTCAGGTAGTTGGGTGCTCAGTGAATACTCTAAACTCATAACCTATTTTACTCTCAAAATGCCTATGGTTTTATGAAAGCATGAAAACTTTATGAAGACAGTAAGATGACTAATGAAGAATATTCTTTGCTTTCTATTGGGAACTTCTGTTTGCTTCTAACTGTTTAATTTCTCCTCCATCTCTCTTCCAATTAACCTCCCTGTTTGTATTCAATGAGACGGCACATAACATGGAGAAGGGACAAAAAATCTTGCTGATTTACGAGCGTCCTTTCATAAAGTGAAAGCTCCTTCCAGCCAGATGCCTAACTGTTGAAATTGAGACTAAATGAACAGAACAGGAACTCTCCTGAACGAGAAAATATACTGTAGTTTCCTGCGCTGTTTAATCAGTGGCTCACAAAGGCCTCCTTTTAAAGGACCCCTGAGACTTCACTGTGGACATACACACAGGTAGGAAGTAGACAGGGAAAGGCAACTGGATCTTCGTATGCAAAAACTTGGAATAACTACTTCTGAGAGTACAAAAGAGCAAAACAATGATTTAAAGGTTCTCTACATCTTTTAAACGGTTCACTTCAAAGATTTATTTTTAAATGACACAGGTCCCTTACTTCCACGCTGTTACTCATACAGAGTATAAAAGCAACAAAATAAAACGAAACAATAGAAAACGGAATTATTAACAACCACAGCAAGACACGTTAAATTGTAACAAAAGGACCTGCGCCTAGCAAAAATCCCGTTTGTTCCTAGACAACTGGAAAGTTGTTCGAGAACAGCTCCTCCATGGGAAATTAACCATGTAATATGACCAAGGTCAATGAGGACACCCAGAGAATGATTTGTTTGGTGACTGCTGGTTGGCAAGTTAAATCTGCTCGTGGATAACTTTATAGTACACCTCATTTTCCAAGCTATATATACAAGTGTGGGTTGTACTTCCCAGGCTACAAATAGTCAAATATATAACATTTTCCCTCTAGCTAGAATCAGTTCACTTAGGATGAGGGGGGTGCTGGGGTCATGAGCAACGATGGTGTATGTTTAGAGGTATGTTGTTCCTGCCCCGCCTCTCGTGTGCGTGCACTCTGGGATTGCAGCATGATGCTGTTTGGTCACAGGGATATTACATTGCCCTCTGCATGTCCACAGAAAATACGCAAATCGTGACCGTCAACCATTTTCCGCCTTACCGTAGCAGCTCCCAAGTGCGGCTCACGTGAACAACAGGCAGTCACTGCACTGCCCTGCGGAGCCTCCCTTAAAGAGCAGAGGAGGGGAAGCCACATCCGGGCCAGCTGCTGGGGATGAGCACTTTGCAGTTTACCCCAGTAGGATTACAAGCTCCCCAGTTGCTGGCAGTAGCTCACCTTCAACAGGTGACACCGTAGGTATGATTCGCAGGTAAGAGTTAACATAAAGGCCTGATCTTCAGACGTCTGCAGGGCTGGCCCTTGGCCAGCATCTGGAAAGGTGGAGTTCCCTACACTGATGAGGTTATTTTGCGCACCTGCAGCACTGAACATCTGCTCTTCTTTGGAGAGCCTGGAATTTTCACGGCTGTGGCTGACACAGGCTACCTCGCTGAGCAGCCCCAATAAAACCCTTTTAACTCTCAACCTCAAACGGGCGGAAACACTGCACATATGTTGCTGCATTTCCCTGCTGGAGAAAGGGGCATGGTTCTTGTGACCTCTCCTGGTGGGAGACAAGGAGCCTGGAAAACCTGGATGTGGATTCCTGCAGACACCACCTGATGAGTCTTTCCCCTTTCTGGAAACGTCTATAGCCCTGAGCACAACTGTGCCGAGAGGGCCCTTCCAGCGGATCACCACATGTCGGTGAGGGTGGGGGGGGGGTGATAGTGGGACCCCTGAAACAGATGATTTGAAAAGAGCCTTCCTGGAAATTCTGCAGAGATGCCATTTGTGACAGCTTATAAAATGTAAGTGATTTCAATTTTCCTGTGAAAAAAAATCTTGGCTAACCAATGCGTTTTTTTTTTTAAAGTGAAGTACATAAACTTAGAGATGCCTTGGAAGAAGAAATCCTTCACTACATCAAGACGCCACCAACAGCTCTGTCCAATCTTACCCTACAGACATAAATGTGGAGAAAAACCATTCCTCAAATTATGAGATTTTTGTAGGACTGTGCCATTTCTAATTAATATTGTACATTTTCACTGAAGTGAGGTAGCACTGTATTACTTACTTTTGTTGTATTTTCTTTAAATAGACGTTTTCATTTCAGTGACTCAAACGGTGAAAGCAAAGGCACTGAAGACCTTGAAAATATGGAACTAGTATGTATGTTCCGGGTGCTTCTGTATCCAGGCGAAATACCATTTATATACTAAGAGTTTGATCTTAAACACCTGTTTGTCTTATTTAACCAACAGACGTGCTAGAACATCACCGTATTTTAAGAAGTGTTAAGCATATAAAACTGTTGTGGAAAAGCTAGATGGGTGTATTTTATTCTGCTTTCTTCCTCATGGTGCTACAGGATAAAGTCATAAAGACTCCAGCCTCCTTTCAGAGACGCAAATAGATGGACAGGTGCTAAGACGTGTGATTCTGGAATCTACAGGAGCCCCAAAGGCTACATACTGGGAGTCTCTTTCTTCAAGTAAAGAATACTGCCGTTACACGGCGAAATCAGCCTTATGCGAGTCAGTCTCGGCGGCCGTCCCCCAGCACCATGCACAGAACATTCTTACACTCGATACTTGAGACAGCGGCTCTAAAAAGAACTGGGCTGCCGTTGGGACCTGAGACCCTTCCTTAGCGGCCACTCCTTCTGAACACAGGACAGGAAAAGCTAACGGGTGGGGGGGGGAGGAGCTTTCCCGAGGTGAGCAGCAGGCCCGCGGGGCGGGGCGGGGCGGGGCGCTCTGGGGGCGGGGCGGGGCGGGGCGCGGCCGGCCTACCGATGGTGCAGTGCTCGCCGTTCCAGCCCTGGCTGCATTCACACTTGCCGTCCCTGCAGGTGCCGTGCTCGGCGCAGCGCGGGTGGCAGGCTCTCTGACTGCACGCTGGGCCCGTCCAGCCTTCTTCACAGCGGCAGGCGCCCCCCATGCAGACGCCGTGCGAGCCGCAGTCCGCGGAACAGATCTCTGGGGGGAGAAAGAGAGGAAGCCGGGCAGGAGAGGAGAGCAGCGGCGAGTGAGACGGGGAGCGAGGGAGAAGCGCTTCGTCTCAAACTCCGCGCGTCAACAAGGTGAAGAACAAAGTCGCTGAGCATACGTACGAAAGCATTTATCTACTAAGGAGATGGCAGCATCGAGGGCTAGGAGCGACAGACGTAGTTTGCTTTCTTTGTTCCATTTTATATGCTGCCACGATTGGGCGTAAAATGCACATGGTAGTTATAAACAATTTTCTGTATTATATATGTGCTTACACACACACACGCTACTAACAAAACAGAACAAATGATTCATAAGGAGAGGAAACTATGTACGCACACATACCTGTTTCCAGGAGTATCTTTCGACAGCCAGGAACACAGGCACACATACATCAAATTGATATAAAATTTACGAAATATTTAAGTGTCTGTGTATGTCAGGTATCTAACAGGAGTTAGGTTTCACCCATAGAGCAAAAACTGAAAAGGGATTATTTTTAATCCTATGGCTTAAATTTTTTAAATATTCAGAAACTTCCACTGAAAAGAATCTTTTATAAAAAAAAGCGTAAAAAAAAAAAAAAGAATCTACTTTAGTATGCACTTTAGCTTGCTCCTGACACAGAGACGTGCTGGTTAAATAAAAGAAGCTGTTGTTTTTCCTATTAAGTATATTTGTACAGTTGACAGATAAAAGTTGCTAAGCAAAACCATAGTAGAAAGCCGGTTTAATAATATATAGAACTGCCGGCTCTGGCATTTGCAAAGCAAGGATTTTCAATTACTAGAATTACTGAAAAGGGCACAAGTGACCAAAGGACTTTAAGAACGGTAACAACAAGTTAGGTTGTTAAAATAGAATTCAGGCATCTGAAATAATTTTTTTCTTAAAAAACTTTCTTAGAAGCTTTTTTTGACTAGAACCAATTGAGAGAGACAGACAGAACTTTGAGGGTTATTTTATTTTTCACTCTTCACATATAAAGTTAAATAAAATGAGCTTTTTTCTTAAGATTGGAAGAGTACTGTTTAGTTTTGGTTTTCTTTCAACAGTAAAAACCTGAGATCGTTTCTGACAGACAGAAAACGACTACAGCTGAATTTTAAAATTAAGAAATAATCACTGTTTATGTAGTCACACGATCACATGTCCCCATTCATTGACCAAATAAAACGTTTCTCAGACACTGGAATTCACAGGGCTGAAGACTTTTAGACACCACATCCAGGCTCAGTGAGAGTTGTAAACAAGAGCCAGGACTATGAACTGGAGGAGAGTGGTATGTGGTTTTTTCATGCCACATTTTCTATCTCCTTTGAATTAAATTTTTGATTAAAAGATCCAAGATGGTTTGATTAACTTCAGAGGAACAGAGCGTCACCTCAGCTCAGAAGAGCCAGGTTTCTTTCTGAGGTTCCCTTTTTTATTCAATCGAATCAATTTTTCATTAGGGTGAAGGTGTTTGGCAGCGATTAGCAAGCTCGCTTTGAGCAAGGTGCGTCAATCTTTGTAATGAACTTATTAATTAGAGTTAATTTAATTGAAGTGGAATTGAAGGACTAATTAATGGACAAACTGCTGCTGAAGAGAGAGGAAACCTCTGTTGCTTTCAAACCTATAAACTTTCTGATGGAAATAATTCATTTCTTCTCTTTCAGCAGCTTAACCAAATGTTTCATCAGGTGTAAAATCTACTCTCCTATTGAATTTAGATCTCTGAAGGTCATTTCCACAACAACAAAAGAGGCAGCTGGTAAAGTGTTTTGCTTTAGGATTCAATAGGTTAGAAATTCCAAATTCTACTGCAAGTAAACTTCTAAGTCACAAATGGAAATTAACAACGGTGTTTTTGTAAACTTTCAATGAGAATTGCAGACAAATTGGAGGCCCGTGAACCCAGGTGTTTTCACAGGACGACTATATGCGTATTTGAGATCTTTACTAATAATTCTAAGTAAGTTTTCTGTCTTTTGGCAGCAAATAGCAAAGTTTAATGAAGTTTTTTCCTGTGCTTAATTACTTTCTCCCAAAGAAGCATACTGTGTTCATCATTCAACTCTCTATATTGAGAGGTTAACATGTGTTAAGTGTGTATTTTGCATTAGGGATTTAAAGATGAATAGGATGAAGACCTTCACTCATTATGTCTAAGTGGTCATTTTGTATACAGGTAAAATTAGATTTTCAGCTAGCAAAATAGTTACGTCAGTATGAAAAAAATAAGTCTAAATATGTAAAAGTGATATGTAATTTTGGCAACCAATTTAATCTTTTAATTAACATTTATATCCTTTTTTTTGCTATTTATAGCAATACCATTTTATGAAGAAGACCAAATTAACTTTTGAGCTATTTAATATCAATTACAAACCATCCTTTATAAAATAATTCTGGTAATGTATTAAGTAACTTTATACAGAACACAAAAAAGGGGCTATTTCATTATTCCTTGCCTACTTGGATAACTGTGGGAAACAAACTAGAATGACAATATTTCAAACAAGTATTGTTTTATAGCTAGTATTATTATGCCTGTTTCACTGATGGAGGTGTAAGAGGCCCGAATCAAGTAACTGTATACAAGTAATATCTATAAACTTCAATTGGAGTTTTACATCTTTAATATAGAAGCTGGAAATGTAAATAAAAACTCAAAAGAAAGAGCTAAATGCCTATTTTGCTCTTGTAATTATATTTTTTAAGTGGAGGACAAAATGAGTTAATGTGTAATTTATTTACTTATTTTTGGCTGCGTTGGATCTTCGTTGCTACGCGTGGGCTTTCTCTAGTTCCGGCGAGCAGGGGCTACTCTTCGTTGGGGTGCGCAGGCTTCTCATCGCGGTGGCTTCTCTTGTTGCGGAGCACAGGCTGTAGGCGCATGGGCTTCAGTAGTTGTGGCAAACGGGCTCAGTAGTTGTGGCTCGCGGGCTCTAGAGCACAGGCTGAGTAGTTGTGGTGCACGGGCTTAGGTGCTCCGCGGCATGTGGGATCTTCCTGGACCAGGGCTCGAACCCGTGTCCCCTGCATCGGCAGGCGGATTCTTAACCACTGCGCCACCAGGGAAGTCCCCATGTGTTATTGGAAACAATGCCATGTGCCCTTGCTTGATAAACCTTGGTTGGCGATGATTTCTTAAAACCCTTCAGTGAGATCCTCAAGGCCCCCTATAGTGCTGGCCCCAATGTGGGTCTTTACTTGTGTACCCTATACTCCTTGCCAACTCTAACCGTCACACATTCGCATTTTCTAACCACAGTCTCTGGTTTTCCAAGCTCTCTGAATCAACTCACATTTCTGTGAAGCAATACTAAGCAACTGTAAACCCTGGTTGCCTCCAACAATGTATGGCCACAGATGAGGGAAGCAGAGGAAAAGGAGGGGCGGAAGAAAGAGAAAAGGGGAAGGGAGGAGAGGGGACGAGAGAGGGGAAGAAAAGAAAGGAGGAAAAAGAAACGTGAGGGGGGGAGCAGGAAGAAAACTCATAAACTGTTTCTCCAACTAGGATATCTACTTACGGGGTCGGCAGAAGTTTTCCATCAATACCACAAATTAGCCTATATAAGACTTTCTTTAGTTTGGGCTTCCGAGATTCAACGTATAATAGGTGAAGAGCGGCCCATGAATCTTTCATGCCGATATTGACGCATAGGGCAGCAAACCTGTTACCCAAGTTCCTCAAAATGCCAAGAAAGAGTGATTTGTAAAAACTATGAGTCTTTTTTTCCTCCCTTAAAATAAGCATGTTAATTAGCTACTGGCAAGATTTCATTTAGGCTTATGCCATTAGGTTAACAGATTATATTAGTTTCATTTCATAAATTTCACATTTGGGGAACTATATCCAATCAATACTTTTATGTGGAAGTGCCTCTGAATTGATGAGGAATTAAGTATGATGATATGATGACCTACAATTAGCCTTTGGAATTCGACCACCATAACTATTACCAATGCCACCACCAGTCCTTCTTAATGGCTAACACTTACGGAGTACTTACTACGCATAAAGCCCTATCATAAGTGCTTTTCACATACTAAGTCATTTACCCCTTACAACAATTGTATATAAGGTGGCACTATTAGTATTCCCATTTTACAGATACACGGAGGCACAGAAGTTACATAACTTGTCCAACATCACATAGCTAGGAAATAGCCAGTCCTAGATCTGAACCCAGGCAGGTCAGCTGCAGAATCCCTGTTTCTTAACCACTTACTATTAAACAGCAGGTGTTCAGAGGGCAATAGGTGTGGGCAGGGTTAAGAGTAGACAAGGATTGTCTGAATCCAAGGCTTCTGCATGATATTTTTATGTACCTGACACTGCTCATAAAATCTGTCCTTCGCCCCCCCCTTCTGTTTATCCTCCTCTGCTTTTCCTTTTCCTCCTCCTTCTTCTCTTGTCCTCATTCTTCCTTCTCTTCTTTTCCTGCTTTTTAATTTATTTTTGCTCAGTTGGTCCAAACAGAAGTCGTCACCGTCTCTACCTCTCACTCGCCTCCCACTGCCGCGCCTGCGTTCTGCCGACTTGGTGATTCTCACCTCTTCCCAACTTTCTCGCCTCTTTCAGAGACATGAACACCAACCCCAATCTCCCTTGCCTCAGACTTCCAGCTCTTCTCACCCTATTTTATGTTCCGTTTTTTCAGCAAGTCCTGTCTGTTTTGCCTTTAAACGTCCCTCAGTTTATCCTTTTCATTTCCACTAACTCCAAGGGACTGTGCTCTCATCCCTTCGCCCTTCTGGGAAAGCCCGCCACGGTGCCTTCTGGGAAAGCCCGCCACGGTGCCTTCTGGGAAAGCCGCCACGGTACCTTCTGGGAAAGCCCCCACGGTGCCTTCTGGGAAAGCCTGCCACGGTGCCTTCTGGGAAAGCCGCCATGGTGCCTTCTGGGAAAGCCCCCATGGTGCCTTCTGGGAAAGCCCGCCACGGTGTCTTCTAGTGCTCAGGTTTCACTGTTCTCTCTGACGTCTGATCCACGGGGTAGTTCTGGACCGCTGTTCTCGTCGTATCAAGGGCATCGTTATTGTTAGTGAATTCTCCATTGTCTAATGTGTCCCTCATAATTGGGCCCAACTCAGTTTTTACCTCCAAATACTCTGTCATCACTGTCCCCTGTATGTAGTGAGATTCTCACAGTCGTGTCTTTGGTAATGGTAGCAGCAGCAGCAGTAGTAGTAAAGGTGGTGGCAGCTGTATTTAGAATTTATTATGGGCTAAGCTTTGTACTAAGTATTTACTTCACATGCATCAATTCAAGCAATTCCCACAGCAGCATCTCTGGAAAGAATGTCTTATGCTTCAATCCATTTTATAGATGAGCAAACTGAAGCATACAGTAATTTCCCTAGGGAATACAGGCATCAAGTAGTACAGATTGAATATGAACCCAAACATCGGATTTCAGAATCCACGCTCGTAAGTACTTTCTAATACTGTTCCCCTAGTCAAAAAATATTCCCTCAACCTCCACACTAACTACAATCTTTAAAAGAAGGCAAGAAATGTCACAAATCTCCGTGACAACTTTCAGTAGGCATCAAGGCAGGATCTAAATCCTGACTGACTTTAGCATATCAGTCCATGTAACTCAACAGAATATTACACTGGAACACACTGGTTTCTAAGTATGTCATGTGCGTTTATCTCATCTCCCCAATTAAACTGTAATCTAGACTAGAACAGCATCTTTTCAAACTGTACGACTAACGAGTGGGTCATGGAATTAATTCATGGGTTGCAACCGGCATTAAAAAAAGTAGAATAGACTTGGGAGAAAGTATCAGTGTATATCACTTTGTAAAC
Source organism: Tursiops truncatus (assembly GCF_011762595.2). Classification (NCBI taxonomy): domain Eukaryota; kingdom Metazoa; phylum Chordata; class Mammalia; order Artiodactyla; family Delphinidae; genus Tursiops; species Tursiops truncatus. The sequence continues at coordinate 289,202 of NC_047054.1, forward strand.
CTTTTGTTTCAGTGATGTGAGTATATGCACATATATGTATATGAGGTCACAATGTAAAAATGTATTTAAGACCACACGTTATTTAGGTCATGGTCAAAAACTTGAAAGCCAGTATTCTACAGGGCAGGGATGACTGACACTCTTTTATCCCTGCAGTGTCTTACCACAAAGCCATGCACAGAGCTGGCGCTCAAAAACAACGTGACTGATTGGATAAAATTACTACCTGTCATTTCTATTATAATCATACAGTTACAATTAAAAACTCAGTGTTGAACCATTATGTACACCATAATATCTATATATGTTTACTCTTTATTGTGATAATATTAAGTCTTCTGTTGTCACATAATTTTTTAATTGAAGCTTCTCTGTTTATGAGATAATGTGCTTAGATCTCCAAGCTGTACACAGGGCTTCAGAGTTAAGAAGAGAGAGAGCTTTACACAAGTGAAAGATTCTTCTTTACATTAATACTGAAGGAGAAATTTAATGACAAATTGACTAAGCCCGTTTCTTTCCATATTATAAGATAACAAATTTCATTACTTTAATATTTATTTCTATAAATGTTCACTTTAATAAAATCTGTATTAAGTATAAGAAGTGTGTTTTAAAAATTAAAATGTCATAACCTGTAGCTAAACAATATTAAGCGCTCAATCGTATGGCATGTGTGAACCTCACCATTTGAGCAGTCTGGGCCAGTCCAATTAGGGTCACAAGTGCAGGAGCCCCTTTCTTGCAGATATGTTCCATGACCAGAGCACTGGTCTGGACACATGGTCTTGAGGATTTCACAGTTGTTACCACCCCATCCTGGATTGCAGTGACATTCCCCATGGATACACACACCATGATTAGAACATCCAGGGTCTAGACAATCAGCTAGTGGAGAGAAAAGAGAACACATTTATGGTCAAATCTAGAAGATATACACAAGTACATATGGAACAAAGAATTACACCTCAGTCTAATTTACCTGAACGCTTTGGATACGCAAATGTTTACCCACTGTTTATTTGCAAGAACTTGTTTCTGAAAACTGCAGAGCGTGTATACAGTAAAGCATTAAGAACCGTGCCATTAGGTAACTGAGACTCTTGCAAGGATTTGCAATTCCAGTGAATTACACACTTCTGCTCTTGAGGTTTCAGACGATTGCTTTCCGTTCTGCCCAATCAGAGAGTAATAAGTATCGGCTTCTCTATAACAAAATCTGAATCAGCTGACCTAATCCATAACCGCTGAATACTGACAGCTGTATGGGACCCTCAAATGTTTGAGAAATAAATGAGTTGAAGACTCTCCATCTCTCTTAATTCACTTTAATGTGCTTTAGGTGACGACGAGATTTAATTTAGCAATTTGACTCAATAAAACTTTACACTTGTAGGGTCAATGGCCTGAAAATTTAATTCCAGAGACTTAATTGCATCACTTTGTGTGTGCAGATCAATAAAATCCATTTGACTGAAGAACGGAAATGGTGCTTCTTGAAAAAACAGTCCAACTGCACTTTACAGTATAGCATCTTGACTATCAACATTCTATACAGTATGGCACCAACCCATGATGTGTTTTTCTCCATCAGTATACTATGTTCAATATTCTGTCTTTCTAGAGAGGCCAAAATGCCAGATTTAGAAGCTGGCATCAAGGTGAAAAACTGCAAAAAAAAAAAAAAAAAAAAAAGAATTCAACGGTCCACCTTTGGTTCTAAGACAAAAATGTTTGTGTACTTTCTCAGAGTAAAAAAAAAAAAATTATTCACACAATTGAGAGAGAGCTAAAGGACTCCTCGGTATTTTCTTCTTTTTATTAGATAAAATGTTCATGAAGCAATGCAAAATCAAAATTACTTTCAGAAGGAGGCATATAAAAAGATTCATCTGCCAAACTAAGGGTTAGACATATAAGCTGTTTCTTTACGAAGCTATAACGACAAACCTCTGCAAGGTTTGACATGTTTACCTTCTTCACAGTTCTCTCCTTTGTATCCAGAGTTGCAAACACAAGAGCCCACGATACAAATCCCACGACCCCCGCACTGCGGGTCGATACACTGCGTATTTGGTACATCACACTCGGTGCCCTTCCAGCCACTGAAACAGAGGCAGCGGCCCTTGGAGTACTGGCCGTTGCCACTACACAGCACTGGACAGGCTGCTGTGAAATAAAACACGACAGAGGAATTAGGAATTAACAGCCACGTTTCCCATCGAGATTCTCCAAGAACAGGCACATCGTTGGAACAAGCAATCTGCCATTTCTCCCCTCTTTTCTTTCCTGTCTTGAGAGCTTTCTGAATTGCTCGTGTTTCTACAGCTTATTTATATTGGCTTAAGAAAAGAATCTAAGTCGCATACCTCTTGAACAATCCGGACCTAGAAATCCTGGAAAACAATGGCAAGTTCCAGAAACACACTCTCCATTTCCATGGCAATTCCGGGGGCATTCCACCACAGACTCTGAAGAAAAGAGAAAGAAGCAGTCCTTGCTGTGCAGCCTGCCCCTCGTGCAGGGTAAACTGTGCCACTTCGATCATTTTAGCTACAGCTTGAAGGAAGCATGGGTGGCTTGCTCCATAACCCCCCAAAGTATTCATTCATACCAGATTATTCGAATAGTAAAGCAAAACACTGACATTTCAAATGCAGACGTTTTAAAGCGTTTTCGCGATGCACTGTCCTCCTCCAAGCTACTTCCAAGTGCTACTGTCTTCCAGTGCTTCACGGTTTGTCACCAGTCATAAACAATTTAAAAAATATTTCTCACTTTTACCTCAGGCTCTAACATCCTAGGGATCACTCAAATTGGTGAAGACAGTTGCATTTCTATGCAACACAGTGTTGAGGCCGGAAGCCCGGAAGTGATGCTTTGAAGACAGTTCTTACCTATCACAATGGTATTGAACGACACCTGCTCTGCACTTTTCCCATCATTATAAAAAGCCAGATGCCAGATTCCAGAATCCAAGTACTGGATAAAGCCGGCCTCGTGGAGACTGACGGACCTCGCCTGTCGCCCGGCTCTTTCGGACTCAAGCAGGTTCCGTTGCTCTCGTGCAATCAGCCTGCTGCCATCCAGCAGTTCCACAAAGTCGTACTGAGAATGAGGAAAAGGAGAACTGTTGAGTAGTCGGAAAGAGTACGGTTGTGGCCGCTCCTCTCTTTCCTTTCCAAACTTTTCTCCTTTACTCTAATAAACACAATGGTAGAAAAAAGTTCCTGATTGACAGGTCTCCTAGGCATCGCACTTACAGGGGTGATGGAGATTACCCACTGCACACCAAATACCATTGTTGTATTTAAACATCACAGACCATTTCTTCCCTTGATGCGCAATACGGTTTCCAAACATTTAATTCTTCTGACTGATAAAAAGTTTGTGAGTTTACAGAACACACTTGTGGTTGCCTAGAGACGGAGGGGGGTTGGGGCAGGGATAGATTGGGAGTTTGGGATGAGCAGATGTAAACTATTATATATAGGATGGATAAACAACAAGGTCCTGCTGTATAGCTATATTCAGTATCCTGTAATAAACCATAATGTAAAAGAATATGAAAAAGAATATATATGTATAACTTTGATGTACAGCGGAAATTAACACAACATTGTCAATCAACTATACTTCAATAAAATTATGAAAATTTTTTTTTTAAGTTTGTGAGTTTAGGCAGTTTGGGGATACAACCATAAACCTATACTATTCCAAACCCAGCAGCTCTATTTTAGTTAGACCATTAGATGATCTCTTAAGATCTTCTCCTATTTAATACTCAAGTAGTAACCACTGCTACTGAATAATTACTTTGTGCCAGGATTATTTTTAATCCTCCTAGCAACACTTCTAGGAAGGCATTAATGTTTACACTTCAAAGATGAAGGAAACTGAAGCTGGAGAAGCTCGAGCAGGGTCAGATATCTGGTCATTGGCGCAGGTGGTATGTGAACTCCAGTGCGCTTTGCTCCAAAGCTTGGGCTGTTCCCGTTACCCCAACTCCACCCCTCTCTGTGACCCTGATGTAACCATTCCGAGCATCATGGAGAAAGGCATGGATTTTTACTTAGTTACAGTTAGATCAAAAACATATAACAAGATGCCTTTACATCTTTGATCAAAAGTCTAAAAAATTAAACAATGGAGGAATTTTGAAGGGATGGCCGGCCCAAATATGATCATGAAGTCAACCATCATTAAACTTAATTTTTGTTTTAGCAAGATTAATCATGAACATTGGGTAGTTGGAAGAATGTAACTGGAGAATTTGAAGATAATTTTAAAAAATATGGGGACTTCCCTGGTGGCACAGTGGTAAAGAATCTGTCTGCCAATGCAGGGGACACGGGTTTGATCCCTGGTCCAGGAAGATCCCAGATGCCGCGGAGCAACTAAGCCCGTGCGCCACAACTACTGAGCCTGCACTCTAGAGCCCGTGAGCCACAACTACTGAGCCCGCGAACCACAACTACTGAGCCTGTGCGCCTAGAGTCCATGCTCCACAAGAGAAGCCACCGCAATGAGAAGCCCGTGCACCGCAACAAAGAGTAGCCTCCGCTTGCCGCAACTAGAGAAAAGCCCGTGCACAGCAACGAAGACCCAACGCAGCCATAAATAAACAAGCAAATAACTAAATAAATAAATAGGAAAAAAAATGGAATGTGACTGGTAATAGTGGGGTAAAATTTTGTAGCCAGAGATAATTCAGTGAATTTGGAAGACACTGCAAAGACTTTCCAACACAGTTTTAATAAACTTGTTAGACAATAGTTTCTTAAATAGTGTCTATAGACTCTTACCCAGTTTCATTTTATTCCTGAGGTATGTATTTATGGTGAAAAGTACACTACAGCACTATAAATACAAATCATTAATGCTAAAGCACTACACATGTGAATCATCAATATTCTACTTTCTGATAGACTGCTTAAATGGAATTTCATCACACATCTTTCCTAAGGAAAGGTTATTTATACTGAATCCCTTAATACAATCAAATTGAAAAAAAATCAGTTGTGGGATTCTAAGAATCACAGTTAAATACGTTGCCACTGTACACAGACCTCTTACTGTTACTATTGGACAGAATTTAGAATATCTAATTCAGCTTCCGACATACTAAATTTTAAATTTAAATATAAAAGCTTTTTTTTGTTATTGTTTGGTGTAGTCAAACTGCATTATAACATCATTTAGCTGTGAGAAATATAAAAAAAAGCCACAACGTAATTAGCATTCAAACACTTTTTCATTTACAGCTTATGAGGATGAAAATAATGACTGGTATGGATATCTGAACTGCAAAATTTCACTGGGATTCTGTTCCGAAATTATCAGAGGAAATTAATTCAGCACATTTGAAAGGTGCCTCTGCCTCAAATAAGCCATTCATTTTCTCATTAGATTTAAATACTTGCATTAGCATGGCAAAAAGACAAGAAAAAGTTTCTTTTTATGGTCCCGTTGCACATAAACACTTTTTTCTCCTAACAAACCCTATTAAATGTCACCTTTATCATAGGGATCATTGTTTGTCATCACAGTGTGAACAATAAAGTGAGGCTGGGCGGGGAGTAGCTGACGGTTGTTGAGTATCTACCCAGTTCGAGGCCCTTCGGGGGGCATTTCACACACAACTTCAGGAGGGCACCCAAATACCTAAAGACACGTCCTGTATCTAACACTGAAGCTATCTCCACGAAAAGGAAACAAACTATGTGGGGCAGAAATTTAATAACCTTTGTTCTCAGGGTGTAAAGTAATCACTTGTGGGCAAATCTGAGAGTTTTGCTCTGTGATACCTATTCATAAGATTCCTCTGGATTTTTCTGCGCAGCAAGTCTTAGAATCTTATGCTATTTTTAGGACAAAATTCAGTCTCACCACTTTGGAGGAGCAATCATGAGACAAAGCTTATACCTGATAAAGGTATCTTGGTGGTTCGTTTCTGAACAGATTTTCCATATTCTTAACTCATTTCAGTTATCAAAATGATGAGAACGCAGAATCTATGAATACCTAACTGTGCTCTTAAATCAACTCTTTGGTGGTGGTAGATTCTTGCTGTAAATCATTGACATAGAGGAGGGAGTGATTTTAAAGATCACCTGATGCAACTCCTTCATTTTACAGATAGACACTGAGGCACAAGGAAGTTAGACTTGTGCAAGGTCACAAGGTCAGAAAGTGGCAGGGGTGTGTGCTCAAGAACCCAGGTTTCCGACTCCTATTCTAAAATAGCCTTGATGCAGATGCACTTAAAGGATACAGTACGCTATTAACCGTAAAGCGTTAACTTGCTTCCTTAGGTTTCTAACTGTCCAGGAGAATGAATTGAGCATCAGGGAGAAGAAAGCCAGTCGATTCCGTGGTAACAATCATACGGACAGTTTTACAAAGGGTTTACAAAGGGTCACAAAGACTTTCAAAACTCAAGGGATTATTCTGTATGCTTGGCCAATTTTAATTATTTCAGGTTGATTTATTTAACGTTCCCCAGAAACAGAGAAATGTTCAATTTGGGCTGTTTTACAGCATATTTCATGTTTAAACACTGAACTCAGAAACAGCTGTCTGCTCTGCTGATTCTGAATAAACTGCAGGAAGGAACTCTAATAACTGTGGAGCTTAAGAAAATGCATAACCTACTTAAACACATATATTGTGGGAGAAAAGAAGAGTGGCGATCACGTATATTGTGCTTAAATACCAGAAGAATTATAAGAAAACCTGAAACGACACCTTTTATTCCCTAGTCTTATATGGTATATATAACCTCCAATAAGTCAACCCTAAATCTTTAAACAAACCTTTAAAGTGCCCAATGCATTAGAGAATGTTTTCTGAAATTAATTTTTGGCATTTTTAGGTTACAAGCTCGCTATTGTACTTAGTTTAGAGGTATGTTTCTTGAGTTATACAAAACTAATTTAATCATGTATGTGATTCCAGTGGAAAAAAAATGTTTTTTCCTATTTCACTGGACTACTGCTCTACTAAATGCAATCTATCTGCTATAACTGAAGTCAGAGAGGGCCACTTCCACTTAAGAAAATCCGGTTATTACATCTTAGTCAGTGTCACCTATAACATTAACTAGAGTCAAATGCAATTGTAATCTAAAATTTAAAATTGGACCCCAGTACACAGTAAGAGGAAGTTGACATGTAAACATTAAAGGAATTACTTTAACAATGTAGATATGAAAAACGTTAAATCAGAAAAATGAATACACCAAAGCATGACATTCCAAAAATTTACAGCTGTATAATTTATGTATGCATATGAAACTTTCCCTGATCCATGACATTAGAGAGAGCACGTTCAAATTTTCTTACTCATCTTTTTTTTAAAGATATTATTTTTATTAGTATAGGGATCAATTTTTCTTTATAATTTATATTCCGAGGTTATAGAAAAAGCATTTCTCACAAACTTACATAATATAAAGCATACATGAAAATCCTCTGGTCCTCACTGGACAAATCCAATTAAAGTCGGCATGAAATCCTATGAGTAAATAAACTGATTTTCAAGCCTAACTTTAAGCTCATCTAATTGTCAATTTTAATTAACCATCTATTACATTTTTTGCAATTCCTGTTTTGGGGAAAAGTCCGGGCTCCAATTTTGTGGTAGGTAATTTAAGTAATTTCTCTTAGACATAATGGGACCTCTTTAAACCACAATTTCCAATTTATACACCGTGAGCCAATATTAGACTATGAAAAATCTGTGGGATTATCGATCTGTGACAGTTGTGAGGTGGTTTTCATGAAAGCAAATTGACTTTAAAGTTCTTTGAATCTACGATATAGGGGCATTTGAATTGTTTTGTGATCATCCTTGGTGACCTATGAAAGCTCTTTTATCTCTGTATTTCAGTGTTCATCATATGTAGACTAGGAATCATGGCTTGAGTTGATAAAGTTTATATCATGATATTTCTGTTTATGTTCCCATAATTTCTTTACAAAGAGTAAATCTGACATAAAGTAAAAGGTATATAATATATTTTCAACAGAATGAATACATGTTTGAGATGAAAATGTCATGCATCTATTACATGAAAGGAGTATGATCTTTGGAAATGATCATAGAATCTTTCTAAAACACTTGGAAAATCTATGGTGCTTTACTACGTACTCAGATGCTATTCAATATTCATCAGGTTACTCACAAATTCTGCACATTTTAATCAATCAATAATGATTAAAGCAAGTCAGGAAGAAAATGCTGTTCTTCCTACTAATTCAAAAATCTCAAGATAAGTGTCACCTATATTCAAAATTCTTTTCACTGTAAAAGATCAACACAGAAGTGGTCAAACAGTTAAACAGCTGAACTTAAGAAACAGAATGACTTTAAAAATGTAAACTAGCAGTTTTCATTTTATTGGTAACAGAGCCTACCTGAGTATGGGAAGGTGGTAAGCCTTTTCGGCCATATACTCCAATCAGTGCATCTTTCTGAAGAGAGATATTGAATTTAAGAAACTGTGGCTGATCAATAAAGAGCTGTGATCTCCAGAAGATCCCGGGAGGAACCTCTTGAATTGCTCTTCGGCCAATATCAAGTTCTCCGGAATCTATGGTGTTATTTTCTTGTGTAAATCCACCCAATTTTCCTGAATGTAAGAGATCCATTGAAAAAGAACAAAAAATTAAGAAGAAACAAAGCCAAAAAACAGAACAGCTTTCTGACTTTCAAAAAATTCTTTTTATTTAAATGCTCAAAAATTTCATTTTCTTCTGATAAATGAAATGCTCTTATTTATTTCTAATTTTTCCTTTAAAAGGTTTTTCTTTGTTAGATATTGTTCAACCAACTCTGACTGAGCACATCCTTTAAGATATTTAAGTCAACATCCCTTTACTTCCTCCCAAGGTATGCCTATTACTGCAACTGTTTTCACACCTACAGTCTTTCTTGATCGCTTGAAACATAATTATCTTACAAATTATATGTGTTGTTATTTCTTGGGAGAGATTAATCCAAGTCTGGTATTTACCAGTCATTCTAAACATACCATAACCCTGCAAAGTGTAAATTAATGGATTGGAAATTGCAGAATGGATTATGGAGATTTCCAAATCAATCCTTAAGCAAACAACAAAAGCAGTCAATGGCACAGATTCATGTAGTTCCCTCTAAACTATATAGTAGAATGAATGAAAATTCAGATGCCTGAAGGGCAGTTGAGAGGGGGCAGGGGCACGTTATGAGGGGAAGGGAAGGAGGAGGGGTAAGTTTAAATTCTCACGAAGTTTTTAACGTAGGCTGCCACAACTTCTCTTCCTTCTGATCTTTACCTCAACGTCACCTTCAGCCTTCCGCGCACGTGTGTTAGCCCTCTCAATGCCTTTCAATGTGTTGAGAACAGAGTCTCCACTCCCTGAATCTCTGACCCCTCTTAGAGACCATCTCCTTCCCAGTTTTGGGAAACAAATCCAAGAATCCTCTTTTTTGGTACGACTCCGCCTCCTTCCCTCTTCATTAAGGTTCTTCCTCATTCTGAGGGGGTTAGTGATAGAGAAGGTTTTACAATTTGCCTTAAATGGACACAAAACCACACTGTCTCTTATTCCATGGAAAGGGTCCATGAACGCAAAGGAAGAGAATGGAAGTGGGCAGATTATCCTCTATCAAGTCAATCTTTTTGAAAGTCACAACGTTGACAGTATTGAATTTGTCTTTTTAAGAACACTGATCTGAATATTAATTCAGATATTACATAATGTTATAAAATATCTATTATACAACACCGGATATGTTGTGAATCCAAAATTTAGATGACTTCAAGTTGGAGAGTTGTGAACTATTTTATTTTAATGACAGAGGAGAGTCTTCCATCTATGAAGAATTATTAATTTAACATTGAGTTCATTTTTGAGTGTTTACTAGGGACACAGAATTGTGGGTATCAAGAAGAAATATAAATTAGAGAATAGAATCTTAGAGATTAGTCTGGCTTTGATGGCTTCTGCCATCAAGCAACTAGTTACCTGGTTGGGAAGACAACACCTAAAAACTAATAAATTAAATGACCATCTAAAGCAACACATGGTTAAAGGTGAGAGCAAAGTGGTATCACTGAAGGCTGGAGGTGGAAAGATTTCACAGAAGGGGTAAGCTCTGAGCTAAACTTTGTAGGACAAGTAGGCTAAGGTTTCTGAGTTGGGGTGAATATCAACTAAAAACATGGCAATGGAACTGAACCTGTGTTAGGGTGACGGTGAGCAGAGACATCCATCTGGCTAGAAAAGAAGTTAAGAAAGGCAGGAGTCAGATAAACGTGGGTTTGAGTCCCAGCTCTGTCAATAACTAGCGGTGTGACCTGAAGGTATATACAGAACCTCTGATTCTAAACCTCACCTGTAAAATGGGGCTAGTAATAATGCAATCACAGGACTGCTATAAGGATTACATGAGGTATTCTATATAAAGCACTTGGCTCTCAGTAGGTATTAAATGAATGGAAGACATTAATGGGTTTGTCACGGAAGTAATGAAAGATAAGATTGGAAAAGGAAAAATGATATCAGATGGTGGAGGCCCCTGAATACCAGGTTAAAGAATTTGGTCTTTATAATTCATGTTCCTTTTTTAAAAAAATGTTTTTTGTGTGTGTTATTTTTTTTTTACATCTCTATTGGAGTATAATTTTTTACAATGGTGTGTTAGTTTCTGCTTTATAACAAAGTGAATCAGTTATACATATACATATGTTCCCATATCTCTTCCCTCTTGCGTCTCCCTCCCACCCTCCCTATCCCACCCCTCTAGGTGGTCACAAAGCACCGAGCTGATCTCCCTGTGCTATGTGGCTGCTTCCCACTAGCTTTTTTGTATTTTCAACTCTGTCAAAGAGCATTATTCCACCCCTTTTCTTGAAGGCAGGTATACATGTATATACATAAATATATATAGGCATTGTGTTACTATGCATATAATTCATGGCATGTTTTAAAAATAGGTACTTGAAATAGATTTAACATGGGTTAATTATACTTCAATGCTACAAAGGCACTTATCTGTTAATATGTTTTAGTGTGTGTGTGTGTGTGTGTGTGTGTGCGCGCGCGTGCGCATGCGTGTCATCAGGAGAAACAATTCAAGGTTAGTAAGCGGGCTTCGCTGGTGGCGCAGTGGTTAAGAATCCGCCTGTCAATGCAGGGTACACTGGTTCGAGCCCTGGTCCAGGAAGATCCCACATGCCGTGGAGCAACTAAGCCCATAGGCCACAACTACTGAGCTCATGTGCTGTAACTACTGAAGCCTGCATGCCTAGAGCCCGTGCTCCGCAACAAGAGAAGCCACCGCAATGAGAAGCCTGTGCACTGCAATGAAGAGTAGCCCCCGCTCCCCGCAACTAGAGAAAGCCCACGCGCACCAACGAAGACAACGCAGCCAGAAAAAAAAAAAAAAAAAAGATTAGTAAGGAACAGACGTTTATGGTAGATATCCAGGTTATGGCCATTAGGGTCTAGAGTAATTCACAACAAATCACATTTATGGATAAGTGTGAAGTTTGAGGGAGAGTGTGTTATCAGTAAGTGTTGGGATTCTTTTCTATCCGGACTACTGCATCCTACAATGACATATGACCATCAGGTGCAAAGGACAGCTACACCTAAACAGAGACCCATTAAAGGTTCTGATCGGGCAAAAGGTGACACGAAATCACTGTCTCAAGGACATTAAAGTGCAGTAGTGTGGGAAGCCCAGAAGTGGAGAGATGAGTTAGGATACAGTTGCAATAACCTAGGTAGGAGGCAGGACGGGGCTGTAAAAGAAAGCTTAAGAAAAAGTCATTATTTACAGTTTCACTTCCTTTCTTTTTTCCTGATGTCTATAATCACGGCAGTTAACAGTCCTTTACCTACCAGGTCTATCTTTGTTGAACTAATTTACTAATATAAAATGTTCTTGAAAATAAAAGTTCAGAATTGGGTTATAGTAATCACTGTAATTTTTCAGGTATCAACTCACAGACTATAAATCATGCATCATTCATTGAAATTTAAAATATGTATCTTATGATATTAATAAATATTCATTTTAGCAAAATTAGAATATATAAATAAAAAGATAAAAAATATAGAGAGATTACTTTTGCTTGCTATCTAAGCAAATATCTTCCGTTATTCACAGGAATTTTAAAATACCCGAGATCAAGTTCTACTTTTCATTTTGGAAGCTTTTGCACAAGAACCTAAATTTCTCATAAATTAGATTTTACCAAGAAGATTAAGGAGGGGGGAAAAGAGAAATGGAATTAACCTTTAGTGAGAACCTACAACATGCCAGGTAGTTTCACCTGTACTACCTGTTTTAAATTTCAAAACAACTCTGTGAGGTCGATATTATTTTGAGATGAGGAAATTAAGGGTCAAAGAAGTAAATTACATGCCTAAAGTGACGGCTGAGTCAAGATGCAAATCGGGGTCTGCACAATTCCAGAACTATAGAGTCATCCATATAATCTTTGCTTTTTATTAAAAAATATTTATTTCAAATTACTGGGTTTTAAGTTCGTCTATTCCATATAAAATCAGGTATGTTAGCTCACTGAAAGATACCAGAGAATCTGCTTAGCTTTCAATTTTAGGACATAATTTATTAGGAAGTAATGGGCAGTTTTGTGTGCCACGGATACTATAACAAAATATTCTTTGTGTTATAATTTACTATAGATTCCCAATAAGTTTTTGTCTTTTGGTTGACTTCCACACGGTGCTATTTAAAACACATCCAATGGAGGAGTAGTCTTTTTTCCCACTAACATGTTAGTAAACATGAGATCATTCATATTTGGACTCATTATGTTCACACATTTCTAAGGCTATTATTATACTTTACCGTTATTAACAAGTTTATTGTTATTTTCTGAAGCTTATGTGACTGAATCGGCTCTCTGGTCTTCACCCTATCTCCTGCTGGTATAAGTGGCTTAGTAGTTTTAACAGCGCACACATGCTTTGAGAGCTGGTAAGCATTAAGTGGTACTAATCCTGGAGCTGTTTTTCCGAAACACCATCTTTGCCCAAGAGCGTTAGCTTTGGAAATAGTAATCAAGTTCTGACTTCTAGGCTTTCAGGTTTTGCTTTGTTGCTTCTCCATATTCTATTTTGAGGTGTTACAATCTTTCTCACTGAAAAGATATGTGTACCCACTGATGGGTCAATAAGTGCATCTACTTATCCATTAGTCCCACAGCTAATTTAACAGGTGGCTCTCTTTCAGAGAGAAGGTTCTTTCATCTGTAAGACAAAATAACCAAGACTGAGTGGATGTGCTTGAATGGGGCAGCAGTAGCTACGATCATAGTCTTCTTGTGTACCTGTAATGAAAAAGCTTCACAGAATCTCAGGGTTCAAGTGCCCTTGGAGGTCATTTAGTCAAGGAGTCTTCAAACAAGAGTAGTCATACCCCTAGGGAACCTGAGGACTTTCCAATGAGGAAAGAGGGGTAGAGTATTTTATGGGAATTAACTTCTAGAACCTCAACAACTTCCATATGTAGACTTCTTTACAACAGACAGGCACACCTCTCACACATCCAGAATCTTCCCTTCATACATTGTCTTAGAACATAAAGTTTCCAGTGTGTCAAACAGGCAAAACTGAAAGTATTTTTTGTTCATAAACCTCCTTTAATCAAGACACCATAAACCCACGGTAGGGCTTTAGTGTTTTTCCTGTCTTACACGTATTTCTATCAAAGGCAAAGTGCGGTGAAGTTGAGAAATGGAGTATTTAAGACTGTTGGCACGTTTTAATATCCGATATCTCAAAAGGGAGGGAGAACCTTATTGTTTCATGCCCCCATCACCCACCCAAACATTGTCCATGAATGCTTTTCATTTGCAGAAGAGTTTCATGATTGCAAAGAGAACATCAATAAAGTAAGAAATGTTAAAGGCAATGATGCCTTACTTAATCCAATGGTCAAACTCCTGGCAAGGATTTGGTCTTTGTTCATCTCTCTACTGCCTGCCTAGCATAGGAATTCGGAGCTGAGACAGTTGTGACAAAACACATATTAATTTATTTGAACTGAAAAAACAAGTCATACTTTTTTTCTGACAGAAAATGTTTGATTTTAATGGGAACTAGCTCTGCCAGTAAATGATATAGTGGGTATTCCTCATAAATTAGTGAGCTAACTAAATAGAGATACTGAAAGTATATAATATGATAAAAGCATTCAAGAGAGATTACACCTAAGGTAAATGAAAATGAACAATGGTTCCATTTTCCAGTCCATTCTGCATGTATCAGATAAAGTGCCACGAAGTAAAAGAATAAGAGGTGTAATTGGCAGTATGTATTTTGCTAAGCCTTGGTGAAGCCTTTTCTGGTGTTCTCCACAGAAATTGAGAAATCGTATTGATTCGAAAACTGCATAATGAATCTTTTTGAAAGCAGATAGTTGCTAATTCTTTGCTTTCAATAAAACTACAGAAGAAATGTGATGAAGTTGACAGCTTGTAGACCACTAAATATACTTTTTGGAAACAGATCACAATGTGGTCTAATAAGGATTTCAAATCATTGAACGGCATCCTTCCAAAAAAATTCTTCCACTCCCTTCTGCTTATCTTGTAGCAAGATTTCTTATGTTTATACTTATAACAAAGGATAACAGGAACAGAATTGATACTGAACCTTGCTTTGCTCTTGTAATAAGTAATATTCATCAGTGAATACATAAACTATTTGAAAAAGTCCCCATTCATCTCATTCAGAGGTATTTTAAATACATTTTCACTTTTTACATTTAATAATTATCAAAATGCTCAACATATTTATATCATAATCAGGTTGATTTCATCCAAATATGTACAACTAATAATTGTAAACAAAATTCAGTACAGAATAAAATGGATTTTTAAAAACACTTAAGAGTATTATGGTTGCCTAGAGCAGGTTCTTATTAGTCATCCATTTTCTACATATTAGTGTATATATGCCAATCCCAGTCTCCCAGTTCTTCCCATCACCACCCCGCCGCTGCCCCCTTGGTGTCCGTACGTCTGTCCTCTACATCTGTGCTAAAATTCAATGTCAATTTGTACACATATTTTGTTTTAGAGGCACAGGAACAAAGTAGTTTGAAGATCACTGATCTATTCTAGCCTTTCCTATGAAATGTGAATCTAATTTGTAAGGGCACTTCTGCTTCAAATTATTACACTATTTAGAATGGATTTATTTTGAATTAAAGTCTCAGAATGTGTCTTTTCTAAAGGGTAGATGCTGACCTGACCCTGTCATTATAATCAGTGATATAGAGCTATAAGGACATCACAGAGTTTCCTCCGCTTAAGTCCACAGAACTGCCAGCTAGTATCAGTAGGACATTCCTGCTAAAAAGCCTCTATGTGAATGTCAGGAGACTAGAGTTTTGTGAAGGGGCTTTGTCTTTTTAAATTCTGCATTGTTGCTTTTCAAGTCATGGCCCTCCTCTAATTTGGCCAAGTCAAGTGTGGTCATTCCTGTTAGCGTTTTCAAACGCTCTTTATTGACCGTAAACACACCTGGAAGTCCGCGAGCTATTCACACCATTTGATAAACTTGTAAATACTTGGACAACCTCTTCCTCTGAAGCTCATCAGTCCTCCTAGATAAAAGCCTGGAAACAGATGTCTTTCATCATGTCCTGAATTCCAGAAAACTTTGGCTTCAGAGGAAATAACAGAAGGGCCAGTTTTAGTGCTCTCCAGCCCCCCTTACTGAGATCACTCCATCCTTAAGCCCCCAGAGTCTGAACCTGGGAATGATCATAGGAAACACTAAGGTTGTCTGTAGGTTTTACCAAGAGAAAAAGGAGGAAAGATGGAGGAAAAAATAGACAGGGCAACAGAGTGCCCTGTAGTTATTCTAAACTCAAAGCATGTGGGTTAGGAATCAAACCAATTAAAGCCTTCACAGTAAGAGTGAGATGTACCACATCTTCAAACACAATAAAGTATCATCTTGAAGATTTTTTTTCCAACTTGTCCTGTTGTGCCTCAGTGTGGGAGCCACTAGCCGTCTTTTCACCCACTAACTGTGATTTTTCCTTTCATCAGTTAAGCATGTGTCACAACAGTCTTAATGTCTTAAAATACAGTTGTCAGAGTGTGAAAACATAAAGAGACTGAGTACCACAAAGTTATTGTTATTCCTCTCCTTCTTATGTGATACCCAGTTTATATAAAACACATCGGTAAAGTGGCATTTTTCAGATAATGCCTTAAAAAAAGAACTCTGTACTCTGAGATATTTTACGAATAATAGTTTACGAACCCTAGATTTTATAAGGACAAAACAGAGTAGTATTTAAAATCATACCGGTAATTAGGAGGTTTGGTATGTTTGAATATTATTTTGTGATATCAGAGAACAACCCAAAGTTAAAAAATACGGCATTTTTTGGTCATAGATATCACGAATTTGCTGCCTGCACATCATGTGAGTAAACCAGCCTACAATGATTAAAATGGAACGGCAGAAAATAAAGCCAACTGTGAAAGTCCAACTCAACTGCTGAGGAAGGTAAATGATAATATCATTTTAAGTCCCACAGCGGCACTAATAATTAAGACGTCAGGAAGCAAGGTTGGGCCATTTATAGACAATCAATAGCCCACCCTCCAATTCGATGACCTAACCTTGGATTCATACCCTGACTTTGAGAGCTCTGAGAGAACATATCTTTTTATAAACAACCACATGCCATAACTTAACATCGTGGATACAGAGTGTTACATCAGAAGCTAAGTGAATTAAAACACTACCTTGCAAACATAGTTTAATGGACAAAATCAATATAGCACCTAATTAAGGAACTATTATACAACGCAACAACATAAATACTATATACAATATTGAATAAAACTCAATGCTCTTGCAGCCCCATTAGCTCTATTTCTTCAATTCACAGGCAATCTTTAACTTGCTATAAAATCTAATTATCTGAAATTGGCTAGTATTTGAGAAAAGTCATACATGCTGAATAACAATGAAAAATTTAAAAGCAATTTGAATTATTTTGTTTAAAGAGGATGAATCACGTATATGTAGTTTTTCAATCTGTACTCATACAAAAGGTTTTTTGTTGTTGTTAAGATTTAATTGACGTACAACATTATATTAGTTTCAGACGTACAACGTGACTCGTTATTTGTATATATTGTGAAATGATCACCACGATAACTCTACCGTACATAGTTACCATTTTTTTCATGTGTGATGAGAACTTTTAAGATCTACTCTCTCACAGCTTTCAAATATATGATAAGTTTTGTTAACTATGGTCACCATGCTGTACATTATATCCCATGATTTATTTATTTTAAAACTGGAAGTTTTCTTTCTTTCTTTTTTTTTTGATTGGAGAAGTCATTTGCTAGAGTTACACTAACCAGAATTTGTGGCCTGCATACTTTGTTTTACATTATCCCAAATTATCCTATGCTGAATTTCAGCATTTGTCTTATTGCTTCTTTCCAATAAAGCTAGTGTCAAATGTCCTGCCCTGGTATCCTCTACTTTTCCTTACCGTGCATTTTCTAATTCATTGCAATTGCTTGCTTGAATCCTGTCTTGCCTAGTAATTCACACACTCTGGGAACAACAGATGTGACTGTCTTTTTTTCTCACTGCTATGTTCTCAGAACCATGCTCTGTGCATGGCACATAATATTATATGCTCAATAAATAAATGCAGAATGAATGAATACTATGCATTCAAAGGAGGATTAAGGAATAGATTTCTTCATAAAATCCAAATAACTAAAAATATAAATAACTAATGATAGGTATTTCTAATATTGCTTTAGAGGATATTTTGATGCTGATTTAAGGAGCTACATTCTTCAGAATTTTGCTACAAATACAAGTACGTAATCTTGAATTGCAGAAAAAAGAGTGAAGTAATAGTTACTGACATGTATAACCTTCCTGTCATGTTCCAATCACTGCTTGGCCCCCTACATGCATTAAATGGTTTTAACCTCACTACTACCCTATGAAGAAACAGGAGGTTAAAGAAGGTAATTTGCTTAAAGCCACCCAACAAGTGCATAGCTTTAATCCTTACTCGCTCTGCTGTACCAACACCTGCTTTGTGTACAGTTAATGCAAGGCACTGTGTCGGGCCCTTTATATCCTTTATAGCATTTAGTCATCCTATTTTCATTCACTCATTGGACAGTACTTATTGAGCATCTATTACATGCCTATAACTGTGCTGACAGCTTTGAACAGAGAGGTGGAAAAACAGTGTGCCTTACACTCTAGCAAAGAAGACACATATTAAATAGTAATGCTTATAACCACTAACATTTTTCAAGCATTTACTATATACTGCACACCATTTTAAGTATTTACATTGACTATTCAAGACCATTCTAATTGATGAGAAAGCTGAAGCACAAAGATGCTATACAGTAACTTGTCCCAAGTATCAAAGGCATTAATAATGGTCAGAACTACCGTAGGATGTGAAACCAGGTGGTTTGGCTCAAGACCCTATAGCCTTTAACTCTCCGCTCTATTGTTTCTATGCTATAGCATGGTGTGACAGCCAGATTGTGGAGAACCCTGTTAAGTCATCTAAAGGCGTTTGACCAGAATCTAGATCACTGAAGGGCGTCAAGTAGGGTACTGATATTTCAGATCTGTATCTGAAGAACGGATGAGCAAGTCTAGAGATATACATCCCAGATAGAAGGTGGCTTCTATAATCCAGGTGAGAGTTGATGGGATCCAGGAGATATTTTGGAGTTAGAATTGACAGGACTTGATGAATGATTGCACAGGGGAGGTGAGAGAGTGGGAGAGGTCAGGCATGACCCCTAAGCTTCTGGCCCAGGTAACTAGGTGAATGATGATGCCATTTCCTGATATAGAAAGAGAGGCAAATTTGGAAAGAAAGATGATGGGCTAGTTGTGTTTTCCAAAGATGGCCACAACATCTCCCATCCCACATGTCCTTATGCAATGTGTCCCCACCATTTCCCCAGTCAAGAGTGGGGTTTAATTCTCCATCTCGTGAATCTGGGCTGATCTTACTGACTTTCTTGACCAAGCAGATATGACGGAAGTGACATCCCGGAGTGTCCAATGCTCTAGCTTATAAGAAGCCTTGTAACTTCTGTCTGGGTCTCTTGGAATGCTCCCTCTGGGGACACTCCTCTTCAGAACTTGTGCTCTGAGAAGCCCAAGCCAAGTGGAAGGCCATGTTTAGACGTTCCAGTCGACAGACAGCATCAACTGCTAGCCCTGTGAGTGGGCTACCTTGAATTTCAGTTTAGTGGAGTTTTCAAACAGATCAAGCAACATCTGAAAGCAATTTCATGAGCGACCCAAGCAAAAAAACAAAAATTACCCAGTTAATCCACAGAACCATGAGAGATGATAACAAACTGTTCTTTGAAGCCACTGGACTTTGATGTGGCTTGTTAGGCAGTAATAGATAACCAAATTGGTTGTTGGGTTCAAGTTTTAGACATATGGAGTTTGAGATGCCTGGAAGACACCCAAGTGGGGATTTTCTAAAGATACTTGGATAGATTTTTCATAGTTGATGTCTGGAGCTCCAAGACAGAGAGATCCAGGCTGCACTTATTGATTTGGGAGCACAAAGAATGTGACATAACACATAGCACATGGAACGTACATGAAGTCGGGAGAATGGATCTGAGGACCCAGAGAGATTATATTCTGAGTGACGGCAATGTTTGGGGATCGGGTAGAGGAAGATGAGTCAACTAAACAAACTGAGAAATCACTGCTAAAAAATCAGGAAGAAAGTGGAAATGGTATCACAGAAGCTAAGGAAAAGGCTATTTCAATTAGGAGTGATAGGTTACCTACTGAATGCTACCAAGAGCTCAAATGTGATAAAGAGCGTAGAGTATCAACTGATGCTATTGGCAGGACAACCGATAAGTCGGGAAGACATCCGTGTCTGTGAGTGATGGTGGCAGAGGACAGTCATGAGGAAGGAGCCTGAAGAAGCCACACTATCACAGGAGTAAGTGGAAGGTGAAGACATGACTTCACGGTGATGTACACACCGTGTTCCAGAAGGGCTGGCTACACGGGGAGAAGAGAAGGATGGGGTGGGGCAGGGGTAGGAGGCAGACTCAAGGGTTCTTTTTTTTAAGACTTGAGAGACTTGGGAATGTTCAAATGTTGATTGGAAGGTGCCAGCCAGTTGAGAGAGGAAATTCTGAAGTACAGAATGGGATCAAGAACGCTCTTGGAAAGATTAGTAAGAAAAGGATGGAAAGACAGATCGAGATGCACATGGGAATGGAGCTGTGTTTACAGGAAATCAAGGTCTCTGGTTTTTTTGCTGAACAGAACACAAGGTCATCTGCTGGGAGCTGAGGGATTGAAGCTTCAAGGATAGTAGGAGAGTTGGAAACCACCGTTGAGACGTGTGGGGAGAGAGCTTGCAAGGAAAACACAGAAGGGCTGCCAGACTGTTGAAGCTGATCAGCCGAGAGACAGGCATTACTCCCTCTTTACGTGGAGGAAATTGAGGCTCAGAGAGGTTGAGTAACTTGCTCAAGGTTACAGAGTACACAGATGAAAGAGCTAGGATTTGAATACAGGGCTGCGCGATGCTCTCCAGCACATTAGGCTAAGTGAATTCCCCGATCCAGCGGAATAATTTTAGTTTCTGGAAAGAGACTGGTGTTTGAATTAAAAACTTCATCCTTGCCTCTTTATTCACGTTGCCCACTTCTATCAGTTTTGCCTGAGACCTCACACTTGACATCTCATCTCTAAAATCTGTACTCAAAGAACGTCTTAGGAATAATCAGGAAAGAATCATGGCGTGTAATAGAAATTCTTCTTTTAAATACTAAATACCATTTAGAAGCTTTGGTTCAGTGTTCACTTAAAAGCGAGCAGGGAGTTTAGCACCATGATTGTTAGCACCATGACTGTTCCTTAGAATTGTATTTATAAAATAAGAATAAAACAGGACTGCATAAAGAAGAGCATTGCATCTAGAAGCCACAACGTAATTTCCCCATCATGCTTAGCACGGTTAATTTTCCCAGTGAGCTTCATTCAGAATTGCAAGAATTTCTTAAGGGTTATAATCTCCTAGAGTTTCTAGAGATGATGCGATCTGGTTCTCTGCACAGTTTATAAAACTGAAGTAGCAGATGATGGTGCACCGTCTCTGCCGGTTCATCAGGGATGCTTAAAAGCAGTGTTTGTAAGGTACCTCCCTTCTTGCAAATACAGTCCCCTCCTGCCCGCTGCACTCCGGTATTTAAATAAGTATTTAAGAGATACATACCCAGAACCTTTACTTGGAAAAACGAAAATAAGAATTCCTTACCAATTTAGGGTTTTTCGGGCTACTGGAAAAATAATAAAGATAACAAGTGAGACTATTATTTAGGTCACACTTTGGACAAACTCTGAGCCCCGAGATAGCCTTCTTTCCATAAAGAGAAATTCCTACGAATGCCCCTGTCCGGTTGGCAGGCTGCAGGATCCGTTCTCCAGTATATCTAACTCATTCTGGGGCATCTGTCCTCTCCTCCTTATGTGGGAGGCTAGGAAGATGGTCCTTCATTTACACGCATACAGTAAGTCCCCTACATATGAACCTTCATGTTGAGCACTTTCAAAGAGGCGGATGTGCATTTGGTTCCAGCAAGGAACCAGTACCTGTACCATCAATGTCAGGCGTGAGCGACACTGCAGCTCGCCCTCTGTCCCCTATTGCTGACCATCCCTCAGCTCTACCATCTCCCACCTCCTCTCCCTCCTCCAGGCAGTAACTCTTCTCGCCTGTTCACTGGATGCCAGCCCCTGTGTGCCAGCTGTTGTACTGGACTACTGTACTTTCCAAGGCACTGTCCTGTAAGATGAAAAATGTGTTCTTTATTTTTTGCATTTGTTTTTTTTTTTTTTTTTTTTTTGCGGTACGTGGGCTCTCACTGTTGTGACCTCTCCCATTGCGGAGCACAGGCTTCAGACGCGCAGGCTCAGCGGCCATGGCTCACGGGCCCAGCCGCTCCGCGGCATGTGGGATCTTCCCGGACCGGGGCACGAACCCGTGTCCCCTGCATCGGCAGGCGGACTCTCAACCACTGCGCCACCAGGGAAGCCCGCATTTGTTTTTTTATGTATTATTTGTGTGGAAAGTATTATAAACCTATTACAGTACAGTACTATGTAGCCGACTGTGTAAGTTGGGTACCTAGGCTAACTTTGTTAGACTTATGAACAAATTGGAGTTACGAACGCGCTCTTGGAACGGAGCTCGTTTGTATGTAGGGGAATCACTGTATTCAGTTGCTCCACTGGCACCTGTCAACTGCACCCCATGTGTTCTGTGATCACATGGGAACTTCAGTCCCTCTTAGGGAAGTGGACTTTCAGAGCCGTGTTTTTGAAACTGTGGCCCACAATCCTTTGTAAATTGCAAAATTATCTGAGGGAGTTTCAACTAGCATTTGTGATAAATGGGAAATTCAATAAAATAGAATAGAAAATCCCAAGAACCAGCACCGAGGCTGTGGGAGGGCCTCTGAAGCCATAGCTTTCTCAACATCACACATTTCAAGGGCTGTGACACTCATTAGCCACACTCTGTTTTCCTTCTGATCGTAATGAAAGGCTAGGATGTTGTAAAATAAACGAAACGTCTACGATAAGCATTTTTCCCTTCAGTCTGTAAAAGAGCCCCTGCATGTGTGGTTAAGAAGTGCGGTCTGGCCATTTTCGTGGGAACAATCCACTTTAAAAGACAGTCTAAACTGCGATCTCTATAAATCAAAAATAAATACTCTTAATTTCTGTGTAGTGATGGATCTGTTCATGTGTGTGTTATCAGTGCATAAAAAATTAAACAGTTGTTTAAAGTAATTATATTTCACTTAATTGAAATTTCCCACCAACAATTTTAACTAGGTAAGCTTTTCTTCACTCCTCTTTAATCCACTGTGCACTGACTTCCACTGTCACTGTCATCAGCCACCAGATTACAGTTTTTTGGAACGTACAGCACTTTGTATCAAAAGACTCCATACAGGGGTGGGGTAGCGGTATTTATCATTACTATGAAAATCTAATGTCTTATAAAACCTCTCAGCCTCCCCAAGAAGGAAGAGGAGTGTCATAAAGTGTTATTGTTAAAATAAAACAGAAGCTGGGAAAGAACAAAAAAAAAAATGGTAAAAGCATTAGTCACAGCCAATGGGTACATGTAACATAGCAGCATATATATAAATACAAATAAATATATTATAGCTTCTTTCTAGTCTCGCAAAGAAACTAGCCACGTGAGGGTGAACATAAGAGATGCCAAAGCAGAACAAAAGTACCAGATAAGAAGAAACGAAGAGGAAGAAGAGCCAGGGCAATGCTTAAAGGCAAAGGATGTATTTCTCACGTGACAGAAAAGGTGTCTTGATCTGCTTGCTTTGAGACATAAAGTATTAGGACATTTTGCAAAAAGTCAGAGGATGCCAAGTGCCAAGACATACATACAAGCACACACACATATATAAAAATAATAGATATAAGTATGCTTACAGATGTACATATTTTTCTGAAAAAATGAAATACAGCATTCTCTAACCGCTTAAATTCCATTTTTAAACTCAGAGCCAGTTGATTTGAAAGTCTGTTAGTTCAAAGTGTAAACTTTTGAAGGTTTAAAGAAAGGGCAAACAGAGGGAAGGTCAATAAATGAGAATCCTTTCATGTGTTTTGTATGTAAAAGCTTTTAAAACAAAATGAAGATAGTATTCCAACTCCACATACTAGCTGAACAAAGAAAGCTCAATATACCCGAGGTAATATGAGGTGATACACTGAATTATAATCTATTTACAGACTAGAAATAAAACAAAATGCACACTCGCAGGAAGGAGAGGCAGAAAAGCCTAGCCATCGACTCAGAAGGCAGAGCACTGTATTATTCCTATAATAAAAATGTGAATTTCCAATCCTTCAGGTAAATGAATAAAAGTCACTCATTAAAAGATAATATTTGTAATTCCGAAACCTTTTCCTTCTCCCATATAAAGATGAATGTTACATGGGTAAAAATAAATTTATTTTATTTATAATGTTAAAAGAGATGAAATGTGAAAAGAGATGTTAAAAGAAAAACACAGGACACATAATTCTTTCTCTTACCATTGTCACCAGAAGGTAACGATACAGTGTTCGTTGGCATGGTATCGGAATTCACTTTTCCATTCTCAAATGTGTCATTTTCAGTCTGCTGCAACTGCCAGTTGAGGCCAAAGAGATGCATTGCTGGGGGTAAAAAAATACAAGTTGTTTAAAGGTCTGCTGCTTCTAGCTACAATATCAAATGGTATATATGTTTATAACAAGAGTCACATGTAAAGTTATGATTTCCATGTTCTGGAATACCAAAGACGATTGCATAATAGAAATTAGAAACAAACAGTTCCTCAGTGCAACACGGCAGCACTTTGACAAAGAGTTGATATTACTCAGTTAACGGGTACCGGGAAATTCTTAGGAGCGAATCATTGCTTGTTCTGCTTTGTTCCAGTTCTACTCTGCACCGTCATTTAAGTAAGCGGTGGTATGCTCTCAAGCAGTACTTGCCAAACTTACATGACCACAGGCCACTTGCACATGTACAACACTTTGCTGCAATATCTATAGGCTCTCAAGAGATATGATGCTATTCTCTTGGATTAAGGTAACAACTGGCCCCACAGACGAATTTGGTGCATGAAACGTTCAGAATGGATTCAGATGCACAAAATATAGTAATATTTGAATGTTCTAAATTTAAGATAAATAATCTTCGAATTTATGACTTACAGTTCAGCAAGAGCACAGATCAAGCAACGTGCATAGGTATCAGGTAATTTCATATAGAGTTTCTGACGTGGGTTTGATAATCTTATAAACTGATACAAATTTTGTAAATGTGTTTACTAATTTTCTTGATGTAAAATACTTAGAAAATACGTAACTAGATAATATAATTATAAAGAGAAATGTAACATAATCTATCATTTTATATATTATTTATTAAAAATATTTAGAATAATAATCACTGTCGTATTAACCATTAACACTTAACATTCATTTGTGCTCTATAGCATGTAGTTTAGGAATTAGTCCCTAAGGAAGGCTAAGTGTCCATGGGGAAACCCACTGTCATATTACTATGTCATGCAGGAGAATTTTTCAACATTATTTGACAGTATATATTCATTATACATGTTGGAATTTACCAGAGAGGTGGAGAAAGACATGTTTAAAAAGTATTGTTAGAGACAGTATGATAACAATCACTGTAAAAAGCCCTTATTAAATATCCAATATATAGTAACAAAACAAAATTAGTACAGTGTAAAGAGGACAGGCTTTAGATGTAGTTAGATTTGGGTTCAACCTCAATCTAGGATTTAACCTTAGACAAATGATGTAATTTTTTTTAATAGTTTTTTTTTTTTTTTTTTTAGTTTTTTCTTTTATCTGAAAATAGCTTTATTTCACTTTCATTCTTCACAGACGTTTTCACTAGTGTAGAATTCTGGATTGGCTTTTGTCTTCTTTGACCACTTTTTTTTTTCCCTTGGCTGCGTTGGGTCTTTGTTGCTGCGCGCGGGTTTTCTCTACTTGTGGTGACTGGGGGCTACTCTTCATTGCCGTGTGCGGGCTTCTCATTGCGGTGGCTTCTCTTGTTGCGGAGCACGGGCTCTAGGTGAGCGGGCTTCAGTAGTTGCAGCACATGGGCCCAGTAGTTGTGGCGCACGGGCTTAGTTGCTCCGCAGCATGTGGGATCTTCCCGGACCAGAGATCGAACCCATCTCCCCTGCACTGGCAGGCGGATTCTTAACCACTGCACCACCAGGGAAGTCCCAAATGATGTAATATTGTTAAACATTAGGCTTACTTACAAAACGAGACCGGATAAACCTATCTTATTTAACTGATGTAAACTTTCTGGACAGTATACGTTAAGGCACCTAGCAGGACAGTCCGTAGTGTATAGGTCTTTTATTTATTTGTTCTCTACTCCAGGTTACTGAACCATTTGCAGTCACCTGACCAGACCATAGACCCTCTCAATAAACAGTCCCCTCTGTCTGCAATGCTCTCCACCCACTGCAAAATACCTCTTCTTCCCTCAGATGGTTGGTATCAACTTCTTGGGAAGGCACTCCCTGACTGGGTGAAGCATCTCTCCCAATATTGTGTATCTCATTTGCCTTATACAGTATCTGCTATTGAGCAGATCTCGCTAAGTATCTGTCAAAGAAACAGACTGTATTTTCTAAGGTTTTAAAATGTCACACAATACTGTTGTGGATAAAAGTATAGTAATTTAAGGAAAAATTAATAAATATAAAATATTTAAATATAAAACAAATACATAAATGCCTAAAAATGGAATGTTATATTATTAATAATGAATTAATGACTAGTCAGTGTTATGCTCTATGAAAAGTAGTTTTGTGAAAAGTCCACTAGCATTATATATAATTGATCGACTTTTTTAAAAGAGTCAACAGCTTGGTGACATTCTATTACCAGTGTCACATTCTTCTGTTAACAATACCTGATATAAAATCATCCTATAGTAAGAAACATACTAAACATAGATAGGAACATAGCTGTATCCACTCTGTACAATCTGTAGCAAACGTATATACTCATGACTCCCTGCTTAAATTACAGTTTTCCAGCAATTCCCTTTAAAGACTGATTTTTTTCAAGGATTAAGATATAGGTTATAGAATTCTCCAACATACAAACTGTCAACTTGTAAAGAGGTATAACTTATGTCATTTTGCATTAAATTATGTAGTGTTTGAGTGGCAAAATGTCAGAAGCTTTCTAAAAATTTATCGCTTCACACAGTTTTCAAGGTTTCAGATAATTCGGCAATTTTTGAGTAAAATAATGGGTGCGAGGTCCGCATCCAGTAAAAGTTTTGATGGGCACACTCTCGCATAGCAATGATAAATATTCCAAAAGGGTCAAAGTTTCTACACAAAATAACGTATCATCATTGTGAGCTTTTATGTAGCACAGATAGTCTTCCTGGATGATAGATTTGCTCATATTATTGGTTTTAATAGACTGTGAAGAGGAGAGACGGTCCATGGGGTCAGGCGCAGGCGTCAAACGTTAGGAAGTAGTGTTATGGCTGCGTCTGGAGCTATTTTACTTTCTGTCAGATGGGCAACAGCTTTATCATGTATTTTTTATTACAGAAAATCTCAATAAAATGGGATTTTGGTTCTACTTAGGATGTCGTATAACATAATGAGAGCCATACCAAATAATATTATATCTTGTTAAACACTGTTTTGAAATATGTACTTTGAAAGCGTTGGTGTTTGGTGTTGAGTGAAGCTCTTGACACTTGTTATGTGTAACTTAAGATTTTTATGTAAATACAGGGTGAGACTGACTCCAAAGTTAATGAGAGACAGACAGAGAGAGACAGGGACAAACACAGAGAGAGACAGAGAGAGAGAGATAGAGAGGCAGCAAACTCAAAGTCAGAGTGCTACAGAAATTCCTGAAAGCTGCTATAGTAAAACTACATGAGCTCTCTTGGCAGACAAATAAAGGGAGAATTAGAGAAGTAAAATAACATCTGTAAATAAAGAAGGATGATCCCAATTCTTTAATGCCCAGGCTGGAAAGCAGATTTGAACCCATGAGAAGGCATTGCTGCCACTCTTCATGACGGTACAATGGATCCTTGGTTTGCGCAGGACCTGATGGAGGGTGTGGCAAGAGTGCCAAGGAGAGGCGGGGAGCTCTGTGCTCTGCTGAGCCCTGGACCCCTCTGGGCGATGGCTTAGGTGAGAAGGTTCAGGCTGGCAGCCACACCAGGCATTCTCTCAGCCACAGACAGGGTCCTCTGTGTTAGACCACTGGGATGCAGTATTTTTAAAAAATAAAATATCCATTGAACACAACCTACGTGTCAAGTGCTGTGCTTCTGTTTCACCCGGTATCTCATTTAAGCTTCACAAAGACTTCGCTGAATAGTTACTTTTTTTTTTCATTTTAAATCTGCAAAAACTGAGACTTTTTGAGAGTTTAGGGTTCCAAGCAAGTAAGCAGTGGACCGTGACCTTAAACCCAGACCTTCCGGTAATAAAGGGAATACATAGCACGATACACCTCTCTATCCTACCAGAGAGCAGTGGAGTGTGAAAATCCACACAGGAAGGAGTCGAATGTAACTTCTGTGCGGGTCAAAGGCTAGAGATATGCTTCTCTACCACATCTAGGAAACCAAAGGCAGAGAGAGACAGTACCTGGAGTTGAGGGCGGGAAAGATATTAATCAGTAACACTTGTGTATTCCAATCACCATCCTTCTATACAACACTTTTCCACATAGCATATTGTCTCAAAAGAAAACTTCTACAGTAATATGATGATGATGATTCAATTAATAACAGGCTACTCTGGTTAACTCCAAGAGTCTTAAAGTAAGCTGTATAGGTGTGTATTTTAAAGTTACAGAAATTAGTACTCATGTAGATTTAAGCATTCCATGTGTTTTTCACATTTTCAAATACCTTGATATCTATCATCTTCTAATAATGTAGCATGTGACAGGGTCATTATCCTTGTTGTACGAGGATGAAACACAGGCAGAGAGGGGATCAGTGACACGCTCAGTGTCTTTTAAAGTTAGTGCATAAAGAGGACTCAGGACACGAGATCTCCTGACCCTGTTTCAGGATTCCTTTTTCTGCACTGTGCTGTTTTCCTACTTAACCTGAATCAAAACTGAGCATTCACATCAAAGAAATTTTTAAAAATTTAACACAAATTGTTAATTTATCTCTCTTTTGACAGTAGCAAACATGATCAAAAGTTGTCCACGTGATAAAACTGGCTTCTAAATACAAGATGTTTACCAACTATAAATGGTTGTATTTTTGCAAGATCATTTGTAAGTTGCTTGTTGGGAATTGGAACACATTTTCTCCATATTAAAAAATCTTATGAATGGTGGTTAACTCCCCAGTGTGTCTACAAAAGTCTGCCTGTATATCCAATAGAGATATGTATACAAAACTACGATGAGGTGTCACCTCACACTGGTCAGAATGGCCATCATCAAAAAATCTACAAACAATAAATGCTGGAGAGGGCGTGGAGAAAAGGGAACCCTCTTGCACTGTTGGTGGGAATGTAAATTGATACAGCCACTATAAAGAACAGTAGGGAAGTTCCTTAAAAAACTAAAAATAGAACTACCATATGACTCAGCAATCCCACTACTGGGTATATACCCAGAGAAAAACATAACTCAAAAAGACACATGCACCCCAATGTTCATTGCAGCACTATTTACAATAGCCAGGACATGGAAGCAACCTAAGTGTCCATCGACAGAGGAATGGATAAAGAAGATGTGGTAAATATATACAATGGAATATTACTCAGCCATAAAAAGGAACGAAATTGGGTCATTTGTAGGGACGTGGATGGACCTAGAGACTGTCATATAGAATGAAGTAAGTCAGAAAGAGAAAAACAAGTATTGTATATTACTGCATATATGTGGAATCTAGAAAAATGGTACAGAAGAACTTATTTGCAAAGCAGAAATAGAGACACAGATGTAGAGAACAAACGTATGGACACCAAGGGGGCAAGGGGGTGGGTGGGATGAACTGGGAGATTGGGATGGACATATACACACTACTATGTATAAAATAGATAACTAATGAGAACCTACTGTATAGCACAGGGAACTCTACTCACTGCTCTGTGGTGACCTAAGTGGGAAGGAAATCCAAGCAGGAGAGGATGTATGTACACATGTGGCTGATTCACTTTGCTGTACAGCAGAAACTATCACAACACTGTAGAGCAACTATACTCCAATAAAATAAAAAATTTTAAAAAAGAACAAATAGGACAAATGGAAATCAAAGAGTATGATGAGAAATTTGAATCCAACAATATCACTAATTTTAATAAACTGTAATTCACATTCCAAGTTAAAAAAAAAAAATATGTATACACGTGGCACCAAAAGCATGAACAAGAATGTTCACAGAAATATTTGTAATAGCCCCAAACGGGAAGCAACTCAGATGTCTTCTGGCCGTAAGATGGATAAACAAATTAGAGTAATAATCATACAATGGAATTCCACACAGCAATGTAAATGAATGAACCCATCCCAGATGCAATGATATGGAAAAATCTCACAAATACAATATGGAGCAAGAGAACACATTCACAAAAACCACGAATACTGACTAAGTCCATGTGTATAAACTTCCAAAGTAGGTAAAAGCCCCCAGAGTGACTCTCTCTAGGGGGAAGGGGGTAGGTGGTGACTGGGAGAGCCTGGGGCGTCTTCTGGAGAGCTGGTAACGTTCCATTTCTCTGTCTGGGAGGCAGTTCCACTGGTGTGCTCACTTACGTTCTGTACACTTTTCTAACTACATATTATACTTAAATACTTTATTTAAAGTAGCCATCTGATACACAGCTTGGCTGAAGAAGGTATGTTTTTACCTTCCCTAAACCTCTCTGTAGGTGCTCTTCTCTATAAGGCGTCTAGGCATTCCTTCCTATGAGGCTGCAGGGGAGGCAAGTATGACAGCCTGTTACAGCCCCTCCCTCACCCCTGATAACTAGAATAAACTAGTGTAAATCTCAGGTGTCAGAAGGAAAGCAATACGATTAAACAAATTCACATATTGGGTTAATGACTATCAGCCCACGGCCCTCCCGGATGGACTGGTAGTTTAAAAACATTATAACTTGGCTGGGTGAAGATGTGAAGAAATCAGAACCCCTGTGCACTGCCGGTGAGATTGTAAAATGGTGCAACTACTATGGAAAACAGTTTCGTAGTTCCGCAAAAAATCAAAACTAGAAGTACCATATGATCCAGAATCCCTGAAAGTAGGCGTGTCAAAGGGATATTCGCACATCCATGTTCACAGCAGCACTATTCACAGCAGTCAAGAGGCAGGAGTGACCCACACGTCCAATGACGGAAAGATGGATAGAGAAAATGTCGTGTATATACATAAATATACAATGAAATATTATTCAGTCTTAAAAAGGAAGGAAATCTTGCCACATGCCATAACATGGATGATCCTTGAGGACATTACGTTAAATGAAATAAGCCAGCCACAGAAAGACAAATACTGTTTGATTCCATTTACATGGGCCACATCTAAAATAGTCAGACTCCAAGGGGCAGCCAGTAGAAGGGCGGTTACTAGGGGCTGCAGATGGGGGGAATGGGGAGTTATTGTTTAATGAGTTTCAGTTTTGCAAGATGGAAAAAGTTCTGGAGATCTGTTGCACAACAGTGTGAAGATATCACAGACCCCATGAGCTCGCCAGATTTGCTGGTCTACCATTTAGATCATGCCCTTAATTTTCTTGCTTCCATGCCTTTGTTCCTCATAATTCCTGGTTTCTCAGGTACCTCCCTCAAACTCTGCCCCACGAGATCTCACTAACGCCTTAGTGTCTAGCTCACGTGACACCTCTTTATGAAGTCTTCCTGGAATTACTATCCACTCTACACCGCCGTAACACTTTATATTATTGTACCTTAAACATAACACCTTATATGTGAATAAATTTTTTACCTTCTGCTGTGTGAGGAATGGGGGGTTGTAGGAGAAGCAGAAAAGGATCGCTGCAGCTGGGGGTTAACATAGGTACTTTGATGGGAAAAAGATGAGTTTGTGGGGGAAGGGAATAAAAGTACAGGCTGTTAGCTGTGGAAAAATGGGAGAAGACAGTTATGGGGAAAATTTAATATGTAACTCAGCTTTTTCAATATTTTGCTTAGAGTTGCTCTTAGAGGGCTGGCTCTCTGTAGCTTGGTTCCTGAGAAATAGGGGTGACAACAGAGAATCTGAGACTGGTGACAGTCAGAAGCAGTCTTAGAAGGCACCTAGTGCAATTCCTCCCTTTTCTCAAGGCAGGAGAACATGGACTTCCACGATGATCCCCAGTCAGAACCCTTTTAAATCAGCTGTAGTATCTGACATTTGTCATCTACAAAATATTACAAGATCAAGCAAACATTATCACAAAGACAAAAAATGTGAGATAACATGAGAACCAGATTCTGGTAAGAAAAACTAAGCTAAAAAATATCCTGAAAGTGTTTTCAGTGCACTTGGGGTTAGCCTCCAAAACCTTTAAAGTTCATCTCAGCAAGCTAAGGTCTAAAGCTTTCCTGTCTTATAATTCACCTCACAACCACCATGGTACGTTTCCCCCCGCAAAGTTCTCTTTCTGAGAAAGAATCATTAAGAACTTGTTATCAGAAGCTGCAGGAAAAGAAAATCAGAATCTGATCTTTTTTATTTAAGAACACAGTTTTCAACATAGATTGTCTGTGGCATCTTGTGGAGCCTTTAGCTTATATTAAGAGACCTGGGTCCAAGTCTCAATTCCGGCTCTAACTAGTGGAAACCTGGCAAGTCCCTGGGCTTCTCTGAGGCTTAGATAGCTTATTTATATAAAAATCTGAAGAGCCTGCACTCGATCTTAAAGGTTTCTTCCAGATTTATATTGTATGATATGTCAATATAATATTTTAAAATTTAAATAAATATTTAGGCTAAATCATTGAGCATAGGAAAAAAACCATCTGGCATCAATAAGATATCAATATATTAGAATACCAATGCCGTTGCGCCTTTGTTTTCACTTTAAAATAAAGTAAAATTGCATGGGCTCAAACTATCAGTTTATGCATACGATTCCTTGGGTATCTTGGGTTTTGAAAGCAAAATTCCTTCACTTTATGTTTCAATTTCATGAATACATAAATATACATGACGCACATGTACAATGATTAGATTTTACAGAAAAAATAAGAAGGACACTCTTAAATATAGGGCAATGATTTGATTTGATACATGCTTCCACAGTGCAGCCAAGTTTTCAATGTAAAATGAAAGCGTCTCATGTAAAGATTGCAGTTTGTAACTTGGATCCCTACTGGTCTAAATTGTCATTAGGAATACATAGTTTTCCATAAATTAGCTTTTGTTTTGGATTTCCTGCTGTGTTCATATACATGTTGATGGAATGTGTTAGGCAATATTTTGGCATTCGAACCCCTTATTATTTGTTATTAACTTTTTTTTTTTTTTTTTTGCGGTACGCAGGCCTCTCACTGCCGCGGCCTCTCCCGTTGCCGAGCACAGGCTCCGGACGCGCAGGCTCAGCGGCCATGGCTCACGGGCCCAGCCGCTTCGCGGCATGTGGGATCTTCCCGGTCCGGGGCACGAACCCGTGTCCCCTGCATCGGCAGACGGACTCTCAACCACTGCGCCACCAGGGAAGCCCTGTTATTAAGTTTTAAGGCTAACATTATTTCAACAGTCTATACCTTGTTGACCCAAATACGGTTATTTTAAAGTCAATACTTCTTTTGAACGCTTTCATATTAATACGTGCTCAAATTATCATTAAAACAAGGAATTATTCCACCTATAGGATATTTTGATATTCAAAGGAACTAACACTTGACGTAGCAAGGTTCTCTGAGCATTATAAGATGACATACTGCAAATCCCAGGCTTTATGAAGTAACAGGGTTTTGGGGAAAGGGAAGTAAGGAATGCCTGCTGATAGTTTCTATTTCTATACTGTGCCCTTTTCCTTTCTATCCTTTCCTGGCACTGTCATTCATGGGAAAGTAGAATCAGGGCTCTCAAAATGTCTTGATGAGCCTGGACAGTGATTCAGCTCTGCAGGTGTGTTTCTGCCAGAATATTAGACTCCTGCTCTTTTGAAAATGATAACATTAAAAAATTCTACTTTTAAATTTCATTGCCTTTTTTCTTTCTTTACTATGTAGATTCAGTGCAATACGTTTAAAGATGCTGCTTAGTAAACAGCAATTGCAGCTGCCCTGACAGCCAGCGCTGAAGCTGACAGAGGCTTATGAAAATCAAGCCATTGTTTCTGTCACCAAGGGAGTTAAGTCGGGATTTATAAAACAGATTGTTTTCCTGGTGTTTCATTAGTTTCCTCTTGTTTTCAGGTTCTGTTCTCTGAATGAAAGAAGCATTCTTTCCTAAACGAACGGAAAGAGTAAAGTGTTCACCATCGTGATTAACTGCCCAAAGGGGCCAGTCATCATCAATAAGCTAGAGAATCTTTGAGGTAACAGCCGTCAACGTTAAAGAATATGGCAAGAGGACCTATTCCAAGAACATTCAAGATACAGAACGAAATCATTTACATGATTTATAGACTACTCCCTGCTTGCCAAAATACTGAGTTTGTTGTTATCACGAAATGCTTGTAACAGAGGATTCACTAGTGACAGTTATTAGCAGCTTCACCACTGGATTGAAACCCCATGGACCTGCTCATTGTTCAAAGGCTTGTCGTACTGACTCAATTTTCATCTGCATTCCTTTCTTCCAAAAAGGTTATTTAACAGCTATATCCTACTTTTATGCAACAAACGTATATGGATGTTAGTGACCTACTTAAGCATACAATTTTTCCTTGACTTGTTTTGACCTTTTGGAAAAAGTGGAATAGACCTGAAAATTACAACTCTTTTAAATTTTAAGACACTTTAATCATCATTATTAAAAGATCCAACTATTAGGTATATGGAGACTCTTAGAGGAAGGTTGGTATATTAAACTACGGCAAAATCCAGAAAAACATTCCCTTCAAAACATCCCTTTCCTAATAGTCCACTCTCCCCTGAGAAGCCACATTTGAAAGAGACAATATGAATTGTGAGTGTGTGTGTGTGTGTGTGCGCGCACACGTGAGCACGCATGCGTTTGGTTATCAAGTAACAACTTTTAACAAAATCAATGACCCTCCAGGAATCCAGGCACAACCAGCTCAAGTAGTGTGTTGTTCACATTCATATTCATCAACAAAGATTTAGTCAGTGTCGCCCTATCAAGTTCTGTTGCCTGTGACAGCAGAGTGACGCAGAGTCCATGCCACCACTTCCGGTACCTCATAGGTAGCGGTAGATTCAACACATCCCATCAGTCTGCCTGGACCGTCTCAACTCATCAGGCAGGGTTGGAAAAGACCTCAGGAAGCCAGCGTCCCAGGTGCTCCCCATTCATCAGGGCTCACTTGGAGAACAGTTTTCCTCAGTTATGAACTTAACTATAAGTAATGGATATTTATGAAGCATTTGTGGAAATTTATTTCAAAGCAACATACAGAGGAGGTCACCTGTGATCTCCTGGAGACTGCTCTTGCTGTCCACTGGCTTCTGTATGTGGTGGTCTCAGGCTCCTTTCCTAAAAAATAAACGACCCACTTTCCCACTTTCAACATGTATTGCTTCTCTATATGTGATTCTTTTCTGAGACCATAAGGAATTTCTTTGAAGAAGTAAAACGCATCTAACAAGAGCTTTATGCTAAAAATAGAAAATGCTGGTAAAATTTGTGATTTGAAATGACTGAAATAATATGGTTAGGTTTTATGTACAAATTCTATGGAACTCACATAGGCTCACAAACTACATCATGAAGCTAGCTTGTTAAAACTACAAATGTAGGTAATGAAAAGATTAAGGATCCAGAATGAAATTAAAAGACCCAATGGCAAAGACCTACAGCATTTTCGGTCCACTCAGCAGTGACCCTATGCACATTTTAATGTGCTTGTCACCTTTATTGTATAATTGTGAACCTTCTATGGTATTGTTATTTTATAAATAAATATTTTTATATTTATATATCTAATTTAGTTTTCCTTGAGATTACTGACTTAAAACTTTAAATACATTTATTTTAAAATGAAATTTTTACAGTATTACCTTAAAGGAAAAATCAGTATAAACAGAAGGCAACACTAAGAATAAACAGAGTAAACTGTAAACTATGTTATTAAAATTACATAGAAATTATTGCCAGCAAAACCGTTCTTTATTTGTGAAAGAAGTGTTGACAGGTGTCATGACATGGGAACATCTTCTGAGATCTTCCCATGTGACATGATCTGATATAACAGAATAAGAATTCAAAAGGGAATATATATCCCAGTTTGTCATTCCATCTCATTTATTCTCCTGTCCATGCATCACCTGTAAGTTCTTAAATCTTATGAGAGACAATGCCCTATGATATAGTGGAACAAAGTTCTGGACTCAAAATAGAAAGACCTGGATCACGGTCCCTGTTTAAACACTGATTGGCTTTAACGCTAGACAGGTCACTGATCTCTGGGCCTAAGGCTTTTCTTTCTAAAAACTGTGGATAATAATATTTGGTTTACTAGGTTGTCACAAGGAATAATCATATCACTAAAATCAACTGAGCACTTACATTTTTATAGGCACAGTAATTATTATTTTTTCTTTTTTTAACCATTAAAAAATTGACGTATAGTTAATTTACAATGTTGTGTTAGTTTCAGGTATACAGCAAAGTGATTCAGTTATACATATATATCTATTCTTTTTCAGATTCTTTTCCATTATAGGTTATTACAAGATATTGAAAATAGTTCCCTGTACTATACAGCAGGTCCTTTAATAATTATTTTATTAAATATTCCGAAGAGCTCTACTTTTACTAATCTTGTTTACACTGATGAGGAAACCCAGTTTTATGGAGGTTAAGTACCCTGCTCAAGATCAAATAGCTAGTAAGTGACAGAGGTGGGATTAGAGACTCAGATCTTCCTGCCTTGAGGCTCTGTACTTATAAACAGCATGCTAAAAATATATTGTAATGTGATATTCAAATTTGACATCATTTTTTCCCACATAAGATCATTGTGGTAAAGATTATGTCATACTCTTCTCTGTGAATTCAGTGTTTAGGAGGGATATTCGATTCTTGCTACGTTTAATGGAATTAAATTGACTGTGATACTGGAAATAATTGAAAGGCAATGCCTGGGAAAAACAAATAAAAATCTGCAAGATGCAAAAGCACTTGTAACGTCTTTTTTCCTCAGAGCCAAGGGCCTCATGTCCCAGCTTTACATGCAGTACATTCTAGGGAGCCTTGGGGACCCTTCTACAGCCCTGGGAAATGAAAGCAATAAAGGGGAGAAAGAGCTCACTAGCAGAGGAGCAGACCGAAAGGATCAGCCTGTGGCTAAAGCTTTAGGGAGAAAAGACAAGCCCAGGAGAGAGTCCGCCAACGCCACGCCAGCCTCGCGGATGGAGAAAGCCACCAGGAGAGAAGCGTTAGGAAGAGCTTCTTTGGAAACCTGGATAAGTCACCAGTGATGAAATCCAACAGCTCAGGAAAAGACTGGAAGTTCTTATCTTTAAAAACACTGAAGATTTTCTCCCAAAACAAATTAGTAGTATACAGAATTGGCTCTAGCTAAAAAATATAATTGTTCTTTGATTCACTGTATGACAGCAGTCCCCAACCTTTTTGGCAGCAGGGCTGGGTTTCGTGCAAGACAACTTTTCCATGGATGGGGCGGGGGGGATGGTTCAGGTGGTAACGCGAGCGACGGGGAGCAACGGGGAGCGTCAGGTGAAGCTTCGCTTGCTCACCAACAGGCCCCAGTGGCACAAGTCCATGGCCCAGGGCGTGGGGACCCCTGCTGTATGATGTGAGCTTAAAATGTCCAATGGAAGGGTCTCAAAGTAACGTTCTTTCCACTTCTAGGCCCGACTCAATAATGGAAATTGGATGGGCCGACCTCTTTGGTTATCAAATGCAGAGAGACATGATCTCTGTCTCCAAACAACTTCTGACATATGGAAACACGTGGTTTAAGAATACCTTCAAAATAGGTTAATAGAGTACTCGTGAATGTTTGGAAAAGAAGCCAGAGATATCATTTCTTTTAACAGTTTTAAAACTATTTTCTGGGTATACTTTGTAAATAAAATCTTAAAGCATGAAAGTATGTTATCTAAACCTAAGGGAGAGAAACAAACAAAAACAGACTATAAATTCGTATGGAAATTTTAAATCTAGTTACTCCAAATATCCAAAGTAACATTTCTTTCCACTTCTAGATGTTAACTACCAAGAGGGTTCTAGCCAGACTAACTCGACAAAGAAAATCAATGAATATCGTAACTTATTTTCCCTCAGACACATCTAGATTTTTTTATTATATCACAATGTATTGGTTTTAATATTCCTGAGAACTGATTTTTGGGGCCACATTTAAGTTTACGTGGTAACACTTAAAATTGATCCTTATGTCAGCATTTTTCAAAACACATAATCCTACTTATTATTCTGGTTTTAGCAGGAAAACCTTTCTCTAATGCTCAGACTCAGTAAGTACTGCGTTTTATGCACTGTCCTAGTCTTCTACATTTATTTCTCTTTTTTAACTAGTCATCATGATTATAATTAGGCGCTCAGTGTTTGCATTCGCTAAGATATAATCTAAGACGGCAAGGACTGTGTTGTTCACTGTGGTATCCATCACGGTGTCTCAAGGAATAAATGCTGAATGAATGAATGAAGGATGGATGGATGGATGGATGAAGGGTCACTTCCTTATCTGGTATTATATTATTAGGCCACTAAAGAAACTGTGGAATCTTATTTTTAAGGAAGATGGACAGGACTTCCCTGGTGGCACAGTGGTTGAGAATCTGCCTGCCGATGCAGGGGACACGGGTTCGTGCCCCGGTCCGGGAAGATCCCACATGCCGCGGAGCGGCTGGGCCCGTGAGCCATGGCCGCTGAGGCTGCGCGTCCGGAGCCTGTGCTCCGCAATGGGAGAGGCCACAGCAGTGAGAGGCCCGCGTACCGCAAAAAAAAGAAAAAAAAGGAAGATGGACAAGGTGTGAGTGCTCTGTAGACATTCTAAAATGAAGTAGGAACAATAAACTAAAAAGGGCCTATACACGTTGGCATTGTCTGTGATCTGTTTTATTTGAGGATGAGACCTTTGTTGGAATATAGATTCAATGGAATGTAGAGTTTTTATGGTGAATTCATTCCTAAGATTCCTAGCAATCTATCAAGCTCTCTTTTTAACCTCATATATGCCAGTTAGTTTTCCTCTCGCTCCTCTGTATGTAGATATTTCTCTCGGAGCACACCGCTCTCAGTACCACTAATGTAAAAGCAAATGACATATGCAACACCAATTAAATATTTATGCAACATACCACTGAAATGGTAAATACTGCCTTCTGCTTTCCATTTGTCATTAGTCAGGAGACGTTGCTACATTCTGCAAAAACGATATCCTACAACAGAGAAAACAGCCCCATATTTCACAGACAAGATATTTACGTACGGCACAAACTGGAGTTCAGCTGACTTTAAAGCTACTGCTTCTTGTTGCCGCCCTTGGACGTTTTTCAAGTCAGGGAGATTTTTATATTTGAATGGAAAATACAGTCTGTTTCTAGTATTTCCCATGTATTATTTACTTTAGCTGAACTCATATCAAGCTAAGAGTAAATAAATTATTTTTAGGGAGGAGAGGAAGAGCGTACGTTCTACATTTGTATAATTTCCTGATTTTGGTAGTGAGCTCCTTTTTCTCTAGAGTAATAAATAAATATTAAGATCAACTTAAAACTAAACATCTTTAAGTTGTGCTAATAAATAGCAAGAAAAAATTTATAACGTCAAAAAACCCTGGGTGTACAATATATTGATTTTTCCCACTTTAGGTTCAATTCAGTAGTCACTGATATGATTATACAGAGCTGGCTGGAGAATGAACTGACTTTTAAGTGATCTCTCAATTTTTTCTAGCTTTCTATATGATACGCTAGACATAGAAAACTAATATTTTCTACAAATTAATAGAGTTCATATTGAAAGTCAGGATGGAGTGCAAACATGACAAGATGGCCAAAACTCTGTGGGTGTTAGAACGGTGTACATATGTGAAAGCACACTTTCACCTATACAAAGTGCTGTCCTTAATAAAGAAAAAGCCACAACTGTCTAGACTGGCTTTGTAGTACATCTTTTCCTTTTTGAATTTACAGACTCAGAAGACTGCAGGAGTATGTTTTTATTATATTCCTCCTCTCCTAGAGGTAAACTGTTTTATTCTGAGCCATCATTCACCATTGAATCAGGTTTTAAAATGTTCTGAATTTTATGTATCCAAGGATAAAATAAAATATTGATATATTGATTAAAAATTTTTAGTTTACAATCTTCAGTTCTCTAAAATACAGACGATATATTCTTCTACATTGGGTGACGCCACATTAGTATTAAAATGCTACCATTCTATCTCAGACAAAATGCATCTTCTAAAAGTAATGCAACTAGGAGCTAAGGGAAGAAGCTGCAGTGAGAAATGGTATGTAATTCACTGCCTGGCTGTGCTCTAGAACCTGATAAAGCAGCGCGTTTATCATAGAGACACGTCCAAAAAGGAGCAAGAACGTCACAACACATTTTATTTTGCCATCTACATTTAAATGGTTAACTTTTCTCGAAGCATAAAGGGCTGGCTTATTTGTCCTCCTGACTCTGAGTTGCGTATATATAGCTAGTACCATAATCAATTTCAAGGTACATGGCGAGGCAACAATGTTCATAAAATCCAAACAGACAAAGAAGTAGGACAGACAACTGCTAAGGAATCATCACTGCCATGAACCTGGATTCGACACGTTATGTTTTGCTTGATCTAGGGAATGCTTATGTTGTTAAATAGCCTTTTTAGCAGACATATGACAACATCTATTTTAGGAATCAGTTGGTAGCAGCTGTTCAAAGTAAATAAATAACTACGTATGTATTTCTGAAAAGGAGTATTGAAAATGTGAGTAGTTCTCTGGTTAGCAGCCTATGTCAGAAGTTCACGAGAAAAACAATGCTGAGTTATCTCTTGTCATTGGGAAATGAGCCCACAAACCACTCCCTTACAAGTTCAATTTCTGTGGGAAAAAAAACTATTGGCGTTTTGGAGGGCAATATGAAGTGTGTGTTTAGGGATATAGGGTTTTTTGTGGGTGATGGAAGTGCTCGAAAATTGATTGTGGTGATAGTTGCAAAGCTGTATGAATATATGAAACGCCATTGAAGTGTATACTTTAAACGGATGAACTATATGGTGTGCGAATTATATCTCAATAAGCTGTGATAAACAAAAACCTTGCCATAGGGATTACTGGTTGGAATAAATCTGGCCCAAAGGGCCCCAAGTTGAGAAAATATGCCAGCATAATGTATTTTGGTACGGTTTTTGTTTTCTCTAGTTTTCCTTAGATTTAAATTACATGCGCAAATACTTTTGGTACTACTCTAAGGGGAAATTCTGTGGATTTTCAGACTCTGCTAGCAGTATATGGTCATGTTAATGAGGTTACATGTCCATAACGGTGTTATTTGAAGTTTGACTTGACTTTGTTGCAGTTTTAATTGGTGTTAACATAGTAATTCCAGCACATTTTGATCTGTATTTAATAACGCTTCAGTAACGTTTACACTTCATGATAAGATTTCTGGACATATTTCAACGTGTAGAACATCAAAATTTCAGGGTATCTCCCCCACAGGGAAAAGAGCATTCTGTGAGTAAAGAGCAATAATCAAGACACCCTCTCATTCTGTAACTGTGCAGAAGCAGAAGCAGAAGCAGTAGTAACCAACAGACCACTTCTTTTCTACCCATTCTTTGGTGAACAACTGTTGGCTACTGCCCATCTTTATACTTTTCTGATTTTAGAAACAAAGAAGAAGAATGAGTAAATTAGGGCCCAGAAAAAGTGGGACAGGTATTTTTTGGAAAGGTCTGTATCACTGAACTCAACCTTTGTGTTTGGGAATCAGAATTTTCATTGTCCAAGGGAACATCAACTTAAACATTAATGCAGCAGAGAATGATTTTAATTGGGAGCTCAGTGATCTAAAGAAAATCACATGTGACTCTGCTGAAAAGAGGTCTGCCACATGTACGGGCCTGAACATTTGATTTTCAAGAATTGGTATATGATAAATCGTGGCACATCTATTCCATTATGAGTCAGTTACAGTTTCTCAATTCCGCTCACTTCCCTATCCCAACATGGCTTCATGATCTCTCATTTAGACTAGTTTTGTAAGAGGTTGTCCATACTTGTACCGTCCAAATGGTAGCCATCAGTCACATGTAGCTGTGAGTTCAAATTAATTAACAATAATAAAATTTAAACTCCAGTTCCTTAGTTGCATCAGCCACATTTCAAGGGCTCCATAGCTACATGTTTCTAGTGGCTACTGAACTGGACTGTGTAGAAACATTTCCGTCATTAAGCATCACATTTGAGAGTGCTGGTCACAGACCACGGCAGCATCACCTGGGAGCCTGTTTGAAATACAGACTCTCGGTTCTCACGCTGGATCTGCTGAATCAGAACACGCGTTTACAAGATCCTCCGATGATTCCTAGGCAAATTCAAGTCTGAAAAGCACGAGTCTGGACTTTACGTCTTCGAATTACACATTCAGGGATGCCACTAGAGCAATCTTTGGAAAACATAAATGTGATCCTTTTTCATTGCTATGCTTTCATTTCTTCCCTATTTTCAGCGCTTCAAAAACCCCATGGGTAAACTGGCAGATTGAGATTGACATATAAACACTACTATATATAAAATAGACAACTAATTAAGGACCTACTGTATAGCACAGGGAACTCTACTCAATACTCTGTAATGACCTATATGGGAATAGCATCTAAAAAAGAGTGAATATATGTATATGTATAACTGACTCACCTTGCTGTGCAGCAGAAACTATCACAACATTGTAAATCAACTCTACTCCGATCAAAAAAAAAGAAAAAAATATTTTCTCATCCTGCCTTAAAATTAATTTCGTTTCATCATATGTGTTACTTTAGTTAATAATAATAATATATCAACATTGGTTCATCCATTATGGCAAATATACCCTACTAATATAAAATGTGAACAATAGAGGAAACTGAATGTGAAGTAAATGGGTATTCTCAGTACTATCTTCACAACTTTTCTATAAACCTAAAACTAGTCTAAAGTA
Organism: Tursiops truncatus; assembly: GCF_011762595.2. Lineage (NCBI taxonomy): Eukaryota > Metazoa > Chordata > Mammalia > Artiodactyla > Delphinidae > Tursiops > Tursiops truncatus. The sequence goes on from NC_047054.1 coordinate 332,162, forward strand.
AAATATTTTTTAATATTAAAAAAAAAAAAAACCCCATGGGAGGCAGTACAGTGTCCTGGGGTGGTTGGTAGTTCCCAGTCCAGCTTCCGTTGCTTACTGGCTATGTGACTTTAGGTGAAGCGCCTCTCTAGGCGGTAGATTCCTATTTGTTAAACGGAGACGATAACTCACGGGGTTGCCGTGAAAATGAACGAGGTGATCCACACACAGGGCTGGCACACCGGGAGCCTCCACGCACACCACTGTGGACTTTTCACGCTTCTGCCTTTCCACGCCTTGGATGACCTCTTCTCAAGGTCATCTCCCACCAATCATTCTGAGGTCAAACCTAGTGAACTGAACTCCTCTGCATTTTTCAAATATCACCTGCTAGATCAAGTCTTCCTCCAACATCTTCAGCCAGGAGTAGGTGTGTCCTTCTTTCCTTTTCTTTATTTGCTCATTCGGATCAAGTTGCTATGAAAGCATGTCCTGTTAAAAGTGTGTTTGCGTACATGTCTTTATCACTTGACTGAGAGCTTCTAGAATGAAGGGCTAATTTGAACCTCTAGCACCTAGTGGAGCGCCCGGAAAAATGTTGACCTAAAAATGGTTACTGAAAAACCATAAAAGTACCAGAAGAAAATTTAAGTGACTTAAAAAATAATACTTGGAGTAAATAAGAATTTTATAGGCATAACACGAACATTAGAAATTACAAAGGAAAGGGACTTCCCTGGTGGCACAGTGGTTAAGACTCCGTGCTCTCAATGCAGGGGGCCTGGGTTCGACCCCTGGTCAGGGAACTAGATCCCACATGCATGCTGCAGCTAAGAGTTCGCAGGCCGCAACCTAAGACCCAGCGCAACCAAATAAGTAAATAAATATTTTTAAAAAGCAATTACAAAGAAAAAAATTGATAACTTTGATTACTTAAAAAATTCTATATGGTATATGGCAAGACAACCAAAAACAAAGTTCATAATAAATCGGAAGAGTATATAACATATGACAAATGATTCATATCCTTAATAAACATGTGTAACTGCCCCCCCAAAAGAACAAAAGCCCCAATAGAAACATGGGGGAAACTACACTATTCCTACACATACATAAAAAAAATACAAATGGTCAATAAGTATTTGAAAAGATATTCAGCACTACCAGTAATAAATGAAAACAACAATAAAATGTTTTAATTTAAGAGATTGCCAAGGATTACAAATACTGATATTAAGGGGCACTGGTAGTTATGTAAACTGAGGGTAATTTGGCCATGGTCCTTTGGCACAGAAAATTTCTTTCAAATAATTTATTCCGACCAAAGATTTGATCGACGGAACCCAGCTGCACATATAAACACACACACACGCGCATAAGAGAACAGTCACTGCATTTTTTGGAAACCGGTTAATTTTTTTTTTTTGAGAACTTTTTTTTTTTTTAGATGTTGGGGGTAAGAGTTTATTAATTAATTTATTTATTTTTGCTGTGTTGGGTCTGAGTTTCTGTGCAAGGGCTTTCTCTCCTGTGGCAAGCAGGGGGCCACTCTTCATCGCGGTGCGCGGGCCTCTCACTATCGCGGCCTCTCTTGTTGCGGAGCACAGACACGCAGGCTCAGTAGTTGTAGCTCACGGGCCTAGTTGCTCTGCGGCATGTGGGATCCTCCCAGACCAGGGCTCGAACCCGTGTCCCCTACATTAGCAGGCAGATTCTCAACCACTGCGCCACCAGGGAAGCCCCCTGGAAACCGGTTAATTAAAAATAGCTGCTAGGGCTTCCCTGGTGGCGCAGTGGTTGGGAGTCCGCCTGCCGATGCAGGGGACGCGGGTTTGTGCCCCGGTCCGGGAGGATCCCGCATGCCACGGATAGGCTGGGCCCGTGAGCCATGGCCGCTGAGCCTGCGTGTCCAGAGCCTGTGCTCCACAATGGGAGAGGCCACGACAGTGAGAGGCCCGTGTACCGCAAAAAAAAAGAGCTGCTAAATGATGTTTAATGAATGATAAATGAGAAAGTCTGGTACAAAATGAATTAAAAATATGGGACTGTAGATGTATATGTGCATCGCGAAATATCTCAAAGGGCAGACACCAAAGAGTTAGCAGTGGTTACCTATGCAAAGGTATAACACTTACCTATGGGAATTAATTTTAACTTTCTTTCTTGGCCTTTCTTTTGTCTCTGAAATTTTTTATAGGGATAGGGAAAACAACCAAACAGAAAAGTCTGTCCCCCTCCCTTCCTCCCTTTCTGACTATCCTGAGATAATTTTATCTTAGAGAAGAGACTTGTTAACGCTACAGTATCTCATAACTTCTCATGACCTTACTGGAAGGTGAGAAAGAAAATTCTAGGCGAGAAATAATTTCTCAGGCCTTCTATTTTACTTATTTCTTAAGGCTTTGACTTTATATCGACAGTCAATATGAGGGAAGGGGACCTCTAAGGGAATGGAAACAAGAAAATTTAAGGATGGCTGCCCTTTTGCTGAAGGTTGTGAGGTCAGTGTGATGATGACATTGGTCTCCCATCGACTGTGGGGCTATCAGGCTGATCTGGCCGGACAGATCCCCCTCTCTGCTTTACGCACACACTCAATAGAAAAGGACAGCCTTCCCGGGGACAGAAGTGTCCTATTTTTTTTTTTTTTGAAGGGTAAAGGCAGTATCTTCACTCTCGAAAGGATTTATCATGCTAACTGATGCAGACATGAAATGCTTTACCTGATCTAAACAACAACAAAAAACCATCATGCTAGAGTGTTAGTTATTGAAGTACAGGAAGACCAGTGAAAGTTCTAGGTATATCTGTGCTTATTAAAGCAATGAAATGATGAGATAATTCTCTGATGATAAAAGTAATTTTTTGGCAAATAACACTTGGATTGTATCAGCTTAATTTCTAGGACAGTAACTGAATCTTAACAGATGTTCAACAAATATCTGTTAAACTAACAAAAGTACGTGAGTATATTAATTATATAATTTGTATGTTTCCATGTGGGGAAAGATAAAATCAAAGGGAGACATTTATGATAGTGGTACTGGTAGGTGTAAAGTGGGATGCTAACCACTAAACAGTCAAAACAGGAAATATGAAAAAAAGGGGAACATTTAAGTCTTTATTTTCGTCTGATATTCAATTATATTCACTGATGGATCCTTAAAGAGAGTACAAGGCTCATAAATAACAGGGATGTGATCTCACATTAAAATGCTATTTTTCTTCCTGGTCACGCAATGTAAATAAAATTAAATGGTATCAGAGTTGATATTCAAAATATTTAACAACTGGTGGGACACAGGTACGTAAGATCAGAAAGGATGTCTGACCACACATCCACAGCACAGACACTGAACTCTGACCGTGCATAGTACATATCTATCTGTTTAGCATGTACTATAGTAAAAAAAAAAAAAAAAATCCCATACAAATACACATGCTTAATCTATTACATCCCATTTGTGACCGGTGCGTTTCAGAAAGCATTTAAAATTCTTCAGCAGCACGCTGCTGACAAGTACGAGTAATGTATACAGTAACCAGAAGAGACGCTCTTCATGGCTGGGTAGTTTTTAGCTGAATACTAGCAATCTGTCTGTGAACACAGATTTCTGTTGTGACCTTCCTCGTGTCCCTCGAGCGTTATGGAACGGCACAGCAGTACATCATTAGTGTGTGATCTCGGCCAAGTGGCAACCCCTTTGGTACCTGGTTTGACCACTTTTACAAGGAGGGAGTTAACTTAGATTGAAAAAAGACAGAAAGGTTCCATCTCGCGTTCATCTCTGATGGACAGTGGCTGTACGAAGCCCTGCGATGACGATAACGAGGCTGTGTGCAGGTTTAGTGGGAAAGGGTGCCCGGATTCATTAGCGATGTCGACCACCGTCAAAGGATCGGAAGTCACAGTACTCCACATGCCACCGAGTTGCCAGCCCTGACTCAATTACCTCTAAAGTTCCTCCCTTCATGCTCTAAAATTCTATTTTCCTCTTAAATGACGTGACTCAAAATGGTTATTTCACTTTCCAAAGGACATCATTTATAACTAAGGGGTACTGTAGTTAATGATAGAAACTGGCTCACCACAAAAGCGTCATACCATTCTACAGACAGCCCTGTGATGCTCTTATTCAGCTGTAGAATTTCATGGGGCATCACACATCGCTTTGTACACCTGAGGATGCATCACTGGCTGTTGTTCTTGTTGGCAAAACACACAGCCTGTGATTTATCTCAGTGGACACCACTTGCATTTCGATGCGGCGGGCCTTTCCCTACACTTAGAAGCAGATCAAGGTCAGATGTGGTCATTTCTGACACTTGAATAAGCAACTTTCCAATAGTGTGAACGCTCATCTATGCTCTGAAACAGTTAGAGGAAAGGCATATTTACAACTTCTATTAGCAGCTCCCATCGTTTGGGTGACAAAAAACATGATCGATACCACGTCGGAAAAGCTGGCAAATCCACACAGAGGAGCGCGTGTGATCCAGCCGTTGTTTTATGGACGGTCGCTTCTCTAGAGAGTGTTTCCTGAGTGCAAGAGGATGGCCCTGAGCGATGGGTTTTACATTTAGACAGCCGAGCTGGCTGAAAGACAGTAACATCACAAGGAGCAGAGAGCTTCCTATCGACTGCCCTGAAGGAGATTCCTGCACAGAGTTCATTCCGCCTACAAGCGCATCAATTATCTCCTGGACATGAAATGCCACAGAGCTGCCCATATCTCACGAGGGACAGATCCGACACACACAGACACTCCACTGTGTGTCCAAGACAGACCTCGTGCCTCATGCAAAGGCAGCTTTTCCATCTATCTACGTATGATGGAGATTACTTAAAATACTCTGCGATTTATCATATATCAGTACCAGCCCCTCCCCCATGACATTTCATCTCCAAATACACACCTTGACCAAATAAATAGAGTTCTAGAAATGTGTTCTTACCTATAAAATACGACAGAAGTATTGCCAGGAGCACTGAGACCCCTACAGCACACAGGGCGGTGCATTTCCAGCTACAGTACTTTGAAGACTTCTTGAATTTAAAAGCACTTCTTGATAGGGTGTTTCTAGGTAGTGGCCGAGTAGGTGGCGAGTAAACAGAGCCAGATGCCATTGTGTATCCTGGGGTTGCAGTACTGAACAGTGGCGTTGTCCCTGTTCCTGTTTTGAATAGGAAATGCCTGCGGGATGGGAAAAAAATCATAATAAGATACAAATAGATTAAAATGTGAGAGACAGAGACGGCGAGGCATGAGCTCTCCTCTCTTTCCCTCTCTCTCTCTGGCTTTAAAATCATTTACTGCATATAATTCAAAAAATGAGAAATTAAGAAAATATTTTAACCAGAAAACCCAACTCAGAAAAATGACTCCGGGATGAAAGAGACTGGTTTGTAATGAACACAGGACGATTTATGCACACAAATGATTACTGCCCTTTCAAGCAGGTGTCTTGGGAGACCGCAGAGTTGTTCTAATCGTACCATTTCCTGCACAAAACCATTTTGGAAGTTCCCTTTATGAACTGCCTTCAGAACATCTTCACATTTCACTTAAGAAAAGTAATTATATTGCTTTATAGCTACGCGTGGATTTGCTCTATTTGCGAATATGTACTGCTACAAACACAAGCACACCCGATCACGTGGTACAGACTGATTTCTTTTCTGGACGTGTGTGCGAACTTTCTTATCCTTCCCCTCCCCAATAAAGGGTACCGTCAAGCCTGGCCACAGGCAGTGGGTCAGTTCTCCAGGGGGGCAAACTAATCTTATCTTTCGCTTATGTCAAACATAACCAGGAAAGTAAACCTGCTGGAGGGAGGGATAGAGAAAGAAAGGACTCACAGAACACTTTCTAAAACCAGCCTAAATAAATGAAGAGGTTAGTGAAGCAAGTTGTTAGATCAACTACAGAAAGATTCCCTAATGACTTGAGCCAAACGACAGTGGGGTAAACTGCCTCTAAGGAGCGGTCTGCTCTCTTACCTTGAAAATGTTTAAGCAGAAATTTGAACGATCACACGACAGGAGTGCTGTATAGGGAATTCTTTAGGAAAGATGACTCGTTTTAAGATTTCTATTAACAATAAAAGTCCCCAAATTTAGAAAAAAGCACCATGTTTTTCATGGATTACATTTCATATTATGCTAGTATCTGATTGTGTATTTAGTTTGTGTCCCAATATTTACTATCATTTTCCCTAATAACACATCCAATTAAGTCAACAGACTACTCTCTCTTTTCTATGCAGGAGGCTATGGGAAATAAGCTGGAATATTCCACCACGGTACAATACAGTCTTTATGCAAGATGATTTTAGATGGGTCACAGCTGACTATTTTAAATTGTAATACAATGTACCTATTTTAATGGGTATTAGAAAATACATTGAGTATATCAAACAAGTTAACGGGTTAAAAGGACAGAACTTGGAAGCTAGATTGCTGAGGTTCAAATCCTGCTTTACTACTAGGTATGTGTCTTTGGGCAAGACAGCTAACCCCTCTCTGTGTTTTGGTTTCTTAATCTGGAAAATACAGATAGTAATAGTATCTTCCTGTCGGGGTTATTATGAGGCTTATATGAGTTAATACTTACTGTAGTGTACTTGGAATACAGTAAGCACCATGTGCTTCAGAAATGAAAAAATCAAAGTCATAATTTTACAAATATTATTGTTTATGAAAGGCTAACCAGGTATTTAAGTTACAGAGTCCATTTCCAGAAAATTATTAAGTGAATAATAGTGTAGCTGGTGTACAGATATGGTAAAAGTCATGAAAGTTTGCCTGACAGGTATAGTGGAAAAAATTCTAGGTTAGAAATCAGAAGATTGAGGTTTAAGTTCCTGGTCTAACATTTCCTCCTTTTATGATCCTATTTTCATCTGTAAAATGATTTACTTATCTCACAGGGTTGTAAACCAGTTAATGCATCTAAAAATGCTTTGTCAACCACAAAATTAGAACAGATGCAAATGATAAGTAACTACTTCTGTAAATTATACTAGCGACTGTATTGTGAATCCATTTTCCCCCACGGAACAACTTTACAAAACAAATTTTAAAGTTTATAACCTTAATTAAATGGTATGTTGGAAGCAGTACTGTTAGCACCTACTACCATATTTATATTCAGCATAAGTATTAAGAATGTGGGCTCTGGATCCGGACTGTCTGGGTTCAAATCCAGACTTCACCTATAACTATCTGCACGAAGTTTCTAAGTGGCTCAAATCTTCTGCGTCTCGGTTTTATCATCCATTAAATGGGAATACTAGTAGTACCTACTACATAGGCATTTTATGAGATTAAATGAAGTAACCTACGTGAAGTGCTTACATCTGGCACCAGGGAAGTGCCGAAGAAGCATTAGCTAGTTTTCTTCCCAAATTCACTCACTGGAATCTATATTCCAAAAGACCCAAAAGTATCGCTTGAAGACTTTCAATCCCAAATCAGAATATAACACCCTCACAAGCAATGTCTACAGAAGGAATTCCCTGGTTTACAAACTTGACATTGGCGATCCCACACATGGGAGGGCACATACGCTGGAGAAGATGGAGTGTGTGGTACCAGGGAGGGCCCCGATCGTCCAGATCAGGGGCAGGCAAGCTTCTTCTGTAAGGGACCTAACAGTCACGATTTTAAGCTTCTCTGGCCATACCGTCGCAACTCTGCTTCTATAGTGACCGCAGCCACAGACGATACATGCTTGACGATGGCTGTGTTCAAATAACATTTATTTATGGACATCGGAATTTTCATTTCATGTCATAAAATATTCTTCTGCTTTTGACTTTTTTTCAATCACTTAAAGGTGGAAAAATCATTCTTAGCTCATGATCACTACAAAAACAGGTGACAGGTTGGATGTGGCCTGAGAGCTGCAGCTGACCCCCTGATCAAGGCTCTCACTTTCTTCACGGTTATACATGAAGAGTGAGTGAGCAAGGGTCCCAGCGGCCCACAGGAACAGACTACTTCCTCCCTGCAGGTGGAAAGGAGTAACAAAACGCATTCTGAAGGATACATACCCACCCCTCTTGGAGAAGGAGAAGGTGAGGCACGAAAGATAATGGAACCAGACAGAGATCCTACTGAAGCCCCGTTCCCTTTACTTTCCATCATATCATCACGCTTATTTCCCCCAAAGCGCTTATTACAGTCAGTTCCTATCTTGCCCATCTGTTTACTTGGGCGGTGGGTTAAGTTTTTTTAATGCTATTTTAAATGTGCATTTTTCTTCTTAAATCTCCCCCGCTTTCTGTCTTCGCGCTTCCTCCCCTTTCTCAATTCCAGCAGCTGCCTTGTTGCACTGCCCCCAGGGGACACGAGACAGGACAAGAAGTAGAAACAGCCTGAGAGTCCTGCCGGTTTCCCAAAGCCCAGTCTACTGGGTGAAATGGGGTGGACTGGGGTATAACCAGAATGTTCGGGAGAAACGCAGTGTGACGTAAAATAGGGGTTTCTCTCCAGGTGGGGGGCAGGAAGAGAACCCTCGGGGAGCTGATGAGAGCAGAGGGCTCCACAGGGCCCAGTGGGACAAACCCGCCCGGGGGAGGGCTGGGAGGGAGGCGGGGGCTGAGGGTCTCCAGGGAAGCCTGAGGCTGTCTCTATACCTCGACGGAGGGTACGGAAAGGGCAGAGCGAGCGACCCGATGAAGCCAAGCACCCCGAAACAAGCAGCATGTGAGCAGCGACCAGTATGCAGGCCCGTGGCCAAAGACAGACGCCTTTGCCTTGGTCTTTGGTACCAGGAAGAACCTCTGGGTGGGGTGAAGTAGACAGCATCTGGATATAACCAGAACGTCGGAAAGAAATCAAGTTTAGGAGGTAAAGATTCCCCTTAGACCAGACAATTTTCCCATCACGCGTGAGGAAGAGGGAAATGGGGGAGAAGGCGCTGAGAGCAGAGGATTCACTGTGCCTGGAGAAAGAAGCGGAGGCCAGGGAGCGGATCAGCAGCCCTGAGAATGGAAGACACGTGTCCTCAGACCTCAGACAGAGACCGGCAGAGGTCACAGGGTGCCCAAGAGAAAGCTAGTGGGTGGAGGGTTGAGGTGATGAAGTTGTGGAGACCCTCCCTGGGATTTCTGCATCTTAGCGTGATTCACAGGAAGCAGAGTGACCTCTACGGCTTCAAGAGTAGCAGAGAAACTGGACCAAAGTGGCCTGCGCAGACAGGAACGCAGCTGTCGCGGCAGCAACACTGCGACTGATAATGAGGAAACACCGTGAAGACTCAAGCACCTGGGACTCCCTGCTGTACTCACAGCATCGCGACGGGGTGGGGTGGGAGACGGAGAGACCCAAATCACCCGAGCCAAGTTCCCAGGGATGAGAGTTTCAAATAAAACCGAGACGGAAATATAGAAACATGAAGTTGTTTGTCTAGTATCCTCAATTGACGGATATGAATGGTATACCCACTGCCCAAACCTCTGGTCTGTCTTCTCCAGTTAGAATGTAAACTCCCCAAAGCCTCATTCGCCTCTAAGTATTCTCAGGACTTAGAAAGTTCCTGGTACATAACTGTTGCTCCGTAAATCCTGTAAAATAAATAAAATGGTGACTATTGTGCCGATGTGGGCAGTGAGTCTAACAGAAATTAAGCACCTTTTGGACAAAGACCCACGGCTAATAAACAAATGATGGAATAAAAATAAATAAAAGTTGGAAATTATAGCAAAACCCGAACCTGGAAAACGTGTCAGAGCTTTATTCAGAGCGCTTTGGGTCATTTCTCGACGGGAAATGGGGTTTGAACCTCAGCCTATGGACCATGAAAGATTATGACCTTAGCCTTAACACTGAAAACATGGCTCGGGACAAGGAGTTAGACACATGCTGACTTCAAATCAGACATCCCTTTTCTAGTTTCCAAAATTTGTGGTATCAATACATGATGTCCATCTGCTTTGGTGATCCTGGCAAGGAACTCTTTCAAGAACTAGGCTTGAACGACTATGAAATTATTATTTTTCTTAAACCAAAATGCAACTGTGAGATATTGTTGAAAACAAAGATATATTACTCAAAAATACACTGCTCATCAAGGTTAGTAGAACTGAAGACTCTTTACTTTCAAAGAGTTTCTAACTGTATTTATTTTTAAATAAATCTAGGACTGTGCTGTTTATATTGTCATACAGTCTTTTAGTTTATTTTGTAAAACTCAAGTAATTTATTTATTTTCTGGCTGTGCTGCACGGCATGCAGGATCTCAGTTCCACGACCAGGGATCGAACCTGTGCCCCCTGCAGTGGAAGCACGGAGTCTGTACCACTGGACCACCAGGGAAGTCCCCTAACTTATTTAATAAATAAATTTACTTTTGTCGCTGCAAGAGAAAATAGAATTTGACTGTTTTGGGGGTTATTTTGGCCACTGACTTTAAAGGTCTGAAGTGCATTTCCCCTTCCTCTGTCTAAATGACTAACCATGTTGGGGGTGGCATCATATTAGTGCCTTGGAGATGTGAGTGTATAGTAAATAAAGAAACATTATAAAACACTGAAAGAGAAACCAAATCACCTTCAATTGTATTTTAGAATGACTGGCCTTCAATATTTTCAGATGGCTTTCTAGCGTGTAAGTATAGAAAAAATTCGTAAAGACTGCTTAAATCGATGTATTTTGAAACCACTTACAAATGATGGCATTCATGTGAGGATGATTCCTTTAAGAATCATTACAGCCTCAAAACAGATATGTTAAAATACACATGGAAAAACCTCTCAAACATTAACTAGACTAGTAGAAAAGGTCTATGTCAACCTACTTTCTATAGAGAACACTTGGTTTCAGATTTGGTAGGAATCTGTCCATTTTTAGGTTCAGACAGGATGCCGTCTTTCCAAAGTCAACAATGTCCTTTCCACTGCAATACAGAAATTACCACACACTGACAAGTGTATTTTGTGACTTACCTGTATCTTTAAGTCCAGGATTTTAAAAAAACTGTTTCAAGCTCGAACACAATGCTTAGTTTAGGTCTAGAATTCCACAAATATTTAATAAATGAACAGACAAATGAATACTGGAATTCAGCTACATGAAAAGTATACAAGGAGTTTCCAGAAAATTCTTTTATCACCTAATACTCTCTAAGGCACCTACTCCTGTGTGTCATGATGGTCTTTCCCACCCTGAGACTCTTCACCCGTCACACAGCCTTGGGAATATGCTTCTCACATATCAAAAATTCTGCAAAAATTACTGTCAAAAACATATGCTCTTGACCCGGCATCCACATGAGGTTTGGAGAACAAAGACAGGGTTTTCTTTCCTTCTCAGACCATATTTGGGAATGAAACAAGTGGATCCTGTGAGAATATGCCCCATTGTATTCGGCGATAACGCAGAAGCAGTTTCCTTGTAACGCAGGGCATACCAGAGCAGCCTGAGCTTATTCTGATGCTCCTAATGATGCCCTGCACGGCACCTGTCTCCATTTCCGCTGCCATTTGTGCCACCACTTTCACTCTGGTGACAAATGAGAGATGCACACTTGAAGAGAAACTATCGGAGACTGGGAGGGGGAAAATCAATTTCAAAGCCCCAAAGGCAGCCGGTGCAGAAGGTCACCGAACACTAACAGTTGCTTTGTGGCTTTGGAACCTTGATGGGGGATTCTATTAACAACAACAAACAGACAAGCACCGTGGAACCGCGTGGCACCATTAACTGTAACGCCGTGAGGCAGCGAAAACATAAATGGGGAGAATCACTCAGTATTAAGCACAATTAATAGTTGCTCGTTTTTCCTCTGAAGTTGAAAGATCCGTTTCTTTGTTGATATGCCTTCACACCAGCCTTTTCGTTTCAGCTTTCCGCCTTTGGTTCTAGCATATATTTCTAACTGACTCTGTGATGGCGCTTTCTCTAGGTCATGCCACGAATTTTAAATTACTGTCTAAAAAATGACATAGATGAACTTACTTACAAAGCAGAAAGAGACTCACAGACTTAGAAAACAAATTTATGGTTACCAAAGGGGAAAGCTGGGGGAGGGATAAATTAGGGGATTGGGATTAACATATACACACTACTATATACAAAACAGATCATCAACAAGGACCTACTGCAGAGCACAGGGAACTACACTCAATACTCTGTAATAACTTATATAGAAAAGAATCTGAAAAAGAATAGATACATGTATATGTGTAACTGAATCACTTTGCTGTACACCTGAAACTAACACAATATTGTAAATTAACTACACTCCAATATAAAATAAAAAATAAAAAAGGAAATTAGTAGGGACACAGACTGAATCTCCTTGTCCTTCTTGCTGTCTCCATTCCCACCTTTTGGTCACCGTCGGTAACTCTGTCCTTAATGTTTCTCTAACTGACGAATTTAGGGGTAATTTTCAATTACCATTCTTTTCTGCCTGCCCCCTCCTCCCAACCAGTATTCAACCAGTCAGAGAATCTTGCATTCTTTCCTTTACAGCATTTCTCCTTTGCTTTTTTCTCTGTTTCATTCTTTTCTTTTCTTTTCTTGTGCCAGGGTGGAGAAGTTTCTCTGAGTTCTTATACCTCAACCTCCTCTTTTTAATTTGTTTGGCAAACACCAAGAATGGGCACAGTAACATTTTCATTTCACATTTCCTTCTACTCTCAAGTGAAATGTCATGTTTTAAGTACGGAACCTGCACAATACACTGAATTACTTCTATATGTCCAGTCATAACTTCTATCTACCTTTACCTCAGACCACGTACAATTGCTTTTTCTTGCTGTTTTCCTCAATCTCTCAGCAGGTAACTTTGTTCCTTGGTAACTCTTCACTTTTGATCGTTTTTGTCTTCCAAAGTAATCACCACAAAACTTACTATTGTTAAGATTTTTAGTGGAAAAATAATCAGATTTTTGGAGTAAATTTAAATGTGCCTTTCTATATTATATGTAATATCAATTTATTCACTGCTCATTTTATAAGATCCTAACATCAAGTACAAAATTAAACAACTTATAAAATACAATTAAATTGTAAGCTTACAAGCGTCACCAGGAAACAGGTTAATATTAGTCTTTTGTTCAGAAGCTTAACATAATCATGATACTCCTCTAAACTCAAGAACATGGTTTAATAAGTCGGAAATTATAGGAACCGAATGAGAAGCATCCCTGGAAAATGTGTTAGAGCATCATTTAAAGCCGTGTGAGTCATTTCCTCAGTGGGGCATTAGGATAGAAGACAAAAGTCAAAAAGAAAGTGTGCAACCACTGAACGAAATTTTAATTAGATTAACTTCATAATTGGTTATCTTCATAGAAAAGAAGGTTTTTTTTTTTCCATGTTTTATACAGTAGTAAAAACCTTTTGAGAGATGAGCAAACAAAGCAAATGATTAGGATGAAAAGAGAATAGTAGTGAGTGTTCAGTTCCTGTCCCTAAGGCACAGCTGAAACCTTCACTGGTGACACACAGACACCTGGAAAACTATTTCTATTGTCTAAAACCCGATACATCTTATGCGGAGAAAGGCTCCATTGCACAGGAAGTCATGCTTTCTTCCTCTTCTTATAGTCTTTGTTGAATAGAGAGAGTACTTTACATCAAACTAAACGTGAGCTGTTTAAATGTCTTGATGCCTTGCCTTCTATTTATGTTTCTAGGCAAATCAATAAAAATTTTACCCATAATATAGACTGCTTGCTGCAAACTGTATGCTCTGATTTCAAAGACAATGTGCCAGTAAGAAGAAAGACTGGCAATATTTGGCCAAATTTACAACACTTTCAGAATCCAAAGTTCTCACTTAAGAGCTAAGGATGGGCTTCCCTGGTGGCACAGTGGTTGAGAGTCCGCCTGCCGATGCAGGGGACACGGGTTCGTGCCCCGGTCCGGGAAGATCCCACGTGCCGCGGAGCGGCTGGGCCCGTGAGCCATGGCCACTGAGTCTGCGTGTCCGGAGCCTGTGCTCTGCAACGGGAGAGGCCACGACAGTGAGAGGCCCGCGTACCACCAAAAAAAAAGGAGCTAAGGAAATTTTAAGTTATAGGTTCTTTTTCCTTCTGGCAAAGTATAACTTTCTGGATTTAAGAGGCTTATTAAAGGTCTCATAAGATTTCCTCAACATCAAACAGCTCTTCTGAAATGACATTTTCAGATTTAAAGCAAATGAATCCCACACTTGTGGATTAAATTTACCTGGTAATATATGAAGGCTAAAATTAACTACTGAGTTCAAAATAGTTTTAGTCACTTGATGATGCCCAAACAATGGATGGTTTGCCTGGAATTCATTTTAAGATAAAATACTTTCTAAAAAGATTCAAAGTATACAAAATTTAATTATTGTGTTATCTTTCATATTGCCCATTATCACTCACTTAATTACCTGTAACCTATCGTTGAGAGTATATACATTAAATATTGCATGAGTTAAAACAGAGCCAAATATTTGTCAGTATTTATTTATTTATAAATTTATTTATTTCATTTATTTATTTTTGGCTGCTTTGGTTCTTCGTTTCTGCGTGCAGCTTTCTCTAGTTGTGTCACACAGGCTCAGTAGTTGTGGCTTGCGGGCTTAGTTGCTCTACGGCATGTGGGATCTTCCCGGACCAGGGCTCAAACCCGTGTCCCCTGCATTGGCAGGTGGATTCTTAACCACTGCACCACCAGGGGAGCCCTGTCTGTATATATTTATAAGAAATGATAAAACTGAAAGATGATATTAACTATTGTCTGAGCACTTTGAACCTTAAAACCTGGGCTTCATTATCACAGTCTTCAGAATTTTCACTATCAAATTCCGATTTTTCAATTCCAAAGCCAAGTGGATTATCTGCTAAATATATACTTAGCAGCATTTGGTAACTGATTAAGAGGCTTGAAAAAGCAGTTTATCTAAGTGGTGTGCTTTAGGATAATGATGCAAGCAAATATAAAATTTGGGGCAGCTACTAAACAGAAAACTAAAGAAAGCAAGCGCGTGCAGAAAATTAGCTGTTTCTATTCAAGGCTGGGTTCCTATTGGTTTTCCTTACCTTTCAGCGACTGATTCTCAATAGATATCCAGGGACATCTGCAATTACTTACTGTGCTTAAATACCTAGCTGTTTGGAAAGAAACCTCCATCAGTCAAGGATGATGGCCCTACGCAGTTCTGGGACGATTCCAGAACTAAGAGATTGCAGAGGCTGCTATGAATTTTCAGGGAGAAGCCCACCCACACTAACATCTGCGTGAGACTGCAAAAAGTATTCTACAGTCACCTATCTTTCTCATGGAAACGGGTCCATCAGACTGATGACGGACTCACAGATTTTGGTAGGGCCTTGTGAGGGTCAGGCCACCAACATGAGGGTCAGGCCACCAACATGAGGAGGAAGGTACTTCGAGACCATTACATACATTAAAGCAATGGTTCTCAAACTTCAGTTTATATCAGAATCCCTTGGCAGACTTGTTAGAAAAGTTCTGGGGTGCAACGCCAGCAGCCAATGCAGCTGGTCCAGGGACCACGTTTTATTCAAGACTCCCATCCAGATGGTACAACAAAACAGAAAGTCAGTTCAAAAGACTCCTGCTTAGACAGTCCCTGCTGCTAGCTCACTTCAAGTAGTCAATTTAGAGCAACTGTAATTTGTACAATACGAGGCTCAATCCATCTGATCTCAGAATCAAATGGTTTAGATATTTCATTGCTTTGTGTCATTTCACTCAGTTCCTTACTTCCAATACCCCCCCTTCATTGTTCCTCCCTTTCAGTTTCACCTGTCTGTTAAGAAATTGGTTGCTTCATCCTTTTTAATCTCATTGCTACTTTTAAATGTCTACCATGTTTATTGGCCTTTACTTTATCTCTAAATTAGACACCAGTATCCATTCTCTCCTGGCTCTTCCGTTTCCTAGAGGTATCTATATTTCCATGTGCTTATCAAACATTCAGCAATATACTACCTTATTTCACAAGTACTTTCTTTTAGGGAGTTCTTTCCTTTTCTCTTTGAACTTGACACTTGGACTTGTGAGTCATGTAGAAGGCTAGCTGATAATTCACCTTGGGTATTTACAGCTTCCCAAAAGGTTTCACTACTTTTCTTCATAGACATGATGCTATTTCTCTACTCTTAACCTTTTTGGTTGGAATTGTTTTTATATATTCTTTTTTTCCTCTAAAAACTCTGCTTCAAGGTATTACCTGGATTAAAATCTATCTAGGAAAGAAACAGCTATCTCTACTCATTCTCTTTATCTATTAGAAGAGACTTCTGGAAAACTCAGTTCTAAACATTTAAAAAGCACTGTATACACACACACAAACATAACCTCCTTACTCCTTTACACATCTGCTGCTTTGAGGGGAAGGAAAAAAATAAGAGTATTTTCCCACACAACATGCCTTCTCCCTAAGTCTTCTCCTTTGAAGCAGCTGAGGACAAAGCAGTGACAATCGAGGTGCTGCCCCCAGCGCTGGCCACGGCGGGTGCCCCACCACACACACCCTGACAAAGGCTGCAGCAGTGGTAGCTTCGAATCCACAAAGCTACACGATGAAAAAAAATTGTTTCCCTGAAGTTCAGAGGTAGCAGAAATCCCCCACTGAATCCTCATTATTACGGGTGAAGTTTTTTCTTTCATCCTTTACATATTATATTAAAACGTGCTTTCAAGGGTGGGAGTGACAGAACCAGTGAAGAGTAGTACTTAACTGGTAGAAGGAAAGTAAAAAGTATTTGGAGGACTAGTGTTTAACTAACTTCTTCAATAACCACTATGGTAGCGGCAGCCCTGGCCAAAAGCTTTAACTAAGAATAAAAAATGATCAAACGGGACCTAAAACCAGAAGAGGCTTGTCTCAAGCGGGGATTAAAAAGGTGAAACAGTTAAGAAAAATAAAATTTACCTCGAGTGAGTTAATGATAAACTGAACCTCAATATTTTTTGACTTTGCATTTTGATCATTTAATTTCTGCTAATTTCTAAATAGGACGAGTCTAGAAAAGGTGATGTGTACATGTGTGTGTGTAAATTTTCTAAGAATTGGACAGGGCTCGTTCAAAATGGATTAATTGGGAGTTCCCTGGTGGAACAGTGGTTAAGAATCCGCCTGCCAATGCAGGGGACATGGGTTTGAGCCCTGGTCCGGGAAGATCCCATATGCCGCAGGGCAACTAAACTCGTGCGCCACAACTACTGAGCCCGAGCACTGCAACTTCTGAAGCCTGTGCGCCTACAGCCCATGCTCCGCAACAAGAGAAGCCACTGCAATGAGAAGCCCGCGCACTGCAAAGAAGAGTAGCCCCTGCTTGCCGCAACTAGAGAAAGCCTGCACGCAGCAACGAAGACTCAACGCAGCCCCCCCCCCAAAAAAAAGTGTACTTTCTAAAAAAACCCCAAAAAACAAAATGGACTAATTATTTTGCTTCTAATAGAAGGTGTTATTATTATAAATCTAATTGAAAATGCTTTACAGTATAATATACTGTGCATCCCTGAATTGCAAAAAAAGGAAATATTTTAGACTCCTACTAATTAAAATGCCCCTTCTTGTACTACCTTTAAATTAATTATGGTACGCATTTAAAGAAAAATATTCTAAATAAGAAAATTAAACATCCTCCAAGTGAGTAATCAGCATTAGAATGTAAATTACATATTTTGACATGAAAACAGAAAAGTATGTAATGATTCTAGCTGTGACACAGTGAGTGAGTGAGGCTGATAAACTATTTCATGCTGATAGCATGTTGTGTTCTCAAATCTATTACACTTTTGAATTGATGTGCTATTATCTTTGGACAACTTTCACACTAGGAGGTGATCCCAGCAAGAAAAATGTCTTAAATGAAAAGCTTATAAACAAGATACATTTCACTGCTGTCACCTGAATTAATATGAGCTATTAGTGGTTGTACAAGAGGTTTGAGAAAAAAATTGCTTTATAATATTTTACAAAAAATTGCAGTATGAATGTATTAATAATTATACATTTTAGCAATTGCCTCTGTATCAATTTATAATCATACTGAATGTACAACAGGTACGTGGTAAGTACAGCATTATGTGTTAACTGATCTCTGAAAATTGGGAGGCAAAATTCTAGACAGTTTTAAGGTGATTTGTGGGAAATATATTTTAGTGAATTCTCTACTGTCTTATACGTTCACTTTTCAGTCTTAAGCAAGAGACATAAAATATAAAATTTAAGTATAACCACAGTTGTAAAAAATAAATAGGTCTACAATAGGAGGCAAAGTATTTTTATTATGACTTGTTTTAACTTAGACATGTTTATAATCAAGTAACAAGTCATGTTATACAGTTTGCTTGGGAGCATCAAGAACTGAACAACCAGATTAAATATGCAGACTTTTTTTTAACCATTATCAAGATGGCTAAAATAGTTTAATAGTCTTTGTTATATTTTAGTTATTTTAACTGTGTAGCCATGGTATCAAATGCCCAAATCTATATTAGATATTTTCCTACATGTTTTACGATATCAATTACACTGGGCTTCCCTGGTGGCGCAGTGGTTGAGAGTCTGCCTGCCGATGCAGGGGACACGGGTTCGTGCCCCGGTCCGGGAAGATCCCACATGCTGCAGAGCGGCCGGGCCTGTGAGCCATGGCCGCTGAGCCTGCGCGTCCGGGGCCTGAGCTCCGCAACGGGAGAGGCCACAACAGTGAGAGGCCGCGTACCGCAAAAAAAGAAAAAATAAATAAATTAAAAGATATCAATTACACTACTGTTGGCATTTATTACATACTAAATATATTAAAATTAAGATGGAAATGAAAAAGATCTTAAAATTCCTATGTGCTGGGCTTCCCTGGTGGTGCAGTGGTTGAGAATCTGCCTGCCAATGCAGGGGACGCGGGTTCGAGCCTTGGTCTGGGAGGATCCCACATGCCGCGGAGCAACTGGGCCCATGAGCCACAACTACTGAGCCTGTGCGTCTGGAGTCTGTGCTCCGCAACAAGAGAGGCCGCGACAGTGAGAGGCCCCTGCACAGTGATGAAGAGTGGCCCCTGCTCGCTGCAACTACAGAAAGCCCTCGCACAGAAACGAAGACCCAACACAGTCAAAAATAAATAAATAAATTTATTAAAAAAAAAAATTCCTATGTGCTATTTGAACAAGATTTAATCTACTTAATTATTAATTCATTTAATTATTGATGGCTTAAAATTGCTCAGCAAAGCTCTTTCTATAAATTTGAGAAGGAAGTGTGAATATAGGTAAAGAGAAGAATTTCAGGTGTCGATGTAAGTTGATGAAGAATAAAAGAATTCCAGGGTTGTTAAGAGATGTTGAAGGTATCCTAATCAATCAGA
This sequence comes from Tursiops truncatus, assembly GCF_011762595.2. NCBI lineage: Eukaryota > Metazoa > Chordata > Mammalia > Artiodactyla > Delphinidae > Tursiops > Tursiops truncatus. The sequence goes on from NC_047054.1 coordinate 351,464, forward strand.
TGTGTGACAGTGAACAAGAAGGATTTAACAAAACAAAACAGAAAACAACCAGTGCAAAGAGTGGTGAGTGGTTTAAATTAGGCTGATTGAGGACCTATTTACTGTGTACAAAGAAAAAATCATGTAATTTAAACTTCATAAAATCTCCACTCTGTGTGATTGTAAACTGCTTTTTTTTAAGATGAGAAAACTGAGCCTTAACTTGGCAAAGTTAGTACAGGGGCAAAGTCATGACTTTTTGTCCTTAAAGCTTACGTTTTTAACCAGTTATGTAATATAGTAGTAGTCGCCCAATGAGCTCTGTATCTTAATGCATGTGTAAAGCACCCTTCTATCTGCATTTATCTCGTATTTAAAAAATAAGATACCAGGCTTTTACGATATTGAATACACGGATGACTGTGGAGCTTACAGCCAGTCCTTTTGTTGGAAAGTCATTAATGTTCATGAGGTATCCTGAGACAGAGAAAAGAGCTCACCAAGAGGAGGGGTTACCAGTAACGTCCTCACCTTTTAGTTTTTGCAGCTTGTGTGTGATTGATGCAATACAAAATTCTTCACTCATTCTTTGGGATGAGTAGTGGAGTGATCTTGAAAATCTTTTTTAACCACTTAAAGGTTATCCAGCGAGCTCATGGCAAAGTACCCCCAAAGAGTTATAAACCATAAAAATGGGTTAAATATATAAAATGGGTCCAAATTTGCTGACCTTTTCGGTGATGACAAGTGGCTGTCAGTAGTATGCTACCAAGAATTTATTTTTGAAAAAATTATCCATGTCTCTTTAAGGTGCAGGTATTATTCAAGAATGAGTAAGAAAGTACTGCTGCTCTGAAGGAACTGTTAGTCCAGAGAGAATATTTTGAAAACGTGCATTTGGAATTATTTTCATTATAATTTTGTTGCCAAGAACGGTGATTGCAACCTATGCCAATTATCAGTTTTCTAAACTGCTTAAATGTCTGCAAAACATGGAATTTTAGTGGGTTTTGCCTTCGTTTACTTAAAAATGTGAAATTGCAAAAACATCCAATTACTTTGCTAGAAAATGAAATTAGCCAAGATACAACAGATACAGTATGATCTCATTTATATGTCGAATCTAAAAAAATTAACTTCGGGACTTCCCTGGCGGTCCAGTGGTTAAGACTCTGTGCTCCCAATGCAGGGGGCGTGGGTTCAATCCCTGGTCAGGGAACTAAGATCCCACACGCTGTGCTGCACGGCCAAAAAAAAAAAAAAAAAAGAAATCAAACTCATAGAACCAGAGAGCAGAATGGTCTGGTTGCCAAGACCAGGGCTGGGAGGCAGGGGAACTGGGGAGACACTTTCGGTTACAAGGTGAGTAAGTCGGGAGCTACTGTGCAGCCTGGTCATTACAGATAATAATACTATATTGTGTACTTGAAACTGCTAAAAGAGTAGATCCTAAGTGTTCTCACCACACATTACACAAAAGATAACTATGTGACGTGATGGGTGCGTTAATTAACTCAGATATACACACACACACACACATATACAAAATCATCATGTACACCTTAAAAAGACAAATTGTACAATCTAAATATATACAACTTTTATTTGTCAAAAGGAAGTATATATAATTGTTAGATAGGATTGAAAAATGTTTAAAGTATGATGACTTTGATATGTAATTATTTCATAAGTGTATATTTAATAAATAATTTACTAAATGAACAAACTTAATAGACTTAAATAAAAGAAAATTATTTAAAAATATTATCGGGGCTTCCCTGGTGGCGCTGTGGTTGAGAATCCGCCTGCCGATGCAGGGGACACGGGTTCGAGCCCTGGTCTGGGAAGATCCCACATGCCGTGGAGCAACTAGGACCGTGAGCAACAGCTACTGAGCCTGTGCGTCTGGAGCCTGTGCTCCGCAACAAGAGAGGCCGTGACAGTGAGAGGCCCGTGCACAGCGATGAAGAGTGGCCCCCGCTTGCCGCAACTAAAGAAATCCCTCGCACAGAAACGAAGACCCAACATAGCCAAAATAAATAAATAAATAAATAAAATAAAAAATAAAAATATTATCTATTTCATTTCATCCTTTCAAGTTTTAGTTTTATATATGTATGATAACATGCATAAGATTAGTACATTGCTACAACTGTATAATTTTTAATTTGATAAATACATATATTTTGGAGTTGTGTACTTTATTTTTCTCTTTCATATGTAATAAAAAAAATGTGGAGACACTACAAGAAGAAAAGGTAATGAATTTGGAACCTGAGATCTAGCTGAATGCTAGTGACCACATGACCTCAGGCACTTTTCTAAATCTCCATGTACCTTACAAAGAAGTTAATCTCTAAAATCAGTTCCCACCTTGAAATTTGCTCTGGAATATAGTCCAATCTTTTTCAGAAGCAGTCATACCTTCTACAGGTCCTCCATAATAAACTTGAGTTTTTCACATGGGTACATTTCATAAACATCTGCTGAATGAATGAATGCATTCAGGCTTTATTTTATGAAGTATCACTACTCCACCACTATCTCAGATAATTTCTTCCCCATATTATCACTGTTAGCTTTTTCTAAAACAAACCCAAACCCTGTCTTTGAAAATTTACTTCATAATTTATTTCCTCTAGGAAGTCACCCAATTAAACTGAGGATATAGTGATCATTCTCACAATAACAAAATACCTAGCTCCAAAGCTGAGAATGCTACCTAATTGCTCACAGCAGTTAATCAGCGTAAATTCCTGGTAATTGTCATTGCCTTCACTGCCTTGGTAGCTGTCATTTACCTTTATAAATGCTAACTCAATTATTTTATTTTTAAAGGTACAGCGTAAGAAGAGAATAAAGAAAAAAGAAACTGAAATGCCAGATACTTTACATATGATATTTCAAGGAACACTTATAAAATGTTTGTGGAGTATCATCAAAGGTTATCAGGTTATCAGGTAAAAATGTATAAGTACTTGGCCCAAGGTTATATAGCTAGTAGGATGTTGAGATTTTAACCCAGATCTGGTGTCTAGTACACCATGACCAGAAAGAAGCAATATTCTATTAGTGCAGGATGTAACTGGAGCAAGATGACTTCTGGTGGTAGCACTTTAAGTGGTTCAGAATATGAGGTGAGATGCTAAGAAATCATAAAGACGGTTTTAGCAGAATCAGAGGGGTTATCAAATAGAATTTATTAAACTTAGTTGGCTAATTGCATGTTCAAGAATTTAATCTTAATGGGCTAAGAAGAAAGGGTTCTGAGAATGGTGTAATACGACACAGACTCAGGTTTGCAATTAAGGGAGAAAGAAATCAAACTGGCACAAGAATGTCAAGGCAAAATGAAGAAACGCAGGAAAAGAAAAGCAATTGTCTTTGACAGGGTATATATTAATTGGTGATGAAACCAGGGGATGAAATTTTAGAGAGAAACACACAGTTTTAAAATTGCACAATAAATTCTAGGAAAAGATAAAATCAACATGTAGTAATGATGTTAAGTAGAGACAACAAACACACACACACACACACACACACACAAAATCAAGGAAAGAGGACTGAAACATATTTTCACAGACGACATTAGTGAAGAGTAAAAGAATTTTTTTAAAACTTCCAAAAACAGTTGCCGAGGAAGAAGAGAGGTGTCTCAAAATGAGTGGGTCACATCCAGAAAAAGATTCTGATTAAATCACAGTCATTAGCTATGACCAGAGTAGTGGCACAGACGACCTTTTACTTTGATCATGTTCAGAGAAGCGACCAGAAATGTGCTAGAAGTAATTAAGAATTCATTACTCCAGATACTATGGAAATTCAGGTTATCATATATGAATATTTTATACAGATTGATGTTATCCAAAACCAAACATTACCGGAGTATACAGTATTTGCAACTGGTTGGAATTATGCTTTCAAAAATCATCTAAGGCCTACAGCAAATGATTAATACATACTTTCTTGGTATCTTAATTACTATTAAAAAAAAACTGGTTCACCTCAGTTAAACAAAATAACACTCCTACTCTTTTGTACAGTAACTTCATCATACTCAAAAGATACCTAAAGCTTTAAAAACCTTAAATATAACTGGGGTCTAACTTCTGACTGATGTGAAGACAATGTATGTATCAAGGCTTTTATGGATTAATTCCAAACATTTATTACTTTAGTTAACTAAATGTTTCAGGGATATGAATAGTTACCTTTCATTATAATTTGAAGATTTTTTTTTTCTTCTCAAGAACAAAATTAACAGACTTGCAAAAATTCATGTACTTTTTGTTTAATGACAGGAATAGTGAAAAAAAAAAAAACCAAGAGATTTTATTCTGGTAAAACTATGGTTAAGGCTTGGACTACCTAACTCATAAAGATAAATTAGACATAATTATTCCAGTTAAGACAAATATGTTCTTCATTCCTGGAGAGAAGAGAGCTACTTAATAATAAAAGATATTCATTCAGCTGTTAAGCAATTGGGTTATCTAATCCTATGCAATGGTTGTTATTACTATTATTATTGTTTGGTCATATTTAGAAAAAACATTTATGAAGCACCTACTGCCAGATGAGTTGTTTACATTATTTCATTTAATACAACACTATTATGAGTAGGCATTATTATTGCATTGGAAATTGACCTCAGATTTAAATAAGTAAATAATTTGTAGATGACTACGTGGAGAGTTTAAATGAGGGATCTACGATTAAAAATCAGGTCTGGGGCTTCCCTGGTGGCGCAGTGGTTGGGAGTCCGCCTGCAGATGCAGGGCACGCGGGTTCGTGCCCCGGTCCGGGAAGATCCCACATGCCGTGGAGCGTCTGGGCCCGTGAGCTATGGCCGCTGAGCCTACGCGTCTGGAGCCTGTGCTCCACAACGGGAGAGGCCACAACGGTGAGGGGCCCGCGTACCGCAAAAAAAAAAAAAAAAAAAAAAAAAAAAAAAAAATCAGGTCTGACTGCAAAGCACATGTTCTTCTCATGATGCTAAACTGTGTTTATATCTCTACTAGATCTACTAGGTTTTATTCCGGAATATATATCAATATTGACTCCTGGGAATGACCTTTACTTTAGAGCTACAATCAGCCCACAGCCTACTTCCTCATTTTAATTATTGGCATGATGCCTGCTAAACAGCCAAATTGAGACTGTAGCATTGCAACAGCGGTTAGTAGCAATCCTGTATTAAACATGGTGCTTTTGCTTTCACTTGGTAATCATCTTTGAACCTTTATCTCATACTTTATTTTAGAATGAGGACTCTTTCAGTATAAGAGAATGGTTTCGGAAACCAAATTATAATGTTGCCAGAGACACATGGATCTTTGAGTAAAACCAGGATCAAATTTATCTTTGCTTAACATTTTTAGTTAATATATGATTTACCTTTAACATTTTACATTTAAGAAATTAAATTTGAACTTTTTGGGAAAAAAAAGTCATTCAACATGCTGACTTCAGTATATGCCCCCTCCTGTTCTCTTGATACTGTGAGAAGAAGATAAAGACGACCATTTTATGTATCATTTCTAGGAGTGACACATTTTGGGGGCCAACAGAAGCTTTCTCTGTGAAGGGGTTGACAAAGGGTTAAATATTTGCTACATGTCGGCAACAGAAACTAGAAAGTTTCAAAGTAGGAGTCACACCTGTATTCAACCAAGGGCTGCCTTTCCACTGCCTCTAACTTGATCTCTGTTACTATTTACCTTATGTATAAAATAATTTGAACTTACAAAGTAACTTTACTCTTGGGAATAAAACTTCGCAGGGTAGCCATGTGCCTCTTTGCCCACCACAGCCTTGGTTCATGCCTGTAGCTCCGGTGTAACTGTTCACAGTCCCCTTTCACTCTCATATTACCCTAGTTTGATGATCGATTATATGGTCACGATAGAGCACAGGCGCTGAACTAGGGCTGCAACAGCTGCTGGAATTACCCTCCTCTCATTGAGACAAACATTTTTAAGCCACAAATTGAAACAAGTCTTAAATATAAACACCTCCTAGCAAATGCTCCTGAATCACGCATCCGTCTTCCTCTGTCTTCCTATTACTCTTACAACTGGACACATATCCCTCTATGGGCCTTTTAACAAATACCGTAAGTTATTAAAGGTGAAATATTTCAAGAGATCTGGAATTCCTTGATTTTTACGATTCATTAGTATGTAATTTTAGATGAGTTTACTGGTTTTTTTATTTTTAAAAACAAATGGAGATGGTGAGACTCTCAAAGATTAATTAAGAATATCTTAGGACTTCCCTGGTGGCACAGTGGTTGAGAGTCTGCCTGCTAATGCAGGGGACACGGGTTCGAGCCCTGGTCTGGGAAGATCCCACATGCCGCGGAGCGGCTGGGCCTGTGAGCCACAACTACTGAGGCTGCGCGTCTGGAGCCTGTGCTCCGCAACGAGAGGCCCGTGCACCGCGATGAAGAGTTACCCCCGCTCGCCGCAACTAGAGAAAGCCCTCGCACAGAAACGGAGCCCCAACACAGCCAAAAATAAATATAAAAATAAATGAATAAATAAAAGATTACTATTAAAAAAAAAAGAATTTCTTATCCTAGATCCACATCTGATTTTGAAGTTTACGTTCAGTAACTTTAGCTTCTTCAGTTTTACCTCTTTACTGTATTTTGTGATTTTCTCTTTTCCCACAGGTATCCTTGGGTTTCCTCAAACTATCTTTAACAAAAGGATATGGCATTACTCAGTAAACTTAAGTCAGTAGATTACCTTCCCAGGTATATTTTACTTACAGCTGTATCTTTAATTACGGAGGATCTTACTACTTACTGCCTTGTTAAAGGTAGCTGGTTACCAGCTTGTAGGTAAAGGTACAATTTTTCAGCTGGGAAAGCTCTACCCTGGTACTATACGGCCAGGATGTGTGTGTTGCTGCCTAGACTTCTAATAGGCAAGGCTGACTCAGACCTGATTGTCTTTCCTTTTCCTCAGAACCATTTAGAGTGGAGATAAAAAGAGGGGGGAAAAAAAGGAGAATATCTTACTTTAGTAAATGATACTTCTGTTTAGGTTTGTTTTAAAAGATGTAGCAATTGATCTCACATTAAAGCAGCCCAAGACATCTTGATATTTGAATTAAAAATGCAATAATAAAAAGCTAATTTAATATGCAATTTCATACATTAATAATTAGCAAAGCATTGCTGAGCTACAAGGTAAAAAGCTATGGGAACATCACTAATGAACTATCAAGGCCAAAGTAGACTTCAATAAATGAAACTTTAATAAATCTTTTATTAAATAGCTACACATGAACCACTTGGTTAACATCTAATAGGTAACTACTAAGCTACGTAATTCACATATGTAAGTGAGCAACTTGCAGGCAATTAACTTTCCAATTGCTGAAGGTCAGGATTCTCAATGCGAGTCTTCGTACTGCACCTTTAAGTGGTGCTATCCTGAGTCAAGTGTACACTTTTCTTCAGCCGCTCTATATTCTGGTAGCAGCTATTATTATGTACGGAAGCAGCTGAAGTATAAAATAAACAAAGGATGAGCTATAGGCTATCAGATGCCCTACAAATGAATTATACAAAGTACAAGAAATACTGAGCTCAAAGAAAAGGAGTCTTCAGAAAAGTTCTAAGCAAGTACTGGTGTTCCGTCTAGGCCCTGATTGTTACTTTTAGGAGATGATGAGATAATAAGAATATGCTTATAAATGGCAAATGCTTGTTCGCATCTTGATGTAACTCTAGATCTGAAACTCGCTGGAGATGGGCGACCAGAGCTACTCTGTTTAGTGGGTGGAAATGCACGGTACACAATAACATCGACAGTCTCCAGCGGCAGCAACGGCTAAATTCATTAGAGAAAGGACATACACACTTTTACGGAAGCAAGAAACTGCTGGTGAGAAAACATGCTTTTTACTAAATCAAAAGGAAAGCTACTGTTGAAACAGATAGGACACATCTTTTACGTCTTTTGTACCAAGTTTAGGTGCAAATGACTTGAGATTTTCATGGTTATTACACGCCACTTGTAACCATTATCAGGATACGCTGAAAGGAGAAAAGGGGAAGAGACAAAGGGGAAAAACACCAGAGATCCTAATCTACACAGAACTGAGTTTCCATCTTTATAGCTCACATCCCTTAAATGACAGTTTCAGAAAAGTGACAATCAGTAGGATGAGTCTATGTATAAATAGCAATAATTACCAAAGACGAAACTCCACTAGATTAAAAAATAGTCAAAGGCAGACACAAGTCTGGATAAAGTCGTTAACATACTTGAAACTGAGAATCATGCTCAATAGGGAACCTTAACTAAAAAAGGAAAAATCAATGATAAATAAGACTGGTTGTTCACCTCAAGTTCCAGCCAAGCGAGACTATTAAAGAAACCACAGTGGCACTATGTCAGGACAGTGGGAAATTGTCACACCTCTGCCTAGGTTGATTCACTGAGTACCTGCAAGTTGAAATGCCATTTTTTTGATTAGTAATATTATAAGATGTGAACATTGGAAAAGGCGAAAATAACAAAATCATACTACAGATTGAAAAATTTTAGCATGATGTACAATTTTCAAATTCATTATACTTTCTATATATGTGTGTGAGAATATCAACTGATAGATTTTCTTACTACGTCAATTCATAAAACTATAAAATGTAATTCCACTGATGGTTCACGAACGGTATTGCTTTGAAATGGAATTTCAAATGGTACGGCTTTGAAATCGCCCTGAGAGTGATTTCTCATACGGTCTGAACTTAGAGAAATCAACTACAGTTTCACATGTAGCTACTGTGGGTTGTCCTCTAAGGAGTTACTTTCTTCCCTAACTTCCCAGCAACAAATATTCATTAGCACAACATGAGGAATAACAAGAACACACTTATCTTTCCCCCAGGTTATTCCAAATACCTGCTCTATAAGACGTGGCTTCAAGGAATACCAACTTTCCTATCACTGGTTTTTGAGGCTTTTGTGCTAACTACCATGTCCCCTAAATTAAACACATTTCCAATGACCTAACTTGGCATATTTCATAAATATCTGTCAAAACAATTATTGTCAACTACAATGCAATTATCCATATTCAATTTAATGACTCAACTGGAAAATTACTTTTTTCCTAATAAATTTTTTTCCAAATGACAGTAGTGCATCAGCGTTGATTGTTCAGTGTGTGCTAATTAATGTAAGTTTAGCTCTGCGCTAAGAAGAGAATCTGTGTACGTGATGCTTCGCCTTTAAGTGAAAAAACCTGCTGTTGGCCTACTTCTCCTGCACTTTCGAATTTTTCCCAGAAGAGTGTTCAATATTACAAAATACATAATCAAACCCAACTACTCTTGGCTGACACTGTAGATGAAAAGACAAGGGCTCTTTGGAAACTTCTTTTTAGGTCAAGAGTAAAAGAAAAGACAGAAATACGTTATTGCTGACAACTAACTGTGAGGACATCCTGCTTGCTCGTCCTCAGGGCAGAATTGGTTTAGATCATGCAATTAATGGCAAAAAAAAAAAAAAAAAGGAATTTATTCATCATGAGACCCGTTTCTTCACCCAGAAGCTAATTTAAATGTTGACTTTAGCCAGGGGCTCTACAGGGCAGGGCACCCTCCCAGGGGGTCCAGAGCCCTCTGGTTTCTGGCTTTATGTGGTGATGAGTCTTTTTCTCTGAACCTACTGGAACCTTAGGGCAGGAAAGAAATAAATACCAATAGGAGTGTTAGAGGAACATGGCCGCAAAGCTGCCAATAGGAGACCCATGAGTTAGGGCACCACACTCTTTGCTTGTGTGATGCGTGACACAAAGGAGATGCTGACTGTTGAGGTCCTGGCCAAAGGAAGAAGGTAAGATTTTCTGTACCTGGAGATATTTAAACATGAAACGAATTAGCTCAAAATAGCTCCTACTGACCTACACTCTGTGTGAGCAGGTCGCTAGCTGTGGCCCGAGATGTGCTAGAAGTCATTAAGAACCTCACTGAAGCACCAGCACGTGTCAGAGAAAGAGCACTGAGCTGGCGAAGGTTCTGGAAGCGAAGGGGTCCACAGGCCATGCCGAGAGCGGGCCATGCTGCAGAAACGGGGCAAAATGATTTTGTACAGTTACAGATTCTCAACTGCATGATGAAGACCAGAGGATGGAAATTTCAGGAATCATAAGGAAGAATTTTCGAACAGAATTGTCTAAAAATGAATGGAAATAATGATGGAAGGAACCTTAAAGGTCCCATCTCCCTCATATTGCAAGAAACGAAAATATCCTTAACAAATGGTCCTCTGACTTGTGCTGAAGCATCATCAGTGGGGGTCCACTACGATTTTAGGATGTGATGGACAAAACGGAGTCTGTGAAAAGCAGGGATGTCGGGAACCAAGTAGATGCTCGATATGGTCACTGCGTCCTGGGTTGAGAAACACATTTGCATTTCCATCCTTTTCTCTACGCGCCTGACCATCTGTAGATAAGAAAAAACGGTAGCAAAGAGAAGTTTCACTGAAGCCGTTTATTCTCATCTCTTGTAGGCTAAAACATGTGTGAAAAGGATAGGAAACTTCATTGGCCCAGCAACTAAAAGAGCACCAGTCATCTGGAACTGTTTCTAGAGAAGACAAAACAGAGAGTATATAAGAATGGTAAATCTCTCTTGGTGAGGAAAGGGTTGGACTAGTTTATCTTTCTATTTCGGATATTTAAAAAATATGGTTTGTTGACTGTTGTCAAGCACGCATTCTCCATGCAGGTACATTGTGTGGTCCTAACAATCAAATACTCTGAAAGTCTCAACTTCAAGGCTTACCTGCTTTCCAGTGGTACATTACTGCCAAGGACCCAGCTGTCCTGCAGCTGGACGGACTCGGGTGTGGTTTGCAGCTCGGCGGGCAAAGCAGCCGGCGGGGCCGGACTCTGGTTCCTCCTATTGGTCAGGGAGTTTCTATTGAGAGAAGTGATGGATGGGTGATGCTGTGCGGAGTGTTGCTTATGGGAAGGCGGCAGAGGCTGCAGGGTGGACTGGCCTTGGTTGTTTGCAGGTTGCTCTGAAAAAAGAAATGGAGACATTATATTTATGTGTATATGCACATACACATCTATACACACTACCAGTTTCTTGGGGATCCACTGTAGATGAATTAGCATTAAAAACTGCATGCAGGGCTTCCCTGGTGGCGCAGTGGTTGAGAGTCCGCCTGCCGATGCAGAGGACACGGGCTCATGCCCCGGTCCGGGAAGATCCCACATGCCGCGGAGCGGCTGGGCCCGTGAGCCATGGCCGCTGAGCCTGCGCGTCCGGAGCCTGTGCTCCGCAATGGGAGAGGCCGCAACAGTGAGAAGCCCGCGTACCGAAAAAAACAACAAAAACTGCATGTAAATCCATAACCTGATACACTTGCCGATTGTTCTATTAAGCGGGTGTTCAGTGACATTCTCTAAGCGTAAGTTTACCCTTGATACACAAAGTTCTAATTAATATACCACAGATGGTAAAATTGCTTTTGGTTTTAATTTGTTTCAGATTTTTTTTTCATCTGGTTTTATTAACACCTACAGAAAACAGCATCTGACAGCTCCCATAATGTGCCCTTAGATTTCAGCTTTTTTAAACAAACCAACCCTGAAATTAAATGGGTAATTTCTGTAGAACACAAAGGTTTTGGAAATGCATATAATCCCTATAATTATTTAATGGAGTTTTTTTAAGCTTTATTTAACTGCAATAAATTATTACAAGCTAGTTGCTAAACACCAGTAGACTACTCTAGCGCATTTCAAATAAGGCAGATCTGCACTGTGATCTACTAATAGACGCTAAGTATTCTTCAGCAGAAGGTCACTGTGTGAAGCAGATGTTGTTTCATGGATATTTAACAGACTGAATCACAGCTGATTACAACGTCAGAAGACTCATATACTTAATGACTGTTACATCCATTAGCACACATGCAGAACAGATTTTCCAATTTCACAGTATGCAGTAGAACTACATTTTGGTGTAAGTCATCAGAGCGACTCATGCCACTATGTCAGTGGTACAAATATTTTGTTCTAAACCGGAATCATAAAGGATCCAGCAACTTCAAAATATAAACACAACAGTGGGTTGTAACCAGGAAAAAATTCTCTAAAGCTAATAAGTCATAAGTTAAAATACGCAAATGAATGGAACATTTGAGACCCACTTCTCATTCTCATTACCTAGCTTTGGACATGCTAGAATGCACAAATACTACATTTTAGCCAACAGACAGATGACTCCTTAATTTAATGCTAAACTTATTATGGTTCCGCACACATAAGATGTCAATTTTTGACTAACTTCAGTTCAGAGTGCAATATAATTTTAAAGTGTTGTATTAAATCATGCTATTAATATAAATGCACATATTAAAAGAGAACAGGAAACACAGGGACTATCTTTCATCTACCGCGTGAACTCCAGCAGTGATTGTTAACACAGTCTAACATTGTAATTCTGGTTGCATGAAATGGATACATGATATGTAAGAGTTTGAATACATAGTATCAAACCTCTTTACAGGGTACAACAATTAAAATTACTCCTCCCACAGTGTATAATATTAGTAACACCATGTTTCCAGGCGTCTCTAATAATCTGTATCATATCATTTAACAACTAGTAATTTCTTACTCCTGAAATGAGGGACAGATATCACACCCAAATCTATGGAACAGAGTTGCTTCCTTGTACAGTCACTATTCTTGAAGATTCCCATTCTGGAAACTACAGAAATCTTACTTGGTCCACTGTTTTGGTGCTCATGGAAAGTTACGGAAGTCTACTTCTCAGTTAAAGTGAAATTAGCCTTTGCAGACACGGCAGGGTTAAAATAGCGCACACAGTTTTAACCGTGTGAGAATAAAAGAAACAGTTTAAAAGTCATGTAAGATTTATTATTCAGGTATCATTTAACTACTTAGCTTTGCTGTTCTTAGCATCAGTGCATATGATTAGAATCTCTATAGGTGTCTTTAAGGAACATTTCAAGAAGCTGTTTATAAGATGACATATAATAAGCTACAGTTACGGACTTCCCTGGTGGCGCAGTGGTTAAGAATCCGCCTGCCAATGCAGGGGACACGGGTTCGATCCCTGGTCGGGGAAGATCCCACATGCCACGGAGCAACTAAGCCCGTGTGCCGCAACTACTGAGCCTGCGCTCTAGAGTCCGCGAACCACAACTACTGAATTCGTGTGCTGCAACGAGAAGCCACCGCAATGAGAAGCCTGCACACCACAACGAAGAGTAGCCCCCGCTCGCTGCAACTAGAGAGAAAGCCCACGCACAGCGACGAAGACCCAAACACAGCCAAAAAATGAATGAATAAATAAATAATAAAATTACTTAAAAAAAAAAAGCTACAGTTACGAGGGCCTAGACAAGGTCGGCCTCATAACAAAGAGAGAAAGAAGAGAAACATTTCATACATAACAATACATAACAAGAGAAACAATACATAACAAAGTATTAAGACTGTACCTAGAAAGAAGCAGATGACTCCATGTTTTTAAGTACAGCTCCATGAAAGAATGGTTTTATATTATAGAGAGGTTACAGAGAATAAACGATATATCAGATATTATACGATGTCCAGGGAAGAGCAGTGTCGTAGAAGTCAGGGTACCAAATTTACTTCCTAACTCTGTCAGTCATCATCATAGTGAGCCTCTGTTTCTTCAACTGTAATGTGGGAAATATTGCTTGCCAAAAAGTTTGTTAGGGTTTTTCATAGCATCTTACGAAAACCCGAACGAACTTTTTGCACAGTCCAATACCACTGTCCCATCCAGGTATTAGTGCAATCTAAAGATTCAATGAAATGCACTCATTCATTCATTTATTCACACACGTCCTCATTCATCCCACAGGCATTTATCAACCTTCTATGTTCTAAGGATCTGCGAAGTCAGTAACGCATGAAAGCACTGTGTAAATGATAAAGCATTATAAATATTAAGATTGTTACTGAAACATTAAAAGATTTAAGGTCTGTTATATATTTCATTATGTTGAACTTAAGATTCTTATTCTTTTTTAGTTTTTAAAAAAATTTTATTTTTTATTGAAGTATTGTTGCGTTACAATGTTGTGTTAGTTTCTGGAAGATTCTTATTCTTAAATCAAAATATAAATCGTGGGTTAAAACCTTCCATTTGAGGTTTTGAAACTAATTAGTTTCTGCTGCTGCTTTCTCTGGATTACTCATTCCTTTTGCAAGTATTCGTTAGGAACTTGCAATGTGCAAGACATCATGTAAACATCCTTCCTTTTTCCAGTTGTCTGAGGTTATTTCAGCACACGTGTTCTGTCTGCTGGGACCTCTTTTGATTTGACTACCTAATTAGGAGGACTACCAATAACACAAATCCAGATCATGAAAGCTAGGTTCAATCTTAAATTTGATGGAGGGCTTCCCTGGTGGCGCAGTGGTTGAGAGTCCGCCTGCCGATGCAGGGGACGCGGGTTCGTGCCCCGGTCCGGGAAGATCCCACATGCCGCGGAGCGGCTGGGCCCGTGAGCCATGGCCTCCGAGCCTGCGTGTCCGGAGCCTGTGCTCCGCAACGGGAGAGGCCACAGCAGGGAGAGGCCCGCGTACCGAAATAAACAAATAAATAAAATTTGATGGAACGGAATAAGTGCAGAGTCTGAGCGAGATGGGGTGGATGGCCAGGAATTTAAATTCTGACGAATCACAAACAGAAGCAAATCCAAGGATCCGGTGGGAGGTCAACGCTAGTTCTAGAGATTCCGGCTTACAGGACGTGAGAAGTAGCTGGCGTAGGCACTTATTTTTACCGACTTATTCAAGGTAGATTACTTTTATAAAGTATAACAAGATAAAATAAAATTGAACATAGTCAGAGAGGAAGATAGAATGAAAGAAAACTGCAAGTGGGAAAGATAAAGCCAGGTATGAGGCGAGTGGACGCAATGCCTGCCGTATATAGCTCTACACATCTTTAGAGAAAGGTACAAACCTGGCTCTAAATTACCTTGTTGCAAAGACGGAAAAGAGGAAACATGATCAGTTACATGATTTGAAGTGTTTTTAAGATCAAAAAGTTTGCTTAAGAAAAGTACTGAGAATAGAGAGAACATTCTCTTTTCACCTCATAGGAAGACAGATGAACACCCAGGGAAGTTCGATGACCAAGGTCCAAGGTGGGCACAAGGAAACAGAGAACAGGGCTTGGACTTGGAGACCAGCACTTAGAACCTAATAGAGGTGGGCAGATCCACCCAAGGACAGCCGAAACATCAACCGTAGCCTTTGCTTTAAGCTAAGCCGCTGATACAGGCTTTGCATAGGCTTGAGAAGAAGTTTCAGATGAGACCTCACAGAGTCACCAAGTTCAGTGTTCCTGAAACACAGCTCTGAACATGTCATTTTATTCCTGGAAAACTACAAAGGCGTTTTGCCTATAAAACATAAAGTGAACTCTAAAGGTGGATGTGATCCTTGTTCAAGGTATCTTTGCAAACGCTACCCCCATGAATCTCTTCATGTATCCCTGTTCCAGTCAAGCTTGCCGTACGCACTATATCTCCACCACAGCTTTCCACTTCTGTGCAGTGGCTTCTATTTGAAACACATGTTCCTCCAACTTTCTATATCCAAACCCTGTGTATTTCAAGCTCTCAGAATGATGACAGCCCTTCTGTTTTCTTCAAGTAGAAATCAGTTATTTCTCCTGAGTCTTCTTAGAGTCTTTTATCTTTCCTCTCTTTTTCTTTTTTAAAATAAATGTATTTATCTTATTTTATTTATTTTTGGCTGTGCTGGGTCTTTGTTGCTGTGTGCAGGCTTTCTCTAGTTGCGGCGAGCAGGGGCTACTCTTCGTTGCGGTGCGCGGGCTTCTCATTGCGGTGGCTTCTCTTGTTGCGGAGCACGGGCTCTAGGTGCGCGGGCTTCAGTAGTTGTGGTTCGCGGGCTCAGTAGTTGTGGCGCACGGGCTTAGTTGCTCTGCGGCGTGTGGGATCTTCCTGGACCAGGGCTCGAACCCGTGTCCCTGCATTGGCAGGCAGATTCTTAACCACTGCTCCACCAGGGAAGTCCCTTTTATCTTTCTTTTCCACGGCTCTTTTCACTTTTCCCTCTGTATTATACTCCTTTTATAGGTTTCATGTCCCCTGTTAGACTCTCTATGGAGAGTCACCTTGGAACCCCTAAGGACCACACGATGATAGATACTCAGTAAATATCTGTTGAATGAATGACTATTGGTGAAGAAGTCAATGAAGGGGGAGTTGAAGTAGAAAGTGGGGCCTGCTCATATTGCCTTTTCTTTTCTTTTACTGAAATACAGTTGATTTACAATGCTGTGTTAGTTTCAGGTGTACGGCAAAGTGGTTCAGTTACACATCTGTACTGCCTTTAATTCTAAGGTAATTTGCAAACATGTCTTATTTCCCCAACTAAATTCTTAGATCCTGAAAGGCAGGGACTCTAATTTAAAGCTCTTTGGATTTTTCAGTACCTTCACTAAGGCTTGTGCTTCAAAGACTCCTAAAAATATGCTGAATGATTGGTGATACTTATGAAATAACAGGACCTTGGGAGGGGGGTGTCATCTCGTCCAGGCAGGTACCATGTAACTCACTACAGAAACTGGTTTTTCAGAATATTTCTTTTGAATCATGGCAGATGTTCCAATATTTAAAATCGACCTTTTAAGATGTGTGAATAATAGAGCAATTACCTAAAATATACAAGAATATGTAAGATATAAATATATAAGATATGAAACAGTACATAAAATATGCATTATAATTTGCCAAGTATAGTACGTTTTCCTTATATTTTAAAGCTTATGATTAAAAATCCTCCAAATTAGGTATTTTAGAAAAGATGTAGGTTATTTTTTCCAAGTGGTCTTCCCCACTTTTTTTTAAAAAAATTAAATTCTTGGCACTATGCTTACCGGACTTTATACACTGTACCTAACTAGTGCTGTTTCTTTCAGCCTATCTTTCTTTGTTCAAGTGCCTACCGCTCATAGAACGTTCATGAAAGCCTGACAGCTGCTTGTTTTTATTTGATAAACTGGACACAAATGATAGCAGATCTCTGTTGAAATTCACATTATAGTAATAAACATTAGACAGACTAGACTTCACTCATTGTGCTCAGCTCTTTGCCACCAAAGAAGTTAGCTCTTTGACAGAACATTGAAGGCCATCCCATTAAACCTATCAGCTGGGGGTAAGCCTGGATCATAACATACACAGTAAGGTGTGCCGCCTACTAGACCACACAAAGCTATCTGACAATGCAGTAGATTCCAGTTTAATCAAATTATAGAACCCAATTCCAAGCAAATGAAGGCATATTCACTGAGCTCCACAGGGGGAAGAAAAGAAACTTTTGACCACTTTCCTGGATAGCAACTCTGCTGTATGAGCCAGTGAGGTGGAGGGGCCGTAGAGACAAATGACAATAAACATGGGAGACTTATTTTTCATGGGGTGTTTTCTTGAATAAGTTGCATAGCTCTCTGAGCTTCATTTATTTTATAGTGCTTATTTAAAGGAATCTAAAAAATACCGGGCCTGACATACAGTAAGTGCTGAAGGCAACTTATTAAGCTGGAAGAAACAGCCATCTTCAGGGCAGAGCATCATGAGGGAAAACAAAGTAACTCAAGAGCCTTGTCCGCGAGAAGCAAGAACACACTATCCAATATCTCTGAAGAGGAAACGTCTTTCCTTTAACAGGCAACAAAGCAAGAATCGGAAATATCACAGGCATCAAAAATAAACTACTGTCTTGGCAGTTCCCAGAGAAGAGGGAATCTGATCTCTTAGTCATGAAGTTCAGCGGGTCTCTTTTTTCCATCTACTATAACCACAGAATCATGACAAGAATTTGAAAAAAAAAGGAACATCTTTTTTTTTTTTTTTTTAACCTAACTGGGCATATTTGCTGGTTTGAATTTTTTTTTTTTTTAATTAAAAGCCACTACAGGCAGCTTCCGGACAGCTAGGTGCAATTCAGTCCAGCTCTCTCTGGTTCACAGCCTTGGGCTGAGGTCTTCGGGGGCCAGAGTGGAAATGGACTTTCAAACAGGAAAGTGGGGAGAGAAAATAATAGCTGCTGGGAGATACAAATACCTTTGTGTGGGTGCATGTCCACATGTGCACATGTGCCCCTTAAGGCTTTGGCGGGCTGGCTACAAATGTCCCCAGGGAAGAAGCACTCTATTTTGGAAGGGAGATGGAAGGCTAGGGGCTGACAGCTGTGCTGCTTTAAGATAATTGTTTGCAGTTTGAGTGGAGTGTGCTAACAAAAGACAAATGGGTGATGGAAGATGGAGGGCTGGAGAGAGGGAGGGGGAGGGAGGGAAGGGAGGGGGAAGGAGGGGGAGGGAGATGAAGGACAGGGGATGAGGCTGGGGGAAGGGAAGAGAACCAAGGAAGAACAGAAACGTTTTTAACTTGACTGAACTACTAGAGAACCGGAGAAGCATTCTTCCTGTGGCTTGAGAATTCTTGGATACCAAAGACAGTGAGTTGAATGTATGAATAAACTCTGGTTCTGACCCCCCCAGGAATTTACAAGATACACAGACCGTGTAGAACTAGACAAACATTTAGAAGGAGACACACCCATTGACTGGGGATTAGCAATGGTGGGGTTAAAGCCTTTGTTTCTCTACCACCAAATTCATTCATTCTCACTTTACCTCCTGGCTGTACCTTTACCTTCTCCCACCTGTCTCAAGCAAAACTGAAGTTTCCTGCAAAACTGACCTCTTTTGTAAAACAGGCCACCAAAACAAAACCTGTAAAACACCTTGCTGTTGTATATTTTATTACCATATTAATTTTTTTTACTGAAGTACAGTTGATTTACAATATTTCATTAGTTTTCAGGTGTACAGCATAGTGATTCAGGTTTTTTTTTCTCTTTTGCAGATTCTATTCCATTATAGTTTATTACAAGATATTGGTATAACTTCCTGTGCTATACAGTAAATTCTTGTTGCTTATCTATTTTATGTGTAGTAGTTTGTATCTGTGAATCCCATACTCCCAATTTATCCCTCCCTCCCTCTCCCCTTTGGTAGCCATAAGTTTGTTTCCTATGCCTGTGAGTCTGTTTCTATTTTGTATATAGATTTATTTGTATTATGTTTTAGACTCCAATATAAGTGATACCATAGAGTATTTGTCCTTCTTTGTCTGACGTATTTCACTAAGCGTAATACTTTCTAGGTCCATCCACGTTACTGCAAATGGCAATATTTCATTCTTTTTGAAGGCTTAGTAATATTCCACTGTAGATATATGCACCATCTTCTTAAGCCAACCGTCTGTCAATGGGTACTGAGGTTGTTTCCATGTCTTGGCTGTTGTAAACAGTGCTGCTAGTGACCAGGGCTTGGAGTGGATGCTCCAAGTATACAAGGACCAAACCATAGATAGCTTTTGCGTTTGAAAATCCCAATGTAATTCTTAGATTTAGTTTATTCTTTTGTTCCATTATCAACTAACTCAGTGGCCTTACAGAAGTTGCTTTTCCTTGATTTTCTAATGGTAAATTTTTCTACTGGTAAAAATGGTAAACACCTTCCTCATCTGGCTACATTTCAGGAGCTATTAGGAAAGGCATATTATAAATACAAAGTATTTTATGACACTGAAAAGAGGACATTACATTAAAAATATCCCCTTTGCTCAGAAAATATCATATATATTGCAGACATTTAGTTGACATTACATCCCTATGGAGAAAAAAATTAAGTAGCAAGAATTTTCCTCATAAATGGGAAAAACTTGAGTTAAGAAAATATGTGTACTTAGTCATACCAGAACTCAGTGGAGCCCAAATTGAACGAAAACATTTACATATTCAAGGTGCTTTCTTCTCCTCTCCTTTCTCACCCCCATCCTCCATACTATAATAAAAAGATAAGAAATGGTATAATGGAAATTAGAGAAGAGAGACCTCACCTCACTCAGAAAATCACCTTCACATAAACTTGCTCCTCTGGTTCATTGTTTTATCTAGCGATTCTCACACAAGCTAGGTATTTGAAAGGGAATTGTCCATTTACATAGCTCTGCAAGCCTTTGGTTAAAATATGGCACTGTGTAAAAACTGTCACCACAGTTTATCTGTCACTGAAACATTTCTGACAGTTGCACACAAATCAAATGAAAATTTAACATGTGCTGTAAAACCCATAAAATACTACAAACATAAACAGCATTGTTCTCATCACCTTCACCATCAGACGACGGATTGTAAGGCTATTTATATAAAGATATTTGAGTATGAAAAACCTTGAAGATACACAAGAAGATGTAAAAGGAAGATTTGTACTGGCCAGAAGGCATTATTTAATCAGCACACGTGAACTGGTTTACTGTTCTTACTGAGTTAGTGAGAATTTGGTTCCGTTTCTTTACGGTCATTCCTTGCAATGAGGATTAGAAGAAATCATCAAGGTCTGAGTCTTTTCAACCTTTGTATTCCTTTTTCTTTGAGAGTCCGCTGTATTTTCTGTTTCTAGCAATGTGGCAACCTGGATTAGCTGTCAACTCCCTTGCTATGAAATATCCAGAATTGCTGGGTGAAATATAGTAAATATCTTTTGGACGATTTCATTCAGTGTATCTATTGTCTAACATTTGCCAGGCTCTGTTGCAGGCATTGAGGATATAGCAGTGAACAAAACAGCCAACAATCTTAGCCCACCAGTGGAACGTGAACTTGATTAATATAACTGAATTAGAAAGAAAGGATGGGCCAGAAACAGAGGGGAGAGGAAAACTGTTGAGTGCACATGAGCCAACACTGTAGCTTCCCTGGGGAGACCTGCCAGTCTCTGTAATATTTCAACGTACAAGCAAGCGTCAAGAATTCATGCCTCAGCTGCTGCTGAGACCCCTACATTCAGCCTGGACACGTAAAGCGCTATACCCTCAGTCTAAGAGTAGACTTAAAAAACCTTCTCATCGCAGAAAGACAATAAGGAATCTTGCTGTGCTGCCTTGAACCCGGATGGGGAAGAAAACAACTTGTAAAAATTTCAGCCGGTAGCCTGGGCTTCTCTGGAGTCGGAGTATGAAGTTGAAACTTTTACTATCAACATAGTTCTGGGACCCCCAAGCCAAGAAATTAATATTAAAAGTGGTGCTCCTCAGCAACACTACCCCCCTCCCCCAAGGACCCAGAAGAAGCAAATGCAAAACTGTTTGGAAGAATACGCTCTCAACTCAAGTCACAAAGGATTTCCACAGAAAAAACCCTACTTTCACTGAATTTACTGTCTAAAATTACAAAACTTAAGAGGAAACATCTACCTTGAGTCAAAATCTACAGACAAAACAAAAAGCAAAAATTTATCTCCCTGAACTTCCGATAATATGGCCATAAGATAAAACAATAAGTATGTTTAGAATGATTACAGATTTAAAAGAAATTAGGAACATGAGAATAAGAGACCATGAAAAAAGAAGGAGCGGTTACAAAAAAGGTAGAATGTGTTTGCAGACACTGAAGTTAGAAACTTACTGGGTGGTTCAAACAATACATTAAATACAACTGTAGAGAGTACCGGTGAGTTGGAAAAGAGATCTGGGAAAATCACTCAGATGGCATCAGAAAGACCAAGACTGCTTAGATATGAAAGAGTAATTCAAAGACAAAAAAAGAATGAAAGAAGGCTCAATATACATTCAGTGGGAATTCCAGAAGGCGAGAATAGAGTTTTCTTCGGAGCTACTTAAACAGCTTTCTACAAAGTCCCTAATATCACACACATGGCTGTCAAATTCTAGAGAACGTAAATGTATTCCTCTCTCTTTCATGTCGTATGAATTATCTCTGCTATTCTCTTTTTTGTTACTGTCAAGCACCCCAACCTACTTTAGTGGGTGGAAGCAAATGGAAATGGCTCCCTTCTGCTTGTTAAAGTAGTTCCTCTTTCAATATACTTAACGCCAATAATGTCACAGACACATTATCCTCTACAGAATTCTTAGTTTTCCATAACCGTTTTTTTTTACAGAATCATACATAAAACTTACATATGCATAGAAAAATGGATCTAAATACCTTTTGAATGTCTCAGTATACGTTTCAGGATATCCTTGTATCCATTTAAAAAATATTTTACCTGAGAGAGTAAGCAAAAAAGGAAAAATCTGTCCGAATCCTGACAAGGAAGAACTGCTGACATACAATCAACAGACGCTTTTCTCTCCTCTCTGATTTCCTAATGGACATTTGATTTTAGTGCAATTAAATTTTACTGACTTGAAATGGAGTATATGGTATGATATGAATAGAGCACATTTTGGAGTATGGATAAGAATAGGCTGGAAGGCAACTAAAAGCTATTACTATGTGATAATGGCTTACAAAGAATAAGAAAAGCGAACTGAACGTCCCACGTAATGCAGAATTTGTTATGCTATTCAGATAACGTATTCTTTATCACAAAGAAAATGTCCGGTATAGAAGGAAAAGTACTAGAAAAGGAAACAGGAGACGTAGGGTTGAGTACCTGCTTTATCCGACTAAACATAACCACATATAAACCAACTAACTTCTGAGCCTCAGTTTCTCTCCTCCTCAAAGAATAGTGCTGGTGGCGGGGCGGATGGGTCATGCAGTGAATTCTAAAGCTTTTAGCTTTATTTCAGGCACTATACAATATTTTCTTGAAACATATTAGTGTATGTTATAAATATTAAAAATTTAAGGTAATTAAAAAACCTCATCATAGTATCTTAAGTTATACACGTAAAACATTTAAGGGACATATAGTAAAAGAAATTACTTCACTTCAAATGTAAACACGAAAACTCTACCATATTAATTCTTATCATAAACACTCTACCATATTATCTTATGTTATAAATACTGAAAATAATTTTTTTTCTAAATAAAACACTGTTACCTTATGTTGTAATTAGTAACATCTTAAGGTACATATAATTAAAATCATTTTATACCAAATTTCAATTTACTTCAGATTTCAATTGTTAAAACTGCTTGTGAAAACAGCTATGTAAAAAGTCAGAATGGAACTTTCAAACTTAAATAAAACTGACCTGTTTTTGAAAAATTATGATGACAATTATAATACATTTAAAAAATTACAGCTAATTAATCAATTATGGGAAAAAGATTCAGCCTACTTTACCTGAACCTTTTTCTAATTTTATTTTATTTATTTTTTTTTGCGGTACGCGGGCCTCTCACTGCTGTGGCCTCTCCCGTTGCGGAGCACAGGCTCTGGACGCGCAGGCTCAGCGGCCATGGCTCACGGGCTCAGCCGCTCCGCGGCATGTGGGATCTTCCCGGACCGGGGCACGAACCCGTGTCCCCTGCATCAGCAGGCGGACTCTCAACCACTGCGCCACCAAGGAAGCCCTAATTTTTATTTTTTAAAATATTTCCGGAACTATAGGAAAAATAAGTGACTAGAGAATACAGAGAAAGTACCCAGCAACCCTGCTGCTCTGGTCCCCCCCTCCGCCGCCAAATATTAATTTTGCCGTTGATCTTCTTCCTTCGCATATTATTTGATATCATATTTGTTATGTGGCAGTTTATTGAGTCCACATTGTCTGTCGATGTCTTACATAGAAATAGAATCGAATGTTTAGTTTCCTTCCAATCATATTATGGCCTCTAAGCAGAGATGTATGTTATCACAAACATTAAACATTACCTAGAGGCAACATGGACCGAATGGAACCCACTGAATCCTTCCCATTCTTGGCATTTGCAATGAGGGTGATCTGTTAAGTGGAAACCATGCTATGATGCTCTTTGATTAAAAAGGAAATAGAGTCATAGTTTAAGCTGACATATGCATACTTGCTGAATTCCCTTCTCTGTCATTATTAATTTGGGGATAATGTGTGTGTGTGTGTGTGTGTGTGTGTGTGTGTGTGTATGTGTGTGTGTGTATGTGTGTGTGTGTGTGTGTGTGTGTGTGTCTATGCATAACACTAAAAGCCTCTTCCCAATAAACATTCTTCTGCTGCTTTAATGACTGAGCACCAATGGAGAGCAGGATGGTAGAGTGAAAAGAATACGAAATCTGGGAGATATAATGAAAACCAGTATCAAAACGAGATCATGCATAGGAAAGTGTTCCATAAACTGCAAAGTGAGGCGCTGTTATTGTTTGGGAGATCAACGATATGTATTTTCTGAGGCTTTGTTGCACCTTTAAAAATGGTGAGCATGAAAGAAAAAAAAATGGTGAGCATGATTTGTTCAGGCTGGAAGCCTGTGTCTTCCTATAGGATGCGAATTGCCTCTAGAAGCCTTCCTCTCAAAATAGAGGTTCAAAAAGAAGCTGGTGACTGAGGTACCCTCTCACAGATCTTCTGATCTTTTATTTCATGAGTCTACAGATTTTTTTAATGCCAGTTGATTAAAATTTTCCATAGAAGAGGTAAGTAAGCAATAGATTTACAGCAGAGAAGAATAAGAAAGACCTGGACTATTAGTCTGCTCGTGCTGCCGTAACGAAATACTGCACATGGGGTGACCTTAGCAACGGGAGTTGACTTTCTCACGGCTCTAGAGGCTAGAAGCCCCAGATCGAGGTCCGGCAGAGTCATTTTCCCGGGAGGGTTCTATTACTGACGAGCAGGAAGAGAACCCTCCTGTGTCCTCACAGGGCTGGAGAGACAGCTCTCTGGCGGCTCTTCTTATCTGAACACTAATCCTATCAGATCAAGCCTCACCCTGACCATCTCATCTAACCTCAGTTACTTCGTCAGAGGGCCTATCTCCAAATACAGTTATGGGGGGGCTTAGGGGCTTACGAATTTGGGGGTAGGGGAGGACACGAACATTCAGTCCCTAACACCTGGGTTCAAGCTCCCTGTCTGATATTTAGTAACTGTGCAGCTCTGAGCAAATCAATTTCATGTTCCAAACTCTCTGATTCCTCATCTCTAAAACGGGGGTGAAATGTGGGGATTAGAAGAGATAATGTCTCTTAATTTCCAGACTTTACCCATTTATTCAAATAAAGCAATAAAATTATTTTAATCCTTTTTTTTTAGGCCAGAGAAGATGTTTACGTGTGAGTATGCCCATAAGGTAATTTCCTTCTACAGAGATGTCTTTAAAAACATTCTCTTCTCATTTCTAAATGTATAAAGGCAAATATACACCTAATTATTTTTCAATAGTGTCTCTTAGTATCATTCAATTAGAGTGTTTTCTTAGGATAACGTATCACTAGCATAAAAGATGGAAAGAAACGTACATCATTAGAGAAATAATTCCCTGCATTTGCAGGGCGGCTGGCTGAAATGTATTTCGATCCTGTAGACTGAACTCACACTTTAAGTACTGAATTGTATTCTTTGCATTTAAAGCAACACACTAGGAAATGATGTTCCCACGGAAACACGTGAAAATGTAAAGATGAATGAAACAACTTTATGTTTTACGGCATTTACTTTGAAAATCTGATTAAGATAGATGTCTTCAGCTCATAATTCTTCAATGTCACAGTCATAGTTCCCATCAGCAAGATGTTTTAAAGGCTTTCGATTAATATTGCACGCCAGAACTGAAATTACATCCTTTGTCGTTTAGTTCTTAATGGTGCAAGTGATAGCTATCAAGCAGTGTTATATGAAGCGTGTGTGATCTTTATTGCAGGCTGTTTTCACAAATCTTTATCAGGTTTCACAAAGGCTGCTTGGGGTTTACAATAAATATGTCCTTCTGCTGGAAACCATACTGATTCTTAAAAGTGAGGTGAAACTTGGATTATTAGAATTTACTTATCGATAAAAAAACTACTCGGATCTGCCGTATTGCCATTTGCAAGCAGCCTTGAACATATCTGCTTTCACCCAAATCTTTTAGTAAATCACTGTTATAATATATGCAAAGTACGTGTCAGATACACATAGCTCACGAAGCCTTCTTCAGTCAGCAGGCACATCACGTGCCTAGTAAGGAGAACACAGCTGGACGCGGCTGCAGTGCACACTAACTACTGAACGCTGGCTGGGATCGTGCCGCAAAAGTGTATGTTTCATTTTTTAAAATATAATTACTAATTTATTTTTAAAGAGGAACCTAGGGTCCTGAAAAATAATTTCAAAATTTCTGAACCTCAAGCACATCAAAGACAACTCAACTTCATTTATTAAACACCCAGACTCATGAAAGAATCTTACTTATATATAGATTAGAAAGATACAGGTAAAAAAAAATTCTTATATTGATATTTTATATATACATATTTTTTGTTTGTTTTTTGCTTTGAACACAAGCCAACATATTTTGATCCTGGCTCTATCATTAACACATTCTACTCCTTCAGTCTTGGTTCCCTTTACCTATAAAATTAAGGGGTAAATTATGATTTCTAAGGTCTTTTTTCCAGTTTAAAGAAAATTCTAAAATCCTAGAGTGTTTTAAGTGTGTGTGTGTGTGTGTGTGTGTGTGTGTGTACGTACATATATACACACACAGTTTAAAGCTTCGGTTGCTGAAGTCTCAACTGCTGTTATGCCTTGTCACGTTGAGTTTTACAAAATACACATCTTCTCAAGATAAAACAAGTGATCAAAAACATTACAAAGGACAACAGCAAGGGGCTTATTCTGGGATGTGTCTCCCTTGGGCAGCATCTACATAGTTGATGTAAGAGAAATCTGGCTGCATCTCTCCTGAGTGATCTGTGGGCTTTAGGGACCTCCCAGACATGGCTTTTGCCAACTGTATGTCTATTATAAAGGAGAATAAAAATATTAACATTAAGATCGACGTTCTATTCAGCAGCGCACAGCACATTCATCTTGTCTGGATAACCGCACACTTAAAATTAGAGTCTCCTTACCTGGTTCTAGACATTGGGAATAACGCACATGTAGAAAAGGGTTTCCGCAACTCCACTTCCCCATATGGCAGATCACTGCACTTCTCATTAATTCTATAAGGAAGAGCTTGCCTTTTCTACTATGTTTACTTGAATTTTTTCTACTGTATGTGGTTGACTGAAGGAATGGCAATAGTTCACTTTAAAAACATTCTCTCCATTAGCTAGGATCGATATTTTTAAAGCATTCCAACACGTCCATATCCACTCTGTAACAATTCCTTTACAGCTGATACTAAAAAATATTGTGTGCTTAAAAGAGAATGCTCTTCACGTTAAAAAAAAAAAAGAAACTACATATGTTCCCTCTATTTTACGTTTTTTTTTTTTGCTAGCTATAAGTAAATTAGTTT
Source organism: Tursiops truncatus (assembly GCF_011762595.2). Lineage (NCBI taxonomy): Eukaryota > Metazoa > Chordata > Mammalia > Artiodactyla > Delphinidae > Tursiops > Tursiops truncatus. Next base: position 378,707 of record NC_047054.1, read on the forward strand.
TACCCAGTAATTCCAGAAAGAAGTTACTAAAAATCTAGCCTCAATGTAACCTTATAGATCCTAAATGCCAAAGAGGGGTTGCACAATGGAGAGAAAAATGCACAAAGGAAATTTATACTCACTAAAGCTTATTAAGCTATTAGGCTATGTGCTCAGTATACATTATTTAATCTCACAGCCACCTTAAACTGTCAGTATTTATTCCTATTTCACAAGCAGGGGGGAGAAAAGTTCTGAGAAATTGAGAACTCCGGCAATGGTCACAGAGTATGACTCCAAAGCTTTTCATACTAATTTACACGGGAATAATTATTTTTGTCAGTTTTGTTTCAGGCATGTTGTCAAGAAGAAAACGAAGAGGAAACGTTAGCTTTAACATAGGTCTGTAGAAACTCGATATTAAATGGGAAAACAGCTTGTTTTATTCTGAGTGTGGGGATGGACTGCTGTAGAGACCAAAACCCAGCAGCAGAAACAGAAGCATTCTTTTTTCATAAGGAAACTACGCAGCATTTTACATGGGGAACATAGATGACAAAATAATTTGAGTGTTATTTTCAGTTTTACAAAGAGTTTAACATTTTTTAGTATGTAGGCAGTGTTTTGTCTCCTTTTTAAATTTTCTGAAGCCAGTTTATCTCTTTCACGCTAAGAAACAAAAATATGTTAGGTTTAAAAAAAAACCTCTAAAAGAAATGATTAAAAAAAATACAAGATCCTAGCTCCTACTGTTCTTCCTTCCTGTCCTTATACTATAACTTGGGGCTGGCAGGTTATTTTTACAAACTCATAATAGTTGCTAATGTCAGCATACGGTATTTCTTCTAACATTTTTAATGGCTTGTTAGAGTTATCAAATCAAACAGTACTACAAAGCACAATCCCATAGGCTCACCTTTGATTATCACCACAATTTACTGAAAAATATTTGAGACAGCATGATTAAAAGTTACTGGCCTTCTGGTTTATAAAGAACTGTTATCTCTTTAATTTCTTACTTTCATCATATACTGCCATGTTTCTATTTTTGTGAGGGCATCAAAATAGGGTCAAACAATTTCACATATTATATTCAAAACAAAATAGTATCTGCTTCCCATTATAACTTCTTACTTCTTTCCTGTTATCTTAAAATAATGGATAATTTTGATTCTTCCCTGAATGCATGATCCAAAAACCGAGTATGAGAACAGAATACAAGTATGGTTTATATTAACATGTTTAGTAATCGGCGTTTTGCACGTCAATGCGATTACACTTTAAATACGTAATTTGACTTAAAAAGCACCCACCAAAATCGAGTGAGAAAGACAGATGCAATTAAATGATTCTTCAAGCAAAGAAGCAGATATTCTAACAAAGAATATACTAATTAACTTTCAAACAATGAGTACTGTGAAATCTAAGTTATACACTGCACATTACTGCGCGCGTAAAAATGGAAGTGACCGCAGAGCCACTCTTTAAATTCAAAGATGTACCGCCCATAATTAGCAATCAAAGCGAATCATGAAGTTCCGCCGTAAACATTTGCCCTGGCGCTGGGTTAAGGCAGGTAAGTTGGCTGAAGAGGCTGTGACGTCTGCCATGCCACCCTTCACGCTTGCTGCTCACACAACCAGCAGAATGAAAACACTTCCTGATTTCAAGGCAGTCAGAAATACGAAGATTTATAACTGAGCAGATCTAACGCAGCTGTCACAAAGGGAAGTTACACTCACAATGAAACGCTCACATCATGATCTAGTGTTTATCCTAATTGGGGAAAAAAAAATTCTTTGGGAAGAACCCTGCAAATGTTGTTGGGAGAAGAGACTCACGATAAAAGAAGAAGGGGAAGAAAAAAGAGAGCTCGGGGAGGGAGGGGCGTTATTTCTTCAAAGAATTACTGCTGAGGTCACAGATAATGTGGTGCACCAGAAGACAGGGAATTTAGGATAGCACCTTCCTTTAAGTGCTTTAGTCCTCTTTCATTTAGAATGGAGAAAAGAGTCAGAACAAGACAAAAGACAGCAAAAGAACCAAACTTCCAAAATAGCATTACACGACATTATTAATAGTGTCGCACGAAAGAGAAATGACAGCTCTCAAAAGAGTACTTTTGTCTCTACTTACTTTAATTAAACTCCCTAAGCTTTAAAGTGAAGTTTTCTTTTTTAAAGAAAACAGAAAAATATATCCAGGCGGATTAAGATTTGATTTCTGTCCCCTAATGGTCCTCAAGCATCGTTAGATCCTGTTTAAAGCAACAGAAACAGCCACAGCAGAAACAAACCTCAACAGCATGCAATTTTCTCAAAAGAACCAGGATTTCATCCTCTGCCTTTTCACAGGTAAGTCGGCGCCCAGTGCGCCCCTTCCTTTGCAGCAGGTACCGACTCATTAAATTTGAAATGAGAATTACAACAAAATTATACTAGTATGAATGTTTCAATTAACTTACTTTGTACCGGAGTCCCCTAACAATCTTGCTTTAAAATAAACTAATGTGATTTTAAAAGATCAGGGTACAGTGTGATCCATGAACATGAGTCCCGATGGTACATTCCTACTGGGCGAAAAGAGTTTCCAAATCTGTGGCCACAACTGACAAAACTCCATTGTAGCCAATGTAATGTCACTATTCTTATTCCAAAACACCTTAAAGGAAACCTATTTCTTTTTTTTTAACTTTTTATTTTATATTGGAGTATAGTTGATTAACAATGTTTTGTTAGTTTCAGGTGTACAGAAAAGTGATTCAGTTATACATATACATGTATCTATTCTTCTTCAAATTCTTGGGATTGACATGTACACACTGCTCTATTTAAAGAGGATAACAAACAAGGACCTACTGTATAGCACAGGGAACTCTGCTCAATATTATATATTAACAACCTAAATGTGAAAAGAATTTGAATTTGGAAAACCTGTGTCTTGCCTTCTCACCATGCATTGTTAATCTGCCCAAAACTAGGTTCACCCTTCTCCTCCTATATACCTTGCCCAGCCCAAATCCTCTTTCTCAACCTTTCCATTCTTCCACTGAAATCACCATTTTCTCCTCGAAAATTTGGTGATAGTTTTGACTCTTAGTTCATCATCAAGTTGGTTGTTAGTTCGTTCAAACTGTACCTTGGTTTTGTATTTTCCCCTGGATCGCCATTGCGTCACCCTACCTAGACCCTGATTTATCACCCTTCCTCTCTACCTCTCAGTCATTTGATAAAAACCCTTGCCTGTTGACTAGGTATAAGCCCTGTGAAAACCTCTGCGCTGACATCTTTGCCTACTGACTCTCCACTACAGTCTCTCCTGCATACAACTGACAGCTTCATTTTCATAAATTTATTCTTTCTTGACCCAAGAATGGTTCGCTGCTGGCAAGTCACAAGTCCACATTTTATTTACCCAGTAATGTTCAAGGACTGTGGAGATACAGAAGGAGAAGCTAAGTTTATTGGCCTAAAGGAGTTGATGCATTTTTTCGAGTTGACACACCTGATGCAGCTAGAACACAAATCTCAGGCGAGTGCAACGAACAAACAAATACATTCAAACTGTCTGAGGAAACGGAAGGAGGAAGCATTTGCTTCGTGCAGGGGTTAGTTTCGAAGGCTTCAAACCAAAGTGTAGGCTAACCTTCAGCTAAACTTGAAGGGAGAAGCAAAGATTTAGGAAAGTCAAGGTGTGGGTCACAAGGAAGCCTGTAGAGATCAGTAGTGACACTGGTTTGGAAAAGCAAGTAAGAGAGAGAGTTCTGGATAGACCAAGTGGCGACAACTGATGGCTTTAAGTCCAAGCGGGAGAATCTGTACTCGATTTGGGAAGCCATGCAGAGGTCCCTTGGAAGGGAGACGAGAGAGGCCAGAGGAAGATTAACGTGGATGCTCTTCCAAGGTACAAGGACCTTGTGGCAGCAACCTGGCTGTGAAGTGATGGCCATCTTGTTACGTCTGGAGCTGAGCAGACTCATTGGTAATGGTCATTCACTCACTCCACACGTATTTACTGAGCACCTACCATTGCATGAGGGATACATCAGTTAAAAAAATACTGAGTTAGGTTTTAGCCATGTTGATAATGGTTTAGAAATGTTTACATGTTAGGATATTTTGGTGATACAGATTGTTGAGAAACTGTGAAGATAGTTGAAACTGGGAAAAATAAGTGCTATTATTTATGTGCATGATAACCATAGCTATTGATGTTAATACAAAATATATTCCCCCAATTTATATATTCTCTTCCAGATTCACTAAATTTTCTATGTTGTTAACATCGTGGATCCACTTGACGATGACTCCACTGCTACTTCTGAAATTACTCTTACAGTTTCCTATGTAACTTACTGAATGGTTAGAAATTCCCTTTAGATGTTCATTCCTTCATTATAGCAATACTCCAGAAGGGGGTCTTCATTTAAACCCTTAGTATGTCTAGAAAGGCCTCTTGGGCTGTTATCCTACCCAATTCCAAAGAGTAGGACACATTCACCTCCTCCCTCCCTTCCTTCGTTCCACACATATGCAATAAACTCCTACAATATTTCAGGTACATGCCTGCTACTAGTAGTTCGATGATGAGGTAAGTACTCTTCTGCCCTTTTGGAGCTTCCACTGTGTCTGACTCCAAAGTTTTTTTTCCTACTATACTATACTGCCCTCCCACTCTTGAGTACAGAAACATGCAAAGAGATGAAATATTAGCTGGTAAATAAGAGATGAAATAGCCTCAATTCTGAAGGGTTCACACAAGGCTTTTCTGATAATATAATGCTTGAGCTGTCTCGAGCAATGCCAATTTCAGGCAAAGAACCTACGGGAAACTGGGGAAATGCAAGAGCATGGAGGTGAGGCGGAGTGGAATGAAGCAATAGCTCAGATCAGCTGGAGCATAAAGGGTGTGGGTGGGTGCTGGGGTGGGTGCTGGGTGGGGCGGGACGGCAGCAAATGAGACAGAAAATGAAGTGGCAAAGACAGGGAGGAGGGAGATGTTGATGGGCTTTGCCTTCTGCACCGACTACAGAAATCTGCATATTGTTGTATTAGCAACGGGGAGCTGCTGAATGGTTTTAAGCAAACGACGACAAGGCCAGAGATGGAGTAATGAAGACTATTCTGGCAGCAGCTTGGAGGATAGATGTGGAGTGTGTGTGGCTGGGTGGTAGGTGACGAGAGTTAGTATGGATCTGCCGTAAATATCTGTATTGAGTACATAAATGAAAGCCCTGGAAGTGGGGATAGAGATGCAGGGTCAGAGTCAAGAGATAATTAAGAGGTAGAATAAACTGATTACCTTTAGCAACACATTAAATGAAGGGTGGGGTAAAAGAGAGGGACGAGCATAGAATTTTCAAAATATTTTCAGCAATGTCTTTCATCTTTTAAAATCACTTAAAAATCACAAGATTTCATCATATTAACCTTATTTGGCTCTAACCACGCTAATCATTCTGGAAACCGACACAGGACTGGCCTATGTTTCTGTTGAACTGTGGTTACTGAAACAGTTCTTTTTACACACCAGGGTCTGGTGGTGCTTGTATTTGCCTCTTCTTTTAAATTGCAAAGTCTGTCTCGGGAACATTCCACAGCACCGAGTGAAACTTAATACACATGTCTTTCTAAAGCAAATTCTTTTCTTTTTTAAAATCCCACATTCAAGGTATTTTTCCACACAAGCTACTCACATTAAAAACAGATGAAGAAGCAGAAGGAAAAAGAAACAGACTGGGAGAAAGAATTTGGTATTGACGGGAAACTGAACCTGAATGTTTAAAGCTAAGCTCAGGATGTGGTGGAATGGGGAGAAAGCAAAGTTAACCCAAAGCCCTACAGAGTAAATGTAAAATCTACTGAACAAATACCTTGTATAGTGGATTTTCTGAACACTGTCTGAAACATAGGCCTGAGTGCACTCTGACTTAATTCTGCTTACAGTAATGCTTCATCACACTCTGAAAGGGAGAGTAATCGAACCCAGCCTAAACTCTTCCAGAGGAAATTCAACTCTTGGCCAGAAGAGATAAACAGAAGCAAAAGGAAAGAAAATGGCTATTTTTCAGCTTAGAACCTTACTCTTTTAACTGTTTACTATTCGTGTTTAGAGATGAGAATTTTAGGAGAGAAAGTTCATGTTATTTCTTCCTTTTATATAGTGCTCTGTCTAAAAAGGATTTCTTATTTTCTTAAGACAAGTAAATTTATTTTGATTTCCCAATATCCAGAAACATGATACTGGACTCCCCTGGTGGTGTAGTGGTTAGGAATCTGCCGGTCACTGCAGGGGACACGGGTTCGAGCCCTGGTCCGGGAAGATCCCACATCCCGCGGAGCAACTAAGCCCATGCACCACAACTGCTGAGCCTGCGCTCTAGAGCCCGTGAGCCACAACTACTGAGCCCACGCGCCACAACTACTGAAGCCCGCGCGCCTAGAGTCCGTGCTCCACAGCAAGAGAAGCACCGCAATGAGAAGCCCGCGCACCGCAACGAAGAGTAGCCCCCACTCGCCGCAACTAGAGAAAGCTCACGCGTAGCAACGAAGACCCAACGCAGCCAAAAATAATAAATAAAATAAACTTATTTAAAAAAAGAAACATTATACCAAAGCAATGCTTTGCAGAATATTTAAAATAAACTGAAGTGTATATGTATACTTTACATATAAATACTTATGCAAATTAAGAAAATTATAAAGACAGATCAGCTTCAAATTACAGCGTTACATAAAATAAAACAGACTCACAGATATAGAGAACAAACTAGTGGTTACCAGTGGGGAGAGGCAAGATAGGGGTAGGAGATTAAGAGGTACAAACTACTACGTATAAAATAAATAAGCAACAGGCTATATTGGACAGCACAGGGAAATATAACCATTATTTTGTTATACCTTTAAACGGAGTATAATCTATAAAAATATTGAATCACTATGTTGTAGCTCACACTAATATAATATTATAAATCAACTACTCTTCAATAAAAAATTAAAAAAAGAGCAAAAGAATTAATAAATATATAATTAGCTTTTGTTACCATTTTTTTTTTCCTGGAAGGGAGCAACAGATAGAATATTAAAAGCTTGTGTTTCTTTAAACCTGAGATCTGCAGAGAGCAAGTGTGCTGTGCCCTTTTCTATAAATAAAATTTCAAAGGAACACAGCCGCGCCCACTCCTTTACATTTGACTGCTTCTCTACTACAACAATGGATTAGCGCTGCCAGTCCCCATAAAAGCCTCAAATATTTACCACCTGGCCCTCTAAGAAAAAGGTTGCCAATCAGTTGTGTTTTGTTTTGTTTTCTGGTAACTGAAAATTTTATTGAGACAATTGTAGATTCCCATGCAGCTTTAAGAAACCATACAGAGATCATCCATGTACCCTTCACTCAACTTCCCCCGGGGATGACATCTTCCAAAATCAATACATCCAGCTTTCTTAGTCAGACTTCCCCAGTTTTATTTGTGTTCCTGGTTGTGTGTGTGTATGTGTGTGTGTGTGTTCAATACAATTTTACTACATCTTTATGTTGACCAGTTTTAAACAAACATAAACTTGTTTCCTCAGTAATGAGGGCTTTTTCTTATCATTTGTTTAGAAGGTAAAAATTGCAGTTCTAAAAGCAAAAATTAAAAAGTTCGTGTTAGTGTCAAGTTTGGCAGAAGTTGGCAAGATAAAATGGGGTAAAGACAGCCAGATTTAGGGCCTATCTGTAAAGTCATTTTAAAAAAGGAAACATGCTCTGTGTCTGTGAACAGAATAAACCGTTTTACCATCTGCAATTGCACTGTGAAGATTTTCCTTTTTGAAATAAGTTTTACTGAGAAGCTTACTTTCTTACTACCAAATCTTGTGGGAAGGGAGGGTTACCAGGGCAGTGGCAGGTAGAGAAAGAGAAAAAGGAAGAAAAAATGTAACCAAATTTAGGTGTATTAATAGTTGTTTGTCACTTAAAATTAAAGTTTTATCTATATGAGTCACTTGAAATTATTATCAGAAAGGCAAAAATAATATATTTCACTATGCGTTTGAGTTAAAATACATAATAGCATCTATAAATGGCTCAATGAAATGTTCAGCATTTTAAATAATTCTTTACAGAGCGGCTCGGGAGAATTCATTTGCTTAAAGATGCCTCCTTCATTTCTAAAGCAAGGAACTAATAAAGCACAAGTTTCATAAATACAATTTAGTTGAGAAAGCAATAAATAAATGCATGAAGTAATGCATACCAAATGAAAACAATCCTTAAGTAAATCCTTCCTGTGAATATCCTCTCTGGAATTAAATGGAGAATAAATTAATGAATAAATAAATAATAAATAATAAAGCTGTGGTAAATTGCAATTCTGAAAAGAATAGAAATCTACACGTTACAAGAATCAATTCGACATGACAAGTCATTTTGAACGACTGATAAAAGGCATACGAAAGAATGTAAATTTCTAGCCTCACATAACCAAACTGAACTGTCAAGTTTGTTGTAATAAAAAATACAAATTTTTTGTATTTGTATAAATTGTGAGAAAGCATTTCAAGTCATAAATGGAGAAGGAAGCATGTTCAAAACTATGTCTGGTCGTGAATTAAAATACTTTTCTGTGCTTGAAGTGGAAAATATATTGAGCTAAAGGTCCTTAAGAAGAATTCATTTTAGTTGTTATTTTATTATAGTTAATCTATTTTTCTTACTGAAAAACAAGATGTTTTCAGCTCTAAAAAATAAGGAGTAATAAATAATGACAAATGTGAAAAGAGTTTCTGCTTAAGTACAATCGTTTCAGTGATGTGTGAAATATGAATCTCGATATTGTTCCTTATTAATGAATAAAACATTGTAACATTTGGGACCATCTGGAAGTAAACTATAAATAAACTTTCTTTTAAATATTAAGTCACACAAACAATTCAATTCTGATATAAAGCTTCAGCACTCCTTTTCCTCTGTTTCTCTAGTACCCATCTCAAACCCTTGAGAAAAATCTTCAGAAATTTTAACAAATACACTGTGTTGAAGTCATAAATATTTATGGCATTCATTCGATGTGGAAAACTAGGCTAAAACACAAATATACTGGATTTTCACTATTTCTTTTCTCTTTTATTATAGCCCTGTTTCTTTTTATAAACAATTGTTTCTGATGGTGTCAAACAAAACTTCATCATTACTGTACTACTGCGATGCTCTCCTAAAAATATTATCGAGAGACTTGATTCCCACGTCAAAAAGCTTACTTAAACCTTTATTCAGAGGCATACACTTGAAAACTTGTCAAAACGCTTTGCAGAAATTTCTTCAAAATGTTTTAAATTGATTTGATACATTATGTTGTAAATATCAGAAAAGTGTTTAGTTCATGTGAGTGTAACACACATTACTGGCTATACAGTTGACCCCTGAACAACGGCTTTGAACCACTTGGGTCCACTTATATGCATATATTTTCCAGCAGTAAATACTACAGTACTCCATGGTCAGTGGTTACTGAATCCGTGGATGTGTAGGAACTGCAGACACAGACCATAAATTATAACTCGGACTAACCCCCCCCACCTTGTGCAAGGGTCAACGGTGTTCCAAAATATCTCATCATGCAGGCGAGTCCTGCCACTCGAATCTCAACAGTACGGAGGTGCACAAACTAAGCAATGTCTTGGGAGTCTGGTCAACTTGGCTTGAGGCGCTGAGTCTCATGTTTCTAATGTAGAAAATGTGGACTAATAGCTACTACCTCTTGAGGTTCAAGAAGAATGAAATTCAATGAAGTAATACCTGGCACAATTTGTAACTGATAGAGGATGATCAGTAAATGGTAGTTTTTTTTAAAAAAATGACTGTCTGACTTAAGCAGAATCGGCAAAGCCATGCCTTAGAGAAGGGCTATATGAAGCCCTCATTACTTCCCTTCCCATCCCCGCACGCCCACCCGCGGTCTGTGACCTTAACAGCTACTATTAATATATATGGCACTCTCGGGCACCAATAAGGCCGTACAAATTTCTCAAAATCCTGAATCAGGCAGTTACCAACAATGAGTTTAACTTAGTACGTGAATGTAAGCCTCTTGATCAAACCTAGGGCAACTGTTTCTACCGTCTTAAAGCCACTAAAATAAGTTTCCTGAAGCTGAATACTTCTAATTTTGTTTTTTCTACTTAGTTCTAAATAGAAGTGATTGAAATATCAGTTTGAAATATCAATTTGGTAAAATTCAGGAAGAGACAGGACACTGAGAATAGGTACACCCATCTGAAAATAAGTAAGGTCTCTCAACATTGACAATGTCATTAAGGTCAACTCTACTGCTGGATTTATTCACGGGCATTGTGATTCTGAAGATACTAATTTACTAATTAAACGCAGACCTGTGCCCAAGATTACCTATATAGTGCTGTAATAAGTGACTCGGTGCACTAAAGTATTGTACTGCTGTCTTTGGCATTTAAATATATGCTCCTCCAGACTGACAGCTACTTATGTGGGGCTGAAAAGACCAACTGGATAGATAAACAAACTGTCTTTACAACAATGTTCTCCTTTTAAGACTAATCTTTGGTTTATGGCTGTTTATAAAATATGCTGTTGTGTGCAAGCCTGCCGCTCACTCCACAGTCCAGAGTCTTTGTTTTCAAACGGGTCATATCATTCCCAGTTGCTGTGTGCCAGACGACCTTTGGTTCTGGTTTCATAGCAATTTATACTAATGCCATACTGTTTGAAATTTTGCAGTCTTGCGTGTTAATTATATACATCAGAAGAAAACACTCATTCTTAAAATGCTCATACCAATGGTTTCTTATATGGTTACTTTTCAGTGGAAGTTTACATTGTCTGAAACATAGACCATATCACCAAAATATATCAATATTACCAGGAAAATCCAACCCGTATAACTAGAAGTCTCAGTTAACTGGAATTTTTCCTATCCTTCAAATTTTAAAAGAGAAGAAAATGCAAAGAAAACAACGTATGATTTCTAAATATGAAAAAAAAACATGTATAGGACCTGTCCTTGTTATAATACAGATTCATCTCCACAGCCTAAGATAGGAAACACAACAACGGTTGTTACTTACTTAGCGTTTACTACAGGCGCTCTCCTTTACACATATTTATTTGGAGCTGTTTGTACAAAATGGCACAGATTTTGTAATCCTGCACTTAGTTAAGAATCATTCACTTCCAAATGAACCCTGCCATTTCTGATTATTGTATTCCTGGCTAGTCTGTCAGTTCTTGTAGCAAACTATAACTACGGTATACAGCATTCTCGCAATGTGACTCAGAATAAGCACACCCGTCACTACTTATAGAACCCAACCTATCATTTGTTCACTGGCCCTTCCCGAAGTTTTAAATCATTTAGAACCACCACTGGTATGGGTCTAAATCCTGGTTCTACTACTTTCTAGCTGACTGATCTTTGACAAAGTTAGTAACCTCTCTGGGTCTTAATTTCTTTCATGTTTGCAGACATTAAAATCAAGGGCCTGAAACTCAAGATGTGGTATTACCCTCTTTCTTCCTAAACCCCTAACAAATCTGCTTCTTTTTTCCTGTGTTTCCTCTAAGGTGGTCTATAGCATCCCATCCCAACCAATATTATCCAAATCGGGCATTTTAGAGCAATCTCTGATGTGTCTCGCTCCGTAATCCCTGCCCCACCAAATGTAAGCACTGACCCTGGCGCATCATTGCTATCCTGAGAAACCTCTCTTGAGCTTTAAGGCTCCCGTTCCCCTCCTGCCACTGCACGAGTCCAGAACTTCATTAGCTTTGGCCTAGACTATGGCAATGAGTTTAACTTCTCTCCACGCTTCAAGGCTAGCACTGTCCAAAGAAATATAATGTGAGTTATATATATTGAATATATATAATTAAAAATTTTCTAGTAATCAAATTAAAGAAAGCAAAAAGAAACAAGTGGAGTTAATTCTAATAATACATTCTGTTCAACGCAATATACTCTACCTGCACCTTCTCTGTCTACTAAGTTGCCACTTTACTCTTTGAGGCAAAGTTCAAACCTCACCTCTCCTGAGAAGAGTTCCAGAAAGACACAAACACCCTAGGCTCCAATTTTCTCCCTGACTTCCCAAGTAGCAGCTATCAAATTTATTCACCCTTCATCACAAAACCACGCTGACTGCTTCCACAGCAGCTCGGTCACACCGTCTGCTCCAGCCCGGCCCTCACTTCTGCTCACTAATACTTTTGTTTTCTCTTGTTAATTTCCTGTCACATTCCTTAAAGTGGCTGCTCTAAGCTGCTTCTAATCTTCCACTCAGATCACTCAAGCATGAAGCTCAGGAAATGACTGAGGTGTCTTACTTTTCTAAGATTTGAGCCATGGCATTTGAGTTCCCGCATTTCCCTTCCCGTTTATCTCAGAATCTCGCAATATATGCTCAGACATTTTTATGACGTATGTTTCTATTGAGGTATAATTAACACACAATGTAGTGCACAGATCTTAAGTGTTCAGTTCCATGAGTCTGGCGACTGTGTACACCCATCTACCATCACGCAAAACAAGATATATTTAAGTATGTGAATTTTTTTTTTTTTTTTTTGGTGAGGCTTAAACAACAGCAGCTTATTTTCTCATAGTTAGAGAGGCTGGAAGTCCAAAGTCATGGTGTCAGCAGAACTGATTTTTTTCTGAGGGCCTCTCTCCTGGGCTTGGCTTATAGATGGCTATCTTCTTCTGGGTGCAAAACAAGACAGTGAACATCTTCTTCACCCAGAAAGTTTCCTTGGGCCCCTTTCCAGATAATTCTCTTCCTCTTCCCCTAACCCTCCACCCGAGGCAGCCACTCTCTGATGTCTGGCATCATATATAGATAGTGTGTGTGTTCTTGGGTTTTATATATCTGTGTAATTGGAATCATACAGTATGTTCTCTGTCACATCTGGCCTCTTTTGCTTAATGGGATGTTTCTGAGATGCATTTAAAGTGTCGTGAATAGCAGTGGTTTATTCTTTTTTATACCATTAACCAATTCTGTTGATGGACATTAAGGCTGCTTCCAATTTTAGGTTTTTATGAATGAGGCCGCATATAAACATTTTTGTATGAGTCTTTTTTAACACATGTTTTCATATCCTTTTGGTTAAGTATCTAAGGGTGCAATTGCTGGGTCATAGGCCAGATGTTTAACTTTAGAAACAGCCATCAAACAGTTCTCCAAGGGGTTTGGACCAAACTAACTGCTCATCAGCAGCGCATGCGAGCTCCGGCATTACCTTCTGCCCGACATTTGGTGTTGTTAGTGTCTTTGATTTTAGTCCGGGCTGGAGGGTACGGGTCCTCGGCCTTTCTTGATCTTCTTAAGGCCCTCCCCACAGCTTCAAGGAAAAGGCTGCCCTGCTCGTTCCCACTCTTTTCTCCTTCTGGATCTAAGCCTCGTCAGCCTCCTTGCACTTCCCTCTCCATTCATTATTCCCGCTCCCCTGCGGCTTCCCGTGTTCTTCCTCCCCGGATCCTTGCATTCCAACTCCCTGTGCTGAGCTTAAAACACGGTGACCAGTAAGGAAGAGCCAATCCAGGCGAGAAATGAGGGTGGCTTATATGAGTGCAACATGGCAGACGTGTGAAAAGTGGTCAATTCTGAACATCCTTTGCAGGTAGAGCTGACAGGATTTGCTGATGGAGATGGTGCACGTGTCTCCCCTAACTGCACCTATAGCCCTATTGTCTTTTCAAGCACTACTGCTTACTTCTAAAACTCAATAAGACAACACTGAATTCATATCATTCCCTTAAAACCAATTCCCCAACATCACTAGCTTTTTGATTCAATTCATTCTCTCAAGAAGTATTTCTGAGTTGTTCCTGTGTATGTGTCAGGCGCCGTTCTGGGCATTTGGGTTTTACCTCTGTGAACAAAACAGAGTAAACCTCTGTCTTTTTGAGGGTTCCATTCTTCTGTGGGAAGACAGCAAATAATAAATATAATTGCAAGGTAAAGCATACGGTAACTTAGAAGGCAATAAGTGCTTTAGAAAACAAAGAGTAAACTAGGGTAGGGATGTCGGGTTAGCCTCATTGAGCAAAGGCTGAATGAAGGAGATGAGAGAGTTCAACAGGGAGAACTCTGGTTGAAGGGTTCCAAAGAAGGACGAACTAGGACAAAGGCATGCCTGGTGTACCCCAGGACCAGAAAGGAGGGTCAACGAGCCCAGAGAGGTGCAACCACGGGGGCAGCGGAGCAGGAGAGGGGCTCAGTGACAGCAGGAGCCAGACCACATGGGACGGTGCAAACCCTTAGCAAGATGAGCCCTTACTCCGAGCGAAAGAGGGAGTGAAAGAGGGAGCTGGGGAGCGCTGTGAGGCGATAAGTTACATTTTAAAAGAATCACTCAGGCCACTGTCTTGACTACAGATAGGGAGGCGGTGCCAAGGGACCCCCTGCAGATAGAATCTTCTGCAGAATCCAGGTGAGAGATGATGGCGACTAACACGTTAGCCGTAGAGACGATAGGAGAGTGTTGGATTCTGATCCTAGGTTGACTATAGAGCCAACCTACTCAAAATTTTAACTTACAAGTCATTCCATCACACAAAAAGGGAAAGATCTTTAAAAGCAACCTCCACTTTAAGCTCTACTACCAAAAATTAGACTTTAAGGGCACAGACTAGATTGTGTCTCTTATACTTACCGCTTTATTTAGAAGTTATTATTTTATTTCCCTTCCCACATACCCTTTGTGGTATGAAGTAAGGTATGCTTTATTTCTCTTATACATCTTTAGGGGAAAAAACACCCCTTTCCTCATGGTAAAGAAGAATATGGTCTTTCTAAGTCTTAAAATATGTCACAGTATATACCAATAAATTTAATTTTGAAAGTAGTGAAATATGATAGAAAAGAACAGTGTCCAGGTAAGCAGTTTATTGTACACCTGCTATAAAGGGAGCTCAAAAAAACATTCTGACATCCACTATTTTAGAAAAACAGCTTTAGATCCAAAATTTGGTAACTGTGCAGAATGAAAGCGTATTCCAGACAGAATATGTCATCTTTGCCACTCTACATTGGTAGTCAATGGAAAGGCTACCTACAAACGGAGAGCACCCCCTTGGCCGAATTCAAGGGCTCATGGGCTAGCTGTACAGTCTGCCAGTTTGACTCAGTACATTATGGTCTGGGAGAAAGAAACAATAAACACAACACCAGCATGATAATTCAGTGCTGTGATCTATTTGGAAGTAGCTGAGATGCGATTTTCATCTTCAATCATTCATACCATGCTTCCTGGAAGGGCCAACGTTCTCTGCATTGGCTTCATTTTGGTCATTTCCTGAGCTGGGTGTTATGCCAGGTTAAGACTTTATTCCATGGTTACAAAAAGTCAGGAAGCACAACAGGGAGAAAACCTTCCATGTAATTAAAGCCTTTGATTGGGATGCACAGCTCCGGGCAAACGTGTTTCTGACAACGCGAGCAAATCATGCTGCAGACAGAGAATCTGTCCGCTTCCCTGAATCTGTTTTTCACTGACTCCAGAGATCATATGGGCACTGAAACATCCCTGACTCAGCAACAGAAGTGACAAAAGCAATCACGTACAAAGGCCAGGGAAAGAGGCCCCGGGGAATCTTAGCACCCACCAGAGGAACACACAACTGGTAGCAGAGGTTATTCTCAGAGGCATGATGAAATCAGAGAAAGACACCCTGTCTGACCTTTTATAGAACATTTCAGAAGCAGAACAATCAAATGAGGAATGCTTTCCATAACAATGGTGTACAGAGTAAAGGAGTGCCTTTGATCAGAGTGGTGGAACTAGGTAACTGAATCGCCTACCAGCGATTGAAATATGCAATAATTAAGGGGCCCTTCAAGTTTACTTCAACAGCTGGTCTTAAGTTGAAAAAGGAGACAGAATTCAATCTTACGTGCTAATGATTATTTAACAGATGTGAAAATCCCACTGTTCTCTCTTCCTTCCTTCTTAAGGAATGCCAAGAAGAATTTTCTTTAAAGCGGAATACTCTAGATGTTTAATCCATTTATGTATGGAAGCAGGAAATGTGTTTTCCAAGTGTTTTACTTAAGAGAGTAATCTGGATGCCTAAAAGGGCACTATAAAAATAGACACTGATTTAAGACAGAAAGTTTGAAAACATACTGATAATGGCAATTGGTATGAGGGACACGGATTTCAAAGATGCATAACATTTTAAAACCATTTTCTCAGACATTTGACTTTATACTTTTCTTTTAAAGATTCTATTGTTGAATAACTAACATAGTTGCAACACTCCATTAAATATTTACAGAGAATCTGAAATAGCTGCCTCTGAATAATAATTGTTAAGAAATTCAACTACAGAAAATTCTTCATTATTTGTGATAACTGGGTGTGGATATGATTTAAAGTCACATATAATTTAGTTTGTAGCCTCGATCTTCATAGCCTATACACTTTACCAGAGAAGAATTAACTGACTTACTACTTTCTCAGCTTTTTTGGTTTTATCATCTTGGAGGTTAAAAAAAAAAAGTCTAGAGACAGCAGGATAAACAAAAGTAGGTAGTAATCAAGACTGATTTCATCAGGAATGTCTCTTTTAATTCTATTCTATTCCTTCATATGTGTGCTTTATAAATTGTGTAATTGAGTATCTTTACTAATGATATAAGTGAACATATTAATAAAGGCATATTGCTTCATCCTAGTGACGGACTAATTATATACGAACACTAATGAATACTGGAACTTTTCACACACTGTGGGGAAAAACTCAAACGGAACGGTAAACGTTTCAAATATAGGAGATAAATAAGATGACACATATTCATTTAAGGTATTTATACTGTAATGCTGGAGGCTGTTGAAAAACAAAAGAGACAAAACCAAAGAGACGGAACAAACTCACAGATTTAAAAATACCTTGGCAGAGACATATTTGACATTTCTGTGAAGCTAAAAGAAGAGAGAAACAGATGTTACATCATTGCAGGAGTTACTACAGATCACCTACCAGATGGAGGATATGTATTGAGGCTTCCTTTACAGATTATAAAACTGGAACCAAAGCAATACTGTGATGACGGGGCATTTTAACCATTCATTAAGTCAGGAAACAAATAGGTGTTGAATGCTTGCTGTGTGTCAAGAATTGTTGTAGTCTCAGAGATACATTAATGAATAAAACAAGGAAGGAACTGGGGATGCCCAGCCTGGTGAAGAGAAGAATTGAGGTGGGAAGACAGACATTCTTATTTTTGTGGAACGACTGTCACCTAAAAGAAAGAATGGACTCATTTTAACGGAAGTTAAAGGGAGGCCTTCGGTAGAGCAATAAGAAGGAACTTCCCAGCTCTTTAAGCTGGCTAAACATAGGACAAGCTGCCTCAGCTAATCCCTTACCCACCAGTTCAAGGCAAGGCTGGAAAATCATGTGCCCGGGATCCTTCAGAAGAGATTCCTGAACTATGTGAGGCTCTTTCAATTCTAAGGCCCTGAGGATTATATGATCCAAGCAATATTTTAGCAAAATTAATTGGTGTGAAGCATGTACTGGAGAGAATAAATAGCAGCAGGGAGGGATACGGCAGTCATTGAAATATGACACCGTTAAGACCAGGATGAAGGAGCTATCTCTGGAAATGAAAGGATGGACACAAACTTTTTCAATGGAGAGGTCAATCAAAAAGTAACCTTGGAAATGCTTTTTAACCAATAAGGGCTTAGAGAAACACTCGGCATTATTATGACATTTTTAATAGCTTCCTTCCCAGCACATGCCTTACACACTGAAGACGTTCATTACATGCTTGCCTCCCATTTTTCTTCCTTGTCCTAGATCAAAGATACATATGAAACTTATGGAAGTGGTTAATTTTTTATTTAAAATGGATTATTATTATTTTTAAATATTATAGAATTATATAAAGTAATTTCTTTCCCCTCTTTAATAGTAAGTTCTAAAGATAACCAGTTAGGGGCTTCCCTGGCAGTCCAGTGGTTAAGACTTCGCCTTCCAATGCAGGGGCTGTGAGTTCAATCCCTGGTTGGGGAGCTACAATCCCACATGCCTCGCAGCCAAAAGAGCAAAACATAAAAACAGAAGTAATATTGTAACAAATTCAATAAAGACTTTAAAGACGCTCCACATCAAAAACAATCTTAAAAAATAATAAAGATACCAGCTGTACCGGAGTAATATTTTGCAATATTAATCAAGGTTCCTAACCATCACCACCATTGACTTTTTCTCTTGTGTCTTTCTCCACATCCTATGAGCACACAGTACCTTAGGAAAAAGTTGTTAACACAGAAGCAGAAAATAAATAAATAACATCTTGATCTTTGAGTTTCAACAGCTTAGACTTATGCAAGAAACAGAAAGGTTCCAGAAGAATTCTTGAGTATTCAGAGAGTTTTTCTAGCACCCATCCTTCCCAACCCTAGCACTTGACTACTAATGCCTACCTGGAGTAGAAGAAAAATAGGCGAAGGGTTGCTTGTGTCGAGAAGGCACTCTGCTCAATGCTGGCCCCTTCCAAGTTGGATACAATAACAGGAACAAACGATGGATCCAAGAGCAGCAAAATTTCACCCTTTCCCCAGCATGGTGAAGTAGGATAAGACTAAGGATGGATGGGTAGGGCATTTAGGCAGATGAGACAACTGAGACAACTGAGACAACTTCAAAGAGACAACAGATTCTGGCCCCCAAGCCTCCCCACACCTAGTGTATCCTAACGGGGCAGCCATACACTTTCTGTACATCGAAGGGTCATGGAAATCCCTGAGAGAGGGCTAGCATTTTAAAGGTCTTGTGGTTAGTATGGACTTATGAGGCCACAGTGATTGTAACAAACTCATAAACAAAGGTACTGATAGGTTTCAATGTGCAAAGCGTGAAAGAAGACCAGATGTTTCTTACTGTCTTGGTTAGCTCAGACTATGATAAGAAAATGCCACACACTGGGTGGCTTAAACAACAGACAATTGTTTCTCGTAGTTCCGGAGACTGGAAGACCAAGACCAAGGTGCCAGCCAATTTGGTTCCTGAAGAAGGCCCTCCTCCTGGCTGGCAGGTGGTCACCTGTGTTCCTACATGGTGGAGAGGGTGTCCTGGTGTCTCTTCTCCTTCTTAGAAGGGCCTTAATTCCACTATGCGGGCCTCACACCCTAACCGCATCTAAAACTAATTATCTCCCCAAAGGTCCTACCTCCAAATACCATCACATTGCGGGTTAGGGCTTCAACATGGGAATTCTGGGTGAATGTAATTCAGTCCACAGCATTTTGCTCCTGCCCCCCCATTCACGTCTTTCTCGCATCCAAAAATACGTTCATTCCACCCCAACAGCCTCAAAAATCTTAACTGCTCTAGCATCAATTCTGAAGTCTAACCTTTCATTTAAAATCAGCTAAAGCAGGAGCCTGGTGCAGCGTCTCCGCACACGGCCTGTCGCCTCCATCCTGAACTGCGGTGTCTCGCACGGCGCTTCTGCTCATGGTGTGAGGTGCTGGCACAGCCACATTACATAAAGAACTCTGGTCTGAAAGGCTGGGTGAAAGTCTTTGCACGCAGCACCCTAGGAGCAAGTAAAACTAGACTGTGCACACAGGAAAAAAAGTTGAAACTCAGTATCTTCGGGCCTGAACCAGGATGGCGGAGTAGAAGGATGTGCTCTCACTCCCTCTTGCGAGAACACCAGAATCACAACCAGCTGCTGGACAATCGTCAACAGGAAGACACTGGAACTCACCAAAAAAGATACCCCACATCCAAAGACAAAGGAGAAGTCACAATGAGACGGTAGGGGGGGCGCAATCACAGTAAAATCAAATCCCATAACTGGTGGGTGGGTGACTCACAGACTGGAGAACACTTATACCACAGAAGTCCACCCATTAGAATGAAGGTTCTGAGCCCCACGTCAGGCTTCCGAAGCTGGGGGTCCGGAAGGAGGAGGAATTTCTAGAGAATCAGACTTTGAAGGCTAGTGAGATTTGATTGCAGGACTTTGACAGGACTGGGGAAAACAGAGACTGGGGAAAACAGAGACTCCACTCTTGGAGGGCACACACAAAGTAGTGTCTGCATCAGGACCCAGGGGAAGGAGCAGTGACCCCAGGGGAGACTGAACCAGGCCTACCTGCTAGTGTTGGAAGGTCTTCTGCAGAGGAAGGGGTGGCTGTGTGTGTCACTGTGAGGACAAGGACACTGGCAGCAGAGGTTCTGGGAACTCCTCCTTGGTGAGAGCCCTCCCAGAGTCTGCCATTAGCCCCACCAAAGAGCCCAGGTAGGCTCCAGTGTTGGGTCACCTTAGGCCAAACAACCAACAGGGAGGGAACCCAGCCCCACCCATCAGCAGACAAGTAGATTAAAGTTTTACTGAGCTCTGCCCACCAGAGCAACACCCAGCTCTACCCACCACCAGTCCCTCCCATCAAGCCTCTTAGATAGCCTCATCCACCAGAGGGCAGACAGCAGAAGCAAGAAGAACGACAGTCCGGCAGCCTGTGGAACAAAAACCACATTCACAGAAAGAGAGACAAGATGAAAAGGCAAAAGGTTATGTACCAGATGAAGAAACAAGATAAAACCACAGAAAAACAACTAAATGAAGTGGAGATAGGCGACCTTCCAGAAAAAGAACCCAGAATAATGATAGTGAAGATGATCCAGGACCCTGGAAAAAGAATAGAGGCAAAGATTGAGAAGATGCAAGAAATGTTTAACAAAGACCTAGAAGAATTAAAGAACAAACAAACAGAGATGAACAATACAATAACTGAAATGAAAACTACACTAGAAGGAATCAATAGCAGAATAACTGAGGCAGAAGAACGGATAAGTGACCTGGAAGACAGAATGGTGGAATTCAGTGCTGCGGAACAGAATAAAGAAAAAAGAATGAAAAGAAATGAAGACTGCCTAAGAGACCTCTGGGACAACATTAAACGCAACAACATTCGCATTGCAGGGGTCCCAGAAGGAGAAGAGAGAGAAAGGACCAGAGAAAATATTTGAAGAGATTATAGTCGAAAACTTCCCTAACATGGGAAAGGAAATAGCCACCCAAGTCCAGGAAGCACAGAGAGTCCCATGCAGGATAAACCCAAGGAGAAACATGCCGAGACACATAGTAAACAAATTGGCAAAAATTAAAGACAAAGAAAAATTATTGAAAGCAGCAAGGGAAAAACGACAAATAACATAAAAGGGAACTCCCATAAGGTTAACAGCCGACTTCTCAGCAGAAACTCTGCAAGCCAGAAGGGAGTGGCATGATATACTTAAAGTGATGAAAGGGAAGAACCTACAACCAAGATTACTCTACCCGGCAAGGATCTCATTCAGATTTGACGGAGAAATCAAAAGCTTTACAGACAAGCAAAAGCTAAGAGAATTCAGCACCACCAAACCAGCTCTACAACAAATGCTAAAGGAACTTCTCTAAGTGGGAAACACACGAGAAGAAAAGGACCTACAAAAACAAACCCAAAACAATTAAGAAAATGGCCACAGGAACATACATATCGATAATTACCTTAAACATGAATGGATTAAATGCTCCAACCAAAAGACATAGGCTTGCAGAATGGATACAAAAAACAAGACCCATATATATGTTACCTACAAGAGACCCACTTCAGACATAGGGGCACATACAGACTGAAAGTGAGGGGATGGAAAAAGATATTACATGCAAATGGAAATCAAAAGAAAGCTGGAGTAGCAATACTCATATCAGACAAAATAGAGTTTAAAATGAAGGATGTTACAAGAGACAAGGAAGGACACTACATAATGATCAAGGGATCAATCCAAGAATAAGATATAACAATTATAAATACATATGCACCCAACATAGGAGCACCTCAATACATAAGTCAACTAATAACAGCTATAAAAGAGGAAATCAACAGTAACACAGTAATAGTGGGGGACTTTAACATCTCACTTACACCAATGGACAGATCATCCAACATGAACATAAATAAGGAAACAGAAGCTTTAAATGACACAACAGACCAGATAGATTTAATTGATATTTATAGGACATTCCATCCAAAAACAGCAAAATACACTTTCTTCTCAAGTACACAAGGAACATTCTCCAGGATAGATCACATCCTGGGTCACAAATCAAGCCTCAGTAAATTTAAGAAAATTGAAATCATAGCAAGCATCTTTTCTGACCACAACGCTATGAGATTAGAAATGAATTAAACAGAAAAAAACGTAAAAAACACAAACACATGGAGGCTAAACAATACGTTACTAAATAACCAAGAGATCACTGAAGAAATCAAAGAGGAAATCAAAAAATACCTACAGACAAATTACAATGAGAACACGATGAACCAAAACCTATGGGATGCAGCAAAAGCAGTTCTAAGAGGGAAGTTTATAGCTATACAAGACTACCTGAACAAACAAGAAGAATCTCAAATGAACAATCTAACCTTACACCTAAAGGAACTAGAGAAGGAAGAACAAACAAAACCCAAAGTTAGCAGAAGGAGAGAAATCATAAAGATCAGAGCAGAAATAAATGAAATAGAAACAAAGAAAACAACAGGAAAGATAAAAAAAAACTAAAAGCTGGTTCTTTGAGAAGATAAACAAAATTGATAAACCATTAGCCAGACTCATCAAGAAAAAGAGGGAGAGGATTCAAATCAATAAAATTAGAAATGATAAAGGAGAAGTTACAACAGACACTGCAGAAATACAAAGCATCCTAAGAGACTACTACAAGCAGCTCTATGCCAATAAAATGGACAACCTGGAAGAAATGGACAAATTCTTAGAAGGTATAACCTTCCAAGACTGCACCAGGTAGAGACAGAAAATATGAACAGACCAATCACAAGTAATGAAACTGAAACTGTGATTAAAAATCTTCCAACAAACAAAAGTCCAGGACCCGATGGCTTCAAAGGTGGATTCTGTCAAACATTTAGAGAAGAGCCAACACCCATCCTTCTGAAACTCTTCCAAAAAATTGCAGAGGAAAGAACACTCCCAAACTCACTCTATGAGGCCATCATCACCCTGATACCAAAACCAGACAAAGATACTACAAAAAAGAAAATTACAGACCAATATCACTGATGAATATAGATGCAAAAATCCTCAACAAAATACTAGCAAACAGAATCCAACAACACATTAAAAGGACCATACACCATGATCAAGTGATATTTATCCCAGGGATGCAAGGATTCTTCAATAGACACAAACCAATCAATGTGATACACCATATTAACAAACTGAAGAATAAAAACCATGATTATCTCAATAGATGCAGAAAAAGCTTTTGACAAAATTCAACACCCATTTATGATAAAAACTCTCCAGAAAGTGGGCATAGAGGGAACCTACCTCAACATAATAAAGGCCATATACAACAGACTCACAGCAACCATCATTCTCAAAGGTGAAAAACTGAAAGCATTTCCTCTAAGATCAGGAATAAGACAAGGACATCCACTCTCACCACTATTTTTCAACATAGTTTTGGAAGTCCTAGCCATGGCAATCAGAGAAGAAAAAGAAATAACAGGAATACAAATTGGAAAAGAAGAAGTAAAACTGTCACTGTTTGCAGATGACATGATACTATACACAGAGAATCCTAAAGATGCCACCAGAAAACTACTAGAGCTAATCAATGAATTTGGTAAAGTTGCAGGATACAAAATTAATGCACAGAAATCTCTTGCATTCTTATACACTAATGATGAAAAATCTGAAAGAGGAATTAAGGAAACACTGCCATTTAGCACTGCAACAAAAAGAATAAAATACCTAGGAATAAACCTACCTAGGGAGACAAAAGACCTGTATGCAGAAAACTATAAGATACTGATGAAAGAAATTAAAGATGATACCAACAGATGGAGAGATATACCATGTTCTTGGACTGGAAGAATCAATACTGTGAAAAGACTATACTACCCAAAGCAATCTACAGATTCAATGCAATCCCTATCAAATTACCAATGGCATTTTTTAGGGAACTAGAACAAAAAATCTTAAAATCTGTATAGAGACACAAAAGACCCAGAATAGCCAAAGCAGTCTTGAGGGGAAAAAACGGAGCTGGAGGAATCAGACTCTCTGACTTCAGACTATACTACAAAGCTACCGTAATCAAGACAATATGGTACTGGCACAAAAACAGAAACACAGATCAGCGGAACAGGATAGAAAGCCCAGAGGTAAACCCACGCACCTATGGTCAACTACTCTATGACAAAGGAGGCAAGGATATACAATGGAGAAAAGACAGTCTCTTCAATAAGTGGTGCTGGGAATACTGGACAGCTACATGTAAAAGAATGAAATCAGAACACTTCCTAACACCATACACAAAAATAAACTCAAAATGGATTCAAGACCTAAATGTAAGACCGGATACTATAAAACTCTTAGAGGAAAACATAGGAAGCACAGTCTTTGACATAAATCACAGCAAGATCTTTTTTGATCCACCTCCTAGAGTAATGGAAATAAAAACAAAAATAAACAAATGGGACCTAATGAAACTTAAAAGCTTTTGCACAGAAAAGGAAACCATAAACAAGACGAAAAGACAACCCTCAGAATGGGAGAAAATATTTGCAAATGAATCAACGGACAAAGGATTAATCTCCAAAATATATAAACATCTCATGCAGCTCAATATTAAAAAAACAAACAACTCGATCCAAAAATAAGCAGAAGGCCTAAATAGACATTACTCCAAAGAAGATATACAGATTGCCAACAAACACACGAAAGAATGCTCAACATCATTAATCATTAGAGAAATGCCAATCAAAATTACAATGAGGTATCACCTCACACCAGTTAGAATGGGTACCATCAGAAAATCTACAAACAACAAATGCTGGTGAGGGTGTGGAGAAAAGGGAACCCCCTTGCACTGTTGGTGGGAATGTAAATTGATACAGCCACTATGGAGAACAGTATGGAGGTTCCTTAAAAAGCTAAAAATAGAACTACCATACGACCCAGCAATCCCACTACTGGGCATATACCCAGAGAAAACCAAAAAGACACATGCACCCCAACGCTCATTGCAGCACTATTTACAATAGCCAGGTCATGGAGGCAACCTAAGTGTCCATCGACAGAGGAATGTATAAAGATGTGGTACATATATACAATGCAATATTACTCAGCCATAAAAAGGAACAAAATTGGGTCATTTGTTGAGACGTGGATGGATCCAGAGAGTGTCATACAGAGTGAAGTAAGTCACAAAGACAAAAACAAATATCGTATATTAATGCATGTATGTGGAACCTAGAAAAAGGGTACAGATGAACCGGTTTGCAGGGCAGAAGTTGGGAGACAGATGTAGAGAACAAACGTATGGACACCAAGGGGGAAAAGCCGCAGGGGGGGGTGCAGGTGGTGGTGTGATGAATTGGGCGATTGGGATTGACATGTATACACTGATGTGTACAGAATTGATGACTATTAAGAACCTGCTGTACAAAAAAAATAAATAAAATAAATATCATCTAAATCAGATATGGGTGAGACTTGAGGATTCATTCTGAGGCAAAATTCTCTCCAGCTGTGAACCTGTGAAACCAGACAAGTTACACACTTTCAAAAATACAATTGTGTGACAGGCACAGGATAGACAGCCCCTTTCTGAAAGGGGGAAATAAGAAAGAAGAAAGGAGTGATGGGTCCTAAGCAAGTTCAAAACTCATTAAGGCAAATTGCACCAGATCTTAAGCCTCAGGAATAATCCGCTGTGGTTGGATGGTCTCCCTCCCAGACCCACGGGGCAGTGGTTGGGTTCCACAGCTCTGCTGGGTGGTGGTTGCACCCCCAAGGCTCTGGGTAGCCCTGTCCCCAGCGCTTCACACAGATGCCCTCTGGCCTGTAGAAACCTAGGCGGCGGCCCTGATGATCTCTGAATTGCTTTCAGCATCCTTTTTCCCTTTTCTTGAAGAACAGTGCAGGTTTCTAGACCACTGGCTCTGTATTCCAGTAGTGTAGGATATAAGAAGGCGGACAGTCTTCTTTCATCTTATCTCACTTTTCCTGTCCAGTTAGTTTAAACTGGTATAACCCCGACTCTATCCCTGGCTTCTGCTGAAATGGCTGACTGAGACCTTGATTCGCACCCATGGTTTCTCTATCAAATGACTGTTCAGCTACACCCTTAGTGGCCCCTTCAGAACAAGCTTGCTCATTCTTTGCATTATGGGTAGGCTGAGCATTTTCCACATCTTCAAGTTCTGATTGCTTTCTGCCTAACAATTCCTTACTCGATTTATCATTCTCTTTTAGCATTTTTCTCTAAGCACTGGAAGGAACCAAGATGACACTTCAACACTTTGCTTAGAAGCCTCCTTAGTTAAATACCCAATTTCATCATTCAGAAGTTCTACCTTCCACAAAACATGAGAATACAGTTTAGCCAAGCTTTCTGCCACTCCATAACAAGGATCCCCTTTCCTCCAGTTTCCACTAACATGTTCCTCATTTCCACGTGAGACCTCACTCCTATCGATCTTAACATTCATATTTCTAGCATGGATGCAACTCAGAACTCTTCCAGCCTCCACTCAATACCCAGTTCCAAAGCCGCTTCCATATGTTTAGATATTTGTTACAGCTGCACCCTATCTTGATACCAAAATCTCTACTGGGTTGCTACAACAAAACACCATAGATTGGGTGGCTTAACAACAGACATTTATTTCTCACAGTTCTGCAGGCCGGGAAGTCCAAGATCTAAGTGCCAGCGATTGGGTTCTTGGTGAGGACCCTCCCCTTGGCCCCCAGTCTTCCAGACAGTTGCCTTCTTGCTGTGTCCTCACAATACAGAGAGAACTCTGGTGTCTCTTCTTCTTCCTATAAGGGCGCTAATCCCATCAGGAGAACTCTACCCTCATGACCCCATCTAACCTCAATATCTCCCCAAAGCCTCATCTCCAAATACCATCACACTGGGATTAGGTCTTCAACATATGGGATTTTGAGGGGGTAATTCAATCCATAGCACTCACCATAATATGACATTAACATCATCATATTCCTAGGGTGAGATTAGGAAATGGATAAGAAACCCTGATTTGACTATATCTGAAGAGTTGACTACATCTGAAGAGTTTCTACCATCTGGTGAAATGGGGACTCAAAATTAAAAGAATAAAGACACTCATAAACTTACATAGCATAAGCTTGCGTAGACACGCACACACATAGATTTTTAGAAAACGAAATCAATCTTCATACTTAGTTTGGCAAAGTACCTTTTTATCCACTCCACAATAGACCATAGGTATCTTTTCAAGTTAGTGTGTATATATCTATACACACGTGTGTGTGCATACAGCTCACACACACTCTTGTTTATGTACATATATACACAATATATCTTATATAATATACTTCTAAAATAATAACTGAATAGTATTATTACATAGCATGAATGGACATTTAGTTTGATGGACATTCTGATGGACATTTAGTTTGCTTCTAATGTCCACTGAGTACTTATACTTGCAATCACTTACATAACTATTTCTACAGGATACATCTAGAGAAATGAGATACTGAGTCACAGCTCATCCACACAAGCAATTTTGATAGGTACCGACCAAAAACTTTCTCATTAAATTAAAATTTTTTTTCGTCATAAAAAATGCATGTGCAGTATAAAAAATGGGAGAAACAGAACTACAGAAAAATAAAGAAAACTAGGAAAAGGAAAAAACAAAAACCATTCATAATCCACATACCCAGAAGCATTTTTGTTTCTTTCTTTCCTGGCCTTTTTTCCTTGTACAAATACGGTCACAATTCAGATCATACTGTATTGTTTTGTTTTGCTATTTTTTATGTATCATCATGTCATAAGCATTCTCCTATGTCATTAAATATTTGGAAGAATTTTTTAAACTGTGAAGCACTATGAAGATATGAGCTACTTTTTGAACACTTTTATTTAGATATCATTTATATACTATAAGGTTTGTAATTTTAAAATTTGAATTCATAAATTCAACAATTTTAAACAAATCTACAGAATTTTACACCCATCAGTCAATCCAGTTTTAGAACATTTCCATCAATGCTGTATTACAAATGGAGAGATAGTTGAGGAGAGATATCCTATACTACTTAAAAAAACAAACCAACATTATATATATATATATATATATACACACACACACACACACACACACACACACACACACACACACATACATACACACATATATATCTCAACACTCAGATTTTACTAATTGGAGAGACTATTTCTAAATCAATGTCTAAAGCATTGTCTTCTCTGACAAGCTGCATCTTTGCCCATTTATTTTTCCTCTGCGATGCCGTTTTTCATATGGATGTTCTTGAATGTTTTCTTTTCCCTTCCTCTTTCCCTTGAGCAGGCTATGTTCATTTATGATACCCTGCTGCCTTGCTTCCTTGTGGTACCATCAGAATTGCTGTTTTGTATGTGCTGTGAGCCCTTGGGAGCTGGAGAAGCAGCATGAAACAGATGTGATACTTGTCAGTTTTATTCCTGCTGCTCCTGAGAAGGAAGTCCTTTGTTCAAGAACAGAGCAGGCATGACCACCCACTGATGGCATTAACCATAGGAAAGAACAAGAGAAACAGCCCTGGCTCTCCTTGAAAATCTCTCTTCCCTATTAGCAGACGGAAGAGAGATTCTGCTTCTGCTGGTATCACCGGGAAATCATCGATTGAAGGAGAAGCAGCAATGGAAGTGAACTCGAGGGAATAACCAAAGTTTTGAAATTATTAAATGGCTGAATCATCTTCACAGGGTATCATTCTCAACTTAATGTTAATAAACAAGAAATCTGAGACAGAGTTGTGGAATATGTATTATTATTCCAATTATCCTTTCTATTTTCCAGTTTTTTGTCTTTTCTTTTTTAGTTTTTAAATGAATAGAAGTGTGTGAGTGTATGCAATTGTGGGTGTTTGCATTAAGATACTTTTTAATTCTAATAACTTACTCTTGTGCACTGCAGTGCTGCCAGGATGAAGGGGTGTGTGTGTGTGTGTGTGTGTGTGTGTGTGTGTGTGTAGTGTAGGGATAGCTTCTCTTGAAAGAATGCATGAGGATTCCCAATTCTCCATTTCGCAAAATAAATTTCAATAGAAGCATGTGCTTTCAAGTAATTCTGAATGAAATCAAGCTTAAAGTGACCAGTGTGGAGTGGAAAAAAAATTTATGAAATGAATACAGCAGAGCTGGGGCAGTAAAAAAAAAAATCAACAGAAAATCTTCAAGTTTTATTATAGGCTTCTTGCACATGGTACACATTTTTCTTTTCATTCCAGGCTATCATGGTGCCAGTTTCTGGCTTCGCTATTACAAAGTAATCCTAGAAAGGCAGGTAAATCTGTTCAAGAGAAAAGTTTGAATTCTAAACAGAACAAAGGATCTTTTGATTAGTGGTTACTATTTTATTGTAATTAAGCAAAAGTAGCGAGATCTGAGCGAGGACCAAAGAACAAGGAACTCCTCATTTCTATGGCAACAAGGAAAATTACTCCTTTCAGAGGTTTTAGGGAACTCTTTGCATTACACCACTTTTGGCAAATTTAATTCAAATAACTCAATCCTGTGTACTGTATTATCCTCAGGATTAATAAATATATATAAATATAAACTGCTTTTAAGATATTATTTAATGTAAGCACCACAAAATCTTTTTGCTGGATTGATATAAAGAGCAGTGATTTTCCAAACACAAAGCTAAGATACGAAGAAAAAGAGAGAGAAGAGAAAGAAAGCGAACAAAATAGAAAATGCTGAGAATAATGTTAAATAAAGAATAATCTAACCTGACTGGAGACTCAGTGGTCACAGCTGACACCCTGGAGAATTATGATGCCAGCTGAGTTGCATTAAGCTCAAAGCCTCAATGATTCTGCCTTAAACAACCACAAGGGTGGATCAACCCTGGACATGTGGATTATTCTTATGATAATTTTGCATATGGTACTTTTCTCTAGCGAAACTATCAATTTTACCCTCCTCAGTATTATAACATCTCAAATAAGGAAACATTCGGCTTTAAAACTTCCCTGGAAGAAGCATAAACACTGATTTATATCTAATAACAAATCAGGACACGGGGTCTGACAGCTCATGCTACAGAAATACAGAATTTTTGTTTACATTAGGAGAAATACTTTAATGTGTGTCATTTTGCACCGTATTACAATCGGATTAAAACTGTTGCTCATTCGTGTTGTTTGCACTGATGAGATTAATATCAACAGTCTTTACTGAAGAACTAACAAGGCTACAGCGGCTTGTTATGCATTTACATTCCCAATCTACTTCCTCTTTCTCAACTGACGTACAGTATCTTTTATGAGACAGCATCTTTCAGCTTTGCCATTTTTATCACCTTCATCTCGAGAGCCTGCTGGCAAGTCAGCGGCATGTCAGAAATGGGTGACGAACATGAAGATATGCAAGTGTGAATTCCACGAAGCATGATGCTCCTTCCATGCCATGTATTTTTGGCCACTAAAACACTGTGAGTACTTAGCTTCAACACCCCATGTTGTGCATCTCATCCCAGTAGCAATTACAGCTAGAGTCCAGCTGTAAAAACCTGATGGAGATGCTGTGCGGATTCAGCGAAGCAAAAGCACAATTCATTAGCAGTGCTTCCCTTGTTTTCTGAAGCTTTTGCACTACAGGCGTGTACTGACAGGGCAGGTCATTTCTATTCCTCCCTCTTCTCCACTCCAACGAGGGCAAACTACTGAAAAATAACGCAGAAACTCAGGACCACCTCAGATGCCATTTAAATCTTTCCTTAATACGTTAAAGGGAAATCAGATTGCAGCCACAGATGAAAGCACGGCGAGGTAAAGAGGCAATACACCAAGCCCATCTGCAAGTTCTCTCTTTCTAGTTACTCTGAAGAAATGGAATCAATCCGATCAGACTAGCAGTGAACTTGGATTGCAACTCAGCAACGGGCAGGTAACTCTACTGGAAACGTTGATAGTTATACATATTTATCCAGAAAGAAACGAGTACAATTATGTATGAGTGGTACAGACACCTAGGTAACAGGGTTTCTGATGCACATGGAGCCTTTTATGCCCAAGCACACCTGAGGGACACCATCAGTTCCGAAGTTTCTCCGCCTCTCGGCTGGTGTGGTGACACCACAGTAGCTGGAGGCTGGTGAGGAGAAGAGAGGTGAGTGCAGAGGCAGGGAAAAGAGTGCATTTGCATCTGTCTGTCCCGGGTGTGACGGGAGACTGCAGTTCCAACTCCAAGTCCCATGATTTTGCGCCCTGTGGCTTCTCTTTGAGCATCGCTGGGTGGAGACTATACCGAGATTAAACAGAGCAGGGGGCAAATGCATCAATAAGGAAGACTGTTAACACGTGGGTTAATAAATTAAACCCCTTGCTTGGGGCTCTTTGCAAATGACGCTCATTTGTTAGCTTAAATAAGATGCTAGTCCTTTATTAAAAGAAATGAACATTTGAAAACATTGATTAAGAGCTGAGCCCTGGCTTATTTAACAAGAATGTGAAAAATAGACACAAATGCAGAAGTTCAAATACAGATTATCGCTTACTCATAGACAGTAACTTTAATGAAGCTCAGGGTGCCGAGTTCACAAGTGACCAGAGTTGGCCGGTGAACAGTAAAGAGTCCCTTTTAATAAGTGTGCTAATCAATTTGTACAGTTTTGATAACATCCTTTTGAAATGTGCAGTTGGGCCTAATATAAAGAATCGACTTATATACAGATAATTAGAGAGAATGTTGAGTGGAAATGAGAAAAGTCATTTCATTTTTCATTTTATGTGAGTTGTTATAATTTTAAGGTTCTCCCCCAAAACCCACCAAAAAACAGACAGAGACCCCGGAATCTTCGAGAGAGGAGGTACTGTCTGGTAGCCACATTTAACAACTCATTCTTAGCATATATTAGACGTGTGATAAAATCTGGCCGTTGGGATGAATGAATCATTGATGCATTCAGGCAGCTTCCAGGCTGACGTCATGCTCAGCCCTCTTGCCTTTCCTTGCCTGCTTCTAGGGACTGAGATGAGGTAGAGACCCAGTGGGTGTGCAGTTTTACCTATAGCTCAGCAGGCATCAGGATAACTAAATGCTCTGTCTGCCTATATGACAACGTGGGGCTGGAGTGGTCACCACTTCATCCTATGAGTGGCTCATCCTCACTTCAGTGTTTGCCTGTGATGTAATGTGCATGTTTATGCTTCTCCAAATTAACTGGATGCAGTGTTGGCTACAGTGGAGTGGGAAGGGAAAAGAGATATTTGTAAATGGAAGCCCTTAAACCTCAATACTTGAGTAAGAAAAAACTTTTAAAGTTGTCATTCTCTAAATAGAAAGTGATTCTTTGGAAAAGAAAACCTTTCCTTTTTAATAGGACAATTCGTGCTTATGAATTCTAATGACTGAATGATTTCACTAATTGCTTTGTTGCATTCCACTTGGAATAGTTTGCATAGTTGAGTTTGTAATGCAATAAACTATGCCTGAATGGTCTGTTTACTCCACTGCAAGTTACAAGGAAAACTCTTTTTCCTTAAAGGATTCCTCTTTGAAATGCACAAAATGGCAAAAAGCCAAGGGAAGCTGGTGCTTAAGCAACCAAGACTGAGCAGTGCCTGCGTGCATTTCAATCCCAGCCAACTGAAGTAAATGTTATTGGAGCTTTTGTGCTGTAAAATTGCTGCTTTCATGCCCACTGCATCCGACAATAGGAATCCTTGGTCTACTAGGAAGGAGGGAGGCTGCTCTACCGTCTAGCCAGATTTCTACATTCCTAAGAAGAGGGCCAATGACACTCAGGCTGGCGGCGCAACTGGCTGGAGAGAGAGACTAAACAGAAAAAAAAAACAATATTACTATTATTTTTTGAATTAAGCACTGGGAGCCAGAAAGTTATTCTTTCAGAACAACTCTTTAGCATTTGTTAAAAAAATTAATTTGGGAGAACACTGGGTTTATGAATTACATTTTAAAATTTAATTTTCAGAAAATTATAAAAATATTATAAGTGTCATAAAATCAAGATCAGTAAATACATTATTGAATTTTGAAGGGTAACAATTTAAAATTCATATAATGCATGTAATTTAACATCTGCATTTGTGTTTTTTTGAGATACTGAACTTTCCTTGCCATGCTATTTACTTGTATGCTGTTTAGTTTATATTAATATTTTATTTATTAGGACATTCATTCAAGGCTCATTTATTGAGCACCTAATATGAATCAGCCATGGAATTTCATTTCTAATCTTGCACTTTAAGCCCCAAATCTATGTTTAAGCTCCAAGCCATACAGATATTTTTCTTCTTAAAATTACTGAAATACTTTTTAAAAAGTTTCTACTGCTACTACCAATTTTTCAGAATTATCCTAACATAATGTCTACCATAAAAGCATGACATCTGAAATAAGACAAACAGCATTACAGTTAATGGAGGGAACGAGTCAAACAATATTTCTTGATTTAAAAAACAACTTTACAATAGGTTGTCAGTGATTACAACACACAGTTATATTTATACCTGATATCAAAAGAGTCGCAGTAAAAAAAAAAAAGAATTGTAGTGAATAATACACAATGATTTGGCATCCCTTACCTCATTTAGTCATAGACTAATTCTAGTAGAATGGTTTATGTTACTCACACCCTTACTTTGCATTAACCATACATTTTCAGCATGTCCTCACACGGCCATTAATGTGAACTAAGTAAGTAACCACATTCACTGCCTTTTTTTTCTTTTTGGAAGACCAGGGATATTACGGCGTCCATTGTACACGTGAGGCATAAAAAATAGACCGCAGTAGTTCTGCCTCCCTATTCTCTCTTTTCCTTAACCTTTTTAAGCTGTTCAGTGCTTTGGCTTTAGAAAGGGTGAAGAAAAAGAGAAACATAAATCATGAAAGAAGAAAAAGGAAGCTTAAAAGGAAAAGCAGGGAAGTGGAAATACAATTCAAGCTGCAAAAAGACAAATCAGACCCCGTTCCATGTCTCCCAAGTCCTCATCATAGGATGAAGTGGGCTTTGTTTCAGAATTCTTTTGATTACTTTTTTCTCCATGGCTTTTAGATAGATCTGCCTCTTAACTTCCAATTGATAATCCTATGACCCTGGGCAAGTTATTTAACCTCTCCATGCCACAGATTCTTCATCTGTAAAACAGGGTTAATGATACCAACTCCTCAGGGCTATGAACATTAAATTAGATATCACACACACACACACACACACACACACACACACACACTACCTGGCATACTAGCTTCCTCACAGTAGGTACCCAATAAATGTTAAAAACATCTATCTACATACACACATACACACATATAAAATAGCAAGTGTTCCATTTCTCAAATCAATAATTTTTTTTTAATAATCTTGTTTGAAAGAGTCAAGAAACATGTTTACAAGTTAGATTAAGAATTAAGCTGGTTTTCCGAATTACCCTTTGAATAACGGAGGTTTCTGAATTATATTTTTCCTGCGTGTGATTTTTTAACTGCACATTTCAGAATAGCATAAATAAAAAACATGACTAGGTAGCAAGAGTAGTATAGATATGCATTTAACTTCAACTATCCGTGTAAAGCTATCTGGGACCAAGTTTCTGGATCCTAACCTAGTTGATATTTGGAGACAGTTTTGTCCTTTAGTTTAAGTGTTGCTTTTTAAAATTCTGAGTAGACAACACGTCTACTATAGAATCAATTATGCTCTTCCCAGATTCTTTTGGAGCTCACATTTTCTTATTACAGGTTAATGGGCCTGTATCTTTGGATATTATCATGTCTACAGTATGTTACACTTTATGCAGGTTGGCCCATCCTGGGAGACAGTCTCCTTGCAGAAGGAATCATTTGTCACTCCAAACCTATTGATCTGTGAATAGGCTGAAATGATTCTTCGAGAAAGATATGCAGTTAATGATAAACGTGCAGACGACACGTTTCTCTGAAAGCAGAGAAACCAACATTCAAAGTGAACATAATTGGTCTTGTCTCAATCATTAAGAAAAAAAGGTAGAAAACTATAATTCTTGGAAGAAATATGAATAACAAGGATAAGGTAGTTCAACTAATTGTCCAACCACACCATAAAAATGGTCAGTGGTTAGATGTGACGAGTACAGTAATTACCTTTTGCCAAAAGTTGGAATACTTAAGTGAGCAAAGGTAAATTCTTTGTATGTTAGAAGAATAGTACAAATGGCTTTGGCATTGCAACTAAGGAATAAAAACACAAAAGAGATTAATCAAATCGGAGATCAAGCAATTAAAAAAAATTGGCTAGTCATCAGAAAACCTTTTTACGTTTAAAATGTTTCCCTGCTCACCCAAAGCATGAGAAAAAAAATGAATAGCTTTTGACCTAAGGGATATTCACCTTCCCAGGCTAATTTTTTTGGTCAGGTACCACAGAGGTACATATACTAGTGCCTAAGATTGGCCAAAAGTAACATGATACAGATGGTTTTTATGAAGACAAAATTGAGACACCTTCCTAATCTATTCCTGAATATTAGACTTCAGGGGCTGTATGGTAAGGGAGCAGACATAAAACTGTTCGTTTGGCAAAGAGGAAAGATTGAGTTAAGGGGTCTTGTGCTTTGAGGAAATTTGGCACCTGAAGTGAAAGGGTTTAAAAATCAGAGTCTCTGAAACAAGTTAAATCACAGAACAGATGGGCTCTTAACTCTCCATTTTCTTTGAAGATTGGGATCCTAACACAGGTTATCAAGCTGCTGTAATTTGAAAAAGTGCTGTAAAAGCCAACAGCATGAATGCCTTTCAATTCTAAATGAGCGTCTTTAACTCTTTAGTTTACCTCTTCCTAAGCTGTAAGTAACTGAGTCAAGGAACGACAGACTATTTAAAAAGAAAGTGTCATCATTAAAAGGATCAGCATCTTACCCTTAGGTTTATTCACAGTAAAACAGTTTCAATTTTCTAAATGAGTTGTTAAGATTATAAAAATGAATTAGGATGTACTGCTTATAAAGGGCTGCCCTTGCTGCGAACCTTTGTTTTTTACTGACTGAATGTCATGTGCCTCCTGGGCAGGTGCTGGCTTTCTCTGTGGTCAAGCTCTACAATTTTCTGAAAGACTACGGAGAGTGTTGAACCTTCTGTAGTTGATCCCTAAATTCAATCAAGATTCAACTTGGGGAAACAAAATATATTTTATACAATTTTTAAATATCTTTTAAGTTTGTCTGGAGTACATTCATTAATAGGACCTGTATTAAAATAACTCACTTGGTCTTAAATCTTCAAGTCTAACCTAAATACCTCATTCTATAGTTTAACCTACTTTTTCTTTTTCCCATCTTTGGCCCAAACTAGGACCAGATGGTCACCATCCATTACATCTTCAAAAACGATTAATACATCTCCCTTTAGCTTTCTTTCCTCTCTACTAAATAATTCAAGTCTTCTTGAGTTTTTTTCACAAGAGTCTCATTTTCTATGCTTCTAATTAGCTTGGTGGCTCTCAGAACACTCTTCAAGTTTCAGAACGGTGCAGCAAAACTGAATTCTGGTAAAGGTCCAACCAACGCAAAATAAAATGGTTTAAATATCACACAGCTAGACTGAGAGGTCCCTGGGAGCAGGAAGCAAGTCTTGTACATCTCTGTAGTACCTGAAACATACCAGCTCTTCAGTAAATGATGAATTAATGGGTCGGCAATCATCAGAGCTCAAAATGTCACCCACTACTGGAAAGCAAATCAAGAGCTTTTTTGTTGTTGTTGTTGTTGTTTTTTGTTTTTTTTTTTTTGTTATTTTTAAGCGATGGTAGGGAAAGGGAAAATGCTAACACCGGAAAAATGTCTGCCAAGCCCCAAGCTAATGAACAGTCTTGTCACTCCCAAATGTCACATACCACTTAACTTTAAACACAGTAATAGATGCAACCTTAGAATACTTCTGCACAATTATCAAATTTTACTAGTCTGCATAATGAACAGGGGGTCACATTAAGTCAGTTACAAGAGTGATGATATTTTGAATGAGTCTTATTAAATTATGTTTATATTAATTTTATCCTTGTAGTATGAATATTATTTCCCTCCCTTAGTACACTTTATAATAGATGCAATGCACTCTATCAGTAGCACTTCTAATCACCAGAGTCTGAAAAGTTATTTCTTCATGAAAACTCACTTGAGTTTGTATTTGTACAGTTCACAAGAGTTATCCTGCAACCCTTGCTCTTACATTTTTATAAAAATGATTATTTGCATGAACAGAATATTGTCAGAGTCAGAAAAGTTAGCTTGAGAGCTCTGTTTAAAAGAAGGGGTAGTTTATCATCTTTGTCTTACTGAGGGGGGAGGGAGGTACAATTATATATAAAGATTTTTTTAACAGAAACTCCTTAAATCAATTCCCGCCTGGCTTACTCTCTGAAATATTGCTCAATCCCTGTAGCGAATGTTGAAATAAACATCTTCCATTCCCAGTCCTCAGGACATGTTTTCATTCAACAAACACTTACTCAGTAACTACTCTATGTTAAGCCCTGCATTAGGTATAGGGATTACAAAATAGACACCTTCTATCTTAACCTCAAATAGCTTACATGGCGAGAGGCAGGATTTATAGTAATAGAAGAGCTTCCAACTACCCTAGTGTTAGGGGTATTAATAACCTGCCTCCGGTGATGCAAACCCAGGGAATCTGAAATAAACATTTTAAGCAAGCTTCAGAGGTTAACAAAGCCAGAATAAGGTTTCACAGAGCAAAATCAAGAACAAATCTGCCAGATGCTGAAATTATTAACATCTGCAAAAGATGTTATCACCTGAGAGAAAAGACACAGTTTAATTAGAGCAGGAAAGAATAAGAAACTCAGAATTATTTCAGGGACTGTGACCCCAGTGTTTAGTTTTAGCAAATAGAAGCTACTGTTCAGCGATATATGATATTACTCTGAGGATGAGCCCTCAACAAGCAGGCCTGTAAGTACAGCTACTTTTCATTTATCTGTGGATCAAAGTATACTCAAATTCTCACACTCTGTATTTAAATTTGTAAACCCACATACATACATACGTACATATGACCACTTGAGCTATTTTAGCAATTCCTATTTTCTGCTATAAATCCCACGTTAACGCTGACTTCTTTTAAAATTAAAATCTCTAAATAATTTTATGGTCATCTTGGATAATTTTTAAAAGTTACTCCTTGTAAAACAGTAAGTGTTGGGTTTCAGTAGAATCTTTATAAGTCCTTTAACTACTTTCATATACAAGTAAGATTTCAATACATAATTATAACCCCAAAGAAGGATTCCCACTTTGACTTCCCAGTACGTCTAAAAAAACAAACTGCAATTCCTAAATGAACCCCAAATTTCTTGTTTTCCTTGCCTGGGTAGATTTCACTATAGTCGGACTAAATTAAAAGGAGGAGAAAAGCAGACTTTTAATCAGACTGCAAAGCTGCTGCTTTTCCAGCCCTCATTCTATCTGTTCTCAATGCCCTAAGGTTTTCAGCTATACTTGACAGATTACAAGTATCCTATGTTTCTTTATACTATCTGAAAGACTAATTCTCCTCAAGAAGAATGCATGATATTTTAAAAAGAAAATACTTCTTAAATCTCAAAGGTGAAAATGAAGCAAAGAAAATACTTCAGACGCAGGCTCCTCAGTGAACAGTGCTGAGCTCTGGAAGCGTGACTCAAACAATGACGGAGCTGCTTCTGTGCTTCTGAGATGCCGACAGCCCTAACATTGGCCTTCCAGTTCTTGCAGAGAACTCACCTAACACGTACCCGAATCCGAAAAACACTAGAAGCGAAGCGCTTAGAGTTCTGAGATCCCACAAGATGAGCTGGAAAACTCAACACATTCCTCCTTCTCCCGAGGGCTTTCTATGCTATTACAGACTTCATCTTAGAATGGTAACTACTCCACCCATCTTTTATTGGAAAAGAACTGAAGGAAAAGGCTTTATTTTTAAAACACCAGTTTCCAAATCATGAATCTGCCTTTGAACAGAATTAATTCTTTGAAGTGAACTTTTCTGGTCTACAATTACTATGCTGACATTTTACCTGATTGTAACTTACACACACACACACACAAACAAGCACTGCACACTTACACACATACACACACACACAAACCAGAATAATACGTAGTCATGGGAGAATTAAAATTTTCCGCAATGTCACTTGGACACATTAGAATTATACCTGGGACAGACTTCCTAAATTTGTACCTTACCTTACCTACTCTCCTGCTCATTTAGGTAACTTATTGCTGGGCTGCAATGTAAAGAGAGAAAAAAAAAATCACATCATCTCTGTTTTCATTTTATAAAAGCAGATGACGGGTCCTTTAGAAAATACCATGAAGCAATCGTGAAATCAGAGTCTAGTTGCCATGGTGGGGACAGCAGTGGAGTGAGAAGAGGAGACAGGATAAGAGTAACTTAGAGCTAGAAGGATTTCAAGGAGTGCTGATGCTTCCTTCGTAAAACAAGGTTGGCAATTGACAGTGATTTGCTGTGTTAAGAAAATCCAAGCCTGCCTAGGAAAGACCGCCATGATCCATGATCAGTATCTGTTATAAGCATCAGAGGCGGGAATGTTAACATATATGCCACACACTTTTCATCTCTGGAGTAGAAGATCTAAGTCAGGTGACTAACCAAAGAGTGCCAGGATCAACAGGCTACCCACCCAGGGCCATGCAAGCGCCCTTTCCCCAGGAGAGCTGCAGAGGCCTTTCCACTCCAAAGTATCAGCAACTTGTGTGGGAGTTGTGACGAGTCAGTGTTATCAATACAGACATTCTTCAAGTTCCTAGAACTCATGTGTCTACTGTGAATACTTTACAACTGAAAGCATCTCATGTTTTCCTAAAACAAGAAGAAAATCTGGGTTTGGACTAGAGAAATTCTGAATGGTGAGTCATGGTTGGTCCCTTTTTCTATTCCAATCAGATACAGGAAGGAAACTTCTTTTTTTTTTGACAGGAGATGGCAAACAGTTGGGTTAAAAATCCTGCTTATATGGCTACTATAAGGCATTTATTTCTTCTCAGACCCTTAATATCTTTAATTACAAAATATTCCTAGGAAATTTGATATAGAGAGATATCAAGTAACAAGTTTAAAATAAGATTTTGGTTTCTTACATGATGTGAAAAACAGAGAACTGAGTCAAACTATCAACAAACTGTCATCTTCTTGCCATGGAGTGGAACTCCAATGGAAACGGCACCAATCCACATTAGACAGGGGTGGTCGTGCACTCCACAGCGGCACCAAAACGGCCTGGATAAAACCAGCACTTAGCAACAACCTCTGGTTGTCACGGAGATTGGAGACTGGAGGAGGGGAATGCGTATATTCAGTAACTGATGGACCAGATAAAGAGGATGACATGGAAGGAACCAGGTGGAAAAAAAAAAAAAAAAACCACTGAAATCAGGGCTAGGAGATTGTATCCGGGAGAGTGCACAGGCTCACCATTTTATTTTGAAGGAATGTTATTCATTAACATTTAAGAGTAACAGATTCACATTCAAGTGATAACATATAAACAGTTTATTAAACAGTTAAAAAGCACAGGAGAAAAGGTAACGATAACATAGTTTAGAAACAAATCTGTAACATCGTACCCAAGAAAATCTAAAATTAAGAGCTCACAGCAGGCTCTGCACTGAGGAGGGAGAGGTGTCTGCAGAGCAAACACACGCACCTGCCCTGTTCCTAGGCTTTCCTATAATTCTCTGCTCTGCTAAACAAACAGGCAGATGTAAGTAGCTACAGGTCAAGATCCCTGCTTGCTCGTGAGAATTAATCACATAAAGCAGACCCGGGGATGGAAAAGGAGATATTCATTTTATAAAAGCATGCATATTCAAGATCTGGAAATGAACACACAGGATTCATTCAGCAGGGATCATACAGATCAGATCTTACAAGTGTAAACATGCTGCACGTCTACAAAGACTTGAAATCATACGTGTTCAGAGATGTATTAAGTCATACGTGTTCAGGTTCCAATAGGAATGCCTGTTGGAGTGATCTCTCCTAACTAGAGGAAGAGGCGTGTGTGGAACCTTCTCAAACACAGACGCCTCCTGGACATTCTTTCGATGGCCCATCAGTAATGCATCCGTTTTCTAGACGATCTGTGGACAAATTAAATCGCTGGTGGGCTTCCCTATTGCTTTGTACATTTCCAGACCATCTATTTCAGTTGCCTGGACAGTGTGGGTTTTTGGAGATTAAAAACTTATTTTACTTAACTGAAGCAAAACACAAATAGGAAGGTAGATGTTTGATTCACTCAAGGATTCAACAGCCACTTGTAAGGCACCCACTGTGTTCCCCACGCGGTGTCTGGTGTTGGGCGGACAGTAGGAGAGGGACAGACATGGCCCCTGCCAGCAGGAGCTTCAATTTTTCTAGAAGGAAAAACAATTAATAAACAGGGGGGAAAAAAAAACCCCAATGTAATTGTTATGAAAAGTAACAAACTGGACAAAGAAAAAGATAAATATGGGGACGCCCTGCACTCCGATAGGGGAGTGAGGGAAGATTTACTCCATGAAGCTGAGATCAAGACAGAGGATGAGACACCACAGCAAGCCAGAGGGCGGCCTTCTGGGAAGCGGAGACCCACTGCCCCACAGTGCTGGGGTGGGGAGACCTGGGCAAGCTTTAAAGTCAAAGGGAGGTCAGAGGGCAGGGGCAAAGGCAGAACAAGACAAGACGGCGAGGTAGGCAGAGGCCAGCTTAGGCGGGGTCTGGTAGACCATGGACGGTTCTGAACAGCATAGAACTAGGACGTGGCTTTTGATCTTAAAAACATTCTGTGGGCTAGAAGCCAAGTCAGATGGCAATCGCAGTGGTCCAGACAAAAGGTGACAGTGAGTGGCACAGACCCAGATGGCTGGAGTGGGACTGAGGATGATTTGGTAGCTTTGAGATATATTACAGAGATGCCAGCAGCAGTTAGATGTCTCACCTATCAAAAACTACGCAGCTATTAATGAATTACTACAAACCCAAAAGGAGAATTTCCATGCAAATCACAGGCACATCAAATAAACTGATTTTTGTTGTTGCTGTCGTCATCTTCACATTATTTTCTCAGTTTTATTTTAATCGTATGATAGAACCACAGCTCTGTCACGGAAAACACTGAATTGGATGGAATCTTAGATATCATCTTGGCTAAAAACCACACCTATTTTATGAGAAGTGACCACTTTCCATTACTTTTTATTTCTTCAGAGACCGTGGAGCAAGTGTTAATGCCTGAGGGGAACTTAGCCAAAAGAAGTCTGGCAGGTTAAGTTTTCGGCATCTGCTGTCAGATGCTGGTGTCCCGGGGTTCAGGGCTTCAGATCTACCCCAACTCTTGCTCAGGTAAGAAAACTGATGCCAGGAAGTGTTTAGAGATTTGCTGACGTCTACCCAGAGAAGAGCTAATCACATATTAAGCGAAAGCAATCTCATCCATGCCACAGCTTCAGTTATCATCCACACAATGATCACTGTAGAATTTATATCTACAGCCCTGACATTCCGCTCGAGCTGCTCAGCTATACAGCTAACTGCTCAGATGATATCTTTGCTCAGGTGCTCAAACTCGGCATGTTCCAAACAAAATCATGACCTTCCCCCAGCCCCGTATGTCGTGCTTTCTGAGTGTACCTAGTCAGAAAATGCCACGACGCCCATCCTTCCATGCAGATCGTCAGTGTAGGTCTCATCCTGGAAACCTCCTTTCCCTCACTCTTACATTCAATCTATGCTGATATCTTCTCATAAATACCTTCCAAGCCCCACTTGCTTTCTTCATCTCTACTACCACCTCCTTGCACTCTCCACTTTGTTCTTCTACATGATAGTCCAAGTAATACATAATAATAGTCAAAAAGATGCTAATCTGGTCACGTCCTCTGGCAAGTCCTTACACACAGCACGCCATTGCGTTACGTCCCCTTTGCTATGCTGAAGCCACAATGGTTGCGTCTCAATTCCTCAGACATGTCATGTCTACGTCCCTGCTACCCTCACACACGCTCTCCTCCTTACCTGCCATCGCCTTCTTTCTCCTGCCCTTCCAACCCATCTGTATCCCACCCACCCTTCAAATCTCAGCGTGGGTGAGAGCTCCTGGGTGAGCCCTATCTCAGTGGCAACGTTATTTGTGCGATCACTCCACTGACGTACCCTGTTAGACTGGAAGCTCCTCAAGACACGGGACCCTTGTCTGGACTGGCTGACCCGTCTCCTCAGCACCTAGCAAAACGCCTCACGCTTCTTGGCGCTCAACAAACGCTTGTTAATAAAATGGTTTCATCAAACTCTTCCTGGGTAGACCTTTGGCCAACCAGCTGTACTTCTGCCCATTCCAGTTTATTGCTCTAATATGCCCAATCATGGACATGTACCTACCAGTCTGACGAGTGAATTTAAAAAAATACTATACAAAAGTTTATGTTGGACCAATTAATTTCTATATTGCCTTGGAGATATTGCGGGTTTGGTTCCAGACCACTTCAATAAAGCGCATATTGTAAAAAAAAACTAAAATAACTAAAAAATTTTAAAGGCCAGTGGAAAGTGCACAGTTAAGCTACTGGGAAGATGACAAAGGATGCAGTTCTGAAAAGAGCGGTCAGTGTGCGGCAAGACAAGTCCTCCGTTCCACCACAAATATATGTCAGTTTGCACCTGTTCACACATTCAGAAAACACTGTGGGCACCAGGACTAACAGAGACAGGTACACAGATGGACCCACAGGCAGGCACACAACACCATCATTAAGGCACAAGCCTAGCAAGGTAATTAAACACAAGTGGGAAGGTTAGAATGACTACAGGCAACGGTGACGAGATTATGCAGAGATGGCCTCCTAGGGAAGGGAAGTTTTGAACAAAGGCAAAAAGGGTCTCATGTTGAGGAGAAAGGAAGGCATTCAGCCTGTGAGTGGAAAGGGCTGCTGAGTGCAGAGGCCAAGAGAGAGGAGAAAGCAAACGGTGATAGGAAATAGTAATAAGTGGTTTACTTGACTGAAGCTGAGAATCTAGTTTAGTGCAGGAAAGGATCACGAAAGCAGAAGGATATGACAGCTGGTGCAAAGAGTTGGTGAAAGGCTTCAAAGTAATCGTTAGAAGATGGCGTGAGAGGACAGTCTTACATAGAAGAGACAGAGGCCAGGGCTGGCTACATGGTGAGAACTCACATCTTGCACTTGCAGGCTTTGGCTCACGGTGAACTGGATGCGACAGCCCTTCTGAAAACTGATTTAAGAAATCACCTCTGACACACTTTGACTTATTACAGCGCTGAGAGAATGAAAGAAGGACAAGACGGGGAAAGTC
The DNA here is from genome assembly GCF_011762595.2 of Tursiops truncatus. Lineage (NCBI taxonomy): Eukaryota > Metazoa > Chordata > Mammalia > Artiodactyla > Delphinidae > Tursiops > Tursiops truncatus. Next base: position 423,115 of record NC_047054.1, read on the forward strand.
TAGAAACATAAGGATATTCTTATAACCTGAAGCTGAAGTGTCAGCTAGGGATCGGAGCTTCCGGGTCACTTTATCCACTGTATTGCCTCACATTCCTGTTTCTCCTTTTCTTTTTGGTCGCACAGCACGCCATGCGGGATCTTAGTTCCCCAACCAGGGATGGAACCTGCGCCCCTCTGCAGGAGTCTTAACCACTGGACCACCAAGGAAGTCCCTCATAATCCTGTTTCTCTGCAACTGAAACATCCAGTTAACTGTACCTATGTCTCTCATTCTCCTGGACACTCCTTCACAGTATCCAGCACATCAATATCTTGCCAACACTCAGGCTTTTAGTGAATAATCATTGAATGCATAAAACGTAAACAAGCAGGGAAAAAAAGAGGTTCCTTGACATACAGTGAGAGAGTAGTTAAGATATCCCACCGAACAAGCAACTGAAATAGCTAACAGTTATTCGAGCTACACTCAAGCTTTCTGAGGCCGGGAGAGGCAATAGTGAAATTCTGCGGCACGTGTGTTGAGAAGCAGTGACGTCACAGAAACTTCCACGGTGAGCTCGCAGAGGTGGGATGGGCTCTGTGCTAGGGAATGATGGATGCTTACAATCACAGGAATGGTTTAAGTGCGCGCAGGATTCTTCTAAGTCAGACAGGAAAGCATGGGAGCCCGGCCTGCGGAAGAGCCATGGTCACCTCTGCTTATTTCTTCAGCAAGTCGGTGTTGTTGTTTGTTGTTGTTTCTTGGCAGAAGGAAAGAAACAAAAGTGTACACTTTCCCTGGCAGCCAAGATCTGATCCTCTGACCCTCTTGTGAGCTGTCATCAGCCACTAAGAAACCTCGCCGGGTTTGTAACGGGAATTTCACCGAAGTTAAAAAGAGCACGGCGTGCATACTGGCGGCTCTTTTGCTCAGCTACCCAGTGGAGGCACTGGCTGTGATGTTTGCATTCCGTGGCCTTGCATCTCGCCTGTTTAGCGTGGCCACACTGCTAGAAGAAAGGCTTGACAAGCTGCTGGGATGTTACTTTTATAAGAATGGTTTATAAACCTCAACCAGTTTTTCCCTGGACAGTGCCACTGGACACTGTTGCCCCAGCAAAATTACAAGTTGCAAATTTGATCTGGCCAGAGGGAAAGCTTGCTGTCAACAGGAAACGTGGGTAGAAATAATAATAATAGAAACAATAGCTGACACATGCAAATCTAATGTAAATAAAAATACACCGTGTGTGTGTGTGTGTGTGTGTGTATGTGCTCGCGTGTGTGCGTGTGTGTATGTGCGCGCGTGTGTGCGTGTGTGTGGCGTTTATCTACCTACTGGACAGAATTCCTCATTGTTGTGAAGTCCACATGCTGTTTTAGAAAAACTGATAATAATAATAAATACTTGATAGAGTACCTGTCCATACAGCCACTGTCCCAAGTGTTTCACACATACTGACTTACTTTAACTCATTTAACTCTCACATTTGTTCTGACAGGGAGGTGCTATTATTATTGTTAACATATAATAATACCTAACGTAATTCATTATGGATCAAACACCATCACACAAAAAATGTAAAGATTTATAAGGATAAATCTTTGGCCTATATATTTGAAGAAACATGTCCTAAAATAAAATAAAATAGCAATAACAACAAACAACGGTAACTTGAGAGATAGTTGAAATGGGATAAGATTCTCCCCTCTGCCCAAATTCTCGCCTAAGAAGTATTCTCTTTTTTTTAACTAAATTTTTTAACACCTTTATTGTAGTATAACTGCTTTACAATGGTGTGTTAGTTTCTGCTGTATAACAAAGTGAATCAGCTACACATAAACAGATATCCCCATATCCCCTCCCTCTTGTCTCTCCCTCCCACCCTCCCTATCCCACCCCTCCAGGTGGTCACAAAGCACGGAGCTGATCTCCCTTGTGCTATGCGGCTGCTTCCCACTAGCTATCTATTTTACGTTTGGTAGTGTATATATGTCCATGCTACTCTCTCACTTCGCCCCAGCTTCCCCTTCCCCCTCCCGTGGCCTCAAGTCCATTCTCTATAGAAGTACTCGCTTTTTGCTATAGAGTCTTTGAGAAGAAGAGTCATAATATTGATTATTATAATAATCGTAAGATGCTTACATGCCACTGTCCTTCTCCAACTCCCAGGTTTACTCTGAGCTTTTACTGTTCCCTCCCTGCATCCCCATAAATGGAACTCATGTTCAGTCCTGCCCTCAGGCAAAGGAAAAAAGATTTGAATTGAATACCTGCTCAGCCACGTACTGTGTAATCCTGGGCAAATTATTCAATCTCTCTGAAAATTTGTGTTTTGGAATCCTGTAGAGTTGAATTCTATGTCCCTTGGTTATTTTCTCTGCATCCTTGGGTAATTTACTTAATATTTCTAAACAATAGGTATTTCATCTATAAAATGGGGGGAAATAACACTACCTCCTTCACGGGTTTTGGGGAAGAATGTATACAACGGACTCCAGTGACCAACTGTCAAGCACATGTAATGCTGTCTATGTCACGTGCATACATTAGTTTTCTCTCTCCAATTAGGTTTAAAAACGCAGCAAATTTAAACCATAGTATATCGCTGACCTGATATCTCCCTACTTTTCCAGCCTTGCTTTTTGCTGTCCATGTGACGTTCAGCAAAAACAAACCACCATAGTACCACCAGCCCTCTGCCCCTCGTCATTTTTTTCTCAACTTTGTGCCCTTATATCGTTCCTCTCTGGGGGAAATGCCCGTTGTTCTTAGATGACTCCTATTCATGCTGTAAGATTCCACCTTCATCTTCTGCAGGTAATTTTCCCAGATTCCTTCTCAGCTGGGTTAGGTCTCCCTCACTGACCTCCCTGAGTAGCTGGATACATTCCTGTCACTGCACTTTTACAGGTGCAATAGTATTATAATACAACGTCATCATTAATCATCTCCTCAACCAAACTGCAAGTTCTTTGTTGCTTTTTCTTTATCTTTGTCTTTTTAGAGTACAAAAGCACACAGCTGGCTTAGGAAGTATCTACTGAAAAAAATGACTCAGTGAGCCAGTCATATGTTACTTTTTATCACTCAAAGCACTTAACATAATGTTACACATACAGTGACGACTCAGTAAATACTTAGTGGCTCACAGATTACAGACTATAACACATCAATGAAAAGACAACCTTTCATGTGAAAAAACTAGTACTTCAGGAGTCAAGTAATTTTTCCAAGTGAGTGGTAATGATTTTTCCAGTCTACCTGGAAAAATATTTGCGTCAGAGATGTAAGTTTAAGAATTGATTGCAGGTGTCTATTCATGAGAAAGTAAGGGTCACTCCTGAATAATTAAACGCTGTATTAGAATTTATGGTAGAAACACAGCCATGGGGGACGGATAATATATACATTACAGAAAGGCAGGATTCCTGCCCACACAAAAGTTTACCTGCGGGCTTCCCTGGTGGCGCAGTGCTTGAGAGTCCGTCTGCCGATGCAGGGGACGTGGGTTCGTGCCCCTGTCCGGGAAGAGCCCACGTGCCGCGGAGCGGCTGGGCCCGGGAGCCATGGCCGCTGAGCCTGCGCGTCCGGAGCCTGTGCTCCGCCACGGGAGAGGCCACAACAGTGAGAGGCCCACGTGTTTACCTGCTACAATACCATGAGACATAATTCTCTTCAGTGCTCACACACTTGGGGAGACACATCAATAGGACTGCCTAGTACTCAGATCATAATCAGGGAATCACTTGTGCCCTCGGAAAACGATGCCCTTCTTGTGCACTGTGTAGGATGCATTTATTATCCCCGTCGGATTTATTTTCTATATTATACAGCGAACACCAATACCTTAAACCCCCTTAGGCTTGTGAGTGAACTCACCCTACTTTTCATTGAGCTTATAATGTCTATTAAAAATAAATAACTGTATCCAATATTTCATTTTTAAAGAAAGTGACAGTTATAGGAAGGGAAACATTTAATGTAATGAGACACATCTGATAGTCAGAAGGTGGTAAACGGCTCAGTCTGCTGGTGCCTTATTAACTCTTTCTGGTCACTTGGGTAACATTTTCAGCGCCATACTAAAAGAGGTAATTTACTAAATGGTACCCGAATGGCCAGAAAGAGTTAATGTGGTAATCAAAAATGAGCAATTTACTTCTCATCAACTAATCAAGCTCAGTAAAATTTTTATTAAAATGCCTCTGATACTGTTCAACTGAAATTTTAATTGAAAAACTGAAAGCCATTTAGCTGAAAATACTGTAGGGTGGATATTACAACCGATTAATCCAAGAAAAGAAATGGTACATCTAACCGTAGAAAGACAATAATAAAGCAACAACTACTCCTGCAATTATTAACAGCAATATCAATGCCACCACTATTTTTGAATGTCTATTATGTGCCGGTCACTACTCCAGGCATTGTATATATCTCATGGAATCTTCAAAATGGTAGGTTTTATGACCAGAAATGGAGGTTCAGAGAGGAAATAAGTAGCTGAGCCGTGACCAGAAGCCAGGTTTGTCCGCTCTCACAGCCTGTGATTGTTTTATTATATGCTAGACTGCCCCCCAACACACAGCGACAACGTTTCTGGCCCACTACCCAGCCAAAGGACCTGGAATATGCTGGAAAGGGTTTATTAATCAAATGACTGCTCTGGAGAAATTCTGATTAGTCTCAGTGCCAACAACGCTTGTTTTTTCCTGGGCTTTGGCCTGTGTACAAAAAAAGAGTGAACACAGCAGGCCTGAGACGGTTCTCCTCAGAAAGACCTGCCGGCACGACTGGCCCTGGGCTGGCACCTGGCAACGCAGAGTCTGGGAGAGTTCCCACCATTCCCCAAACTGATAAAAGTGGCTCACCATAGGCTGTTTTATATAACTAGTGTGGTTCATGCTGAATACATGCTTTCCTTCTGTGAGTCTGGTGTTTTGGTACATGCGAGGCAGAGGGTGACTTCATGACCGGCCCCCTGCATGCTGAGTGTCTCATGAATTTCCCTGTTAGACAATACTTCACACGTGTTGTCATAACTCATTAATAGGGTTTTAAGTGAGCCCTGTGTGACTGTTAGCTGGGGACTCCTGGGACCCTACGCCCGGCCTCCTTTAGCATCACCCCAAACACCTTTGCCCTTTGCTGCTTTTGCTCCGGATCCTTTCACCGCAAGAAATCTGAGTGAGTCTATATACTGAGTTCCGTGAGTCCTCCTAGCAGCTCATCTAACCTGGGGGTGGTCTTGGGGACCCTGATACGGTCTGTTTTTATTTTATGGTCATTGTGAGTGTAGATAACTAACACTGGCTTTTACAGAGGAACGCTGAGAGCCAAGATCTGCAGCACACCCAGAGCCAGGGTTTAGGTCTTTGCGATTTGCAAATGTTAGCATTTTTACTTCATTTCATAGTCCATTTTGTGTCTCTACTATTACTACTGTCTTTTTATTTGCTTTGGGACCTAATTTTTTTGCAAGCTAAAAATAATTTTAGGTCTTTATGATAATAAAGTAAAAGCTGGCGTTTCGTACTGAACGGCTCAGAAGGCTCTGACACACGTGCATATTCCATACAGTACCCTCCCTGGGTTTCCCCAACACCACCATCTCCTGGTTTTCTTCTCGCCCCATCTCCTTCGCTGGTCAGCCCTCCTCTGACCACTCAGAGCTTGACTCGGAGATCACTGTTTCCCTCCTCTATCTACAGCCTCTGCCTAGGTGTTCTCATCTAGTCCAACTGCTGTAGAAAATCCTCCCTTGAGCTCCAGACTAAAATTCACCTGTCCACTCGACATCTCTTTGGATTTCTGATACACATCTTAAACTCAGCGTGTCCCACTCAATCCAAATGCTTTGGTTTTCGCGTGTCCCATCCGCACACCACCTGTGCCCTCTCCGTCACTAGGAGCAACACTCCCAAGCCCTGAGTCTGCAAGCCAACCACCTGGGACTCATCGCCCGCCCTTGCCTTTTCCTCAACCTCCACGAGGAATCCACAAGCAAGTCTTGCCACCTCTACCTCCAAAGTAGCTCTGCTTCTCTACATCTACCCTCTAGACCACTGCTCTCAAAGGGGGGGGGGGGCGCAGATGGACCGTCTCGTCCCCCAGGGGACGTCTGACAAGGTTTGGAGACATTTTTGGCTGTCATGACTAGGAAGGCGCTACCGGCATCTAGGAGGTAGAGGTCAGAGACGCTGCTAAACGTCCCACAGTGCACAGGATGGCCCCCCGCTCTCACAATAAACACCTGCATGGGCCCGCATGTCAACAGTGCTAAGGTCGAGGAACCCCGCTCAACACCAGGCAACGCAGGCGCCGCAACACTTACTCTTAATTCACACACCCCATGCCTATTTTAATTAATTCACACACCCCATGCCTATTTTACGCACCCTCTAAACCACCATCAGTCCTGTCCGGATCAAGGCGGAGTGCAAGTAAAATGGACCATGATGGACAAGGGGAGGAGAAGTTCAGCTAAAAGCTGCAGTGTTTCTCAAAGCAGTATGTTGTTGAAAAGGGGTGACGTGGATCAAATTTAGAGGCGGTTTCAGCGACCGAAAGATAATATGAGACTGCTACCTTAATTCCCTTGAGTAAGAGCTTTTCCTAGAAGAAAGTCACTGAATCCGAGACGATTATGTTTGTGAACAGGTTGAGATGTTGGCCACATCTACCTATAATCTATAGATGGATCTATGATGTAATTTTAAGATGAAAAACATTTCTCTCTGAAAAGTCTGAAATTCCCAGTTATCTCAAAAAGTAATTTTCCATTACTGGTTGGTATTAGGATATCTTGCCGACACGGACACTGAACTAAATACATAAAGCCAACTAAACACATACAAACCTACTGATACACTGGACGAGGCAAAGGCTCCAAGCAGTGTGCGTCTCTCCCTCGCCACAGTATGACTTAGACCACTGGCACCCGCACCTACATATACTTAGTGTTCTTATCACCTTGTACGGTAGCTGTTGACTTACGCTTCTCCCCAGTATACTGTCGTATAAGCCATGTCTGTGGGGTTGGTGCCTAATTTGAATTTATGTTCCAAACACTTGGCCCTCAAGTTGGTGCTGAACAAATATTCATTAAATGAACACAGGAATGAAGACATGAACAAGGGAGTGAACCAACAGATGGCTAGGGAGGAGGGACCGCTCGCTGGTTACGGCAGGGGGAAGGTTCGGGTTGGCCTTTGGGACTATCTGGGCTCCAGAGGCAAATGGAGTAGAGAGGGAAAAAGTTGCTATGACTCCAGCAGGAAGGAAGAAGGGTGAAATGGGGCCCGAAACCCATCCTGGATTCACAACTCGAGATACACAATAACAGTAACAGCAGCAGAGCAGAGAGAGAAGACACCTGTCTTTCAAAATGGTCATGACACCCTCACAAACTCCTAAGTGATAAGAAAGGTAATGCTTAATAAAAGAGAAAAACAGATATGTTGAGCAATTTTTATATACTTGGAAGTGCGCCCCATTTATCCATAATACACAAAATAAGTCAGGACATAGTCTTTTTGAACCCAAGTGATACTGAGACTTTGGTTCATTTTAGGGTTCGCCTCTGAACAGCACCCTTCCCTGTGCTTATCTCCATCCTCCCCAAACCCTTTCAGGTTCCATTGCTGCACTGACCCCAATATGTCAAGTGCTTCTTCCCACTTCCCTATGAAAATACCAGAAGCTAGAATCTACCCTGAAATCGCTTCAGAACGATAGGAACAGAAATTGGCAAGCTCAGGCGCCACGGTGAGTTTTAGCTGCAAGCGCAGCAAACACAAACATTTGCCACTGAAGCTAAACATGGACGCAGCACAACAGTGCACAGTCACGTAATGTACTGAGTACTTAGGGTACAGGGGGCGTACGGGTGCTGACTGCCACACTCAAGGCAGGATCCTGGAGGGGATCTGGATTCACCACCTGAGTGATTCATCGAGCTCCAAAATTGGCTGGTTTTAGAATGAACACATAACTTACCATAATAAATCACTGTTGTAATAAAAGAAACATTTTGGTCTGAGTAAGTGGAACCCGGATTTGTCCTTAGCTTCTGGGTAAAGGTCTTTGCTGATAAATAAACAGTTCTTTTTTCCCTAAATACGTAAAAAGATCAGAGAGAAAGTCTGTTTTTTTTCCTCAGAATTTTGTGATTTCATTGAAAGACTTACATATCTATAATTTCCTTTATTGAAATGATCTAGGAGAAGACACCAGAGAAACCCTTGTAGGCAACAAAGAATGTTATATTAGATGACAACTCCAGGAGTTTTAAAATCTTGCTAAGTTTTGACGATTCATTTTCAACACAAGAATACAGTATATTAGGATTGGAAGGGATCTCAAAATATTCTTGGCCTAATTCCTTATATACAGGTGAAGATATCAATGCTTAGAGAAGTTAAATGACCTACCCAAATTCACACAACTGTATTTCCTCTTATGTGTGATATCATAAATTTCTACATCAATCATCAACTTAATTACCTCCTGTATGGGGTAAAAAGCTACATAAAATGTACACAGTTTGTTTTTCCTTTTTTTAATACCAGCAGGTATTAGTTCCCCTTAATCCATATAATTAAGTACCAGTTTTTGCATTGGTAACAGGATCACGCGCCTTCTCAGAAGTCTAAAGGATCACTTCTGCTTATCCGTAATTAGGCAGTGCACCACAGGGATAACCTCGTCACTATCTACTCCTCTACCTGGCAACCAGCAGGTTTCTTTTGACATCAGTTAAAAAATACATCCCAGTTTCAGGAAGTTAAAACAAACAAAACAGAAGGATGTTTCGAGTTTGAAGGAAATAACGTAGGTAATGGAAAAAACACAGCCAGAACCCGTTTCGTAACTTTCTATTCCACTTTGTCACCTCCTCTGACTGTCAACTACGTTTGACTCCTTTAATTGAAATATTTGCTTTCAAATCTAACACTACAGAAAACACATTATATCTCTAAGGAAAAACAATATAATTATCTAAACTTCATTTGCCAGAAGGTATTATATACACACCAGCAGGTTTCACATATTGTTAGGAGCTCAGAAAAAGTCAAGGAACTCAAGAAGGAGGGAGAGGGGCTAATTAGTGTCAAGAAGCTACAGGACAGACAAGTGACCACTTGAACAACATCACACACGGCAGTGATTATCAGTTCAGGATGCTTATCGCATAGATGCACAAGCGGAAGGCGAATCGAATGTAGTGCGAGTCAGCACAGGAATGGCAACTCCCTGTATGTTGTGTAACAAAGACGCGCTGCCACGCTAAAGGTCGGAAAGCAAACGAGCTAAGAGCAATGGGCAGCTACTGGGGCTTCCCGGCAAATCAGTGCAATTCACTCGTTCATTCACTCCTTCGTGTTCACTGTTCGAGGCTCTGAAGACAGAGAGGTGAACAAGACAGTTACATCTCTACCTCCACGGAGTTTACATTCTAGTGAGGACGCAGGCTCAGAACAAATGATAACCTTCCTTCTATTTCCTTTATCGCGCTTCCCGTAACTTGAAACGCATTCACAATCATGCCAGGTATGCAGACCCGCTCAAGGAAGAAGAGAGAGTTGTGTGTTTGATTTGGGCAAAAGGAAAGTGAAGAGAGAAGGGGCAACGCCCAACAACTAAACCACATTGGGGTACTGGAAGGGGTAGTTCACGTTGAAAGAGACGGTCAGAGACCGCCTCTGCTAGGTGTAGGGATGTCCCAGAAAGGAGATGTGATAGGCAAAGGGATGTCAGGCGTTGGAAACAGTGGAAAATGCACCAAATCAATTGTGATCATTCAGTGTTTTTCCTCGTTATGTCCTCTTGTTTGGTCCTTATCAACATGTCTTTCATTTATCTGGAACTCTTGCTGGCTTCACTTTGAACACGGCATTGAACACAGCAATGAACACTGTTAACTGACAAAGAGCTGAGTAGTTTTAGACCTGTAACTTTTGAAGGATGGTGGGAAGGAAAGTGAGCTATAAGCATGGAGGCACAGGAGACTGGCATGATGTGGAACGCTTATGGGTAGCAGAAATCCCTTATTACCGACACAACTCTGACACAAGGCGGACGTCTGTGGAATGGGCAGACACTGATACAGTTCTAGAATACTTTAGAGCAGTGTTCACTTATTCAAACAGATACAAACTGATTTTGCTTGAAAAGTGTCAAGTACAAAGGAGAGAAAGCACAGTGTAATGGAAAGTGGTTGGTCTTCAAAGTCAGACAAGCTGTGAAGTCTGTGTTTTGGCTGCTACGCTGTCTGACCTTGGGCAAATAGTCCAACTAACCTCTCCAAGCCTCCATATTCTAATCTGTAACACTGGACATGACAATGCATATCTGACAGCATGGTTGTAAAGATGAACTTGGTGTCTGAAACTAGTCGCTACTATAGTTTCTGTCTTTGTTTTTAATTAGAAAATTACATCTTTAATATACTATGGGAGGCTGCTTTGTAAAGTAACCCTATGGTCAATTTTTTGGTACATTTCACGACCACCACATTCTTCTTTACTCCAGTCAGAGGCAGAGTGGAGTGTAGTGGAAGGCAGAGACAGGATCCAGAAGGTGGGATACAAAACTCAGGGACACTCAGAGGGATGGATAAAAAAGATGTGGTACATGTATACAATGGAATATTACTCAGCCATAAAAAAGGATGAAATAATGCCCTTTGCAGCAACATGGGTGGACCTAGAGATTGTCATACTGAGTGAAGTCAGACAGAGGAAGAGAAATATCGTACACCACTTATATGCAGAATATAAAAAGAAATGATACAAATGACCGTATTTACAAAACAGGAATGGACTCACAGACTTAGCAAATGAACTTATGGTTACCTGGGAGGGAAGGGTGGAGGGAAGGGACAGTTAGGGAGTTTGGGATTGGCATGTACACACTGCTATATTTAAAAAGGGTAACCAACAAGGACCTACCGTATAGCACAGGGAACCCTGCTCAATGTTATGTGGCAGCCTGGACGGGACAGGACTCTGGGGGAGAATGGATACATGTATATGCATGGCTGAGTTGCCTTGCTGTGCACCTGAAACTATCATAACATTGTTAATCGGATATACTCCAATATAAAATAAAAAGTTAAAAAAGAAACTTAAAAAAAACCCTCATGGACACTAATACCTAACTAAAGGATTATGTAAATTATTGAACCTCTCCTAGGTCTTCGTTTTGCTTTGTTTGCATGTGATTTGGTTCCCTCTCATTTTATTTTATTTTATTTTATTTTATTTTTTGCAGTACGCGGGCCTCTCCCTGCTGTGGCCTCTCCCGTTGCGGAGCACAGGCTCCAGACGCGCAGGCTCAGCGGCCATGGCTCACGGGCCCAGCCGCTCCGCGGCATGTGGGATCTTCCCGGACCGGGGCACAAACCTGCGTCCCCTGCATCGGCAGGCGGACTCTCAACCACTGCGCCACTAGGGAAGCCCGGTTCCCTCTCATTTTAGAAAGCAATGATTCTAAGTCTGGATTTACATATGCTGGTTAGGTTTTAAAAGAGATTCATCAGTATGGAGGTATGTTAAGTCAATATTCTGAGTGAGACTTGAGGTTATGGGGAGGGGGAAGGGTGAGCTGTGACAGGGCGAGAGAGAGTCATGGGCATATACACACTAACAAACGTAGTAAGGTAGACAGCTAGTGGGAAGCAGCCGCATGGCACAGGGATATTGGCTCGGTGCTTTGTGACAGCCTGGAGGGGTGGGATAGGGAGGGTGGGAGGGAGGGAGACGCAAGAGGGAAGACATATGGGAACATATGTTTATGTATGACTGATTCACTTTGTTATGAAGCAGAAACTAACACACCATTGTAAAGCAATTATACCCCAATAAAGATGTTAAAAAAAAAATATTCTGAGTGAACTGAAAGATATCATTTTGGTTCTCAATGCAAGATTTTGGACATGTTACCATTTGAAATGATAACACATTCAAGTTTTTGCCAAAATAATAAATTGCATAATTTGTGCCCCTGTTGTGAACATATTCTTTTTCTCTTGTTCAAATAAGCCTAAGTAACTACTGCCTCTTAATCAATTGGAACTGTAAATGTAAAAGGATGATGGCTTCATCCAAGTTATAGGAAAGTGATGGATAACAGAAGTAGTAGGAGGAAAGGATACGAAAGGGACTGTAGGAAAGTTACATTTCTGGGTTTTCTGGCTCCTTTTACTTCCATGGCAAATTCTTCCCTCTAAACTGGATACCTTCCCTTGTAGTATGATACGTGAGGAAAATAAATACCCTATAGAATACGTACACGATATCACAAAAGAAAGTAATAAAGTAAAATGCCTTGTTTCTATTCTCTCCAATTATCCAAGTAGTCTCTCACTACAAAAATTATTTTTTTTTCAATGGATTGGATCATAATTTCTTTTTTTACCTTTTTCAGTATACTTTAATTTTTAATTTTTTGGCCATGTCATGCAGCATGTGGGAATCCCAGTACCCCGACCAGGATGGAACCTGCACCCCCTGCATTGAAAGCCCGTAGTCTTAACCACTGGACCACCAGGGGAGTCCTTAAAAATTACTTTTAAATAGAAGGATTGGCTCAAATCCTACCCCTTCCAATCTAGGTGTGCTGCGTGTCGTATATACAGCAAGTTTTGCCCAAAACCAAAGCCAATCATAAAAGACATCAGAAGATACGCTGTTGCTAAACACAAGCATTTTCAGACTGTCCAAAACTTCCTCTTGGGCAATAAAATTTGCCGTAATTTAAAATACTTCAATCAAGAAACGATGGACTATGTTAAGTTTAAGTTAAGTTGTTACGTTACGGCGTGGCAATTATTCTCCCTTCTCAGTACCTGCTAACTTACTAGAATAGGGCATGGGAGGTTGTCCCACCCATCTCATAGCCTGTTCCAAAAAGGTTAAAATTGGTTCAGTTAGTTAAGGACAAAGCAGAAGTGATCACTTGGTTGACAGGGTGAAAGCAGAAAGGAAAATAGTGAGGCGTGATCAGAATCACCGCCTTGTGGCGAGAGCATTCTTCCTCTGATCTACGTGTGTGCAGTCTGGATTAAGACTGGAAATCACAATTAAGTCTTATTCAAAATGCACCTGAAAATGGATAAAAAGAGCCCATGAATAAATAATACAGAATTATTTCCGCTTCATTTTCCCCTTTATGTATAAAGTATTCCTAGCCGCTAGTTCTCGATAGCTCATCTGAGTTAGAACTTCATATGAGCCTCTTTTCTGAGGGATTTTTCTAGAAAGTATAACAATCCATCTCTTGGATCTAAGTCACTTTGTAAGAAAAATTCTTTTGTGAACGTGGAAGGACAATCCTGGCTCAAATCAGTCAAAGAAAAACCAGGAAAAGATGAAATCCTGGATCAGAACGTTCATGGTTCAGAATTTGTATCACCCAGTTTACAAAACTAACCACGTGCTGAAATTAAAAAAAAAAATTTCCTCAAAACTTCAATTTGCAGAGACGTTGATGGATCTAGAGACTGTCATAAAGAGTGAAATAAGTGGGAAAGAAAGAAACAAATATCGTATGATATCGCTTATATGTGGAATCTAGAAAAATGATACAGATGAACTTACTTGTAAAGCAGAAACAGAGACACAGACGTAGAGAACAAACAGATGGATATGACGGGGAGGGGTGGGGATGAACTGGGAGACTGGGATTGACATACACACACTGCTATGTATAAAATAGATAACTAATAAGAACCTGCCGTATAGCACAGGCAACTCTACTCAGTGCTCTGTGGTGACCTAAATGGGAAGGAAATCCAAAAGAGAGGGGATATATGTATCTGTATAGTTGATTCACTTTGCTACACTACACTTTGCAACTATACTCCAATAAAATTAATAAAAAATTTTAAAAAATAAAACAAGTCCCTACTGGGGCAGGAACATTCATAATACTTATATAAAAGCCATGAAAAGGAATAAGAAATGATTAAAAAATAAGTGAACACATTTAAAATATTTTTATATTATTCATTAAATTAGAAAGAAGTGACTATCACACTTTCAATTATAGTCTGATTTTATGTTTCCGACCCCCCATTTGCTACCCAACCTGTAGGACTCGACAGCAGCACTGCTTTCTCTGCTGGAGACTGTAGCCTTCTGCAGCCAACCCGTGCTGACAGTTACCGCTTAATTAAAACTCAACATGCGAATACAGCGGTATTAACAAGTGCTGCTTCAAAAGCACATACAAAGCATGGTAATTTATAACTGCACAAACCTTTTCATCTAATGTTTTAACACCGACGGCAACTACGCTAGTCAGTGTGAAACTCACCCTGAAGAACAGTCTGCATAGCCTATTCTTTACACAGGTATTACAGGATAAGCCAGTATAGATCTTTCTATTGGCATGTCACCTTTCTGAAGAATGGTGAGGTGTGTGTCCCTGCAAGAGATAACACTTTGAAATATGTGAAACATTCTACACAGTGCATGATACTTCCTTTCATAACTGATGATGACCCACTTAACCTTGGATTGTGAAATATATTTTCGAAGTTTTAGATACTTCAAGGGCTAATGAACTGTCATGACTTTTTTGATGCAAATCTGAAATAAAAAATGAAAGCCACCTTTAACAGGCTTCTGTACAGTTATTATTTATGGAGAGAAGAAGTACATCACTTTGACATATATTTGAACTTGGAGATTTTCTATTATTCCCAAGAAAGCTAAGAGAAAAAAAAATTCTATAAAGCTGCCATAGCAAGGGAATTCACCTGGTTATCAATTACCATTAGAAAAAATAATTAGAACTATGGCCCAGGAGAGAAGGGAAGGAACTGTGTATGATGTATGAATTCATGGTACGATAATTATTTTCCTTTTAAGCCATTCTGTTATAAAATAATAAATCACATACTCTCTAGAAGATACGAGCCTATACTAACTTGTTCAAAACTGATGCATAAAGAAGGAAATTCACTTCTAGGGAAAAAATTTGTTTTTATCTTGAAATGCCAACACCTGCTGTGCAATGAAAGGCAGCAGCAAACTCTCCTGCCGGCTCGTACGTTAAGCGGGAACAATTTAATGCCTAACTTTTGGGTTCGCTTTTTGAAAGAGCTTGGATGTGAAATAAGCTACTCTCAGCTAAATTCAGAAACGAACGCTCCACCTAAGCAGTATATATTCTGGAACAAAGCAATGTGAAATGTTTTCAGGGTAAAACACCCTAAATACACATCTCCGGTATTGTCCACACGCCAGAGAACTGTATCTACCTGTGGTGGAAACGCCCTGCTAGGCTACAGGCTGGATTTACCACTGTGATTGTTTTAATTTCATTTTCAGATTGTTTGATGCCAGAATACAGAAATACCATTGAGTTTTGAATATTGCTCTTGCGTCTTGTGACCTTGCTCAATCCTTATTAATTCCAGAAGATTTTTTTAAAGATTCCTTAAGATTTTCTACACACAAGATCACATACTCTGCAAAGTTTTAGTTCCTTTCCAGTGTGCCTGTAACTTCTTTTTCTTGTGAATTTCATTTTAAAAGAATTCTCTCTAAAGCAGTTACTTACTCAATTCTATACATAACTAGTAATAACTGCTAGCATTAGCAGCTAAAGTCAACTATATCCACCCTCCTCTGCCCACCTATACCTCGTGCATATATTCTAGAAGAACATTTACCATCAACCCTATAAACATTTTGGTGACTACTTAGAAACCCCAGAAATATAAACTCCAAAATAATGTAAAACTTGCAGGCCCTGTTGAGTTTCCTTTCTGTGTTTAATACTTTCCAAGACATAACACTGTGAGTCATCTCTTCATTTTTCTTGCAAAGATTTTTCAGGAGAGGTATTGCGGTATATGTAGGAAAAGAATGTAGGTTTTGGAGGCAAACAGATTTGGAGTCAGAGAGACATGGGGTCAGCTCCTTCACTTAGCAAGTGTAACATCTCAGGTAAACATTTTAAGCTCACCTGGGGTGTCTTTCTCTTGTCCTATAATTGTTTCTTGACACTATAATGGAATAAACTGTGGAGGGAAAGAAAAATTTCTACCTTAAAAATAACAGAAAGGAAGTCCATAAAAATATAAACAATGGTTCTTTCTGGGTAGTGGAATGGGAGTTTTGTTTTCTTTCTTGTTTTTCAAATTCTCCTCTGTCCAAAGATACATGTGAGCCACATACATAGTTTCTAATTTTTAGTAACCACATTAAAAAAGTAAAAAGACACAGGTTGAATTTATTCAATAATATAGTTAATTTATTCTAATTTATCCAAAAATATCACTTCATCATGGAACCAACATATAAAAATAGGTGATAGATGTTACGTTCTCTTTTTGGCACTAAGCCTTCAAAACCCAGCGTTTATTCACAGTGCGGTTTATGTCAATTCAGCCTACCCATGTTCCAACTGCCACATGGGGCACATGGACACCGCACTGGACAGTGCAGTGTTTCTCTGAATAGATTTGGGATTCCCGTGCAGCCTTTGATTGTATTCTCTGTGTTACTGTATTAGTTTTCTATTGCTGAGTAGTAATTCGCCTTTGATCTTCGCTGTTTACAACAGTACATTTATCATGTCACAGTTTCTGTGGATCAGGCTAGTCCGGGCTTGGGTTAACTGGGTTCTCTACTCGGGGTCTCACTAGACTGAAATCTAGCTATCGGCCAAGGTGCTGTTCTCATCTGGAGTTTGACCGAGGTGTCCTTCCAAGCTCATCTAGGTTGGTGGCAGAATTTAGTTCCCTGCAGCTACAGGATGAAGGAGGTCTTCGGGCCCTCGAGCTCACCTCTCCACACAGGCAGCTCTCACAACTCAGCTGTTTGCTTTTCTCCCTGAGGCCTCCTGGAGAGCACCTGCTACATCTCATCTTTTTTAAGGGCTCCCCTAATTAGGTCAGGCCCACCAAAGACCATCTCCCATTAGATTAACCAGTAGTCAACTAATTAGGGGCCTTAGTTACATCTGCAAAATCCCTTTTCCATATAAGGTAAGATAATCATAGGAGTGCTTTCCATGCTAATCACAGATCTCACTCACACTCATGGGGAGGAGTGGATACAGAGCTTGTGTGTACACCAAGGGGTGGGAATCTGGAGGGTCATTGTAGAATTCTGCCTAACACAGTCACCGGCTAGTACACTGGCTGCTGTTTCCTGGTAATATGACTGTTTTCAGTGTACCTGATTCAAATGATATTTCCAAAGAGTTCTGTTACTACGAGGCACAGTAACACAGTTACTAACTAACTTTCCTTATTTTCTTTCTTTTTTTGGACCTAGGTCTGTGTATCTGAATTGGAGGATCCCGAGGCTTTAAAACCAGAAAAGAACAAGAAAAGGGAAAGAAAAAAGATCAAGGAAAAGAGGATCTGTGGCCTCTTTCTCCAGTCATGGTACAGTGAACCCAGGAGAAGCAGGTCACTAGTCTGGACATGCAGTGGATTACCTGTATTTATTTCCTTGTAGAGTCACATGCAGTTTCTTTCATGATTACATACTTCTTCATCTGTCCTACGTACATTCATAGGATTTCAAATTTTGGGGGTACTATGCACATGTGCAACGTATACTTTGACATGATTGAAGACAAATGTTAAGTTTACACAAGTAAAGTATAAAGAACTGGCTAACCATCAGCTCTTTTCCTAGACCTGGATTATGTTTACTATCCGTTTATTATGTTATGACGAACTTTGTTCTTTTAAACACGGTAATAGAGACACTACAGAAAAGAGGAAGAAGACTCTGCCGGACTTCAATTACTGTGAAGCTCTGAGATGTTTAATAATGACGACACTTTGGAAGCCCCTTCCCTACTTTTACCTTATGCTTTTGGCAGCCGCTGTAAGTCTGTCCCATTTATATTTTTTATACTCTTCTTAGCTGGGTTTGGACTTACCTTTGCTTCTAGCTGCATGTTAAAGTGATAAAAGTTCTTTAAAAATGCTGATTGTTTTTATTCCCTTCTTTTTTCTTTTAAAAACCTAAGAATCATTGTACCTGCCTCATATTCTAAAATCTAGAAGGAATTACCTGTCTTGAAATTCTTGTTTCTGATATAAAATGCACTCATTCTTCTAACTCCAATGAGGATGAACCCAGAGAAAACTTAGAGAAAACATGAACTAGTCACTTCTCAGGTTTTTTCCCTGTGGTATACATTAAACCTATGTCATAGTTTTCATCTGCTCACATACCATGACTTTGTGAAGTCATGCTCAAAGAGCTCAGCAAAACTTTTCTGTCACCAATGCATGAACAGGGAAAGTACTGCCACCTCTAACCGAGTTCACAGTAACTTGGAAAAAGAACCCTAGTAAAAAGTCTACTTGGCTACATCGGTATGAGCTGAAGTACCCTGGAACTTGCTGTTGTAATAAATCTGACAGTGGTGTTTGGGTAGATCTAGTCATGATAATCACAATACTGTTGCCTTATATTTATCTTTTTTTGAAAACTTAAAATATTTCCACACTCATCCCATTGAATAATTATTAAAATCCCAGGAGACGGGAAGTACAGTTATTTTCAGTCCCATTTAAAGATGAGATTGACTTGCTTGAGGTGGTACAGAACTGCAGTCCCTGACTCACAATCCAGTGCAATTTCCCACCAGTTCACATTACTCACCATTCCCTTCCCCCACGACAAATCAGGTGGAGAATTTTAGCCGACTCTGTGCCCACCAGGGTCATCGCTGACCAATGGCATATTTAGATTTGCGGTGAAATGAACAGCACCATGTTAGACGTTTGCACTTACAAGCTTTACTTCTTGAGTAAACTATAAACATTTGCTCTAGCAAGACCACGGTAAGCCTCTGAATTGGAGACTAATGCAGGGTGCAAGGGCAATCACTATAGAACTGCTTCTTAAAGCTGTGTGTGGAATCACAAAAATGTTTTGTTTGAAATGAGGATAAGTTTATATAGCGGGTTCTAGTTAAACCTTTTTAACCAATATTAGATTGGACTTTTACTGTAACACAGCTAAGATCACAAACTCATAGAATTGTAAATAACTTCCAGTGGTAATTTACCATTTCTTTTAGGCAACTGATTCTACATCATCCAAAATATGTATTAATAATATGCATTTCAGAAAGCCTACTCAATCTCCATTAAACCTCATTCCTAGGCTTAGCAAAGCTTATATTCGTTAAGTCTCTCCAAACCAACTTACGTCTAAGAAATTCTATATACATTCTTAATAAAATATATAAATGTGTATATATGTATATGCACATATATTCAAATATATATCAATTTAACAAGACTCTTTTTCATCTCTCTTAATCTGGGGCCCTATTTATTATATGATTCTTGCTATTAGTTTCTAGGCTACCCATTTCCAAGTGAAATAATTAAATGGCTATAATTTTATTATAATTGTTGCTATTATTTTTCCACCTGTTGGTCACTTTCATCTATTTCCTCTTAACTCTTTAAATCCCTTTTCAAAACAATTCAGCAAACATTGATTCAGTCTTTAACATGTATCCCTAGCAAACAAACCAGCCCGTTTCAAGGATTTCACCTGAATCCTTTTTCTGCCCTCCTGGTTACTGTCACTCAGAAAGGTAGATAGATAGATAGATAGGTAGATAGATAGATCTTTTTTCCTTTAAAGAACAAACTCCGAAAAAGAAGTCGAACTTCTTTGCTTCCCTTTCCTTACCTCCCGTTCATCTTTCCACCCACTGCAACCTACTCTCATTTACCTACTTACCATCTCATTCATTTACCACCCATGACATCTTAGATTACAAATCCAGTCTCGTTATTCTTCGTATGATTTGGTATCATCAGCGTCTGTGATTACTGCCTACTTGAGAAGTCCTCCCTGGGTGGATTATCAACATTAGTGATTCTACTACTAAGATTTACTATTCCTTCCCAGCAAAAGCTGCCTCCTCTTCCTCTGTGTGCTTTAAAATATTTAAATGTTTGGTATCCTACAGAGCTACGACGATCTGGGAAACGTTCCTTCTCCCCACCCTGGCCCTCAGAAAATGTCCCATAGCTTCAGCTAATATCAGTATATTTACGGCTTCAAAATCTTTTCAAGTCTAAGTTTCTTTTATGCCCCAACCAGTATTTTCCAAAGAATGGGTTATAACTTTTTAGTAGTTCATAAATTCAATTTGGTGACTTACAACTCACATTTAAAAGTGAAACACAATGGATGGCATCGACAAAAACTGTCAGAGTGCATCACAAAAGAAAGGGGTATTATTTTGTGAAATAAGAAATCGTATCTGTGTGTGGGGACAGATGTAAAATGTATTTGATACTGTGCGTCATGGTGATAAAAGATTCAAAACCACGGTGCTGGATACAACTTTATAACTGCTAGATATTTCTATGTGGATGTCTTTCAGGTACCTAAACTCTACAAGCTCCAAACCAAATTTGTTTCTTTCCCCCTCAAAACCTTTTCTAGTTTATCACTCTCACAGTATCATCAAGCTAGAAATCTGTCAGTAATCATCTTCTCCCCCCATTTGCTTATTCCACACACCCTATCACCATCAAAACCTGTTAATTCTGACTCCTAAACATCTCTCAATCTTTTTCTCTGTCCTCATTTTCACTGCTTTCATTTAGGTCCACAACATCTTGTTTTAAAATATAGAGTACTAATAGAAAATTTGAGGTATGGTAAGGAAACAGATCAGGAGACTATTATAATTGAAAAGGTAAGTCTGTTACTAACAGTTCCCAAGAGGAGGGGGAGGGCCATGCCATGCAGGGCCACGGGGGAAGCACCGGGTCGCTCAGGAGGCAAAGGGGAGGAAGGGGGGCTGTGGGAGAGCCTTTACTGTGGTTTCTGCAGGAAGGAATGGGAAAGGCGGGTTAACACGTTTCTGATTGTCTAGTCTGAATAATTTCAGTGGGCCCTGACCATAGGGGCTGTCCCTAGCTGTCTGGTGTCTGGCCTGGGGGTGATCAGGGCATGTGGATAATGGCCCAGAGAATGAGAGTCTGATAAAGGAGGCAACTGAGGTGGGGGCTCTGGACTGGTTGGTTTGCAACTGAAAAAACATCTTCCTAAGCCAGTTATTTATTATCTCTAGAAAGCGGCTAACCCTGGGAGGGCAGTCCCTCCAGGGTAAGCAAGGCCCCAGATGTCAAAGCATCAGAAAACAGAAAATAAGACGGAATATTACTCAGCCACAAAAAGAAACGAAATTGAGTTATTTGTAGTGAGGTGGATGGACCTAGAGTCTGTCATACAGAGTGAAGTAAGTCAGAAAGAGAAAAACAAATACCGTATGCTAACACATATATATGGAATGTAAGAAAAAACAAAAAAAGGTCATGAAGAACCTAAGGGTAAGACGGGAATAAAGACACAGACCTACTAGAGAATGGACTTGAGGACATGGTGGGGGGAAGGGTAAGCAGGGACAAAGTGAGAGAGTGGCATGGACATATATACACTACCAAATGTAAAACAGATAGCTAGTGGGAAGCAGCCACATAGCACAGGGAGATCAGCTCGGTGCTTTGTTACGGCCTGGAGGGGTGGGAGGGAGACGCAAGAGGGAGGAGATATGGGGATATATGTATACGTATAGCTGATTCACTTTGTTATACAGCAGAAACTAACACACCATTGTAAAGCAATTATACTCCAATAAAGGTGTAAAAAAAAAAAAAAAGACATGGTTAAATTCACATTTGCCACCATTGCCTGAATTGTTGCAGTAATGGTCTACCCTATCTCCCTATTACCACACTCCCTTACCACAAATTATCCTTCTAAAAGCCAGAGTCAATCACAGATCTATATAAAAATCTTGTGATGCCTACCCACCCCCCAGTACCTACACAATGAAATCCAAAGGTGTTTTTTTTTTTCTCCATTCCAGAGCCTTAAATAGCTAGCCCCTAAATTCTTTTCTAGACACTTCTCCCATCTTGCCCTGCAGATCTACTGAAAGGAGAAAAAAACTATTCCATAATTCTATCACTAACATATCAAACTGTATCCAACCTCCTTTGTGTGTTCCCTTCTAAGTCTTTACTAAGTGTAAATTTCATTTTTTCCATAATTTTAATAAAGACATAGCTCCCTTTCTGTGTTTCAGTTAGTTATCTAGCATAAAGTTTCATGATATTAACGTGGTTTGTGTTTTTTACCTCTTTCTTTCTTTTTCTCTTTCTTCCTTCTTTTTAATTGAGGTATAATTGACATAACATTAATGTTAGTTCCAAGTGTACAGCGTAAGGATTTGGCATTTATATATGCTGCAAAATGATCGACACCATCATTCCAGTTAACATCCATCAGTTACAACTTTTTTTTCCTCCTGATGAGAACTTCCAGGACCCACTCTCCTAGCTACTTTCTAATATGAAATACAGTATTATTAACTACAGTCACCAGGGTTATTTACCTTTTCAAAGCAGGAAACCCTGGCAGCAAGTGAGTCTGCCATACCTTACCAAACCATTCAGTTATAGTTAGATACTTAGACTATCTCCAAAGGCTAAAATAAGGCTTCTGAGACCCTATCCGATCTCACTTCTTTTGCTTGGACTCTTCATAAATAATGCTGCATGTTAACACTGGGCCAACCAGACTAGATACATTTATGGCTTTTGACTCAAAGTGCTTTCTAAAAGGATATCATGTTCTGTTCCATCAGAAATTCATGCCATATGTATTGACACATCCTATGTGCTAAAACAGGGCTACTACAGACACACAGACAAACTGGACACTATTTCTGTCCTCGAGGAGTGCACACTGTCAGTACAGCAATTGTACAGCAACCCTAAAGAGGCTGGATGCTTCCCTCTCACAGATTAGGGAACTGGGGCTCACAGAGATTCAATCACCTGCCCAATTAAAAAGAGGCAGTTCGTTGCACAGGTTACAACTATCTTTACACCACTCCCAACGTGCGCATATTTTCACCGTTTTTCTTTTTGTAAAGGTAATAATAATATCTGCTCTTTCACATATGCACAGTAATAATCAAATCTTATCGAAGTCCCCGCAAAACGAATGCCATCATGATTTTATCAAACATTTAAATATATTCTAGTGCTCCTGCTGGTGATATTTTGGTCATTTCCATCTGTGTTAGTAAGGTAATGTGAGCTGCTGTAACGGATAAACTCTGAAATATCAGTGCTGTAATGTAAGAAGAGCTTTTTTCATTCTAATATCAGCCCACTGCTGGTGTTCAGTGGGGGGGTCTTCCATGTGATGCCTCAGAGACCTGGGTTCCTTCCATCTTGTGACTCTGTCACCTTCTATGATCCTTCAAATCCTTTGCTTTTAGCAAGTAGATGCAGAGAGATCACAGGAGAGGCACACTTGTGGTCTGGTCCATCACCTCTGCTGACATTCCACTGTAGAGGGAGAACTAGCCCTACGTTCCTGCCCAGATGCAAGGGGGTAGAAGAGGGCTGGGAAACGTAGTCTTTTGCCCAGGAAGATGGGAAAATAGGTTCTGATGAACACATGGCAGTCTCTGCCTTATCTCCTTTGCTTTAACTCTCCGTGGACATAAGAGTTAATGGTTAAGTGCTTTTGGTGTCGATGGCTGATCTATCTGGGCTGGATTCATGTTTTGCCACAGTAGGAACTTGGGCTGTTTACCTAACGCTATTTACTTTCACTTTCTGAGAGTTCAATGTCTTCCTCAGTAATACTGAACTCTTAAGATTACTGGGAGATTTAATGATATAATGCACGTAAAGCTCTTTAAAAGGACCTGGCACCTGCTAACTGATCTGTAAATACTAACTTTCTACCCCCATTCTTCAGAGGTCATATGTCATTGATTTCTATGCTCATAATTTCCTTTTATCTCTTAAGGTTGGAGTTAAAACCACAATTTAAAGACACGTTACTGCTTCTGGTCCACAAATCATTGCTGCATTCTCAAAACTTCAGTGAGAATAAAAATCAAAAGAAAAGAAAAGAACAAAGAGGATAAAAGGAAGGAGAACACAGACTGAGGTAGATAAATAAATAAAACTGTTAATTCTATACGAAAGTGCTCTTCAGAAAGCTCCCCACAGGAAAGCTGAAGTTAAATGTATTCTCTATTCATTTTTTTAGTTGAAGCAGAAAAGTCAAGCAATTTTAATAGCTTGAGGATTCTCGACATAATTCTACAAAATGACCGATTTAATTATTGTTACTGCTGCCGTGATTTTATGAAATGTGTGCTCTGTCAGGCACAGTACGTCTAAATACTTATATCTGATGACATGATCAGCATATTCAGGACACTGCTATGCACAGCGGGTCGGTTTTAAAGGCTCAGAACACATCTTTTATATTAACTGATGGAATAGCTTCTAACTTTCCATAAAGTATTGTTTGGTCTAGGATTTTGTTTTATCTGAATTGCTACCGCATGAGTTAGCCTGTTGCTGCTATGAGCGCTGGCAGAAGACACGAGAGCCCTGGGTCAGAGGCGAAGGACTTTACGGCTTGTGGTACAGCAAGCAGTGTGAGCATCGGTATGCACGTTGGTTGCCTTGGCCCCTAAGTCCCAGGGGCCCCAATGGAGGTCAGCGTCACCACTGAGGAACACTGAGCCTGGGGAACCCACTGCTTTCAGCCACCAGTACGCAAGCCTGCTCCTCTGCTCGCCACTTCATCCCTCAAGGTTTTTTTTTTTTTTTTTTTTGCGGTACGCGGGCCTCTCACTGCTGTGGCCTCTCCCGTTGCGGAGCACAGGCTCCGGACACGCAGGCTCAGCGGCCATGGCTCACGGGCCCAGCCGCTCGGCGGCATGTGGGATCCTCCCGGACCGGAGCACGAACCCGTGTCCCCTGCATCGGCAGGCGGACTCCCAACCACTGCGCCACCAGGGAAGCCCCCTCAAGGTTTCCTGCCATAAACACGAGTCTGAGCAACGATCTGGGTGAAGAGCAGCCTATAGGCAGCAAGACTGTGAAGGGCGCTCAGACCTCCTGGAAGATAACCTCTCCTAACACGGCTGTGAGGTGGCTTACAAGATGACAGTATAGAAGAAGGCTAAAAAGTTAGAAGAAATCATTGCAAAAGAGAAGCAGTACAATGAAGATAATGCTGTAGGGAAAGTGAATACGTAGAAATGGAGAGCAAAGATTCTCTGTAATTACTAAAGCTCAGTCAGTAACCCAGCCCCGCACTTCCTAGTGGTCAGAACCAATTGATGCAACACGTGCAAGAGAATTTAAGAGCACAGGACTCTCAGTGAGAATCGGCGTAATCAGAAAAGTAACCGGTCCTGGAGGCTGATCTCTAAAGGATAAGGAGGGTTTCAAAATTGAGGGTTACAGAGAAACCTGAGTCTGAGGCAGCTGGGACGTGACCTAATCACACTGCGGACGGGCTGAGCTGAATCAAAGGGGTTTGTCTTCAGAGTAAAGAAAATGAGCTCGGAGGGCAAGAGGTGAGCTAAGTCAGGAAAGGCTTGGACCAGGGGAATCAGTTAGTATTGATGGAGAAGAAGAGGCCCCTTTGGTAATTTTCTGAGACAGTGATTGATAAAGCAACGTTTAATCTAGATTAACATGACCTCTTTGTTAGAAAAAATTTCAAATAAACCAACTGGAGAGATTGGACTATGGTGACGGCAATGACCTAGAGATTAAAAGACTGTTGGGAGAGATCCTTTGAAGAAAATCTAACAGGATTTGATAAAAGCACAACTGAAGGCTTACTGGCACATTTGTATCTTTGTGTTAAATGTTTATGTTTTCTGGTTTGGCTTCAGAAACGATCTCACATCTGAAGTACAGACTCTATATCTGTATCTACCTAAGGTAAGTATTTTCCACCTGCTCATTGATTTCATTCTATCCTTCTTGTTTTTAGACTTGGTATTTATCCAAGAGAGATACTCAGTTCTTCTGACAACAATTATTTAAAAGAATTATACATGTGAAAATAAAATTCCATATAGCATTTTCCTTGAGGTACCTTAGAAAATGGGAATAATTATTTACAACTGTGGCTTGCATATTATTACCAGAGCATCAAATACATGTGCAAAAGGGACGTAAATGAAGAAATATCAATGAAACAAATCAAGTAGTATATAGTGCTTATTATATTTCTCTATGAGGCAAAACAGCAACAGGCCTTGGACCTCCCACAAGAATCTTATAACTAGAAATTATAAGCCCCCCAAAAAAGGTGGAACCGTGGAAATGGAGTTTAACACATCTGAGAATACAGTGACTATTCTTTGGTCTGAGTGTCTGGCTCACTATCAGAAAAGGTAATTTTCATTAAATTTAGTGAGAAATACATTTGTACTGGCCTGCAGGATGGACACCTACATGCTTCACTAGAACACAAAGGATCCCTGCTAGATTATCAGTCATTTCCATCCATGTGCATTAGAGTGAACATGTTAAATAACGGATAATTCTGTCCAATTTAGTCACATCATAATTTACATGTGCATCAGAAGCCAACATTAGGGAATTACAATAAATAATTATTGACTCTTACTTCATACTGCCACATTTTTACAAGCAAAAGAAAATTTCCTAGACGTTGATGTCTCATTATAGCTGGCATGTAATTTATTTCTCTGTTGGAGTTGAGTTTATCAACTGTTTCTGTCCATGCAGAAAAAATGTTCCTACCTAAGAAACCTATACAAGAACACAGGAAGCTGGAAAGCTTAATTGAAAGTCTAAGTTAGGTTGTCTTCAAAGAAAAGAAGAAAGAACCCTGTTTCATCACCTCTTACTCACTTGCACAAAACCAGACAGTTGATTGTATACTGACTAGTACATAGTACGTCAGAATATACTAATGTGCTGTGTATTAGAATTGTATTATTTATTACTCCCTATGGGACATCTGGAACTATACTGATTAGCTACATAGAAAGATAAGTAGTTCCATAATTTCCTGACATTCAAGTAACAATGATGGTGACAATTTTTACAAAACGTTCTTTCAGTAGCTGTTGACAGTAGGTCAGAATTCAGGTGGCTATGCCTCTTCTCTGACTACCATATTATTGGTGCTTAATTGCCGGATGAGATTTAGACCACCAAAATCACAATGAAGAAAACCCTCGGAGGAATTATTGTTTTAATGAAAGCCATATACTAGTTTGAAAATCCCCAAATGAAAGAAATCATTCTTTGCAAATATCTGAAACCAAGGTCCACAGTTCCTACCCTACAACATATTTATAACCCGGAAAATGCAAGCTAGCCCTTCAAAGACCACCCACAATGATCACCATAATAATGGTGGCTACCATTTATTCTACATTTACTGTGAACCAGGCACAGGCAGTATTACAGATGATGTCTCATCTTCACGGTGATTCAGTGGGGTAAACAGCATTAACGCCCATTTTACACACAGAAAACTGAGGCCTAGTGAGGTTAAACAAACTCTTTCAGATCGCCTAGCCACTGAGTGACAGAATCAGGGTTCTAGAGCCTCCAGTATCACCTGCTCAGTGGGCAGGGACCACCTGCTCTAGGACCCATGAAAGCACAAGTCAGGTGACCAAACCGGCATTTAAGACACAAACCATCTTCACAATTTAAGTATATGAAATAATACATAGATAATATATAAGAAGGTAATGTAAAGATATTAATATTAAAGCATCATGCTTCCCAGATAAATTTCTCCTATTTCTATTCACCATTATCTGCCAAAGAAAAAGACAATCACTATCTGGAAAGTATTTAAAGAGACATGTTTGGAGGCACGTATTTCAGAAGCAAAAGCTTCCCAGATACTTGGTTAAATGCTCTGTAAAGAGTCTCCTTCCCCAAACTGAAAATTTATAAACCCCTGTTTCCAAAACTTCTCCCACAAAGAGTACATACTGGCAATTCACTGTGTTCTCCCTTTTATGGAAAAATACCCTCTTCCAGTGTCATGCTTTGGCAGCTTTCTGGACAACACTAAATTAAGAAAACCCACCCCTTACACACTGACTTATAGAAAAAGCTGATGCAACTGCCTATGAAAGAACGACCCCCGAAAAATCAAACCGAGGAGTTGATTCCGTTCTGAAATATTGAAGTCCACAGTCACTGACTTTTATAGTAGTACTATAAAAGTTACTTCGTTACTTGGCAACGAATTTCTGGAACAGAGAAAAGGTGCAGGGGCACAAGTGCCTGGACTAGAAAGAAACAAGAAGACAGCAAAGCTGATCGATTCTCAGAGATCTAAGAGCTAACGTTACCTAGACTAACTCCAATTTTTAGACGTAACGATAGAAGAAAAAAAGACAAAAGAAAAAATTTTAGCATTAATTCTAGTCTTTGCATTTTGAATAAGTCAGTTTTCCTTTATTTCATCTAATTTTAGTATGCTTTTTTTTCTTAGTGGTAACCTAAAAACTTAATACGGATGGAGAATAGATTTTCAATTTCAATGTTGATTCCAGTGTGTCTCTTAGGACTGTGACCTACTTTCGAGCTCTACTTTTTGCAATACGCAACCTTCAAAAGAGGTTTTATGGATCATGAATATGACAGATAAAGATGTTCCACAGTATTTGCCCATGAAGATTAAACATGCACAACCTTCAGCAGTCCATATTCACTAATATCAGGATAATAACGGCCAGTCATCTTTAAGGGACGAAGAACCATCCAACTGACTAATTGAACGATGGTCAAACACAGTTAAGGAAATTCAAAAGTATGTCTTGGAGCTCTTCCATGGAAGGTTTGGTATTAGGTTCCTGATTCACCTCCTCCATACTTCTTAAAAATTGTAATCATTTTTTTACTTTAATCTTTTATGTACAAAGCTATTAGTTCATTTAATAAAACCCACTTTGTAAATACACCTGGAGTACATGCACTTATGTTATAGCTCAACCAGAATTTAAAATATTTGAGACCAGAAATTTAGCATTTGATTATTTTTCATTTTAGCACAGCATATAAGATAGAGATGTGTAAATACACACACACACACACACACACACACACACACACCCCAGACAAACCTTATGAAATAATAAAGAAGGCAGAAAGGAATAATTTAACATTTTTTTAAGTACCCACCACGTGCCAGGCCAGTGCTTGAGTCTTTACACACACTGTTTCCACTTACTATTATTTCTGTTACTACTATACCCATCTTACTGATGGGAAAATTTAGCTTAAAGTGAAGACAGATTATACTTCAGTTTTTCTGACTCTCAAACATGCAGTCTTTCAACCATACCTTATGATCTCTAGATACTGAAAGCATTTCAAATGTAGCGGGTACCTAAAAACCAAAACAAAACAACTGAAGGGCCTTAAGGGTTACCAACACAGTTTCAGGATCATATGCCACTACTTCAGGCTGAAGTCAAGCAGATGCTAGCTATTAAGCAATGTGCTGAGAAAACGCAATCAGGAATTCTCCTTGCCTCTGTCTTCCTGAGGTCTCCAGTAATTTCTGCCCCTTTCTAGATCAGAGAGCTACTGCATTTATCTTCATTAGCAATCATCCTAAGTCTCTTCCACTCACAAAACCCCGGAATTTTACTATGTGAGGCATCATCTTTTCAGTTCATCTCATACTCAACGTGTACCTTTCCTAAGAGAAACGTAACGCTTTGGTTTAAGAATAAGAAAGCTGAAACCGGCCTCCTTCTACCTTGTTATTCAGGGGTGTTTCAGTAAGCACGGGGTGACAGGCCAACAAAGGAATGATTTATGAAGAGTCAGAGATGATGTCATGAGGAAACAGAATATAAAAATGAAGCAGAAGAGGCAGTAAGAGGTACAGCAATAAGGTAAAGAGATTCTCTTAAAAAGGCTAATATTAGAAGGATTTAGATACTTAAACGATTATCTTCCTTTCAAAGTGAACACTTCGGAATGCTATCAGGCAAGTTTGAGATCCACATCACACAATTTTAGATGTGATATAGATTTCCATCTTTGCAGAATGGATTTTATTTTTGGAAATAAACACGCTACTTGGAGTTACAAAAATGCTACAGAATGTAGCTGTTCACACTGAGGTAACATCGCCTAATTAGAAATAAGAGGCTAGAACATAAGAACGAGACTTAAAACGGGGCCTATAAGCTGACTCTAAAGGTAGTTCTACAGGGGGAGTTTCAAAATGTTTTAAGCAATATTGATGATATTGGTATAAGTTTATGGTTCCCTTGACAGTCAACAAATAAGTATTGTGATGCTACTGAAAAGAGTTTCATCAACCTCACGTACGAGTAACAGGAAAACGATCACCGTCATGGTATCACTATGCTGGACTGGAAAAAACATGTAACAGCACGAAACCCAAATATCTGTTGTACTCCGACCCAGGCTACGGAAATTACAAGCAGTGAGAGCAGAAAACAACACATGAACAGTTCACGGACACAGTCGAAAGCAATGATTAATAAGTGATGGGAAATAACTGCAGCTGACACATAGCCAGGCCTATAGCTACAAGGACCGGGGCTGCCTTCTGCACTTGTAAGGTTAAAAGGCACGCCCCCAATAGCAAGCAGGTCCTTTGGATACCGGCTCCAGATGCCGTATGTATTCAGTATAAAAATGCTCATGATACGCGTAGGCCTCTTCATTCACACCTGCACAAGAACAAATGCACTTCCAAGTAGGTTGACTACCGTGTTATTTTTTTAAAATGAAGGACAGATAAGAATAATCTATTATTCACAGAGGGAGGCATCACCAACCATATCATGCCTTTTAATAGTTACTATGTTAAGCAATTTACTTACTACAGCATTTAGAGACGACATAATTTTGTGTGACCTTTACTTAAAAAAAAACCCCAAACTATCAAACAAATACGAAGGCAGAGAAAAGGACATGTATAGATATGCAAGGACTCAGAAAACCTGCTTCCCTGTACTGAGTCTACGGACCTTAGGAACACGCTCTAGCAAAGGAAGAAAAAATAGAGAGCTGTATAGGAGAATAACTATAATTAGATTACAATCTACGGTTCTATGTTAACAATATATACTTAATGACTAAGTTTTAAACAGTCATATAACTATATTGGAAGAATGGAGAAAAATAGACAAGCTGCAAGACAGGTGTCTCATGTTATAAGACGTCAACAGATAACATCTAAAAATAAATTAAGGAATAATGGTATATTATCTACGGACATGGATTTAAGCATCAAATAAACAGCTCAAAGCGTTAACCGTAGCTGCTTCTGGACATGGAAATGGGGTGGGGTGAGGTGAGGGATTGCCAGTCTTCATGGTGGCTCTTTCAGCTGAAATTGAATTTTTAAACATGTACCTAAATTACTTTAATTATAAAATAATTTATGAAAGAACAAATACTCTAAAATATGACCCAACTCCCTCTTGCAAAAGCGCCATGAATAATATTACCTACTGGATATGTATAAAGTCTGGGTAAATCACCCTGCTACCATGTCACATAATTAGATAAGCTGCAAAGGTTAATTATATATGATAAGTGTTCAACTACAATCCTTTACTTTTAGATGTAAATTTAAATATTTTTAAAAATCTCAATCTCTCTTTCAAACTGAATTTTTCTCTCCTCCTTTTCCTTTCCCTTCAGGGCTATTTCTCGACTGATTTAATGCTGATGATCAGTACAGCTGTGACAAGCACTTTACGGAATACAGGAGGTACCACCACTCCTGAACTAAAGACATCTGTATTATTGGGCTCTTACTGCCCAAAAGCAAGATAAATATTTGCTTGGCATAACTTTTCTGTGGTGATAAGAATGGATTACATCATTTGCTGATCAGTGCCTCATGGCTTTCTCTTCGCTTTTTTACATCTATAAGCAGTCCATGCTCATCATTCTAAAAAAGTTAGAACAAAGAAATGAAAAGACAAAATAAATAAAACCTCCCCAACTCTCTCCACCCAGAGATATCCGTGGTTATCATTTAGGGTGCACTCTTTCAGACTTTCCTCATTCAAACATACACTGTGTATATATTAAATAGGAACATATTATTTGTGCTCTTCTATAACCTATTTCTTTCTGCTTAATAATCATAAATTCTTTCAACAATTATTAGAGATCATACAGCTCTAAATCCAAACACTTTCAAAGACGATGAGGTGTTAAACTGTGTACTTTAAGCAATCCCCGATTTTTGGCCATTGAGGGTTTTTTTTGACATTGCAAACAAATGTAGACTTTTGACAATTTTAATAAAAGCTGCTAATTGTGCTCCTTAAACCGTTCACCAGGAAACACTCCTACCGGAAGTGTGTGACAGTGACATCAGTAACCTTTTAAAACTTTTGCCAACGTGAGAAATGAAACATGATATCTCAGGTGCTTTTTTTCAACTTAATGACGTCATTAAGATCATTAATAATGCTGAATATTTTTTTCACAGTTCTTAGGTATCTACATGTCACTTTATATAAATTTCCCATTTTTCTATTGTCTCTTTTACAAATTGATTTGTAAAAGCTCTTTATATGTTAAGACTATCAAAGCTCTGTCATATTTGTAAATCATTAACTCGCTTATTTGCATCTTTCTAAAGCTTCTTTTCACATTTGGTCTCTGGATGGGGAGTTTGTGATGAAAATTTAATGCCTTTTTGTCAGTACACAAAGCTATTTTGAATAGCGTAAAGTTAGATACCGTTGACTCGTGCCTTTGATGATTAGCAAGTGAAACATATGACTGAGTATGGCTGCTATACTAAACTTAGGTCTGCTGATGTGTCTGTACCAAGGTAGCAGGAAGATAATATCAGTCAATCACAATCACTTCCCTGCCACTGGATGTCCATTTTTCCCTAGTTGACAAACCTATCTGGCATAAGATTTTCAGCATAAATCACAATTCAGGGACCAGAAAGGAAAAAAGGAGGTAGACTCTAAATCTAGTTTTAGGAGTAAAGATTAAACACAATTGTTAGGGCTGGCATAATAAGAATTATTTAAGCTTGTACTAGCTTACTCCTTGGCCTTTAGGTAAAAAAAACATAATACAATTGGCGAGAAGAAGGAGAGATGGATTATGGGAAAGGAAGGGTCAAAACAATGCATGCCAAGTTTACCGTACAAATAAGATGAAAGTAAGTTATAGTCATGTAAGAATCTCCTTTAGGGCTTCCCTGGTGGCGCAGTGGTTGGGAGTCCGCCTGCCGATGCAGGGGACACGGGTTCGTGCCCCGGTCCGGGAAGATCCCACATCCCGCGGAGCAGCTGGGCCCGTGAGCCATGGCCACTGAGCCTGCGCGTCCGGAGCCTGTGCTCCGCAACGGGAGAGGCCACAGCAGTGAGAGGCCCGCGTACCGCAAAAAAAATAAATAAAATAAAAAAATTAAAAAAAAAGGATCTCCTTTAACGTTTAATACAATTGGTAATATATATATATTTTACGATGGTCTTTGGAACATGATACCTAATAATTATTTATAATAATTCAAGAATCCATTGATAAACTCCAGATATTTACTTGGGCTCACTTTATTATGTCTCAGCTACTCAAGCATTTACTTCCTGAATTCCATGCTTCAGACATAGACCAGAACTACTTCTGACACTTAGGAACAATATTTTGAGGGTTATGTAAACCAGGAGTCATATAAGTGCCTTATTTAAAAATTATTTTTCACTCTTCTGGATTCTGGCCCTGTTGCTATTTCAAGAGGTACACGCTGGAAAAAGCTTTTCTAACACTCCCTTTAAAAACACACAGACACTGTACGATGACATCTGTTACCCAAGGTTTATGTATCCAGCACTCTTACAGTCTGTACAAGTTTTAAAGAAGAAAATGATATATCTTGCGAGAAGGGTGGTAGAGATTTTAGTAGCTGGGAATCTGGCCTATGGTTGGGTTTACATACAGTTCTCAGTCAGTAAACCGTATTAAGCTGCATATCCTGTCATCAGATGTCTGGTTGTTTGGTTCCTAGGTGCTTTGAGCAATAAGAGTTCTAGAACGTCTTAACAGGGGAGGATTAAGGAGTTGTGTTGAAGATGCATTCGCGTTGCAAGCATACTTTTTTTCTTAGACTTATTCATTTGTCATGAATTGGGGGCAAACAATAAAGATTATGGGAGAGGAATATAGTGGTGAGCTGTGAAGAAAGGAATCTACAAAAAGAAAACGGAAGAAGAGAGAGGTGGGGAAGGGCTCCTTTTCTCAGTGTTTGACGACCCAATCCATGGGCCATGGCATATGGTAGGCAGCTTTTCACTGAATGACTTTGGAGTGACATACACCTGGGTTCAAATACCAGCCAAATACCACCTGGGAAAATTGTGTAACTCCTGTGAGACTCAGTTGTGCCATCTGAAAAGTGGGGCCAACTCCTCGGAGGCTAATTGTGGAAATTAAATGTCAAGGTATCTTTTTCAGCTGAGGCTCTAACGTACGTTCTTCTTTATGACCTTACACGTTAGGAGTGAATTCTTTAACTTCCAACTTGGAGTGGCATTCTTCAGATCATCCTGGTTTAAGTAACCTCAGCCCGCCGTACACTTCTTCATCACCAGGTGAATGGTTTTATTCCCAAGTCAAGTCATTTCACAGACCTGGCACTGTTTATATGTACTGAGTGACCACGGGCTCTGTGCTTTTATTTTCAAGCTTCTAGGAGAATTATACTACAAAGCGTGTACACATTCTGGTAAATGCTTAATATTACTTACGGTAAAACCACTTCGTTCTCTGAGGAAGCTTGCCTATGGCAAAGTTGCTTAATAAACCATCCTGGGCATTGTACTGAAATCTAGAATTTTTAAGCATGTCTTTTAATGAAGTCCTGAGAAAAGGATTGCTAATAGAATTTGAGAGTGCACACGATGCCACTGAAAAAGCTCATGGGAGCGAAGTTTCAGCAACATTCTGCCTGACCTGGTGCCACCTCAGTGAGACACAATCCGAGTGCTCAGAAGGGACCGTGACACCGTGAGTGGAGCCTGCAGATCAGCATAAATATTCCGCGATGCATAAGAACGTCCCAAGAAGTGAGGATGAATGATGAGCAGTCTTCCTAATAGCCCTTAATTTCTAAGCTAAATTTAATGTGTATCAGTTATCATCATCAATAGCAGAAGCACTTACATACTGGTGCTCTACTAGATATTACAGAAAGCGATTACATGCGTCAGCATCTTCCTTCTAAGAAGCTGACGTCTTAGGTATATTTGGTCCCATGAACTCTGGGCTGAGAACCTCAACTTTTACAACTATAAGATGTCACATGCTGATGAAGATAGAACACACCGACAAACAAACAAACAAACAAACCACCACCCAAACCTCTATTTAATTTTGAACAGGAAAGGCATCATATGCACTGTCGCCTCAATCAGCTCCAAACCATTCCTTCTTTACATGATCCCGAGTTTTCGTGACCCAACTATTGCTTATACAGTCTCTTTACCAAGATTCCTTTACTGGAAGAGTTATACGTGCATGGCCCTTTGCAATTCCTGCCTTATAGGTACACGGCTGCGTTTAAATGTCTACCTCTGCTTGTTTTTTATGAAGAAGAATAAAACTTGACTGTCTGCTAATGGACTGATAGAACTGGTAACTGTGTCTAATTGTAGCAGAAGCATAAAATTGCTGCCTGTTTTTTTAAAGTTAGGTTGCCTATGGTTGGTCCTCTAAAATGAGAAATGTAATTCCAGAGTTCAGTGCTTGTTTGAATTGATTAGGAAAATTGCCACTTGTATGAACATTCAATTTCATACCTTTAACCACTAAACTGCTATGTGAGTCTCCATATTTTTAAGAAACTAGCTTTAAAAATGTGTTAAAAGATGTACTTAAATCCAAAGTATTTTCACTTTGTTATTTAGTATCCCACCAAAAGTATATTTCTAGAATTTAGTATGGTAGAAAATACTTTAAATAGCTGTAAATACACCACTCCTGGTATACTTTAGAGTATCCTGCAGTTGCTTTTGGGAAACCCATAGCTCAAAAATACGTGTTAATTCTTTAATGTTATCAAGTCTACATTTTTTTTTCTTAACTCTGTTGTATTCTATAATATACCACATCAAAAAATTCAGAAAACATTCAGGATGTGTTTTGATCCAAGTCTCAAAATTGGTCATTAGCTATTGATGATCTTAGCTATTTGTTTGCATCGTAAAAATCTCTTCTGGTTATCCCAGGAGCTGCTTCAGATCCTAAACACCTCACCTCAATTTGTCCCATCTTACAAGATTTGATGATAAATCTTAAAGCACGCTCAGCAGGAACTGTCCTGTGAAAATAAGTAGTCAGGTTTACATTTGTAAGGGTTTCAACTGTAATGGACAGATTTTTAATGAAGCTACAATTGAGAAAGAAAATAAAAGCAAGTCGCTCTGCAGGCACCAAAACTTACGACTGTAACAAGAGGAAATCAATCAAATCTCTCACTTAGAACAATCTCTGTTTTCTTACAAAGCACAAAATCACTTGAGCTGAACAGACAACAAATACTAACCGAATACACACGCATCAACTAATTAAAGGCCAATTTTCCACAAGAGGCAAAAACGGTTGTGTTCTCCCTTCTGAGAAAAAGGTGCTCTTTCTGTGGCTTGAATAAATTCCTGTGTTTCATTTGTGTAAAAGGGGGGAAGAGGGAAGCAGACAAAGGAGCATTCCAGTCCCTAAATACACTGGCTCTGTTTAAAAGGGCAACACTAAGCCACTGCCTTCACGGTGGCTTCCATCAGGCGGGAATAGTAACATTACACCGCTTCAAACGACTGGCAGAATAGGAGTAAACCAAGAACAGTGTGACTGGCCCCTTAGAAAAAAAGGGGTCTGGACATACACACAAACTTTAATTCCATCATGCAATAAGAAAATGTTGAATAAATTAACTTTTTCAAAGGGCCATTATACCTTAGCTCCTCATTACAGATCCCATTACAGACTGTCTTTATAAATGCCCACCTGACAATATCATGCAAAATGCTTAGCTTCTGAGGTCAGTCTAAGTAAGAGAACAATTCTCCTATTTATAGCAAAGGATGAACTTTTCTCATTTAGATGTTTAAGCAGCTAACCCCTGAGTTTAATGTAATTAGGGAAGGGATATTCAATTTACAGTATCCACAAGTAATGATAATTAAATTGATCGAAAAAAGCTGTTGGTAAGCATAAGCTACCTTTGTAATTACATCCCGTTTTCAAAATGACTTTACTACTGTGAACTTCAAGCATTTCAGCAAATGAAGGCCAATACACATAAAACGAAAACTACAGTGGCTTAAAAGCTTGGCTGTTTAACATAATGAGCAGTTCGACCACAGGGAAATCTCGGGAACATTCTATAACTCACCACGACAGCCTACGCTTTCTCCTTTCCTCTCACCAACAGCCATTAAAAATATGCAAGATTGTCTTCATTTTTCACCAGATTCTTCATTAAGTCTTTTTTCCCCCACTTTTAAAGGAAACTAAAGAATCCGTTCTCCTTATTTCTCTATTATTTAAAGTGGCTGGTCATAAGTTCCAGTTCTGTGTTTATTTGAAAGCCCAAACGAAGAGCTATGAATATGAAACCATTTTCCCCGTGAGTCCTGAAGATTAGCTAGGTCAGCATTCCACCAGGACCAAGGTGAAAAATAAACAAATAACCACGTTCACAGCAGCTGCAGTGATCACTCTGGAAAATTATTCAGGCATTATGAGAAAGACGGTATTAAACGCTGCCACTTGCAGCTCCACGGCTCTCTGGATATTCACATCAGAAAAGGGCCGAGCACTTAAGGGGTATCATCAGAGAGCTCGCCCATCTGAGCATCTTCCATTAAGATTTTGTCGTAAAGGAGGAAGGCGGGAACATCTGCCTGACAGGCAAAAGGCTTGTCATAATTCATTAATATCACAGCTTTGCTCAGGTTTCCTTCAATGAGCCAGGCAAGAAGCCTATGAAAAGTGCTGAGCACACAACTTCCCTGAAGATGCTGCTCTAATCAACTTGGTACCACTTGGTCCTCCTACACTATAGGCTAAACACCTTCCATATGACTTCCCAGGAGAAAGGTGATTCCATAAACATCACCTCACGACTGCATAAATCAATAATTCCTAGATCAAATTTCAAAAGGACAGGGAAGAGAAGTATTTAAAACATCCCCAAAGTAGGAAAGTTAAAAAGTTCCTAGTACTGTTAAAGTATCCCTTCTAGTAAAACATAATGTATGAAGTTAAAGATTATTGGTCTTAAAAAAACAGACATTGGAAAGAACAGAGTTCTCTATACTGCCATTGCTCTTGACTAAATTATTTCAAGGGAGTGTAAAGAAACAGCAACCTACATCATTTCAATTAAATGAACAATTTAACGTAAAATGACTTCTATTAACAAAACCATGTAGTATTATCCATCTGTGTTTCTAGAACAGAATATCATATATTGGTGTCTTTTCATTTTCCTTCCACATTTTGCTACCTAACACGCTGGAGAACCAGGAATCTGGCTCAGTATTTACTCTACGCTTTCATTTACATGGCAAAAAGGAGGAAATTTGAAAATGGAAGAGCAGTAGACACATTTGCAAATCAGCAGACAGCAGTACCACTAGTTATAAAAATGGCGGCAGTGAAAGGGAAATATTATCAAGAACCACATTCCAGTTTTATTAATTTTACTTTATTATTAACAGAAATAAATTAAAAGTTATCTGTTAATTTAGCAAACAATACACTGAAGATGGGTGGTTATAAATTTTTCAACATCAGTATCACTTTTATAATTCTAATAAACATGATCTTGGTTAGTGAGCCAATTATAGAATTTCTTTTTCATTACTGTTACTATTTTAACTTTATTTTCAACTCTGACTTTAAATATACTATCTATTATTTAAAGTGCATGAAATCAAGACAGCATTAATGTATATAATGATCATAAAATGAAGGTACAATCTGACTGAACAGAAATCAATAACGGTATTTAATGACTTCATGAGGAAAATAAATGACCCTCACACCCGTAATGGATTAACGTCAGTTATGAGCAACACAACATCACATAATGCTGATACAGGCTCACTCAAAGTGGTATCACTTTTCATGTGAGTGCCTTAAAGCTTTATCAAAGGAAACTGCGTTTTAATGCGATTTTGGATGTCATTTTTGAGAGGACTTTTACAATCCCATTTCAGAAAGCATAAAGCATGCTCTGAATTGTTACAAGGAGCTTTTGTCATTGCCACACGTACTAGGTCACTCCCTGAAAGCTTTCCAACATGAAATCCTAAATATATAAAAAGGATAACAACGTATAATATTACTCGAACACCTAGTTTACTGTAGCTTGTCTTCTTTGAATACATATACCCTGAATGTTACTCCAGAATGTTCTTTTTTCCCTAGATAAGGAGAGAAGCCTATGCTACCTATGTGTGCCGCAGTCAATTCAACATAAAACACATGTGCTTCACATACATGTACAAATGGCTTGATGATCAGAGCATGCAAAAAAGAAGGCTCGCCAATAACTTGATATGCAGCTATTGATTTGTAAAGTCATTACACTTTCTAGGAAGTTTATACAAAGATGAATTTTTCTTTTCTCCTAATAACTTAATGTCCTTCTTATGAAGAAAGAATGTCATAGCTCTTCTCCTTATGACATAAAGTTACAGGAAAATATAAACCACTCCTTTTCACCCCTTTAAAAGATGCTAAAATAGTCTTATAATATCATTTGCAGAGAGTCTGGCTTTTGCTTGTTAAAAAAATGTTGACCATTGTGAAACAAAGATTTAATAAATATGTAATATTTTGGACTTTCATTTTCTACTGAGTATTTGAAACCACTAGCAATAGGAATATCTTGATGCTGTAACTCAGGTTATTATTATTTTTTCCAGCATAATTTAAAATTCATTTCTGACTGATTCAGCAGTCATCAAGCAAAACTTCCAGTAACCTCTCTGAAGATTTGGCACAGATAAGAAGTTCAGAATAGGAACAAACGTGCAATGATGTACAGCAGCTACTACAGTTATTTCTAAAAATAGCCGGGTTTCAGGCTTTCAGTGCCTTAGGTTTCTCACCAAACGAAACTGAAAAATCCTTAAGACAGAACCAGGAAACTGTAGCTAGAGATTCCTGACTGACATGAATCTTACTTCCTTTATCCCAAAGGATATAATAACTTCTCAAGTAAATGTAGCATCATAATTAGTTATAATTGACTTTGCCTTTTAATTTTTAAGGCAATCTATAAAGTATAGATTGCTGTGTCAACTGGCAGACAGTTTCTGACACCATACCATATGTCTCATCACTGTCATCCGACCCCAGTTCCTTATCAGGGTAACTTCACTGTCTGCTGGATTTTAAAATCATTTCGGCAAATGTTAGCGTTATATTACTGAGCCACACTGCACAGTGTTAACATATGCTGTCATAATTGTGACGTGGCTTCAAATCTACAGAAATTCATAGTAACATCAGGAATTACAGGAAGGCAATTAGAAATACAGCTTGTGAGGAGATGTCCCACACTTCATGTCATTTGTTTTGAGAACCACGTCAACTGGGCTATTTTCACCTCTGTACTGTTCCCCCAGTCCATCTCCTTCCTTTAGCTCATCACAGCTGCTGGGAAGATGCAGTCCACCAACACTCCTCTGAAATTAATGGGATGCTAGCATGTACCTGTTCTCAGCCACTCAGCAGGTACACTTTACCTGGAACATTGGGAATCAGTGAAGCAACTGAAAGGGGAGGACTTATTTCTCTCTTTCCAATTACTGTTCTGCACCCCAATCCCTTCCTTCTTACTTTACACCAATGGCCACGGCAGCACCTGCTGACAGTGTAATGCAATAGTACCTCAAACTTCCCCTTGTCAAAAGTGGATTCTGTAGGTGTCCTGCATTAAAACCTATGGTAAACAACTCAAGGCTACCAAAAAGTACCCCTGAGACTTCTTATAATCAACTGAATATAATTCACCTTTAAAAATAAGATGGGGGAAAAAAATAACACAATTTTCCCTAACATGTTTCACAATTTTCAATGGAATCCTTGAACAATTTGAAAACACTACCTACCACTTTAACATTAACAAAATGCATTGATGAAAAAAATATATAATTACTCTACACACCGAAATCTAACAGAGTACCATGTTGTATGAATTAATTAAAAAGAAATCCAAATTTGAAATTAGATTAGAGGTATGTACCAGGGTGTGAAACATAATCAAATGATAGGGAAGAATAGCAGGTCATCCAAATGCTTATGGCTCATAAGTTTCACTACAAACTGTAAGTTTCACTATACATGGAAAAAACTTTTTCATATGTAGAGAAAAACATATATGGAATATATATTTATACATATATACATTTCATCACAAATTTTTAATGTAATGAAATTAAGGAGATAGAGTATTGCTTAACAATATTCAGTGACATACATGTAGTGAAATTCATTCACTCATCTGACAAACATCCTGTCCCTCAAACTGAACCATGATAAAGAAATATCTCCCAAAGTTTACAGCAAAATATTTGTGCTGGAATCATTTTTGAAGGTAGTTTTTTGCTTTAAAGTTTACTTCGTTAATTAAAAAAAAATACTGACCACACTGCATTCAAAGAAAATCCTCATAAATCTTTCTTTGTGAAACAGTATGTAAAAACCCAGAGCAGGCTTACTAGCCTCACAGCTGAGGTCAGGAGAATGTGAAGTTCTTGTGGATTCACTAGACTGTTTTGAGATAGTAGATATGAAGGTCCACATACATCTGCATATGTTCAATTCTCTTTTTTTCTCAAAATTATACAAGTATCTCATGTCACTATACTGGGAAGTCACCAGGAAGGGTGAGAAAAACACAAGTAGGCATAAAGCTGAGACTGTGGTGGGTGGAAAAGCTTCGAGAAATCATAAGATGGCAGCTCAGCATCAACTGTGAGTCCTGGTGCTGCAAGGCCAACAGTTAGCAAGTTCAAGCCTAACATGAGGCCCAAGATACCACCAGAGTTGCCACGGAGCCCTTTCACGTTGTACTAAATATGCCGAGGAACAATCTCAGGAAGACTATCATTCACAAAAATCACTTTTAATGTATGTTTTGAGCAATTCTTTGGTATAAAACTAAAATAAATAAGAGATACTTAACCTCATATAACATTCTTGAGCACAACCGTCCATCGCATTTACCTTTCCATGAAATCAAAAATTACAACTTGGGCTTCCCTGGTGGCGCAGTGGTGGAGAGTCCGCCTGCCGCTGCAGGGGACACGGGTTCGTGCCCCGGTCCGGGAAGATCCCACATGCCGCGGAGCGGCTGGGCCCGTGAGCCATGGCCGCTGAGCCTGCGTGTCCGGGGCCTGTGCTCCGCAGCGGGAGAGGCCACAACAGTGAGAGTTCCGCGTACCGCAAAAAAAAAAAAGTTACACCCACTTAGAGTACACCAGTTTTTTCCCTGTAATCTGACATTGTTATATACCAACTGCAATATGAATTACTGTTTGGGGAACTCTTGACTCACAAGGCCCGGGAGAGGAGAGCACAGAGGACGCTGTTATTCAGCACTATCCCTTACCTGTGCAAAAAAAGAAGAGGACAGCATTTGAAGGATAATACACAGGGACTTATATGACTAAAGATGCAGAAATTGATCACAGAGTAACTGAAGCAATTCCTAG
Source organism: Tursiops truncatus (assembly GCF_011762595.2). Lineage (NCBI taxonomy): Eukaryota > Metazoa > Chordata > Mammalia > Artiodactyla > Delphinidae > Tursiops > Tursiops truncatus. The sequence goes on from NC_047054.1 coordinate 465,709, forward strand.
CAGTATCAGGTGGTGATCATGGTTATTTAAACAAGATGAAAATCAAGATCTATCTTTGATGAACACGTGTATTAATAAAATATTTGAATATTTATAATTATTCAAAAGAGCAACTATTTTATATAACATTATAATAAACACCCCTAGATATTAACAATTTATAATAACTGTACTGTCAGTCTGGTGGTCAGAAGTTTACAGTAGGATAGAGTGAGAATTAAAGGATTCTTCCTGTGCTAGATGGTGGCTTCAGGCTGTTGTGTAAGAACGGGAGTGGACGACTGGTTTACCTATTTCTAAATGGGAGAGAGGGCGAGCGACCTCTAAATAATAGTATGAGAACCAAAAGCAAAACCGAACAACCCCAGAACATTACGCTCTGACATGAGTACTTGGGTTAATGAACATCTTACATAGCCCCTCCTAGGTAATATAAATAGGAAATAGAAGAGAAATGCTATTGGAGAGGAAAATTATTGTGTTCAATACTGTGTATTTTGCAGGGAGAAAAAAAAATATTTGGACTTTTTGCCCAGCTAGCATGGTAGATTTGCTGTCCAACAAATAAGGACACAAAAGCTGGGGGAAAAGGGCAATAAAGATACTCTACATGACCTCATCTACTAATGCTGTCTGCACACTTCCTATGGAAACTAACTTGTTACAATAATCAATAAATTCAAACGTCTTGTACTTTAAAAATATTCCTGGTATTTATTATATTAAAAATCGTCGTGTTTTAAAAATAACACGGACCATAGAAAGCAGCTAGTTTAACCTTCTCATTTCACAGATGATAAAGACAAAGCAAACCGGGACCCAAGGCTGCACAGCTAGTTAGTGAAAAGTTAGCTGACCCCTCCCCCAAAACATAGTTTACATATAGCCCAAATTAACTAAGGTTTGTGATACACCACCACAATTAATTTCTTCAAGGCATCCGACTGCTTTTAGGAAAGTGCAAATTCTTGATCCTGAGTTCAAGGTCCTCCATGATCTGGTCCCAAACTTACTTTCCATTAAGTTCAAATCAAACTGAACTCACTAGCTCCCTGGACCGTATCTTGTTGTCGGAATACCTTTCTCCTTTTCTTGAGGTCTACGTCATTCACATGTTTGAAGCATGTCTCCACTGCAGTCTTTCCTGATCTTCCTGGCTAAGCCTACTGCTGTCTCCAACAGCATTTGGTCTTTACCTCTCGTAGAGAATTTATCATTTTCTACTTGTATTATATTACGTACTTGTTTTGGGCTTCCCCACTACAGGGGCCCCAACCCCCGGGCCGCAGACCAGTACCGGCCCACGGCCTATTGCGAACCGGGCTGCGCGGCAGGATGCGAGTGGCGGGCGGGCAGGCGAAGCTTCATCTGAATTTACAGCCTCTCCCCATCGCTCGCATTACCGCCTGAGCTCCGCCTTCTGTCAGCGTTATGGGGAGTTGTATAATGATTTCATTATCTATTACGATGTAATAATAATAGAAATAAAGTGCACAATAAATGTAATGCGCTTGAATCATCCCGAAACCATCTCCCCTCCCCCACCCCAGTCTGTGGAAAAATTGTCTTCCACAAAACCGGTCCCTGGTGCCAAAAAGTTGGGGACCTCTGCCCGACTACCATATTCTGTTAGGGCAACACCTATTCAACCTCTACACGTCCGTCAGGGTGGTTGATCTTTAAAAAAAAAAAAAAATCAGACTTTATCATTCCCTGTTTCAACGCAAAGCACTGATGGAAGCCTTCACATGCCGCGTGACCTGCCCCTTTCCTAGTTCTCCCACCTCACTCCACACCGTTCTCTGCCTCTGTCAAAATCTGCAGCCACACCGGCCTCTCTGCCCATCTTTCCTCGTTCCAGGCCTTCACGTGTGCTCCTCCCTCCTGCTCTGAATACCCTTCCCCAGATCTTCGCATGGCTACTCCAGCCTCGCCTTTCAGGTCAACTGTCACATCCTCACAAAGGCATCTGCTGACCACCCCATCCTGAGATGTCTCCTCCAGTGACTCTATGGCATCGTTTGTTCAATGTGTTCATTGTCTCACGCCCCTCCATTACCACGGCTTATCATTTCTTTATTATCTGACTGCAGAACTGGAATGTAAGTTCCATTATGGCAAGAACTTACCATGTCTGGTTCAATGATAAATTACCAATAACCAGTACAGAGCAGGCACTCAGAGACTGTGTGCCGAATAAATGAATTAATGCCTTTTTCTTATCTCTCACCACTCTTGGCGTTGTGCTTCAGATACATCAGTGCTGAAAATACTTGTAAAACGAAGGAGGAAAGGAAGAGAAAAGAAGAAGTGAGTCATTCACTCTAGTTTACTAACCTTCTATTACAGTGCATTTTCTATTATGTATAGTCTCTTTCCTACAAAATATTTAATGATGGAAAACAGTTATCAAATCGTATGTTAAAGATTTTTATTTTAAAAAGACACAAAACAATTTAAACTCCAAAATCAGGAAGGAAGGAAGGAGGGAAGGGAGGGAGGGAGGGAGGAAGGGGAGACGTGCAAGGAGTGAGGCAACGCTTGCCTAGGGAGCATATACTGTTATCTCTACTGCAAAAGAATTTTGAATAATTTGTCAGTGGTAAGCAAAGGTTTTGTGAAATTATGTTAGTCTGTTACAAGTGACGAGAAAACCATCAATCATTTCAACAGTGTGGTGTTCTTGTTCACACTTAACTCAATAAAGGCTGGTTTTGCTTTCTATTAAAGTCTAAATATTTTATACATGCCCACTATGTGACCTGGCACGTCCTCCCCACCCTGCGAATCCATACAAACTCTGAAAGCTCAGTTTCCTACTAAAATAACCAAAGGTGATCTCACAAGTCATGAAAAAACACAATACAGGTTTGGAAATTTCTACTCTACACCACGTTACATCATAGTAATATGTATCTGGTAAAAATAATCATGAAAACATAGCTTTGGAGAGCATGTAAATGCAAACAATTAGAGAATGAATTAAATTATTCTGCAAGGACACATTTTCCCTGTGTGTTTTAGAGCACGTTATAAAAGGCACTAGCTGTGATAAGCCTTCGCTCCTTCAAAATACAACTGTGGCTCCAAAACATGACTACTCGCCAATGCTGGAGCCTCTTTTTACCTTAAGGATGAAACTCTTTCCACTGTGCACAACGAAAACTGTCGAGAAGCCCAAACACAGTATGTCCGTATCATGTCCATGAACGCACGTATGCTCTCAAGACTATATGATCACTTTCCAAAAAGGAATAAACTCATTTAAAATGAAGAAAAGAATATAGAATTATTTTTAACCATTGACTAACATTTCTGTAATTAGTCATTTAAAATTGAAAATGAAAGGAATATTCTTCCCCAGCCAGTTGCAACGTACTGTTAGTATAATTCCTTCCATGCGTCACTTCTTACTGACACAGGCTTCCATCATCAGCATTCTTCCAGAACTTTTAAATTATTAATACTTTCTGGTTTCAAATACACATGAAATTAGATTACATATTACATACTTTTCTTTATAGAGTCTCCATTTTAGATCCCTCAATTAAAGTGAAAATCCTCCTCTTGAAAGAGTTTCTGTCTTAGCATCTATAACACTGGACTGTTCCAGCTCTCCTGTCCTGTAACACTGGACTGTTCCAGCTCTCCTGTCCTGTAACACTGGACTGTTCCAGCTCTCCTGTCCTGTAACACTGGACTGTTCCAGCTCTCCTGTCCTGTAACACTGGACTGTTCCAGCTCTCCTGTCCTGTAACACTGGACTGTTCCAGCTCTCCTGTCCTGTAACACTGGACTGTTCCAGCTCTCCTGTCCTATAACACTGGACTGTTCCAGCTATATCCTGTCTTAGATACGACTTCTTTGCCTCGCATTTGTTAACTGCCAACTTCTCACTTCCCCTTGAATGTGTGGTTTACTTCCTTGATTTGTTTTCTTGTTTTGATTCTTCATATAACTTCCCACATGCAATAGATAAGAATAACATACAGCTGACATCCCCAGCCTTGGCCATTCTCTAGAATTATATCTAATATCTCTATTTGTATACAGAATAGACTTATTTAGATAACGTACCAATTCACAAAATTGAAGCTCTTCCTTCCTCGCTATAATTAGTCACTCCATCCTCTTCAGTGACATTATCTAAAACAACTTCCCTTTTCTTTCTGGAAGTTAAATAGATGGCTAAATCATGCCACCTTGTTTCCTCTTGTCAGTATTTCTTAGAACCCTCTTCCAGTTTGGACTCAGCCACTGCTCTAATGACTTCAAGCTGAGGCTCCTCTTTTGTCTACCTAGCTCTGGTCTCCCAAACCAAACTTCTTCAACAATGACCCCCTTTTATGCCAGAAATCCCATTTCTACGTACTTATCAGCATATTACCCATATGTGTTTCAGATCTGTTTGTCATCACCTGGAAGCAATTAGTCATTATTATTTTTACGCCCTTGCTTTTGCCATTTTATCCAAAAGACACTCAGTTCCTCATCATCTGTACAAATCTTTATCTCCATTCCCCTCAAGACCTAGCTTAACTCTACTCAATACTCTGTAACCGCCTATACGGGAAAAGAATCTAAAAAAGTGTGGATATATGTATAACTGATTCACTTTGCTGTACATCTGAAACTAACACAACATTGTAAATCAACTATACTCCAATAAAAATTATTTTAAAAAAGACCTAGCTTGGGCTTCCCTGGTGGCGCAGTGGTTGAGAGTCTGCCTGCCGATGCAGGGGACACGGGTTCGTGCCCCGGTCCGGGAAGATCCCACATGCCGTGGAGCGGCTGGGCCCGTGAGCCATGGCTGCTGAGCCTGCGCCCCAGAACCTGTGCTCCGCGACGGGAGAGGCCACAGCGGTGAGAGGCCCGCGTACGGCAAAAATAAAAAAATAAAAGAAGACCTAGCTTAAAAGTCATTACTGCCATATGTAATCTCCTATTTCAACCTACTATATTCTAGACTTCCTATTCTATTTTCTGCCCAAAATTTAAAGGCTCTGCTTGCTACAATAAATTACACCACTGCACTTAATAAATATTAAGGAACACCGACTATGTGTACCTATTAGAACCTGAGAACAAATATTTGAATAATTCCCTGAATCTAATTTAGGTCTCACTTAAAAAATACCTTAAGCCTTTACTATGCGAGTATGTTACCTATATTAACAACTTGAGGGCAGAGGAAATCGTGTTTTACCTTTTGTAAAACATGCATGTCCAGCCAACTTCAATATGATTTCCTCCAGCGAGGTTCCAAGGAATCCTCTAAGGCAGGTAAGGCGCCCACCTTCTGCGTGCCCACCGAATCCTGTATTTAACACTGTCATAACTCACGTCACTCTGTAAAGCTCCCTGTTTACCTGACCATATTTAGGAAAAGATGTAAAGACCTTGAGAACGGGAATTCTGTCTTCCTCAGCAACATACCCAGGGGCTCACATAGCACCTCACACCAGCGGTTACTCAATAAATACTTAACATGCTAAAATACTGTTAAATTTATTTCCAGAAAACCAAAAACATAAGTCACATCGAATTGTATCTCGCTTTTTGGCCTCTATGTTCACTGTTTACCTCTAAAGCCAATGATCAAATATTGAAAACTTTAGTAAAATTCTAGGAACTTCCCTGGTGGCACAGTGGTTTAGACTCCATGCTCCCAATGCAGGGGGCCCGAGTTTGGTCCCTGGTCAGAGAACTAGATCCCACATGCATGCTGCAACCCGTGAGCCACAACTGAGGAGCCCATGAGCCGCAACTAAGGAGCCCGCCTGCCGCAACTAAGGAGCCCGCCTGATGCAACTAAGACCCAGCACAATCAAATAAATAAATAGTTTTTTAAATGTTTAAAAAAACAGAAAACTTTAGTAAGATTCTAGTGTAACACTTATTTGTAGTTAATTTGATTAAATTCATCGATTGCTTGGTCAGGATTAAAATTGGGTGTGACTGTATGTTATTGGATACATTTGCTGGATTTATACATGATACTTTTTGTTTGTTTGGGGGTATAAAGAAAAATAATTTCTAAAATCATCTGAAATGCTCATTTCCAAAAAGTTGCCAGTAGGCCAAAGGGCCTCTATCACTCTCATTTTTAAAATTAACCAGTGAATACTGTTTAGGATACAAATGAAGCATTAAGAAATATCTCTCATTAAGTCCAGTATCAGTAGTTTTGGTGATATACTTGTAATTAAGCAAAAATATTATTTACACTTACGTTGCTTCTAAAAAATAAATGTGGATAGTGTTGTGAAAGCTATTTGCATACCCATTACCAGAAAATACTGATTGCCATACTACACCAGAATTTTTTCTGAGTTTGAAAGAATATAGTTATACCTTTATTTATAGCGCATGTAAAATATGTTCTTGAAAGTATGTGAATTACTAACATAGAAAACTATGAAAAAACAGTGTTTAAAATAAAGGTATTACTTATCTAAGTTAAAATGAAACATAAAACTTCTCATTTATCGCTAAAAATGGGGTATCTGTGGCAGTTAGATAACTTTATCATATATATTAAATGACAATAATTGCACCAATATCAACTGTCCTGAATAAAAAGTCAATTTTGTCTTGTAGCTTTTTAGGTAAATAATTCAAAGATAATACAAACTCTAGTAGCTTTCGAGATCATTAACAATAAATCGCGCAATTCTCTATAACTCTAATAAGGAGCAATTTGCAAAAGTTTTCATATGTTCTAAAATGGCTACAATATCCAGAAATAATAATGATAGATTTTAATTTATCATTATTATTTCCTTTTAAAAATTTGTATTTCCTAAATCTTCATGACCTATAAAATTTTAACAAACATTCTCATATGTAGGTACACAATCAGTTAAATTAAATTGTATTCAAAGGTCAATTTATACCAACTAACTTCTAAAACTTTCATTCTCTCTATGTGTGAAAAATAACCATGAAGAAAAAAAATTTAGGTAAAATATTATCATTATTTTATCAGTTGTGTGAAAGAGAAAGCAATTAAATAAAGCCTTTAAGCTTCTGAGGAAACGGTTCACTCCATCAATATGAGAAAAGGTAAGGAAATAAGTAAGAGCATAAACCCTTGAACCACACTTGCCTAGTTTCCAATTCCAGCTCCACAACTGACTAGCTGTGTGACTTTACACTGGTTACTTAATCTCTCTGTACCTCAGTTTCCTGTAAAATAGGTGATGAAAATAGAGCTGATGTAAAGATTAAATATATTCATCTATGCAGAGTATTTAGAACAGTACCTGGCACATGTTTCCTGTTATCATCACTTATTTTCTTCTATATCTCAGGCATTGGGCTAAATGCTAGAAATAAATTGCAAGCAACTGCTACTCTCCTGAAGTTCTTAACAGACATACTAATGGGTACTTTGACAGTCTTCTTGTAGTGCTGCGCTGTTCTAGGCAGATGGCATGTTACTGAGTAGGGCACATGACACGCTGCTCCTTTGGTTGGTGGTAGTTCCATGTTTAATTTCTAGAAACAATGGTCATATCACCTTCATGGGAATTGGGGTCTAAAAGCCCCAATATCAAAGAAACTGAGTTGCATGATCACTCAGGTTAATTACATTATATATTTGGCTATAAACTAGCCTCAAGTGGCTAGTTTGCAATTAAGTGCCGGTATTAAATAAGGGCTCTGAAAATTGTTCTCTTTTACACACACACACACACACACACACACACACACACACTACTGTCTACATCTACTATTTATTCCTACCATATACTATTTCTACTGCAAAGACATATTTCTAATGCTGCATGGAAACAACCACAATGCTATTATTCCACTTAAAAAGTGTCACCACTAGGTAAAGCAAGTAAACAATTTTGTAGTTTGGTGAATACATATATAAAACATGCATTAATGAGTCCTGCTTTGAAGCTTGAATAGGAAATTGTGGAGATGTAGACTCATTCATAAAGAAAGAATTACCTGAAGAACAAATAAGTACATTTTTCCTGCATGTGTTCTTAAGTAAGAATTTGGATAATATTTTTAGTTGCAATGCAAACTTTAAGTATATGACAAGCAGTAAGCTAAAACAAATGTAAAAAACTGACTTTAGCGGTGACTCTCAAGTCCTAATGTAATTCATCTATGAAGATCTGCACTGGTATCTGCTTCCTTGAATCCTTTTTATTTCAATATAATGACCTCTTTTAAGCACATTGTACTATGTTACAAAGAAGGCATCCTATGGGAGAAGACCATAAAAATAGATCATATTCCTGTGTAATAATTACTTGTGGTTTCTGAAAGGAACTGACATGAATGTGCACTTCTCAAATAATGCAAATCTCCTGGAGGCAATGCAATCTGGCCATGTACAAGATAGTGGCCTATATGTAGATATTTCCATAGGTTAGCAATGAAAATCGTACTAAAATTGCAAAAGGTTAAGAAAGATCCTTTATTTTCTCTTTTCTAATCTAAAATGCAGTGAAGATTCTCTTCTGCAATGGCAGCATTTAATCATTTAATATATTCAACAATCATACTTGCAGGATTAGACTTAAGTGTAATATTTGTTTAAATCACAGTTCCTGATGCTACTTTCACATTATATTCTGTTCATGTCATTGGAAGGAAAATGAAATCAATCTGTACATAGGAGTACGTAATAAATCTACAATATGGATTTAAACATATTAATAATTGAGTTTACTTTATCATTATTTTTGAAAGAAAAGGAGCCATAAACTCAAAAGCATTAGTGTATAACAAAAAATGTATATTTACCTTAAAACAATAATTGTCCTCCCAAATGTATTTTTCAACGAAAAATTCAGTATGTCCAGTTCAGTATGTCCAAATGAAAAGTATCTAGTTTACATTATATTTCATAAGTTACAGATATATCATAGATATTTTCCTGCTAGTTAAGTGTAATATTTAACAAAATTCAGTTTATAATTGATGGTTTTTGTTTTTAGGTTAATAAACTTATCCTTTAGTATTTAATTCATATTGCATTTTAAATGTATTCCATTAAGATACAGTATCTGCATTTACTAAAATGTTGTACATCGTCCAAAGAAAATTTGCTTCTTTGGTATACTGTATTTTGTTCCTCATCAAAATAACCGGGGAGGAGAGACAATGAAGCACAAAAGCAAATATCACCTCTTAAATTTTGATATAAAGTAAAAAATGACTGAATTACCCTTAGAAGTAAATTATAATTATATTTAAAAATAGAATAAACTATCATTTAAAAATATTCAACGTCAGTACAAAATTGAGGATTTTCACAGTGTAATGAATCTTCAACTCAAAAATTCCTTTTGAAAACTACAAAAACCAAACCTAAGCAATACTTATTATATATAAATTTCAAAAAGTCAAGGCAAAGGGGATTTAAGTGTCTTTTTATTGTTAAAAAGTGCAAGATAAAGAAAAGCTATTTAAATTATAGGTTTATATCCGGATTTTTTGTCTCCTTGTTTATTGTTACATTTAAATCTTAATTTAGGAAATCTTAGCCTCATTTTGAATTATTTTTCAGAGTTTGTGTTATAAATACTCAATTATTCACTTTGACAAAATAAAACTTCTCAACTCAAAGCCCCAAGAAACAGATAATTCTTAAAGGGGATTATATTAAAACAAACAAAAGGTACTCTTCCGAAAAACTAATATTTGATAAAAAGAAAAGGAAATTTCTAACTACTTGTGTCTTTCAAAATCAATAAAATGACTCAGCATACATCTCAGAATTACTCCATAAATACTCAATTCTCCCCTCTCTGAAATAATTACCTAAAAGAGATGTCGACTGAGATTTGACATATTAAAACCATACTTTAGTCATTGATCAAGAATTCAGTTTATATCTGGAAATCCAAGATGCAAACCCAGAGTTAAAATAAGAAGCCTAAGAACACTTCACAGAATATTTGTTTGATTTTTTTTAAATGTGAAAGAAAAATTAAACTGACAAAATTAATTGTTCATTAAATAGTTTACTAATATTTTTCAAATATACAAATTTCCAAATATGATTAGAACTCACATTTTAACCTTTCATCTTTACTAACAGCCTTTTAAATTAAAAATATATTTTTAAAGCAAATTTGTTACTATATTAGTTACTTAAGACCTGCAAATAAACTCAAAAACTGTATTTCAAAAATGCTTCTTTCACACTTTGACAGAAGGGAGTTTGTGATTTTGAAAACCACCATTAGGAAACTGGCATGCTATACTTCCAGGAAATTTTAGCAATTAACTGTGCCAACAGCTTCCTACAGCTTCGTTTGTGAAAAGCTTCATTTTGAGAGACTGGGAGCGTGAAATTTAGGATGGTGGTCAAATTACTGTAAAACTCAGGATTCCACTTAAGATTTGTTAAATTAAGCTCTTATTGGTTTTTGTTTTATTTTTAGTACCAATTTCACAAAGAAGCTTCACGTGACCAAAATAAGTGAATCTTCTACACAGCTTGGAGAGAATAAAACTGTGATTGATGGCTTGAAAACCACTTTAAAAATTCTGCAGTAATATGGAGCATAATTTCTCAAAATTGTTGACACAATTTTTGAAAATATATTGAAATACTTCCTGTTACTATAAATCATATTCAAAGAAGAGTGCAATATAGACTCCATTAAACAAATCACTATTCCTTTCCTTTTATCTTCTCTCTTTATTTTCTAAATGTGCAGGCAAAACTTCAGGGGAAAAGACTTTTTATAATTCCATCTACTTATTTATCTTTCAAGAATAGCAATATCATCATAAAACAGTTCCTCACGTATTGGAAATCCTAAATCAATATGTTGATATTTTCATCAGAAGAAAATGACACCCCATTTAGAGATCAAAAACGTCTACTTCTAATTTTGAAGTTCTGTAGCATTCTCCATAGGATGAAAAATGACAAAAAGCAATTTATCAGTAGACACATAAAGTAAACCTATTTCTTTCAAGCATAAACTTCTGTGTTTATTTGTAAAGAATGAGAGTACTGCAAAAATAATATTTTCAACACCACAAATGAGGATTATTACCACAGTTTCTAAGGAAATGCCTCCCTCAATGCTTTCTTCAAACATTCAAATCCCAGCTTAATAAAAACAAATGGCATTCCTCATTTCTTCCAAATTGCACATTCAATATCGTAAGCTTTGCTTTTTCAACAAGACACTAACACTCTCAAATTCAGTAATTAAGAATTCATAAGCCTGAGTTTAGGCTGTAGTGTTCTGGGGATGATGGGCTGACTATGATAAACGTATTTGTAACTTTCAAACTAATGAATTTAGATACATAAAATAAAATAAATAAGAAGGTAAGTTAAAATAATATAAAAGCATAGGTTGACTAATCCCTAAAAGTGGTCTTTGGCATTTCATGACAGGACTAAATAAATCATAAATGTGTGTAGTAACACTGGAGAACTTTAACATTTCTATCACTCAGTAATTCTATCCACTTCTGAATTAGAAAAGCCACAACAGTCAAAATTACAGAGACTTTTGGCTTTTCAAGCTAAATGAGTACATTTTCGTGTCTAACAAGAAACTAAACTGAACACTTACTGTATTAAGTTACTGAAAAATATGGATAAGTACTGGGATCCAAATGATTTCACTTACTGAACCTTTTACTTTCTAGCTCCAATTTCCAATAAAAGTGGAAATCATCTTATAAGACAAACATTCCTTCGAGTAAAATATGCTAGTAAATAAAATGTGCAAAGAAAAATCTAATAAAATTTAATCAACAACCATGAGCCATAAAGTTCTCAATTCCTAGAATAAACCCCAATGTTAATGAAACAAGAGTACTTTAAATCATGTTTCTAAAACTCTGCATGATTAAATAATGTTTTGTCTAGATTCATAACTAATTTATTACTACTAAAAAAAAGGGATGATTTTAAATTACAATCTATGAAGATATGCAGGTAAATGTTATTCAGGTTTGTGTACTTCCTTTCTGGTTGAAAAGCAGACATCCAGATAATTTTTTAGGGTTGACAGTCCACAACAGTGGTACAAAAGCTAAAAAAAAAGGCTGAAATGATGTTTATTAACATCAATTTTTTTACTGCCCTCTAGTGGCAAAGAGTCACATCACTGAATGAAGATGAAAAGACACATGATGGGGGCAATTCTGAAAGATAGAACTAGAATTTTACACTGTACGTCATACTTTTTCCAGGAGATTAAATTACTAAACAAAAGAAAACTCTGTATGTGATGTGAAAGTCAAATTTTATTTGCTAAAAAAATGATAAGAATTACATGAGGAGCAGGAATAGGACAGCATCATACATCAACCATTAAAGTCAGCGTTTAAAGGGCACTAAAATAGCTGGTCAGAAAATTAAAACTTCAGTAAATTTTTTCTACATGACATTATAGAGAATACTTGGCTAATTCCTTAATTTTACTGACTGGTTACTTTTAGATAGAGGCAAGCTGACAAAGTTATTTTTAATGTTCTCTAAAATTGCAAATTTTCAACAAATAAAAATGTAAAGCTACTTAAACTCCACAGAATGAAGTAAACTAAATTAATATTCAGATCTGCTCACGAAAGACATTTTACAAAAGGAAATTTTTAGAAACAGCTGTTACCATGCATAAAATTTGTAATTGGTATGATATCAAAGTATATGTAATGTCAAAGTATTATAAATTAATTTTTGTTCCTTTTTTTTAACCAAATTAGACCTTTCCAAGTATTTTCCAGAGCATATCCATAATTTTATTCATTATTTTTGCTTTTTATCAATATTTATCTCCTTTACCAGAAATAATAACTTCAGAAGGGCATAAAACACTTTACTTATGATTATTAAAAATAGGTATTGAAAAATAAAGTAGTAAACTCTGACCTTTTGTACTTCACATATAAAATGTACTAAATAGTTTTGCTGTATTAGAAAAAGTGTCACCTTGAAAATGTATGCAGTTTATTCACAAAACGTCTTAGAATGGAAAATCATAGAATGCAATGGAGAAATTACCCAATAAAGGGGAAAAAACATTACAAACCTTGACAAAAAGCTATGGTAGGAAGGATAAGAGGTAGGCAGGAAAGGCCCTATGCAGATCCCTTCTTTTCAGTTTCTAACTTTTAGGAACTCTGTGACCATAGGAAATAAATTGTGGGCTTGGTTATTTTTGTTTGTTTTCCACAGTGTAAACAGTGCCTGCAAACGGCTACCAGACTCTTCTTTCTAGGGATCTCGATAAACACTGAAGACTCATTATGTCATAAGGCAGAAGGAAACACTTTCTTTCTGGGCCCAAACACGTAAACAGTCAGCTAGGCTGTTCGCTAGAGGCTCCTTCTACACACAAGGCGGCCCAGTCCTTACACAGCGATTTAGTCATTTCAGAGGGTCAACAGTACTTAAAGGTTTTCATCAAATGGAAGATTTTGTAAAGGATATTAACTATATGGCACAATCCTCGAAATGGGCATTGGAAATAAAAGGTATCTCACAGAAATATTCCAGTCTCATCTCTGTTTTGCAATTGTCTTCTGGTGCAGAGAACCTTCTGGACATGTAACACAGAATCAACCCAAGTGAGTTTGGATACACGGTCAGAGATGCAACAAGACTGTTTTCAAAAAATCAGATCATTTTCCGGTTGTGAGTTTTCTAAGAAGTTTGCCAGAACTAAGAGATTAAGACAACACAGCTCTACGGCAACTGAGTTATTTACAATTTGTCTTTGAGAAGAAACGTCAGAAATCCGTCGTCAATCAAATCCAGGCAGCAAAGAAAGACTAATGAAAGGAAATGAAATTAAGAATGAGTAGCTGAAAGAGCAAAGACACATTAAGGACAATTCTGCTCTCTCTTTACACAAATTTTGGCAAAATAATTTAACTTCAACCCTAAGTTCACTTTCTAAGATGCAGTCTCTATCAAATTTAAAAGAATTTCAGAGTAATGAAGAAAAATGAGTGCTCAAACTATCACGTAGGTGGTTTAATTGGCCTGAGACTTTCAGTGTGCCTCAGAATCAGAAACATAAACAAAATAATATACGTAATAAATTTTGCTAATATATTTTTCCTAAATCTTACACTAACTAAACGCGTGAACTCATAAATGTGGTATTTGAAGAAATGTGGCTTTAGAAAGAGTATCTATCTGAAACAGCTTAAACTTTAAGAAGTAGACGTCAGTAACCTTTCTGAAGGTTCAAGCAAGTGGCAGGAGCAGCGTCACTAACGCCTGGGAGACAGTGGCATAGCTGGTATTCTTCAGCTTCTCCTTTCAATACATTCTTGTAACATTTAAAGCATCTGATCTTCAAGTGCACATACTCCATCCTGGGAAGTGTTCAGCTTCACTGTCAGACCTAAAAGTTCACTTCTGCAGTTGTGATAGAGGGATTTTTTAAAAGCAAGAGTAAACTTGGAGTATTAAATCAGCACAATGAAAACTTAAGAAATTAAATAGACATATATACACACACACATAGACGTGGGTGTATGTAGTTTCTAAACCCTGAGAGAATACAAGGGGCTGCTAAAATTTTATGCTATTCATACCACTCTTCACCTTAAAAATCAACATTTTTTAACTTAAAAAAATTTAACCTTAAAAACATACTCCTCCAGCATCAAAGAAACTGGCAAGCCAGTCTTAAAAACTTTTATTTCTTCACCATTTTGTTTTCTCCTCACCAAGCCCAAATAAACTTAAAATCATACACGTGAACCACTGCCACATCATCTATTTTGTTTTTACTCATAGGAAACTGAAAAAAAGAAATAAACCTGTTTTCTAAATCTGAAAATAGGGGGAAAGTAAAGGTTTGATAGAGACTAAAATGGCTTCAGATAAAAGTATTCATTTTAAACACCCACTAAAAATCTCTGAGGAGTTTCAGCTATTAGATGAGACTTCACTTAATCAAGTGTAGGTCACTTTGAAATGAGTCAAGAAATACCACCAGGGACTTATTTTGGAATGGTAAATGCCATTTTTAGAAAGCAAAGAGGTTATACTTAGGGCTTCCCCACAAGATCTATTCTAAGTAACTTAAACAAAAGAGAACCGTGCCATGAATTCCACTTAAGCTGGAATGTATTCAAATGTACAAGAGACAGGGACACAGAGCTCAAATTTTGAATAGGAGAGTAGGTACCAATCTTGAATCCTCTTTTGGAATCCAATTATCATAGTCACTTGAGAGATAATGAATTATTATTTATCCAGTAAAAATGGAGATGGACACAGCTGAGTGACTGTTCAATAGAGACAGATATTAAAACCATCTGGGACTATAGAAAGGTAAAACATCTGATGAATTAGTGAAGATGAGATCCCTGAGTGTGGGCTTGCTACCACCTGTCATTTATACAAGTTAAATTTATGAATAGAATAAAGAAGTATGTGGAAGAGAGGTCAGGGTTTCTAATGGTATAAGCCACTACAGTATCAACCTCTTAAGCACTGCAAAATACTTCTAAGTTTCCTCTGGTACTTTGGCATTTCAATCTAATGTTAAACATATCCTCTGTCATAAATATGATTTGTTCTCTAACACTTCTGTTGAGTAATTTCACTGAATATTTAAACTTTCATAAAACTAGAGCAAAACAGGACCAGTTTTAAGTAAGTAATATACAAAAATAGTAGACAAACCCATTCTCAATCCCATGGGCGAGGATTCTGTAGTCTCACAATTTGAAAATCATGGATACATTTTTAAAAGAATATAATTTTTAAATTAACTTTTGAATAAAATGGTAACGTAAGCATAGGCATCTAACAGTCTCTTCCTCTTCTTCCTTTCCTAGTAAGAACTTAAATGAATGAAGAACATAAAACCAGGAGATAACCCAGCACTTAAATGAACCCATCACATTACAAAGGCAGTGTAGGAATTTCAGCTGACTCCACTATAATTGTGACCAATAGTTGTAAACATAGATAAATTAGTAACTACTATTACTGGAAACAAAGAAGATATAATGGTAACAGGCTAATTAAAACACACACACACACACACACACACACACACACACACACACACACACACACAGGAGTTTTTGTTTGTTTTCAATTTACCTAAAGGCTCCTGGGACATAATTAGAGAACTTGTGGGTACAAACCTTAATAGAGTACTAGAAGGGGAAACTACTAGAATTAATATATCAAGTTGGAGTGTTCATTCTTAAATCAACATAACTAAAAAAGCTGATCATAAAAAAGGGATGTTTATTTTGATTATCAGGAAAATTTCCATGTAGGTGTAGACAGAGAACGCAGTTCTGGTCAATGATAATGTACACTTGAAAAGAGGGATGTTACATGTCAGCTTCAATAAAAGTATGATGGAAGAATTTCAGGTCTTTTGAGTCATGATTAGGATTTTGTATCCAAACCAAGTCAGGTGGTCGACAGCAGAGCACAGACTGGCATCCACATCTCCGACACCCAGAGCAGTAAGTAGGTCTTGTCCTTATGCTATGTGCGTGGCCCCGGGTAAAGAAGAAACCTGACCACTGCCAAATACACTGCGGATCCTAATTCTATAGGAAAACAAGTTAACAAAGTAACTCCTGTTGTTGAAACAAGTATGAGAAACTAGGTATTTAATAAATAGATGACCATGAAACATTTGTGTGCCTTGTATTTTCTGCCTCTGAGCTTAAAACATTTTTAAACCAGCAAGCATTTTTATAAATTGAATGATTATGAATAGCA
Source organism: Tursiops truncatus (assembly GCF_011762595.2). Taxonomy (NCBI): domain Eukaryota; kingdom Metazoa; phylum Chordata; class Mammalia; order Artiodactyla; family Delphinidae; genus Tursiops; species Tursiops truncatus. Next base: position 482,429 of record NC_047054.1, read on the forward strand.
TTACGAATTTACGTTTTGTAGGTGAGATCATCACCGATTCCTCCTCCTCCAGAGGAAGTAAACTGGGAACAGAGGAGACGAAAGAGCACCCAACCCAAATTCTCCCGGGCCAGTCATTTTTGGAATATTCTACATGGAAAAATGTTCTGTGATAAGATTCAGATATACTTTCATATAATAAAATATACTTGCTTTGGAAGATCTGGCAGATATCTGTTTAAAAAGCATATTTTTAATTAAAATCAATTCTAATCGTGAATGGTACGTAAACAAGAAAAGAAGGAAAACGTTTGTAATTTAAAATACATCTCCACCTCACCCCCCAAAAAATAAATAAATAAAAAACAAAATACATCTCCCTCCTCCAACCAGCCCCTGGACTGAAGTTGCATGCAAGTCACACCTGGGAAAACACGCACTTCAGAAGGGTGGCGGAGGAGATGCCTGATTTCTTCATGTAGCAAAAATATCCCACCAGTTGAAGAGAAGGCTGACTGATCATCCAAAAATATAAGTGGATATATTCTCTTACGTCTGAATGAGGAATCTGAGTAGATGACCCCCATCTATAAACACTGCAAAATATCTGACTGGTAGAAAGTCCCAGATTCAGAATCCCTTTCCTTTCTCCATCCCCAAACCCCAAAAAGGGACAGATCATCCTAACATTCTGATTATAAGACTGGATATTTACAAGGTGAACGTTCATGGAGATGGGTTTAAACTATACTCGTATTATTATATTCCACGTAGGAACTCTCCTGCAGGGGTGATCCAAAGCAGAACGAAAAGCCAGGTGACAGCTTGAGCACTGAGGCTTTTCCCTTGTCTGCAGCCTCCCTGCACTACCCAGAAAGGGCCTTTCCCATGTCTAATTAACCAATAGCTGCTCTCAGGAAAGGATCTCATCCATCACTCCTTGGGAATATAATACTTTAGACTTCAGTGTATCATTTATTGTCTTGAAAGATGAAGACAAACCTCTGAAAATTCCTGACCTAGATACCTATTCATTCTCACAGAGCAATATTTCACATGTTGATTAAAACACAGTTGATTTTTAAAAATTATTTTCTGGTATATATGGATATTTCAATTTTGCAACTTAAATTGAAAGCCAAGGGTAATTTTTTTGAATAAATTACAAATAAGCTTTGTTGATAATCGTAAAGTTCATTTATCAAACTGCTTCTTTTTTTCATTAAAAAATAGTTTATAAGTTTAAAACTTACAGGGAAATTGAGAGGCAACAGACCATACCCACATAAAGTTTATCAAAATTAATGACTACAGCATACTCTATGACACTCAGTTTACAGGTAGAAAGGTTATAACTATATTCTCCGAGTGCTATACCTGTAGTATGGCAGTCTCAATCATTTTTTGTTTCTTTCTAGTTTTTAAAATTCTGAAAATAACAAAAAGAAGTATAAAAACTAAATTTTGATCTCCCCTCTGACTTAATAGCAAACATTCAAAATTCCATGGCTCTCTCACTGGAAGTTCCCATAAGACTTAGGAGAAAAGAAGCATAAATCAGTTTTGGCAGATAAAATACCTTCAAAAGAATAGGAGTATGAAGGTATGAACACTCAATTCTAACTTATCTAAACCCACTAAGGAATGGGAAAGCAAAACGCTGAGAACAGCAAAGACCACTTTTTTTACCTCCTTTTTCTACGCTACTTCCTTTTCCTCTATAGTGGGTTGAATAGTGTCTCCAAAATTCATGTCCACCCAGAACCTCAGAATGCGACCTTATTTGGAAATTAGGTCTTTGCAGATGTAATTAGTTAATATGGGGTCATACCGGATTAGGGTGGGCCTAAATCCAATGACTGATGTCCCTTTGTAAGATGAATAAATAATATGAGGAGAGGATATTCAGAGACACAGAGGGAAGACCGCTAAGTGAAGATGAGATGAGAGTGATGTGGGTACCAGCCCAAGAATGCCTGGGCCACCAGAAGCCGGAAGAGGCAAGGTCTCACTCTTCCCCAGAGCCTACAGAGGATGCAAGGCCCGGCCAATGCCTTGACTTAGGACTTCTAGCCTCCAAAATTGTGAGACAATAAATTCTGTTGTTTTCAGCCACTCACTTTGTAATAATTGTCATAGTAGCCCTAGGAAACGAGTACATCTTCAAGTGCCTAAAAACCCAGCCAATGAAGAACTGCATCTTTCTTGGGCTAGGACAGTGCTTTGTTTTGATCTATTCTTTGGTGATTTACATTAAAATATGAACTAAGCCATCAGCCTAGCAGCCTAAAACTACTACTCAAAATGGTATTATATTTTGGATTCAACCTTCAGTAATGATTTAGTTTTGTCTCTGTTTAGTAAAGTTTAATACAGAAATGAGAGGTGGACTTAACTTTGGCCCCTAATATGAGAAATAGAAAACTTAAAAATAAAAAAAATTATTTTTACAACGAACAGGTCAATATTTATTAAACGTTAGTGTTACAAAGGACTACTAAGTTTTACTTTCTTTCCAACCTGTATACTTATTCGTGAGCTTCTTATATTAATAAATCACTGATGTAAACCCAGAGTAGGTACTCAATACATATTCATTAAATTAAACTGAATACTCTAGCAGTGTATTATTACTACTAAATAGCTGGAAGAGTAATGTCCAGTTCTCTAAAATTTCAGCAAATATATTTGGCCCCAAAACATTTTAGTGTCTTCTTTTAGAAATTTGTATAAAACCACTGCAAACATTTACTTCACTCTGCTCAAGCTCTTTCCTTAAGACTTAATTATTAGAAAATAACTTTAATGGGTTATGCAGATCACTTTACTCAACTCTCCTAAGAATTATGAATCAATACTCCCTTCCCCTGCCCCATCCTCCAAAAAACCTCAGTGACATTATCTCAGAAATTCTGTCTCTAAAATATGTCAGAGGACTTTCAAAGATTAAAACTTAATTCAGGGAGTAAGCATCAAAAGAATAAACACATCTAGGCAGGCAGTATTGAGCAATGAGAGCAGAAGCATATTCAGAAAGATTCTAATTCAACAAACAAAAATACAAATATAGGGCTTCCCTGGTGGCGCAGTGGTTGGGAGTCCGCCTGCCGATGCAGTGGACACGGGTTCGTGCCCTGGTCTGGGAGGATCCCACATGCCGCGGAGCGGCTGGGCCCGTGAGCCATGGCCACTGAGCCTGCCTGTCCGGAGCCTGTGCTCCGCCACGGGTGAGGCCACAACAGTGAGAGGCCCGCGTACCGCAAAAATAGGAAAAAAAAAAAAAATTAATCTAATTGGCATACAAAATAACATTACATGGTTACAAGGTAATAAAGTTATAAGGTAAAAATGAGTACTATACAGACTATGGTTCTTTCACAAAATCTATCTGAAAGCACATATTTCTCTAAAATTATCTTTCTGTAGCATAAAAAGCCTGAGTGTTTCTATTGTGGAATTTTTTCAACTTTAAAAATTCTAAATTAATACCTTGCAGAACTACATATTACTGCCATATTCAGCATAAGCCTGGCTCATACTTCAGTAGTTTTAATTCATTTTGAAGTAAATTGTGAAATTTTCTCTAAAAAGTTTTAAATCTGGAAAGTTATATAATATCAGGATGTCTTTGAATCGTATGTGAACATTTCATATTTTGGAGAAACTCACATTTCATGAGTACAGTATTTCTACCTTTTATCCTGTCAACTGTGAGGTAAAGATCTCTAGATCTAATAATGATTCACTGGCAATTACAAATGTTTATAAAAGTGTGGCAATTTCTTGGTCTATTTAAAAACATTGATTCTTTAACATTTTATTAATCACAGTAAGAGCCTCTATTACACTTAATGAATAACACTTTTTTCAGGGAAAGACATTATAACAAAATACTTACACAAGTAAGAGATACTTGGACTAAACTACTCCACTAACTGCACTGTTCTACTAAAATAAAGCAATATGTTGACAACAGAGAAAATAACTGAGTAATATTACTGAGTAAAAGTCAGACAATGATAGTGGGTCATCTCACAGTTTTTGCAATGGTTTCATACAATACTTCTCTTTTTGTGGCATCTTATTTCAAGGTGGTCTCACAGAATCAGAATATCTCTGAATTTTTTTCCTTTTGCTTTTAAGTTGCAAAATGATAACCTAGTTAGTTAAATTCACAAGACTATTGCTTTAAGTGGAGAGCTGGAAAACCCTTAAAAATTTCATTTCACTACTTGTTTCAACTATTACAAAAATATCAAGTAAATTTTAAGTGGTCCTTTTCCAACCTGACAAAAATAATTTCAACTGTATGTGTGTAACTTCTCAACAACTTGAACTAAAAGACACATTTGAAGGTTGGGTAGTCAGTCAACAAGCTTCCATGCTCAGAGAAAGTGTTTTGAGTATATGTGTTCTGGGAGAGGAGGGCTGCTGAAAAATAAAACAAGCAAACAAACAAAACCCTAAACAGAAGATACAGTCTCTGACCTTGAGTTTGCCATCCAAAAAAAAAAAAAAAACAAGCAGTAGAATAAATAATTTAACCAATTACATCTGGGTATGAAAGCAACCTACTAAGAGCTCCATGGAGGCTGTAATGAGTATGTAAGATATGAGATATTTTGCAATCATTTGCTGGAAGAAATGAGTTGAGAAGTTAAGATAAGAGTTGACAAGGAAGAAAGAAGAAGGTATGTTAGAAGAAATGACCTGAATGACAGCTTCACACCGCATAGTCAAAAGAGCACCAATATGCAGTCCTGAGTCTGTCACGATTAGCTGTGTAAATTCGAAAAAGTCACTTAATCTTTTTGGGTCTTGGTGTTCTCATTCATTCAATTCAACAAGTATTCCCTGAGCACCACCAAGTGCCAGGCAGTGTTCCGGGCTCTGAGCATACCAAATGTAACAGAGGCTCCTGCCTTTGTGACGCTCACATTGATAAAATGTAAAATTTCAGAGGAAGTCATGCATTGAAAACAACAGTAGGAAAAGTTCATTGTTGGTTTCTCTCTTTCTACTATCTCCCTTTTATAATTCATCCACCAGAGAGATCCTCCCCCAAACAGATTCTGTTATGTCACTGTGTTCTATGCCAAATACCCAATGGATCCCAAATGAACATCAAAATAAACCTTTCCTCTGAGAGTCAAGGTCCTCCATGTCCTGGCTTCAACAACTTCTCTAGCCTCATCTTCCAAATCTCTCTTTCATGAACTTCATGATCCAAGGAGGTTATTTGATTTTTTTCTCAAATATACCTCACACATTCCACTCTTACAGCTCTGCTCACACCTCCCTCTGCCTGGAAGGCCTGCTCTCCACAACCTTACTCCTCCTTCCTTCAGGCTCAAATATTTTCTTGATATGACACTACGATTTCCTGAGTAGGAGAGAGAAAATCAAGAAGATCCCCAAGAAAGATGATTCGCTTTTCCGGTATTGAAGAGGAAAGTTAAAGTCAGGGAAGCTAGTGAGAAGGATATTAACAAAAAAGACCGTGGTTGCATTGTAACAGGCAGATCCAAAAAACATCTGGTTTGTGGAATCAGCACTTTATGTGACTACTGACTGAGTGTACACATAAATGGAAAGAAATAAGTCTAAATGGACTCCGAATTATATGATTTATGAATAGCATGGTAAAAAGCATACCAGGTGGTACACAATAGGTTTTCAGTAGGTTTTCAATAAATGCTGAGTAGGCCTTCCCTGGTGGCGCAGTAGTTAAAAATCCGCCTGCTAATGCAGCAGACATGGGTTCAAGCCCTGGTCCGGGAAGATCCCACATGCCGCGGAGCAACTAAACCAGTGCGCCACAACTACTGAGCCTGCGCTCTAGAGCCCGCGAGCCACAACTACTAAGCCCGTGTGCCACAACTACTGCAGCCCATCATTTTAAAAAGAAACCAGGTTAACACTAATTAATAATTTAACAGAAATATACAGAATGGGTCTTTCCTTATATGTAAGTGGAGTTGAGGTTGTGTGATAAATAGCATGTATAGAACAGTATCACAAAAGGTTGTTAATTTCAGATCTCATGCTTTATTTTAAACAAATAAAATGGAACAGAAATAGCTACACCCCTGGACCACTCCTCCCATCTCTGTCCTTCTCTTCCCTCCCTCCATCCAGTCCTTTCACAACCACCAGTGTGCAGTGGGTATGTGTGCTTCTCAGGCACTGAACTTCCGTGCTCTACCGTGGGTTTCAGCTTGCCGCCTCAGACAGTTTAGCCTACGGTAAAAGCAGGCTGATTTTCGTCGCTGACATGTATTTTCACAGTGTGAACCAGGCTCTCAGATGCTAGCTTTTCATTGGCTTATGATCGACCAAGTTGTCAAAAAATAAGTGTAACACAGAATTCTCCTAAAGGAACAGTCTAACATATACAGAATTTTATTCTTGGGGAACTTAAGAAATAGAGAAAAAATTCAATATTGGTCTCAAATTTACCTTTATTCAATAGTAAGGTCCTCTGCCCTAGGGTCCTGATGGGGATCTATCATTTTATTAGAGCCTAGAACTAGTTATCTCTGTTTCACAGTGCTTCCATTCCACACTGCAGAGATTAATAACAATCGGCCTCCTTCCAATGAGGTATCTCATTAAAGTACACCCCAGGCATTTAGAGGTAGATATCTTGTTATTGCTAATTGAGATATTCCCAGAAATAGGGGCTGGAGATGCTTTTGATAAAATACACACAAGGAGATGTTTTTTAAATGAAAAAAATCCTATCAACTTTCTTTCTCCATAAATATACTTAAAAAATCTTTAATATTTAACTCTACCCATGTTCTGCATGGAAAGATTTGTACGTTTAAAATTCTAATGCCCAGCTCTTGAGAAACTGAGGTACTACTTGAATAAATATATTTTACTAATAAGCATTTCAATAAACCAGGTGTTTATACTGATATCTGAGCATGAAAGTAAATAATTTTTTTTAATTTATGAAAGACCTGGCACCGTGAGTCCCTATTCCTAACTGGAAGCATAAACGTAAAGATTGAGCTTAGCTTTCTGTATGAAATGTAATATGCATGAAATTTAAATATACTTTAAAGAAATCAAACATATTATCACACATCTACAGCCCTTAGTGGTTTAAAAAAGTCTAAGAATGTTTAAAATAAACAATTATACATTAGAAACAACTATAAAGTTTTAGTTTCTAAATTTCTCAATTTAATTGTTCTGCCCATTAAGGGTTCAGTCGTTAATCTTGACACGTGAAAGGGGCTATAATACAATGCCACTCAACTCTTAAAAAAAAAAAAATACTAGAATTCACCCACGTGAAAATAATTGCCCTCTGCAGGCCATCTCAGGGGTTATCACCTTCCTCAGATGATGCAGTCATTTCTCAACATAACACTGATATTTCTCTTTTGAAAAGGCCTCATGGAATGTATTTATCTGTAGTAGATACTCTCTCTCCGAGTAGAGATCTAATACTGTGGAATAGCCAAATGCTGGTTTGTTAGGCCCGTGAAGGAAGGTAAACAATCAAACTAGCTGAACTGGTATTTGATCAAAGTGAGACATGCCTATATAACAAGAACCATATAACAAGAACTACCTGTGTCTTGCAAATAAACCCAATTTCAAGAATAGTTTCAAAAAAGTTTTGGTCAAGGTACTATGATGGAACTTGGGAATAGTAATTATCTATTCATCATGAGGGCAACCACCTTCATTTTCCGAATCTCTATTATAACCAAACACAAACGTAGCCAAAGCATACACGGTCTACCGAACATTACCCATTTCCCTGGAAGCTGGTGAGTAAGGATACACCTTTTCCAGATTTGCTCTGCAGGCCATGAGCAATCTTATTCCTTAGGCAAGCCGAATTAACAAAAAAGCCAGTATAGAGCCCTAACTTCCCTAACCAAAGACACCCTCACAAAAATGCAAATATATGCATAGAAGCAGGACATACATGTTTATTGTATATTTTATTGTGCATGCTATGTTTTATTACCATCTGCAGTCTGTTTTTTTTTTTTTTCCCAAGAATTTTGAATTAACTGAAGAAATCCTACAGGACCTCTACAAGAATCCATACTACCTAAAGCCACTGATCTGGTTTACTTCCCTCCTTTCACAGGTGCAACTCAAAGTCAAGCAACTTTTCCAAGGTCACACCACCAGATAATAGCTTAAATGCTAATTTATTTGACTTCCTAAGCAGACGTTCTTAGCATATCAAAACTTGAAAGGAAGGAAGGAAGGAAGGAAGGAAGAGAAAAGAACACCAGATTAGCCTTGGGCACAAAGGAATAAACACAAACATAATTTATCATTTTGCCAGGTTAAATAATTACCATTTTGATGTGTTAATAGCCTTTAATAGTAAAGGCATTAGTCATCAATTAAATAAACAAACCATTAAATAGGGAATAGAAGTGTCGATACAGGCATAATCTACTGATTTTCTAATCAATGATGCTAATCATTGCTGCGTATTAGCCAAGGGGTGGACATTAGCTATATCACGGATGATCATTTATAATCATGGGTCACTAAAAAAAAAAAAATCTAAAGAAGATTAAAAACAGAGTAAAATACTAAACACATACTCTCTCCGTAAGTACTTGCTGATAAATTACATGATCTGCCTTGAACGGACATGGAAATATTTGTAACATTCAATGGTGACAATATTTAGGAAAGGTCGTATACTGGCATAATTCTATTCTATAACAGTAAAGAGAACTTACATGTAAAGCAAAGTTAGGACTGAAGTCAGAACAAAATCCAATTTAATATTTAAACTAGAGGAAGAATTCAGTAATGAAGAATGATATAAATTTGAGATTGGCAGCAACCTGCCTTTGTACTTTAGTAGCCGAATAACCTTATGCAAATCACTTAATCTCTTTGGCCTCAATTTTCTCATCTATAAACTAGGGAGTAAGAATATTTTCTTCATAAACCATCTGCTACATATTAGGTGTTTTAAGATGTCATAATAATTTTTCTTAATGCCAAAACTGGACTGGAAGTCAGGAGCTCTGGGGCCCAGTCACTTCTAACGGAGGGATGTGGTGATCTCCACTCGTCCTCGAGGGAGTGCAGGAGCGCGTCCTGGGCACGCGCTCCACAGCTGACTAGCAACGCAGGTAACTCGTCCAGGCCTGTTTCCCCATCTTTAAAATGGAGATTATGAGTATTTAACTCCGGGAGATAAAATGCTCATTCTGAAGATGAGATAAAAATAATGTCCATATAAAAGGTATAGCACAGAGATTTGGACTAAGTAAATACATAACAAATCAAAGGTTAGCCCTGCTTCTCCACTTATAAAATAGGTACTCTGGATTAGGTGATCTTGATTTGTAAACAAATGATTACAGTATAATGTGTCAAGTGCCCGTAACAGAAACCTGTCCCAGGCGCCAGCTCTGCCCGGGGCAAAGAGCAAAGGCTCCAAAGAAACGCCCTGCAGGCAGGCTCTCGAAAGACCTGTGAAAGGTAAGAAGGTAAGTGGCACCGACCAAGTAAAAATGCTGAAGCGCGGATGGAAAGGTACAAGAGGGGGGATCACGAAGGGCCTGATAAAACACACTTAAGGAATCTGGATTTGATCCGAAAGACATAACGAAGGTTTAATGCAGGGACGGGCCATGCTCGGAATTATGATTCAGAATGACAACTCTGATGATAGTGTGCAGGCTGGATTAAAGGAGGGACAGACAGAAGGCAGGGAAACCAGATGAGAAGGCTCATGAAAAAGTCTACACATGAGACGAAAAGAGCCTGAACTAAGGTCCTTACTGTGAGAGCAGAATAGGGGGAGGTGGGGCGGGATAATTCATTTTAAACATTTTTCAATTCAGTACGTCTGTTTTTAAAATAAAAAGTCCTTATAGACATAAATCCTTTGCGATCAAGAAAATCTGACTTGCCTGACGGTACTATTTCTGGTGATTCTGAGTTCCTCAGATTTTAGTGTTACATAATTCATTGCGTGATGATAGGGTCTGAAATGATATTTGAGGAATTTTGATAATGGGCCAAGTTTTTTCTTCCTTATGAAAAGATGTGTACTTAGTTCGGATTAATTGTAATAAAAAGAATTCAGCAAAAAGTAAAGCGTAAGTGCCGATCATTGATGTTTGACGGCTTTGCCTAGGAAAACAATCTTGTATGCAGCACTTAATTGCTTTAACTGGAGTTTCCAGAAAGGTTAGATCTTGTACTGTGTTTAATAAAATTCTTCCTATAACTGAACAATACTTGTCCAAATATTTAATCAAGAATTCCATTTTAATGGAGTTGACATAAAATACATCACAAGGAAAATCTTGGCCATAAAGTTAAGAAATATAAACTAAAAACCTTCCGGTTTGGTTTTACCTTTTTAAGGGAAGTGACGGCTCTAGGACAGCAGCAACAGAACTACTAAAACCCTTCAAGTCAACATACCTAGACACTTGTAAAAACAAACATTATTCCCACTGTTAAAATTGAGGTTGGCAGGTCTCTCCGTTTAACAGCCGAGAAACAATTTGAAAAGTAGCAGGATAGCAGCTTCTTTGCAAAGAGACTAAAATCATCACCATTAAAAGATCCTTAAAAGCAAATACAGAACGGTCGGCCAGCCTGATCACCTTAATTTTTAATGAAGGAATACCTCCATACACATCAATGTATGATATGAACGTACGAAGGAAAATCTACTATCAATTAAAAAGAAACTAATTTTTAATTCTCCCCTTCACTGTGATGGCCTAGGATCAGAGGAAATACTATTTGAAAACAAAAAGAAGGAGACAGGAAAAGGGGGATGTAAAGATGTGTCAGTGATAAAACAAGCAGGGGTGGCTGTCATAAAAAAGCCAAATGGCTCTTTCTACCTGCATCAAGGTCACTGTACCGATGACGCGCTCAATAGGATGACAATGCATTTAACCACTTTCCTTGCATCTAACTTTGACCTCACAGATCCAAAAGGCCTTGTTTAACCACCCTGGCCTTTCAGCGTTTCCCTGAACAAAGGTAATCAAGGAGATGTACTGCCCCCTACTATCACAGGAACTGAAAGACAAACTTTTAAGAGCACAGCCAGGTGTCGACTCCACCAATGTACAACTTTTAGGCGGGAGGTAAAGTGAAATAATGGCTAAATAATTAGAAAACGCTAACAGTGTTAAATTTGTTATATATGGTGGTTTTGTTTTATTTCAAAGAAAAAGCATAAAGAGAGTTCCAGGCTCCATTTTACAGGTCTCTAGACAGCAGGTTCCCTCTGCCTGCAGGAAACAATTTAAGGTTATGGAAAAAGGAGGGCTGGGCAGACACTATCATGAAAAAAAAGTCACGGAAAGGCCCACACATTATTTTAATTTAAAAAAATTTCAGGTTAAGATGTCTAAATAGCAAAACCTAAAGTGTTGTTTACATTAGTTTTTATTAGTCATTTTGGAATGCACTAGAATCCATTATGCTTTCTAAATGTACAAAAGAAGACTTTTATGTGAAATAGTATTTAACTTTAAGAGAGGGGATAATAACACTTAAGAGAAACTTTTCCAAATACTATAGTATGCGGTTTCCCAACTTGAACTATTATTTAGAAGTGATGGGCACTCAAATATTTGTGGGCACTCTTCAATTATTATTCTTCCCTTGTGAAATGAATTTCCCATCAGTGACATCTATGGTATACATTGTTTCTGGGATACCAAAGAGGTAGCTGTTTTCATCCTTTTGTGGTAAAAAAGTAAGAGTAGATATTTCAAAACTTAAACACATAGGATTTGTAACTAAGCAGCTAGGTTCCTAACTAAAATTAACATATAAACACCAATTTTAAAACAACTGGTTTCTTAAAATATTAAAATATATACCATTTCAAGGCTGCTAAAAATACATATGATCAAATCATTTCTACACATCAAAATGCTATTCTCTATGGGGAAAAACAAACACACTCCAAATACCTAAACTGAGACTTCAAGTTGAAAGGCCTGAGACGTAAACAAGTATTACAATAAATAACTTTCCATTTTAGACAACACTATAACAAAAGTCATACAAATCTCATGTATTTTATATTATCTATTACTAGACTAATCTGTAATGCCAAACGATCTGATAAAACTAAATATAATGAATTACAATCGTAAAATATCTCTCTCAGAAGAAAGAATTAAGTGTTATGTTGGCTTTAAAAATATTCAGTGTTTGAAGATACGGAATCACTTCATATATAATCACTTAAGATTGATAACTTAATATCTATGTTTATATGCGTTAAACTTGCCCAGATCAATGTGATAGAGCAAAAAATCTTGCTAATAATCCGAATCTAAACCTTGGGAACTCCTGTCTCATCTCTCCTATTCCTCTAACAGCCCTTATCCATCAAATCCTTTCCTCGACCAGAAAGTTCCCCAACTTGTATTTATGACTGTTGTTGGATTAGCTAAGAACCAGGTCCCGGGAAGATGTAACTCATTACACACTTCAACAGTTGTGGCTTAGGTTTTTAGCCCTAACTACGTAGAAGCTCTGGTCTAACCCAGAAGGGTACAGCTAACTTTATTCTTAAACAACAACAACAACAAAAAGCACCCTACTGCCCCTAATTTACTTACTTACTTTCTCACTGTGACATATCACTCTCTCTCCTTCGTGGTACCAAATTCACACCATCCAAACATCCCTAAGGAAACATATCCTAACACTTCCCAAGGGCTTGGCGCTAAAGCACTCATATCTAGGATAAGATCAAGTAATGACAACCACACTTTAGTTTAAACCACACACGCATGTATGGTTCACAAAGAAAGAGTTAGCAATCCAGAGTGAAGCAGCAGTTTACCATATTAGTGTAAAATTTAAACTTCTTTAAAATGAGGGAAAAGCTAATAAAAATTACTCAATTAGACAGAAATTTAAAGCAAATATACTGCCCTACGTTTAGCATTTACCTTTGGATTGTAAGAAAGGTGATTTGTTAAAAATCTTTATTCACAATTGTTTAAAGTCTAGAAAACAAAATAAATTATAAAGAGACTGATGTTCCAAAGCCCAATCTTTTAATTGCTGATCAGAGCTGAAAATAGATCCTTTTTTCTCCACTAATTGAATGAGTCTGGTTAAACCTTTTGAAATGCACTTTAGAAAATGCAAGAATACAGCTTAGAACAGGTTCTTTAATTTGGGTCATTTTCTGTTACTTGCAGTAGTGACGGGTGCTTAGCAACGCTGTTCTGGTGGCCCTTTTAAGGAAATGAATACCTGGAATACAGCATTTTAATCTATTTTATGGCATTAATTATCAAGATCGCCGCATTTAGACAAGGCCTCCTTTGCCACTTCCCTACATTATGAAAGGAAGGAATCCTGTGATAAATTGAATATGTGATTTCAGATGACAGAAGATCCTATGCACACCTGTTACCAAGTTAAAAAAAAAAATGTAAGGACAGAAAAACTAACAGTCAATAGAAGTCACAGAAAGCGTGAGTTTAAATGTTTAGACAAGGATCTTACACTGAAAATCAGTGTTCAGACATCTGTAAGCATCCACAGGAAGTTGCTTTTTTCTTTCTGAATCTTTGAGGAAAATTAAATTCTATTATGCCACACACTAGGCCAATGATATCTAAGAAAGGTGATGCAACACAACCAAAATGTAGTAAGATTTTATTTGGTAGTTAAAGATTTGCTGAATCTTTTAAATACTGATTTCATAAAAGATGACTCTTACGTGAGACAGGTTCACAAAAACATCATTTAAATCATGACCAAGTTATTCACTTCATATTTCTTTTAATGTGCTCAAAGGATTAACTATCAAGACGAGGCAACCAGGTAAAATACGGAGCTACCAAGTAGTTTTTAAGAAATCAAACTGCCATGTCATACTCTGTAAATACGCCCATTCACATCTTATTGATAATCACCAAACTAGGTTTAAGAAAGTAGTTATTAAAAATATTTGGAACACTGCTTTCTGTTTTTTCTCTGATCTCAGTTATCACTGTTAAAAGTGCAACTCTTCTCACTTTTCCCTCATAACTACACAATTCATCTTCGATTCCTTGTCCTGAAGAAGGAAGGTACCGCTCTTGTACACCACCATCCTTCTCAATCTTCACAGCTAAAAAGAGAGTAAGTGACTCTCTCTTTGTCTAGAATGCATCCTCATTTCAGTCTTCAAGAGCCAGTTTTTAAAAGCTTTCAACACTTAGCCTCCAAAGATGAGAGAGCAACCATGTTAACGTGCGATCATATTTTGTACGTTTCAATCTACCGGTTGAGGTATAATCGGCATCTGCTTAAATGAAGCATACTTCATGCTTGATTACAAAGTTTAGCACCAAACTGTGTATATCGCAACATACAATGGGATAACACCAAAATTTTTCAAGTTTTTTAACCTCTTAAAACAGATGGGCTCTCCCTGGGGTTTGGGGGTTCTGAACAGTACAGCTGCATTTGAACGTCTGGGAATCCGGGGAGAGAGCGAAACGCGGGGCCCAGACGGTGCAGGCTGCTCTCAACAGTCCGCTACCGCGAGGCAGGGAGGCAGGGAGGCTGGGAGGCAGGGAGGCTGTGTTTCTCAAATGCCTTCCCTGGGTATGTTCAAGCCTTGGCTACTTTAACGATTAGCGCACACAGAGGTCTCTGGATGGCTCTCTGGAACTTTTAAAGCCAGAGAACAAAAGGTTTATTTTAAAAATGAAAACCTTGGCTTGTACAACTCCAGACGTGAATCTGCTTTCAATTACTGAAAGTATTTCCACTTCAGTGGAAGGGGATCAAATCTTCAACTACACCCTCTTAACGGCGCTGAATTTGATTATCTCAGGCTTTCGGAAGACAGAATGGCTTTGGGACACAGCACGCATTTTCTGTACATCTCATTTAGGAGATATTCGGAGAGAGAGAGAGATGCCAGCACAGGGAGAGAGAGGAAATGTGACCTCTCATTCTGAGAGCTGCCACGGATCCTTGTTTTATTTTATTAAGATACACACATAAATGGTAAATGATTCCGACTTCGATAGACAGTGCGCAAGTTATTTCCAAAAATCATTCCCAACTAGTTCCTCCACGAGAGCGACCTGCATCGAAGCACGACGGAAAAGCGGGATTTCTTTTAGAGCCTCTGCCCTGCAAAACCCTCTCCAGAAGAAAATCACACGCTGAGTATTTTACAGGAGAAGAGCTGCTCTTTTAATCATTAGCCAGATTACTGTGTGCCTCCCTCCCTGCCCCGCCCCGCCCTAAACCGCTGGCACGACGGACCTTAGTTCAGGAAACCGAAGGGCTGATTAATTCCAGCTCAAGGCGGATTTTGAAACCCCGGAGACATCAACGATCCCAAATCACTCCAGCTCCAGATGTGCTCCCCACGAATTCAACACGCCACGTCGCAAAAGTAACAGAACGCGGGGAAAACGCACAGCGCTACCTCCTGGGTTAGCCCTGGACACTACTCATAACAAAATATCCACTTAATTAAAAACGCGCGAACAAAAGACCATTCTCCCCGCAGCTACCTGCACCGCTCCGAGGGACGCAGAGTCCTCCAGAGAGTTCAGCCTCCGCCTGCTCTAAACCCCGAAGGCGGCCCCTCAGGGGTCAAAGCGCCCCCGCCGATCTGATGCTCACGTTGCCTGGGCCCCGATTCGAACCCGCGCAGAGCCTCCTCCCATCCCGACGCCACAGGGCAGGACAGCGGGGCTGCCGCCGCCGCCGCCGCCGCCGCTGCCGCCGCCGCCGCCGCCGCGGTTCCCGGGCGCGAACGAGCGACCCAGCCGCGCGAGGAGCCGCGCGAGGAGCCTCGCGAGGAGCCCCGCAAGGAGCCGCCCAGGCCGCGGAGCCGCCGCCGTCGCCGCCGCCGCTCACCCACCTTGCCGCCGCGCGCCCTCGCTGTGGCCGTGCGGAGCCGAGCCCAGCGCTACCAAGCTGCCGCGGTCTGGAGCGTATCGTGTTACTGCGCCGGGCTCGGGGCTCCGGCTGCGAGCGGCCGCCAGACATGATAGGCTGAGGCTCCTCTGTTTACACCCGGCCGCGGAGGGGGCGGGGGCGGCGGCGGCGGCGGCGGCGCTTAACCCCTTCGCGCCGGGCCGGGCCGCCCCCGCCCCGCCCCGCCCCGCCGGCCCCCCGCCCAGGCGCCAGCGCTCCCGGCCGCGCCCCCCGCCCCCGCCCCCGCTTCCACAAGCACGCACGCACACACTCACACACACACACACACACACACACACACACACGCACGCGCGCGCAGGCCGGGCGTCCCCAGAGCCGCGTCCCACGCGCAGGGGGTGCGAGCTGCGCCCCGAGCTGCTCGCCAGTCTCCCCGGAGGCCCCGATCCGAGGCCTTCCGCGCGCGCGCAGGCCGTGCAGCGCCGGCGTTCCGTCCTGGGCTTCTCCGGCTTGCTGTGGATCTTTGCAAGTCGGTCCTTGTCCGGAAGCGCGACCTGGCTGCGCTCACAAAAAAACCTCCTGCCCAGCATCTGGATGAACCCCGACCCCTGAGCCGCCAGCCTTCACGCCTCACGCGGCGGCGGCGGCGGTGTGGCCTTCGTCCGAACGCGAGCGGTGGCCCCGCGCCCCGTCGTCGCCGCGAAACGAAGTCCTCGAGCTGGCGGGACGCGCCGCTCGGGGAAGGGGGCCGGCGGGGGCCCAGGCGGCGGGAGGGGTCGCCGGCGGGGCCTGAAGTCCGGCGCCGGCGGGCGCGCGCGGTGTGTGTGTGTGTCTGTGTGTGTGTGTCGCTTGCGAAGCGCAGCGGGGGCACCGGCTCAGCCCGCATCGCCCCTTGGCCTGGGTTGCCGAGGCCCGGCCCCTCGAGTCGGCCCCGGGGCCCGCGGGCCGGGGGGCGGAGCTGCCTTGCTCCTGGATCGTGCCGACCGGGGACTCGGACCCCCAGCAGCGCAGCGCCGTCGGTGGCGCCGGGCCCGCTCCGCCGGGAGGGAGGGCGGTCTCCGGGGCTGCACACAGGAGCTCAAGGGGTCTGAGCGAACTGTGAACGACGCGCCAGGGCTGGACAGCCCGGACCCGGGACGCCTACCTGATGCGGCGTTCCAAGGGGCTTCACTCTGAACGCGAGACACTTCGATGCTGCAAGCTCTTACTACAGCTTTACTTTAAAAGATTGCCTTCTCCTCCCTCCAGATGCACTTTCATCGTTATTTTTGCGTGGCCTCCGAGCCAACGTCCCTCCTTCCTTTAATTTCTCTTTCTTCCAGAACATTCCATCCCGTTCAGCCTCTTCCTCCATTAAGCTAAGAACGGAATGACGGAATGTTCCTGAGTTTTTAGACTCACCCGTGTTTTCTTCCAAGCCCTGCAAACCCCTCAGGTATTTTCATTAATAAGGAAACAAAGACAACAAGCAGCACCTTGCAATACTAGCATCAATCAGCAGATCTTTGCATCATTAGCTGTCATTCCACGTTTTAACGCTCATCTAAAAATAGTAAGCCAACAAATGGCTACTTAAGAAAGGACCAGTGTTCCCCCCCCTTCATTTATCAGATTATATCCTTTTCTCAATTTCCTTGATTTAACAACAGCAATTTCTTTTCCCTCTTCAGGTTATCTCTACCTTGACTTTGGTCGCCTTCTACGTGTAATGCTACAGTGATGTGCATACAGCTCACCTGCCTCTCGGTGAATACTCTTCCTCTCCAGTTTTCCTTACCATCCAACACATCCATTGTCATTCACGGAAATGTCTGCTGTTCCTCAGTGTCGAAGCACAGCCTCTGCACCTCAGTGTGCTTTGCTTTCAATAACAATGGCTCTTCGAAAATCGTGACTCACAAACACATTCTGTTACCTGATGATCACAAACATCGTGCTTATTCTTCCCTGAATGATCAATATGTTCCCTCTTTAATTAGGACATCATTAAGGTATCAGAGAAAGTATTTAAACATGCCTCTGACACAGTCTAAATTTCAAAGTTATTTCAAGGTTTTGAAATTCACCTTAGTAAAACTGGGTCAAAAAATAGAACAATAGATATTTTGTGGGGCACTGAAAGACTTCTACTTCTTAGGCAAATAGCCTCCCAAGTCCTAATATTTTGAAAAGGATCCTTTCACAAATCACTGTCACGTGTGTGATTCATGGGGGAGGGCGAGGGGAGGGTTACCTGAAGTAATGCCAGTAAACACTGTAGAATGATTTAGGCCCTGGAATATGAAGAAGGCGTATTCAATTGGAATCTTAGAAGAATTAAATAGGTAAAACGTTGCACCTTGAGAGTCTTCCAGGACCCAGGGACTTGGGAATGCTTCAGATACGTACCCCTGGATTTTTGATGCCAGGTTAGCAGATCTGGATTTGGACTAGAACATGAGGAGACAGGAAGATGAACCTTCCTCTAATGGAGGAATGAAAGGTTTTAACATCCTAAGTCGCCGCTTGGGTCAAGATGAATCTCAAGAAGACTGATACTTGGGCACGCTCGTTTCCCCAGATAAATGCTATGTAAATTGGTCACTGCTGGGTAGGATTTATTAAAATTCCAATTTAGAATGCTAATTAAGCCATGCCCATCTATAAATATCAGATACAGGTTAGGTAAATTCTTATATTGGACTACCTTGGAATATTCTGCATGTAGATCTAGTTCTACCTTTCCTGAATACGAAACTAATTATTTTCAAATCAGACCAAGAGATTATCCCTTTTGAGAATGATCAAGGACTGACTCTGAACACAGCTGAGCAGCAGCCCACGGGGAAGGAGAGGGAGAGACGGGGTTTCAAACTGATGGTTTCCACAAATACCTTCCTAAGAAAAGATACAAGGGCTTGGGGCCACACCCATCCATGCGTTAAGTCACTGCCTTCTTTTACACACAGGGGTCCACTGAAGTGTCCTATAGAGATATAGAATAAGGCACACCTTAAACTGCTCTTTTCATCTATTATAGGTTGCCATATTGATGCTGTCAGGAATAATTAGCATTATGGATACTGCCTTGTATAACTTAGGCGTTTCTTGTCTGAGATCTGCAGAATTCCCCGCAGCTCCATGAGCAGACACTAGCAAATGTGTTGAATTCTGCGGCTAATTTGTTGTGAGTAAATAACCATATGCAATCATACTTGTGCTGTTAAATGAATTTTACTTATAACTGAATCCAGTTCTTCAGGCATAAAAGCCTAATGACTGCACACCACGAGGAAGATTTTTAAAAATGCATGAACCAAACCAAATCAGAGCAAATTGTATTAAAAAACAAGTCCACGCGTGAGCTGTGACTTCAGATCGGCACCAACTTAGCTTTAATATTAAGATTCTTCTGCCCTCTGCCTGCTTAGGCCAAAAGCCTTGAAGAAAAAGCAGAGTTGAACCAAAACCGGGGTGATGATTTTCTTGCTAATGATTAAGCACCGAATCCATACTGTCAGAGATGTTCCTCAGAATCATAATCAAACACTTTTAGCTGTGTTAAATATATGAATATGATCAAAACTAACATTGAGCACTTCGTGTGGCTCTCCCCATATGGAGCAGCGTTTGACAGATACCATTTTTATTAATTCTCTAAAGCCCCAATGAGAAAGTAATATTATCCCATTGTACAGATGAGGAAACCAGAGCTCAAAGAGGTTAATAACAGCCCACGTAGGGTGCTAGAGACTAAAACCAGCCTCAGGTCCTCAGCCTGACACTTAACCCATTGCACTAAATACCTATTATAGTAGCGACTCGTTAGTAAAAACTGGTATTAGGAGTGTAGTTCACTTTCTAAATAAAATATGTCGGGATAATCCACGGCAAGGATTTGAAAGCATGATATTCTGTTCTAAAAACTGACCGTTTGTGGATTTGGAAGGGGAAAGAGAGAAAAGGCACCACATCTGGTTCCTCCTGCGTTTTGAAGCTGCCTTTAGAGTTAAGGTAACAAGTAATATACATATTAGTATTCTCTGCCAGCTAGAGTCTCACAGAGGAATGAAATAGTTAATAAACATTCCCAAACACCTGATTTAGGGATTGCGTAGGTCAGTAGGTATCTGTCACTCTAGAATTCAGTTTGTCTAAATGGACTTTGTTAAAAATTATGCACTTATTTATATATTTTTCTTCTTTAAATCACAAATATGTCAAAGGAACCATTTATGTCACTAAAATTACAGTACACTGACATCAATTGGTATATAATAATTGTACAATTACTTTAGTAACAGGCTGTAAATAAAATTTTAGACTTTATCTTCTGTTTTGCAAAGTGTTATTTTGTCAGTAGCGTGAAAATCTCTAACAGCTATGTGGACTCTGTTATAAGCTGACATAAACTGTATTTAAAACCGTATTTCTGCGTCCTTTTTCCAATGAAGTTCAATTATCATTTACACCGGAACAGAAACAAAGGTTTCAAAACAAGGCTTGTAATGAAGGCCAATTCGTAACTTTTCACAGATGTCTACAGTAAATCTAAAAAGGCTAGCATAATACGTAGGTGATTCTTTGCCGTAAGCTATGGAAAAATCCACCCACAGCACAGCTATTTACTTCACAACTGTTTGAAATGACCCACATCCAAAATCATTTCTAAAAGGTAAGTCTTCTTCTTTATTTCTAGAGGTGTTATGTTATTTCACCAGAAACACAAATGCCTTCTGAAATCTGATCCATGATGAAGACATGACTCTTTCTTTATCTCCAGTCACGTTTCTTGTGTGTCCAAAGAACTGGTTCTGACTTTTGTCCTAACTCGGGTGACCTTGGGCAGGAGCGCGCTGGGTCCTCCACAGCCCTGGCAGGCAGGCAGGCGGGGGGGGAAGCAGGATCTGGGCGCGTGGGTTGAGGTCTGGACGCCTTGCAGGGGCATCGGGCAATACGCTGTATCCAAAAGGCTCAGTGAGCTTCAGCCCTGTGCTGGCAAATATCCAGGCGGGAGGGACGTGGGGGAGGCAGAGAGATCATTCCTCTCCGG
This sequence comes from Tursiops truncatus, assembly GCF_011762595.2. Classification (NCBI taxonomy): domain Eukaryota; kingdom Metazoa; phylum Chordata; class Mammalia; order Artiodactyla; family Delphinidae; genus Tursiops; species Tursiops truncatus. The sequence goes on from NC_047054.1 coordinate 503,337, forward strand.
TGGGGAGAGCACGACAGGCGCAGGACACAGCTTTAAGAGAAATCCAGATCGCCAGCAAGAGTTAGCTGGGGGTATGGTCGCCAGGAACCAGGTACGTAGCAAGAGCTGAGGCCCCAAGTCAAGCCACCAAACGTCCAAAGGCAACGTTACACGGGGGTCTGTAGTCGGTCGTGGAACCCTAGTTCTGTGCGGGAGTCAACCTCCATGACTGGGGAAGCACAGGAGTGGCCGAGTCAGAGGGAGCGCTACGCATCCCTGGCAGGTTGGACACAAGGTCTAAAAACAGCAAGATGAACTCCCAGGCCCGCCCGGGGATGGCAGTGTTGTTTGTCCACGCTTAGCAACTCATTGTGTTCAACTTGTTTGTAGGTTTTGAAAATAAGAGTACCTTGGGGGTGTGTCCTTTGAAAGTCCATGTTTAAGAAACGCACATGTGACAAAGAAAAACGACTGAATTGCTTTAATCCCTTCAATCCGGGCTATTTGTTTCCAACATCATTAGGTCATATATCTTTGAAATCAAATACATTACCAGAAGCAATTTATTTTCTTTGTTTAGACGCCGAAATTTAGGTATTCATTGATGGCTAGTGATGAAGTGATGATGCCAGGTGGGTAGCTGTCTGTAGGGGCAATAGTTACCTGCAGGTCAAATCCCTCATGCAGGGGATAGAACATAGAAATCACACAAACTTCTAGAGCCACTCTTTGAAATGTACACCATCCAAAATTTTCCAAAGAACCCATAGGTATTAAGGTCATTTTTGCAAATAGCTTACCAGGTCTTTATTGACAAACAAATCTGGATAATCAATAACGTGTTAATTTTAGGTGCTTCAAAACAGAGTCCCATGGAATAGATTTTGTTCTATTTAGTGAACATAAATTATTTCTGTGCACTTATGTCATTTTGGATGTAAGTATACGCTTGCTACTTCTGCTGTGTACCTGGCCAATTTCTGCTTGGTCACGAGTTGGCTGGAAGTCAGCTCCTCTATTTAGCCTTTCCTGATCCACTAAGAATAGTTTAAGGGCCCCTCTCTTTGTGTTCCCATAGAACTCTGTAAATATCCTTTCCTAACATTCATCATGCTATATTCTTATTCCGCTGCCTTGGTACTTGTCTGTAACTCCTTCTAGACCATAAACCCATGAGGGCAAGGACCATTTCTTTGCTGATTCCCCAGCATTCAGCATAGTGTATTGCACAAGGGAGACTCTAAATAAATACTGGTTTGGGGATGGGTAGATGGATGGACCATTGGAAACACAGGCCACATTGAAGAAAGTGCTTGTTAATTAAAACGATTCTGTCCCTTGTATTGATCATTTGTAATATTTGGTTTCCTCTCTCTCTCTCTCTCACACACACACCCCCAACCTAATCCAACCTAACCTAACCAGCTTTTCTAGGGCAGAGACTGTGCCCTAATGGCACCATTGGTTATTTGAGGTCACTAATTTTAAACTATAAATGTGTACTTTCTCATTATAAAAATCACAGGATTATAAAACTGGACATAAACTTAATACATGATCTATTTTGGGCATATACTTCTGGATCCCCAGCCACAGATGAATCTATTAGTTTAAAAAAAACAAAGCCTCTCTACCATGCCATGTGCATTTTAAATAATACATTACAATATTTTACATTGTTTACCAAGGACAATTCTATTTTGAGAATCTCTAACTTAAATCTCTAAAGCCGCAATTTACACCCAAATGCCCCTGTTCAAGCTTCAGTAGAAACAAGAAGCAGCTGGTCACCATTTCTCAATATGGGCCCTTCATACACTTAAAGATGATTCTCCTTAAATCTTCCCTTCAGCTCCACATGGCCATGCTAAATAATCTCCATTATTATTTTTTTAAGTTTTATCTTACCCTTTCCTCTTGGGTCTAATTTTTATTCCTTTCATCGTCTTAATGGCTCTTCTCTGAACCTCCTTTAGAGGATGGGGGTTTGGGGGTGGGGCTGAGAGCCACAACCTCTGGGTTATCAGACTCCAGATTTAGAGACTGAGGCCCAGGATGAGAAGAAGGCCCAACGAGAAGACAAAGACAAAAGAAATGGAGTGCAGTGTGCATTTCATGGGATATCTGTCTTTAAGCGTCCCGGCAAGCAGTTCACAGATGCAAACGAGGGGTTTGCTTCTGTAATGTGCCTTTACTAACCCATTCTAGAACAGCGCTAATTCTGAAAGTAGACGAAGATTGTGAAAGTAGAAGAGATGAGAGGCAATGAGCAAGCTGAGAAAGCAAAGGGCCAAGCCTGAATCTTGGGGGCTTCTTACATACAGAGGCCTCCAAGAGGAAGTTCAGTCACCACGGGAGACAATTCCACGGCTAGGAAACTGGATGCAATCAGCGGTGCAGCACGACAAAGGAGCCCCAGCGGAGAGCTTTCAAGAACATAGGTAGGGAATGAGGTGGGTGATAGTTAACAAAGCCACATGTCACAGATAAATACTTTTGATCACTGAGGTGAAGTTCTTTGAATTGGCAGGAAGAAGCAATCTGTGACCTAAAGATGAACAACTTCTAACAGAGTGATGGGGTGAACGTCAGGTTTAAGAAGGGTTGAGGAGCCAGGGGATGGAGGGGAAATGGAGACAGAGCTAGTTTACAAACCAGTTTTCATCTTCAAAACATTTAGATATGACTTTGACTCCCATTTATTGAATGCCTATTATGCACCCGAAACACCTTAGCTACTCTGGTATAAAATGCCATTTTTAAACCTCATGGAGCAATACTAGTTTTAAACTAGAGTAGAAAACTGTATTTCCATGGTTTAAAATACTCTGTAGGGGAAAATATACTTTTAGGCAAATTTCTACCCAGGATCAGTCTTGGTCTGTTAAAAAAAAAAAAAAAAAAAGCAAGTGTGCTTAGGGTCTTGCTAGGGACGGGAAATCATACAAAGATATACATTAAGTAGTAAATGTGAAGAAATGAGTTCTCTAGAAACGGGAAGGTGAGAGAGGATAAAGTAAAAAACAGGTAGAGACAGAGGCCGTCAGGTACGGAAAACTCCAGTTATAGTACATCTAGTCCTGGGGGCTTTCAGCTTCTGAATGGTAGCACGCTTCCGGGACTGTCTCTTTTAGGAGAACTGGCACAAAGGGAATTAGGTCTTTCAAAAGATCTAGATGAATGAAAGGCAAAATAAGGGCATCTATTTAATTGATGCAAAGCAAGGTGAATCTAACTCCTGAAGCCATCCATGGCAGACAAAAGATCCCAAGCACTAAGGCAGGTGTCCAGGCGAAGAGTCTGACACCAGACAGCACAGGTGTTTCAGAGTCTACTCTCCCTGGTGGCAATTGGACTCCGAAATAGAAACCACTGTGAAAATATGTGGAACTCTATGTTATTTTTGGCCAAAGGCCTCTGCAAGATCTTCCAAAAAAGGTTTGCCTAATGGGATGCTTCAAATGAATTTTAAAGATTAAGGCAGAACAAGTTAGAGTATTTTAGAATTAATTTCATAATATTACTCATTAGATCAATATATCACTGTGTCACTTTAACCACAGAGTCTGAGATAGCTTTCATCCAGATGATACTGGCATACAGAATATGTAGAAAGGCTCTCATAGTTAGGGACGAGTCTAGGTTGAATAACTGCATGCTTCCTGCTTGTATTCTAGAATGGATGCTGGGTAAATTTACCTTCAAGGAATTTCTGGCAGGATATCAGAAGGATGGTTAGAATGAGGAATTTTCTAACTGGAAAAAAGCAGTTAGATTAGGTTGTGATTAATAGCAATTTATGATTAGTGACCAAGGTCCTAAATTACAGCAAGGAACTCACTCCACAAAAAGCTTATTCTATTGCTTCGTGATTATTTCTAGCAGTTTTAATAAAAACATGTAGTGTCATAATCAGTGTCACGAAGATCCGTGGCTGTAACTCAGAGAAGCGGGCATCTTTTTGTCCACACTTTAGATGATGTGAACAGACACCAGATGATAAAATGGGCTCAGTGCAAAAGAAAAGAACTTAAAAGGAACAAAGTAGCTTTGATAATTTGTACATCGAAACGGTGAAGACACATCACAGCCCACACTTCACGGCTTTCTCCACTTGTCTACAAATTCTCTGGGAATCAGGAAATCTAGGTTCTGGACATGGCTCTTCTCATTGGCTGTGTGACCTTGCTAAGTCTTAACTTACCTGGGCCTCAATTTTTCCCTCTAAAAAATGGAAAATCTCTCAGGTCTTCTGAATCCTTTAAATGGCCATGCAAGAGTTTCTTCTAACTTCTTTAATGCCCTAGGATATCAGTTTTCAGTTACTGGACATTTAAATTCATTTCTCATTTTCCTAATGCTTTTCTTTTTTCCACCCTGGTTTCCCGCTGCCCTGATTGTTTTGTTGCCTGTCCACCCACTATCAGTATAAAGATCAAGCTTTCGTTTGTTTATTTTGAGGAATGAGTTAAAGGTTCCACTCAGTCATTTCCAAATGTTGACTTTTTAAGGCAGCTGTGATTTAGAAAACAGCTATTCTCATCTTTATTCTACTCCATATATTAACATTCCATGTGTTAAGATACCAGCCACAATCCAATGTCTATATGAGGTGAAAAGTTCTTTATTTCATAAGAACAGCACTGGTGATTCATTTTAGAAGCCAGGAGACGTAGCAAGGTGTGCGTGAGCTGTATTATTATGTGTTTGTTATCATACTGTCTGTTATTGTACTGTTAGTGGCAACCACGTCTATTTATTCTACCTAGCTAAGATTTACATCCCTTGCAAGGTCTCTGTCTTCCAATGCCTCTGTATCCTACCAACAACTTCAAGTAAGGTGAACTACAGATAGGAGGCTCTTGGTAAGTATAGCTTCTCCTTGCTGAACCCCCTTGCCTTCTCACAGAGCGGCTGGTAATTATGACCCCAAAGACAGACATCTGCTCTATTTATTACCGATCCTAAATATTGTTAACATGACCCCCTCTCCATACGCCCTTAAACAAAGAAGTAGAGAGGCAATAGAATTTGCCTAAAGGTATTTATCAAAGCAAAAGAACCACTGCCAATAGAAAATTAGAATCCCTGCAGCCTTCACAAACACAAAACTGCCCCGCCCCCTCTGGTTAGTGTGAAGTTTAATTAATTATCATTGTAACTAGCAGGTAAAAAAGATCTACTTTTCCTGAGCCTAGAATTAGAACAATTATAATTTTCCACTTCTTTTTTTTATTTCAAAAGGATCAAGAAGAATTGCCAAAGAGTGGAATACAGATGCATATCCCATTTTCCTCCAATTAGGAAACAAGAAACCAACATCAGGCCTTTCTAATACCTGTATGACTGTGAATTTGCTGCCTTCTTAACTCTCGTGAGAGAGGAAGTAAGATCACCTTTCTCTGTGGAGACAGCAACTACTTATGCCTAAAAAGGGAATATCTGAAAATTCTAAATTCATTCTTCTTTTTCCCTATCCTATTTCAAATCAATTTCCTATTTTCTCACATTCCTCCTGGCTGGCAGCTGCTCCTTCTGGGCCTTTATCTGGCCCGAGGAGGACAGGCAGGCAAGCAGTTGCCTGTTCAGCTGATGTCAACCCTGTTCCCTTGCCGGAGACAGAATGTCTGATCTCATATTCGTAGCAGCTTCCAACTGCCCGCACCGCCCCTCCCCCGCACCGTCTTCAAAAGCATCTTAACACTTGGGTCCACAGCCTGGGGTCCCCTTTCTTTTCAACGGGAATTAAAACCTTTTTATCCTTGGAAAGAAGACTTCCTGAGAAAAGAAACAGTCATAACAAGCAACACGCAAGTCAAGCCACTAAAGGAAAAAAAATTCACCTTCAGTGTACACACGTAAGATGGAAGGAGTCACGTAATCAACCCTGTATTTGTCGACTGTCTGAAGCAATACAACTGAAGTGAAATAGCTTTCGGTGGTGGTCCGGCAGGGAGAATCGACCCTCCTGAACAAGACCACACCTTCCATACAACTGTGGAACCGATGAGCACGCCCTGCAAAGGGCATGAAAAGACTCTCCCTCACCCCCCAGGACGGCTACTTAAGCGAAAATGGCATCAAGGCTTCTCGATGTGTTTGACTTTGCATCAGACCCTTCTTGGTACACGTCCAGAATTATATTTTTATAGACTTCAAAGACGCCAGCGAAAGAACAACTCGTGTCCTAGCAATTCCCATGGAAATGCGCCACATCTTTTCTGTATCCATTGTTTTATTGAGCCCTGCTGAAGTGATGGGCTTAGACCGTAAGTTCAGCCGCTGTGGCCGCCCTTCACCCCCCTCTACCCCCGTCCCGTAGCGGTCCAGCCCAGCAAAGATGAAGGACTGTCACTCTTGGTGAGGATGACTAAGTTCTCTCACCTGAGTTTCTTTCCAAATGGATTTCTAAGTCCTTTTTTTTCTTTTCTCTTGTAGCGCATAGCCAAAGAAATATATCATCCGGTCTAACCTCTGGGATAGAATTTTAGAAGTTCAAGGAAAACAGGGGGAAAAAGCAAGTTTAAAAATATACTGATATACTATTCTTCTATTTTTAATTCTATGAATTATGATCATAAAGTGCTAAATACCTTACAAGATACACATTTCCCCAAACCAGATCCCTCTTCTGACTTTTCTCTCTTTTCCTCCAAGTTGTCACTATCCGAGCAGTCATCTCCTGTCCCTGGCCTTGCCATGTTCCGTTAGAAGTAGTGGGAGCACCTCTATTTTCCTTTTTACTTCCTACCCAACTTCTCAATCTCATTACATCTACAACACTCATTACATCAGTAGCCTGCTGCATGGTCTCTGCATCCCTACTCCAATCCACATTCCAGTCAGATCTTCCTAATGACTCAGAGTACGTCCCCTACATACGAACCTTCCTGTTGCGAACTTTCAAAGACGCGGATGTGCATCTGGTTCCAGCACCTGTACCATCAGCGTCAGGCGTGAGCGACACTGCAGCTCGCCCTCTGTCCCCTATGGCTGACCATCCCTCAGCTCTACCATCTCCCGCCTCCTCTCCCTCCTCCAGGCAGTAACTCTTCTCGCCTGTTCACTGGATGCCAGCCCCTGTGTGCCAGCTGTTGTACTGGACTACTGTACTTTCCAAGGCACTGTCCTGTAAGATGAAAAATGTGTTCTTTAGCTTGTGTTTGTTTTTTATGTATTATTTGTGTGAAAAGTATTATAAACCTATTACAGGACAGTACTATGTAGCCGATTGTGTTAGCTGGGTACCTAGGCTAACTCTGTTGGACTTAAGAACAAATTGGACTTGTGAACGCGCTCTCTGAACGGAGCTGTTTGTATGTAGTGGACTTACGGTATTCACAAATGCCCCTTCTGTGCTCAGAGCCTCACTGGCACCCTACCGACTACAGCATAAACCCCATCGTCAACCTGTTACGTAGGAGGGGACCATTTTAGTCTTATGTTGCACCTGACAATAGGATTTTTCTCAAACATACCTCTCCCCTTTTTCTGCTACTTTGTGTGTCACATGGCTCCCTCTGCCTACATGCCCTTCTTCTCCCCCTCTCTTCCTCTACTCTTCCTCTCTCTCTCTCTCTCCCTCTCTCTCTCTCTCTCTCTCCCCCTTTTTCTTTCTCTCTGACTTCCACGATCATTGTCACCTCTCAAGGCCTAATTCACCAATTATGTTATTCCCTAATGCCAATTGCCTGCCAGGCTCATAGCCAATCACTTAATGGCTTTGACAGGATGTCTACAGGAATCTTAAATGCAACATGTTCAAAGCTAAAATAATCATCTTTGGGAATCCCCTGGTGGTCCAGTGGTTAGGACTCCACGCTTTCACTGCCCAGGGCCCGGGTTCAATCCCTGGTCGGGGAACTAAGATCCACAAGCCCCCGGCGTGGCCAAAAAATAAAAAATAAAATGAAAATAAAGACCTCATGACAGTTGAATGGAAACGCTGGCTTTCAGCAGTGCTCCTTTCAAAAGTAAAATAACATAAAATAAATCATCGTCCACAAATTTCTGTCTCTTCCTGGGTTCCCTGTGTTAGTGAGCAAAACCTCTGTGTCCATCCAAAGGCTCAAGAAAGAAACCTGGAAGCCATTCTTTTTTCTTCTTATCAGCACTGTCTTCCCCATTCCCCACATCGAGTCAACCCATAGGCCCTCCACCATTTTCACAATTTTCATCACTATGGTCTCTACCTTTGTTGCTGCAATCAGCATTTTTCACTTACATGCAATATCATACCTGCCTCTATTCTTGCCTTCCTCAAACATTCTTCCCACTATGTTCAGAAAAACCTTTCAAAAAGATGCAAATAATCATATCAATTTCCTGGCTGAAAAAGTCTGAACGGCTCCCAATGCCACTATGAAAACATCCAAACTCCTAGGTAGGATTGATAAGGTCCTCTGTGACCTAGTCTCTCCTTGCACTTTTTACCACAGCTATACTTTCTGACACTTTGCAAAGGCTATTCCTCCTCTTTGGTGTAGGACCCTCCTCTGGCTAAGTCCTATTTGTCTTTCAGTCTTCGCTTAGATGTCTCCTCTTCCTTACCTGAAAGCTTTCCTGTGCCCTGGATGCCAGTTGATTATTGCATATTTACTATCTTAAGAAAACGATAACAATCACAGTACCTATTACGTTGTATGTGGTGCCTTAAAATACTTCATGATATTAAAATGATTGGCTTAATATCATTGAATGGAAGAGTGGACACATATCACATTTAACTTGACTACAGCCCGACATACTTTCACATGTTAGAGAAAATTATTACAAAAAAGATACCAAAACGTGTGCACATCTTTTCCAATTGTCTTACGACATCATTCCCAATGCTTGCTGTGGCTTCCCCGTGGGCAGTTCTAATGCAACAGGTCCAAACACAAATCTATTACACGTCATCCTCACTGCAAAGCCATCCCTGCCTCTTGCCCTTCTTAGTTCAGTTCCTATAGCTCTTCACCTACTTGACTACGGTAGAACTTTCAATTGTCTTTCCTTCAGCTCCAACATAAAACCACCCATCACCATGTCCTGTCGCTTCTACTCTTCAAGAAGGTCATGAATCTCTCCCCTCCCTTTCCATTCACGAACCACTGTCCAGCTTGACAGCCTCATCATCTTGTGCCTGGATTTTTGTAAGAGCATCCTAAATATTCTCTCCCTCCTCTTTCCGTCACCTTATCAGGACCTCCTTTCCAAAGCTACCAAACTTATGTTTTAAAAACACAAACCTGCTGATGTCTTAAATTTAACCTCCTTATCAGGACACCTTAGTACTTTTACATCAAGCCCTGGGCTTTCTTTTTAATCTTCATCTGCTGCCCTTCCTCAACATACCAAACAATTTTTTTTTTTTTTTTACCGAACAATTTTTATAAAATAAGCTACCTACTACTCCTCACACACTTTACCTCTCTGCAAAAAAAGAGTGGCCTAACAGCATTCTTCTACACATTAACTAGCAAATTCAAATAAATCAAATGTTTCCTCTACCTGCTACCTTTTGTCGCCCTCTAGACCAAAAAACCCAGCTGTATCACACACCTCCGTGAGAGCAGTGCATTGAGCATGATGAAAAGTGAAGACCGCGCGCTTAGGAGTCAGACAGACCTGAGTTCAAACTCTGCCTCTTCCACTCACTAGATGTGTGATTTGGGGGAAATCGCCTGACATTTTTGAGCCTCATGTATGTATGTAAAATAGGACTAATGTAATACCTATGTCATTGGATTGCTGTGAAAATTAAATGAGATAATTTATGAAACATACTGATTATAGTACTTAAATATAGTAGACACTCAAAAGCCGGGTTCACATTTCATTCAGCATTCAATCCCTGACAGTATTAGCTATGTGCAGGCACTGAATAAAATTGGTTTACCTGAACTAAATTTGTGGCAGATTTTGAATTACCAGTTAATTACCAACTGTAGCTGTTAGATAATCATTTGATTCCACAGTAATAAGATTTAGAAATTTGCCAAACACCAAAACCAATCATTTGAAGTTGATCTGAATCGGTAAGGCAAAATAGTTTTACTCCTTGATACTAACAGAAATATTAATTCAATCAATCACTGTAGACAATAAATTATTTAAAAAATTGATATTGGATCTAAAGAATTTAAAATATAGGTGTGATATAAGTAAAAACAAGTATTTAAGCATTTCTATTTTTATCATACTCATTTATATCACATATAGAAGAAATTGCTTATGTGATTTATATATGTGCATGGAAATAAATTTCATCATCAAATGTAGTACAATTAAGCATTGATTTAAAAGTTAAAATTAAACATTTTTGAAGGACACAAATAAAAATTAGAGTCAGTTATTAATGTCCAACAGCAAATAATGCTTAATAGCCCTATGACATTATGGAATTGGAGAAGAATTTAGAAACAGAGGCAGCATCGTTATTTCTGACACACATTGGTTGTATGTTAACTGGCAAAAATTCTCTGAGTCTGGAAGATGCAAAGATTATCCCCCTGTTTGTGGAATATCAACAGTCATAAAATCCCCAAATACATTTCACCAGAAAAAAAAAAATGGAGTCGGTTAGAGTCTTTGGAAAGAAGTTGTCTCAGGCTCTGTTGGGTCAAAAGATAGAATATATTTCCTAGCACTGGGAAATATTTGACTTTGCTCCCTGTGTGCCAGACATATTGGTGCCCAGACCAAACAGTAGTCTTCCATTATGCTTACTGGAACAGGGAAGCACTTATATCAGTCCAGTGCCCTTAATAAGGATTAGTTCCCATCAGAGACAGGAAAAGTTACAATACAAATTATTCCCCTTATTATTTTCTTTGGTATTATTTACTTCCTCTTGGAGAAATTAAAATATTCTGCTCAGAAAATTTAGCAAAGTAAAATATTTTTTAAATGCATCATATATTTTTTAAGAATATCTTTATTATTTTAATGCATGCATTTATGATAAAATATACGAGCCGCACAAGTCACACAAAGCTTTCCAAAGACCGCTTTGTGGGTCCCTGCTGGGCTTCATGGCATCACTCCTGTAACTCTGTCTCCAAGGGGCGGAGGAAATTAAAAGCTGATCCAAAGAACACTAACTACTCGCAGGGCCAACATCCAGTAAATGGTCTGTCGTCATTGCTCTGGGTTGTGCTCTATATGGGATGGAGACTAGACTCCACTGATCAGATCCTGTTTTGGGGAAGCTGGATCTGGAGATAAAATGGGAGAACATCAGTCATGATGGAGACAATGGTGGAGAGCGGAAGCAGAGAACATGTGGCCTAACCAGGTAACTATAACTAGGTAGCTAGGGGCATCTCTTAACGCTGCCTGCACTCCCCTAAAACCTGGCTCAACCGTTGCTCATGTGTCATGATTGGCATTTGTTTCTTCCAGGCCTATGGAAATGGGTTCCTGTTTTTCTCTTTCTTTGCCAAGGGTCTTGATCATAATTCCTTATCACCTAGGTAACCTGGGTATCTCTAAGTCCTTACATTCCAAAGGCACCGAATGCAGTATCCATCCCCATTCTGAATACAAGCTGGTTTTCTCCATAACTTTGGTTAGTGAATATTTACTCACAAAAACTGAGCTTATAAGAAATGTCTTTTTAAAAACGTGTTGAAGGGCTTCCCTGGTGGCGCAGTGGTTGAGAGTCCGCCTGCCGATGCAGGGGACACGGGTTCATGCCCCGTCCGGGAGGATCCCACATGCCACGGAGCGGCTGTGCCCGTGAGCCATAGCCGCTGAGCCTGCACGTCCGGAGCCTGTGCTCCGCAGCGGGAGAGGCCACGGCAGTGAGAGGCCCGCGTACCGAAAAAAAAAAAAAAAAAAAAAAAAAAAAGTGTTGTATTTATAGCAAATACATTAGCATGTTTCTTTTTTATTGCCAAAATGTTTTGAATAATCATCCGTCAATCACATTTTCCTTTTGTGGGAACAGAAAGGTCAGCAAGTTGGCAAAAAAAAAAAAGTGACAGCTCTGGATAGGGTTTTGGTAGGTGGGGATAAAGTCACTGCTCATGTACACAGCTGCGCGTAATGAATGCAGCATGTTTGAGGCCTGTTCTTGGATCGGTTCCCCTACATTTTAAACCCAACTTTTCTTGGCAAGATTTCTGGGGCCATACTGTGTATGTGTCTGAATTCCTTCAGCCAAAACCTCTTAATATGAAAATTCAGCAGTACTGCAGCCTGTGTAGATGTCATGACTCAAAATCCAGTCTGTTTTATGTACCCTACGGCCCCGGACTGACCTTTCTATTACTATAGGCTTATTTTTAGCACAACGTGATATTTATCTGTGTCATTTTCTATATCCATAGATAAAGATGTGCACATATATTACCCTGCAGACTTATAGTTTACAAGGAATATATGTGGCAGGAAAGCATTTTTAAGTGAATTAACAGAAAATACATATAACCCAAACCACAGCCTGGCTTTTACCTTAATGAGTAACAATTCTGTTGCTGAAAAGGGAGTCAAGAAGTTCCACCCAGGCAGGGGAGTCCGGCTTCCTCTCTCTCCCAAAGGAGAAGCTCCTCTCGACATATGACTACCCCTCCCCAAAGCAAACAGAAACTCCCTTTTGCTTGCGTAAGGGTTTTCTTCTATATTCTGGAATTAAAGCTGTATTTAAAAAATAAATTTTCAGAAAGACTGCGAATGTGACCTTCATCATGAATATATTTGAAGGTCCAAATGTCAAAACAAAACAAAAATAATAACACGGACTCTGTTTAATGTGTATAAGTGAAAAGTTGACTATTCCCCAAGCGGAAAAAACCCACAATAATGTTTTGAAAAATTTACGAATCTGTAAAGTCTTATTGACTGGGTCTCCAGAAGTCATTCAGCACATAAAGAATTTGAATATCACACTGAATATCACATTAACACAAAAAGATTTTGAAAATAAGCTAGAAATCATGAACAGATGCCTCAGCATGAAAGAAACTTAGAAATACAAATACGCAAAACTGAATGGCAAATATTTTGGAAACATGTTTGGAAATTCGATATTTTTCAACAGATAATGAATATGGAGGTATTTTATTTTCTATCCAAAAGATTGGGAATTATTCTATAAATTCAATAATTAATCTTATTATTTTAAATTATACTTGTCAAAAGTATTAAGTCTAGGTTCAGAATCACATAAAATTTAAAAAGACTTGTCAGATCAAGTAATCGGATAATAACAGGTTTTTATACCATATTAAGGAAAATGATCTGGGCCCTAAATATATTAAGACATTGAAATAAGGGCTAAATATTCTGAAACGCAATTAGTTTACCACAAAGTACAGTAATGACTAAATTAATCCCTATTTGGTTTTAACTTCTGGTAAAAGTACGGCTCTAATTGTTCAGACTCATGTGACAACACAATCAAAATGATTAGAAAAGCATCCACTCGTGTTTTTCTTCATACTTCTGCAAAGGGATTTGCCTAAGTGTCAACGATGGAACGGCAGTCCTTTGTCATTACCTTTGGTAGCTGTATTTACTATCTTCAGGTCGTTTCTTTGAGTTTATAATTTTGCTAGGGCAGTGTATCTGCTTTTCATTGGTTTTTCAAAGTAAAAGATTCAATACTAGATAAAATACTACATTCTCAGTGGTTCTCCAGTATTGGAGTGTGGAAGGAGCTAAGCTACCCATGCAACCAATTACTTTCTCGAGTAAATCCATTAATTGTCAGAATACTGTAGAGTACTGCAAAATATCCATGAGAACCGAACTTGTGGTCTGTGTGTAAATATTGGCACTGCTTAGAGTCAAAAGAGACATTTACTCCCAAACCAAATTACATTTGTAACATTTTGGAAAGAAATGTATAGTAAACCATTGTAAAATCCTAATATGTTCAATTTCCACTTTGAGTGTTTTTGATTCAACTTTTTGTGGCCAGTTCAGTTGAGTTCATTCAGCAGAAGAAAGCAATAGATTTTGCTAGAAAGAATGGAAGCACAAGGTTTCAGAAATTAACCAGGGATCAATCTGTTCTTGACTAACCATCCTTGTGGGCACTTTGAAACATCTGTGTTTCATCAGAAACTACAGAAAATGCAGTGCATACCACAATGGAAAAATTTCCTCCAAACTCTCTCCCTTTTTAATGGAATGTTTTACCGAGATTTGTTTTATATGTTTGACAGAAAATAAATTACTAAGATATAGGAGATTATCTGAAGATTTGTGATCCTTACAGAGTAGGTTAGTATGAGTTAGACAAGATCAGCATTTAGGATATGTAAGAAATACAAATGTTTCCAGTAGTTGTCTTAGGCAAGCGGAATAACTGGGGTTGTTTGACTTTTTTTTAAGAAATAAAAAGAATAAAAACAATAAACATCTTCCTTGATCACTCCAGAGACTGTAACTCAGTTCAACATAATCCCCTAAATTATGGAAAATGTTATTTTCTGAAGCCATTATTTAAAAGCACAACAGCTAGTGTGAAGTGACAAATAAAGAGTTGATGAGTTGAATGTGTGGTGTGGTTATTTCCCTGGAAGATTTTCTTTATTAATAAAAGTAAAATTATGTAAGAAGTGGATATGCTCAAAAAATCTAAAAATAAGGATCAATGTGCGGGCACTAAATTTTGATATGACATCTCAGAAATCTGTCTTATCTATGTTATGCCGTATCAAAAAGTAGTCAGTTTTTACATAACATATTTTTTAATACATCAGAGCTTGATATACTGTTCTGTTGATTGTTTCAACTTAAGAAAATGATGGATAAAATGTTAATAATACAGATTAAAGTGAAAACTATATTGTGCCAGTGGCCGTTACTCTGTGACTAGCATAAAAAATTTGAGTAAATATACTTCCAGTATTTTGATTTATTAAAAATTTTTTTTAAATTTTATATTGGAGTATAGTTGATTAACAATGTTGTGTTAGTTTCAGGTGTGCAGCAAAGTGATTCAGTTATACATATACATGTATCTATGCTTTCATTTAGGGCATAGCTGCTGAGGTTAAATACAATTTTAGGAGATAATGTCAGCAAAAATTTAATTAGCTCACAAAAACGGCACTTTTCTCTATGTTGTTACGCTTCCGCCTTTAAAATTCCTCTTAACCTCGATTGCTTTTAAAAGGGCAAGTCTGTGGATGGAGGGAGGAGGACGTTGGTACCCTATCTTGCCCCTAGCAAACACACTCACTTCTCTATGAAATTAACTTAAAAACAGGTCGATTTAGCTTATAAAAGGCAGATTATATGAATTTTGTAATTCGTTATTTCTTTTAAGGGTGATGATGTGGCAAAATCCTCAGATTGAACCCGTGTTTTGAACATTCTTACATTCAAAATTTTTTTTTTTTTTTTTTTTTTGGTACGCGGGCCTCTCACTGCTGTGGCCTCTCCCGTTGCGGAGCACAGGCTCCGGACGCGCAGGCTCAGCGGCCACGGCTCACGGGCGCAGCCGCTCCGCGGCATGTGGGATCTTCCCAGACCGGGGCACGAACCCGCGTCCCCTGCATCAGCAGGCGGACTCCCAACCACTACGCCACCAGGGAAGCCCCATTCAAAATTTTTGGTCATGTACATTTAAAAAAATGCACACCTAAATCAGAGACAAGAGCAATTAAACAGTCAAAATGAAAAAAAATGTGTAAAAAAAATAAAAATCAACAGGGAAGGGACTTCCCTGGTGGCGCAGTGGTTAAGAATCTGCCTTCCACTGCAGGGGATCTGGGTTCGAGTCCTGGTCCAGGAAGATCCCACATGCCGCGGAGCAACGAAGCCCATGCGCCACAACTACTGAGCCTGTGCTCTAGAGCCCACGAGCCACAACTACTGAGCCTGCGCTCTAGAGCCCGTGAGCCACAACTACTGAGCCCGGGAGCCACAACTACTGAAGCCTGTGCGCTCTAGAGCCCGTGCTCCGCAACGAGAAGCCACCACAATGAGAAGCCCACGCACAGCAATGAAGAGTAGCCCTCGCTTGCCGCAACTAGAGAAAGCCCACACGCAGCAACAAAGAACCAACGCAGCCAAACATAAATAAATAAATAAATTTATAAAAAAATCAACAGGGAAAACAATTTCCTACAATGTTTGCTTTCTAAGGGGTAAATACTAGAAAATGGGACTTTAACTGAAAGCCTCAAATCTGAGAAGATGAAAATGCAAATTGCCATTGAAGATTTACTGCGATACTTTTACACACAAATTTATAAGAAACATTCCGTTTATATTTTTGCTTTTTCACTTTTTTCAAAAAGAGCTTCTAGTTAAATTGCCACTATTAATGTTTTTAAAAATTTTAGTTAATTTTTCTATTTAACTGTAGAATATTACCAATTGCAACTATAAAAAGTAGGAAAAGTTGGACCAGTCAACGATGTGAAATACAACTGAATGACTATTCTCGGCTTATTTACTGACAGGGTTTCTTCTTCATGTATTTTATTTTAACACTCACATACTTTTACAAGTGAAAAATGCTTTTTCAAAAATATGTTTGTGGGTCACTGATAATCCTGCCTTAACTTTTCCTTGAGTAATAGAACATAGTAAGATAAAGTAACAGAACGGTTAAGTACATTTTTCTTCATTAATTATTTCATCAATATAATCTGGGAAAAGAATGACTAAAGCTAATGTAAGGTATAGGTTTAATAGTCACTGGATTTAAGTGAAAGTCAAGAAACATCTAAATATATTTCCTCATGCCTTATAAGTAGCTCATTAGAATATATTAAAACTATTTTAAATCTTAAAATATGGCTTATTAGCAACTGTCGAAAAGATTCACTCAAAGTTAAATATCTTACGGTTGATAATAAACAGGTGTTACGGTTGATAATAAACAGGTGTTTCTTGTTTTAAAAATAAATTGGTCTTCTTGGAATTTGCGGTATTAACATATGAAGCTTTACATACATTTTAGAAAACAAGAGTATTTTGTAGTGGTATTGTTCCCTTGTGCACTGCTGATTTCTAACTTTCAGTTTATTTCACTGAACTTCGTTGACTCCATTTTTAAAGCCTATGGAGTGAGCACAAGTTTTTAGAACACTGCATCCTTCAGGTAGGACATCGCCAAACAGTCTGAAAGAATAATGCAGCCATGTTGATCACAGCTGTGAAAACTTTTATATTATGGATTTCATATTCAGAGCTATTTGGGACTAAACTTTAACTTCTCCAAATATAAGATGATCTGGAAGAAAGGGTTTTAAAGATGTGAAGGAATAACTAATGTTTTCTTTACTACCCTTTCCCCACCTCTTCTTCCCAAAGTCCTGTAGCAAAAATGTTTCATACAACCTAAGCAGAAGTCTGAAAATAAAATGACAATAAAGAAAACATTTTAAATTCATACACACACACACACACACACACACACACACGAACAAAGGGAACAGGAAATGCAATGAGAGCAGATAAGAGATGTTGACAAATTTTGGAAGATGGAAAACAAATGAAATGGTGACAATGGATGAAGCAGAGGGAAGCAGGTTAAAGCCCCAGGGCCAGCAGAAAGCAAAACCCACCAGGGGCAACCTGATTCCTTCCCTAAAACCTCCGAACGACACAGGAAGCAGAGATGTCTGGTGTGTGGAAAATTAATTTTTAAAGTAATCTCATTCACTACACCTTCAAAACTATCTACCACTTGCTTTGTAAATGTAATGAAGGAGAGTTCAGAAATGGAGTCAAATTGTTGAGACAGTGTCATTTCGAAGTTGGGGACAAGGACTATGGAGCGACACTGACTGCGATTTACTAGCTCTGTGACCCCCCACCTCATACTTTCTGTGCCTCAGTTGCATCACCTGTAAAATGGGGGCTCCAATAACACCCACTTCATAGAGTTGCTATAGTATTAAGTCAGTTAATATATATATGGCTTGCTTAATATACACGTGGCAATTGTGAGTGACTATTTTTTTAATAAACAATTGTACTACGAGTGGCAAAATTAAAAAACTGTTTTTTGTTCATATACATTTAGCACATTCTTTCCTAAGAAGGTTGATCCCAATACACAGTGAAACTGAATGGCAAGTCGATTCCAAGATTCTAATTTCAAATTCTTCCTCCAGAAGGGATGATTTCCAGGTCTCCACCAAATCCGGAGAGAATTCTTAAATTGGTTTCTTGGGACCTTTCCTGCTCAGTGATGCCCTAATTTACACTTCATAATTTGCAGCCTGCACGTGAGGCATTGTTGAACAGTCTGAACTGAAAAGAAATTCTTATCATAATTAATTTTTAAGGCAGCAGGGACTTGGTTATAAGGTTACCCGAAGCCAACAACAGAAGCAGAGATGTCAATGTGACAACAGGTCAAAATAACGCAGTGACGCCTTCCATGCCACCACCGGATTAATCTGTTTGGTTTCAAAACATGCAACTTCATTTCATGATGCCATTTTCAAAGGACTGCAGCCCACGGCTTGCTTGGCTTTAGCAGCTTCTAATGCTATAGCTTACACTCTTTTAAAAGGAATTTTAAAAAAAGTATAGCTACCCATTGATAAATAGTCATCTTTATTGCATTAAAAAATTTTTGCATGGCTTCAGAAGTGTTTTATGACAGAGGGACGCATTTGCATTACAAATAGTTTTTACACAGACAAAAAAGAAGACTGAGCTTGGAGATGAGAGATCTTTTACCAAGGAGCATTTAAGAAGTTATCTTAAGACAGTTTCTTCCTAACCGCAGTGGGATTCATTTCCCAGGGCAATTGCCTAACAGAATTGCAAAGCTGGCATTTAAATTTGACCTTCAACCGATGGTAATCCAGAATGATGAGCTTCAGCAGGAACCTGGGAATTCTGACGGGCCATAACGGCCCCTAAGGTCATGGCTGGGAGGACGTTGGCTGGCTGATTTAGACCCACATACAATATCCCCTGCTGATTAGAAACAGCTTTGAGTGTTTCTTCTTTTCATAGCTCATTTCATTTTATTTTCTTTTGTTTTAAAAGAATCCTAATAAGCATAAAAATAGCACAGATCCATATGAATGCGAGAGCAGAAATCCGAGTTTCCTTTGATTCTCACATTTGCTTTCTTGCTTGTCCTTATTGCCTCGAATCTGAAGATAGTTATGGCCAGAGGCTAAGCATTTACTAACATAAGTTCTCTCTTCTGGTTTCTTCTGGAAATGCTCAAGAGAGTATCCAGCAACAAATGGGAATTAAGACGATACACCTCTTATTTATTTTATCTTTCAAAGTCATATATAAAGCATGTAATAAGGGGAGAAACTCTGATCTAGAAGGATGAGTATATTGTGCCAGGGCTTGGCCACTGGCTTAGGTAAGTGACACTTCCCTGTCACTTACTTTGGGGATGATATCTTTTCTATCGCCTTTTTCTCAGTGTGATTGGCAGTGAGAGGACCATGAGATAACGAAGGATGATGATGATGGACGTGAAGATGATGATGAGTAAGGATGATGGAGATACATACAAGGGCTCACAGGAATTTGGATTTCAACTTGGCTAACCTGGAAAGTTTATTACTTTATTTTATTGGAGTATAGTTGATTTATAATGTTATGTTCGTTTCTGTGACACAAATGAACTTATCTATGAAACAGAAACAGACTAACAGGGAAAGTTTTATTCCAAAATGTCACTTCTCGGGTGACATCGCATGCATTTCAGAGTTACCTTCGCCAAGCTGCTCTGCAAGCTGTCCAGTGATGAAGCATCTCCAGTCCCTGGAAGAACTAGATTTTCTTCTATGGCACTCAACATTTTCCCTGCACTTATATCAATTCCTAGTCATCCGGATAATATATAGGCTTCCAAAATGGAGAAGTGGGCAGGACATGTGAAAACTCACGTCTCCACCTCGAGATATATCTTCTAAGTGGTCAAATAAAAACCAGAATTCCAAACTGTTGATTTATTATTGGTTTGCTATTATGGCTCCAACCCAGAATATCTTTATACAGCCATTACTTTGGACATACCTATAGGTTGGTATATATCCATTTATCAATCCTAAAATGAATGTTCATGATACATAATCTTATCCACAAGGTTTTCCCTCCAAAGCAGCCATGAAGTTTTCCTTTAATTCCTATGAGCAATTGTACCTATGCTCCACTTTTTAATTTTATAAAGGCTCTAGAAATTTCCAGACAAAACTCATCATTTCATAGAAGAATCCCAGAGGCCGTACCTCTCAAATTATCAGCCATATGTGGCAAAAATAAATCTTCACCAGAGTGGTACAGTACACGTGTGTGTGTGCGTGTGTGTGTGTGTGTGTGTGTGTGTGTGTGTGTGTTTGAGAGAGAGACAGAAAGAGAGAGATGCATGAACGGATTATTCTCTATGGGTGACTGGGGTCGATTACATAGTAATCCAAGTGACAGTGCCTGAACCAAGTCAACTGCGGTCCAGTATTAATTCATTTCATAGCTACAAAGAGATTAATTTAAAGCAAGATTTCATCCATCTTAGAACTGCAGAATACCTGCCTCTCAAAACACAAAATTTATGTTTGTGAGAGTTAGAAATTCATTCAAAGTATAAGGTTGCATGGCAAATTGGACAACATTATAACAATCAGACAGATTTGCTCAAATCTCACTTCTACCACTTACTGGATACAAACGGACACATTTCTTAACCTTTCTTAACCTCGGTTTTCTCATCTGAAAAATGGGGATAATAACAGGATTTGCTCCATAGGGTTTATATAAAAAGTTAAATAAGATCATGAGTAACATACGTTTAGCATACAGCCAGCACAATTTGCTCAGGAATTATTTATTTGCTATGGTGGTTAATAATAAGAATCTTCAAATAAATAAACAAGTAAATAATAAACAAGCAAACAAATAAATAATTTCATACATAGAAGATCCTGGTAACTCAGAACTGTCAGCATTGACTTGAAGACCAATTTTCCAAAACTATTTTTAAAAATCATCTTCTGTATATAATCTCCTTGTGACTTTCATGCATAATCCTAAAGACAGAATGTGAGGCAGATGTGAGGGACAGGCCATATCACTCTTGGGACTCGTCTTAGATTTCCTCCTTTCAATTCTTACATCCTCGGTTCCTGTCTCCACCCTGGGTCCCCAACACTGGAACCAGGTTATAGAACCCTATCACAACCCCCAGCAACCATTCAGGTAGCTAACTTCTGTGTCTGTGAAAATTTCACAGACAGAAATTTCAGAATTAGTAAAGAACAAATAAGTAGAGAACATTATGAATTCTATAGTTACACAGATGATGCTCATTGGAGAACCTTTATATGTGTTTTCTGTCTCCTTGACTTGTTATCCTGACTTGTTATTTGAAAATAAAAGTGAAGCTGTACCTAAGAGAACCGCCCAGCTCTCTGCAGCAACTTCACTGTCTACAGCAACCCCACCATGCTATACCTTTGGATTGCAATGTTCTCTTACTTTTTTGGCCTGATTTTTTGTTGTGTTGTTCACCAATATTTTCAAAAACATTTGTTCCCAAGGCAAACCTTAGAACATGTTTTCGTTTTCATGTTAGCACCTGCACAGATAATAATATCATGATTCTTTTTTATTATAATGTAAGGCCAAATGAGAGATTTTTTTTCAAAATTAGGAATATTAAAAAACCATATACACACAAATCTTTAGGCATAAATTCAAAGTTTGAAATGTAAATCTTCATTTTGGAGAGATGTGCAGATACCAAACATTTAAAACATGAAAAATGTCCTCAATCATCTACATTTCCAAAGAGCTATGTTAAAAGCATAAAGAAAACATCAAAATGATTGGCTCTTCCTGGCTTGTTTCTTTTTGTCTTTGGCTCTGTCCTAAGAGCATGGATTTGTAACTCTTCACTAAACTTACATGAAAATATAACTATCATTTAGAAAAATATAATCTCTCTTCTCTCCTGATACCTGTTTTTGTCTTTGCTTCTTGATCCTTGAGGATGCCAATGTAACAATTTTTTTTTTTTTTGCTCAAAGGGATTTTTAGGCTTTTATTGGATAATAAGCCATTTCTGGCATTGATTATTTTTAGCTATAAAAGACTACATTTCATGAATACTTTTTCTCTCATTGTCCTACACATGGATGTTAGCGACCTATAAAACACGAATGCAAGCAAAATGTAAAAAAAAATTATGCAAGATAGGGATATACCATTCAGAACAGTAAAAGGGTTGGATACTTTTTGCATTGGTGATAATAATTTTTATATTTGATTATTGAGAAACTGATAAACATTAAAATCTTATATCAATGAGAAAAAAAATTGAAGATTTATTCCCTAATTATGGTTTTCCATTCTGCATACTAGATTGGAAATGGAAATTCACTACCTTAGAATTAAGCATTTTGTCATTCATATTTATTCACAACATGGTACGTGACAAAATTATGATGAAAACACAGTATAGACGCAGACAGTAACGTAGATAATTTATTACTGTAAGATTTTTAAATACCCTGTATTGCAGGCTTAGGTGTTTCTTGGTCGGTAAGATAATTTCCATGTTATTAATAGGGAGGACCACTTATTAGAGTATGGTTTGCATAACTATATAGACAGATTTATTATCTTACAACAAAGTCTATCTAGAAATAATATTGTGACAGTTACTTTGGGAAACCAGTTGGGATCCTAGAAAAAGTACTGACTTGGGTCACACGCATACGACCTGATTTAACTCATGAGTTATTAACCTCAACTGAACTCAGGAATAAAATCTCATAAATACCTTGAAAAAATGTAGTGTATCAGAAGAAATGTTAAACTGAAATAAAAACAATCATGAGACAGCCAGATCATGAAAAATTGCTTGATTCAAAGAACTTTTAAAGGTTAGAGCTCTATTAAAGGTTTAAAAAACCAAAAGCAATATGAGAGGGAAAATACAAGGAAGGCAAAAGATTAATATGCTCTCTGCCTACTTTTTGTTTTATGATGCTCATTTTTTTCTAAGAGGTTACCATTTTTGCAGCTGGTCAGAAATATCACATTCCTTGATGTCTCAAAAGGTTTTATATGACTAAGCTTAACCATACTTCAACTTAAATAACATATTAAGCAGCTGTTGAAAATAAAAACACATTATGGATATTTGAACAGACACCAATGAGAGGAAAACAACTTCCTCTGGGGTGTGAATTAAGACTACCCATTCCCTATAATATTGAAATTTTCACAAATATTATAGCAACTAACAGTAGGGATTCTAAAATGTAGGCTCCAGGTGCTTTTCCTTGAGACAATTTCTTGGTACTTTTACAAGTATGGTTAAAAGTTTTATTTTTAATTAATTAAACATATGGTATGTTGGGGAGGTGAGGGACTGGATCTATTATAAGGTGTCTCAGGATGACACGCACGCCAAACAACTCCTTTTAAATGACTACAAGTAGCTTAGTATAACTGCACTATATGATGTGAAGAAAAAAAACGCATATCAGATCACGACTGAAAAACCTGTATTTAAATTAGGTCAATTTTCACTTTGAGATCATTGTTTAAAATTTTAATAAGCAATCATTTATTTTATGTTGATGTATTTTAAGTTTTTCTGTTTTTAGACAGATTGGCAACTTAGTATAATTAAAATACTTGTATACGATTGTTTATTCACTGTCATATATGAAAAAAAGTAAATGCTAATTCTCTGCTAATGAAACTTACTTTACATTAGTTTAAAATTTTTATTTGCAATTTTTTTTGCTTTCGTCTTTGCCTGTTTCTCTTTTCACACTAAGTGAATAAATGAATATATGAAGTTGATTTCTAGTAAAAAGAAATGTTCGAACTTGGCTCCCAGTCAAAGGGTTCATGTATAACATAATAGATGTATATTAGTTCTTTCCAATTTCAAAGCAAAATAATTTCTGACTACTAATTTTGGTCATAACATTATATATTTCTTAAAGACACGAAAGTTAAACTGACTTCCTTCCTGTTGCCAAAAAATCTATAGCACATTTCCGACATTTGAAATGCTACGTTCTCTTTTGGAATCAAGGACGACAGTGCCAGAATGATGAGACCATTCAAATATGCCATGAGGCTTGAACATCACTGTGGTCAGAAAACACAGTTAAAGAAGTTAGGAAGAGCTGACCTTTCTTCTCCCTCCTGTTAAAGATCCAGCTGAAATCCATAGGCTTATGGAAAAAATGGACTTAATAGGCATTAAAATATTTTGAAATGGTATATGTTGATGAATAGTGTGTTACCAATCAGTGTTCAAGGCAAGAAGTTTACCCACCTTTACACAATGGCCAAGGTTTAAATCTAGTGAAGTGGCACAAATGAAATCACTGAAAAGCTGAAAACTGTTTTAATCTTTCAGTTACAGTAATAGCAGATTTAAAAAAAATTAAATGTAAAGCTGATATCTATTTTGTACCTTTGTCTCCTCTACATGATTTTGGTCTCTACATTTATCTGTGTGTGTGTGTGTGTGTGTGTGTGTGTGTGTGTGTGTGTGTGCGCGTGCATGTGTGTGTGCGTGCGTTCTGAACAATTATTTCATATTTCGTAAACAGCCCCATAATAGATCTCTGGGAAATTTTATAAGGATTTACTTCTTCAGGTTAGTTCAGTATTATACATGTTTTGAATGAACTACATTTCTAGGCAAGTGCAGAATCAGAATTCCTATTTTAAAGAATTACTTCAAAACCAAATGATTCTGGTAGCTTTTGGAAATGTAGTTGCATGTTTTTTAAATATAAAGTTCATTTTTCTTTTCTCATGCAGACACATCATGAAATAACCAGATTATTAAAAACTGATTTTTCTATAAACCATAGTATTTTCCCAAATTGGTTATAAAAATGGTTGATTTCACTTAACTCTCCTTTTAAAAGAAATTAACCTCAGTATATACTTCCAAATAGTTTTCAACTACTTTATAAAATTAAGCAACAGCCACAACTAGTGGTAAATTTTGACAGAATTACAGAGAGCAGAGAGCACAGACTGTTAGGGAAATAAATCCTGGTTTGGTCTGATCTGATATCAAGAAAGTCTAATCACCGCAAGTAGGCACAAACTTTGACTCTAGTTTCTTAGCAACTGTAACAAAAATGAAACCGTTAAGTTCCATAGTTTCCACTTTCTGAAGGAAGAAATCAAATTTATTTGCAAGAATAAATTTTTCCAGGAACTAAACACAGGAAGGAATATATTGTATGAGCTCTGTGTGTATAAGACAATGAACAAAATATTCAACTATGACCTGCTAGTTTCTATAATTGTTTCACTATGCAAATATATTCTAACCTTAGCATAATTTTGTGTTGACGGAGTAAGTTACATTCTCATTGACATTATTATCTCTTGATTTAAGAGATTTATTATAATTAGTGTTGATAGGACTGAGTCCTCAACTTGGTTGACAGCTCCTCCAAGTGCAGAAACTATCCTGGATCTATACTTGCTAGTGTTGATTAAATGAGTGATTACTGATCTCCTTCCATTAGGAGCTTGAATTAAATACTTTGAATGGCAGTTTAGCTGGGAATAGAAATCACTTATTTTGATGCTTTCTGATTGAAATGAGAGAACCTCTGTTGAAAACAGTTTCCTACAGCAGTTAAACTGGGGTCTGTGGACTGCTGGGGGTTCCTGAGACCCCTTCAGGGATCCATGGGGTTGGGACTATTTTGTAATAATGTTAAGATGTTATTGGCCTCTCATTCCCTCTTGCGAGAGCACCGGGATCACAACTAACTGCTGAACAATCGTTGACAGGAAGACACTGGAACTCACCAAAAAAGATACCCCACATCCAAAGAAAAAGGAGAAGCTGCAGTGAGATGGTATGAGGGGTGCAATCACAATAAAATCAAATCCTATAACTGCTGGGTGGGTGACTCACAAACTGGAGAACACTTATACCACAGAAGTCCACCCACTGGAGTGAAGGTTCTGAGCCCCACGTCAGGTTTCCCAACCTGGGGGTCTGGCAAGAGGAGGAGGAATTCCCAGAGAATCAGACTTTGAAGGCTAGTGGGATTTGACTGCAGGACTTTGACAGGACTAGGGGAAACAAGAGACTCAACTCTTGGACGGCACACACAAAGTAGTGTGCACATCAGGACCCAGGGGAAGGAGCAGTGACCCCAGAGGAGACTGAAGCAGACCTACCTGCTAGTGTTGGAGGGTCACCTGCAGAGGTGGGGGGTGGCTGTGGCTCACCGTGGGGACAAGGACACTGGCAGCAGAAGTTCTGGGAAGTACTCCTTGGTGTTAGCCCTCCCAGAGTCTGCCATTAGCCCCAGGAAAGAGCCAGGTAGGCTCCAGTGCTGGGTCACCTCAGGCCAAACAACCAGCAGGGAGGGAACCTAGCCCCACCCATCATTAGACAAGATGATTAAAGTTTTACTGAGCTCTGCCCACCAGAGCAACACCCAGCTCTACCCAACACCAGTACCTCCATCAGGAAGCTTGCACAAGCCTCTCAGATAGCCTCATTCACCAGAGGGCAGGCAGCAGAAGCAAGAAGAACTACAATCCTGCAGCCTGTGGAACGAAAACCACATTCACAGAAAGATGGACAAGATGAAAATGCAGAGGACTATGTACCAGATGAAGGAACAAGATAAAACCCCAGAAAAACAACTAAATGAAGTGGAGATAGGCAACCTTCCAGAAAAAGAATTCAGAATAATGATAGTGAAGATGATGCAGGACCTCGGAAAAAGAATGGAGGCAAAGATCGAGAAGATGCAAGAAATGTTTAACACAGACATACAAGAATTAAAGAACAAACACCTAGAAGAATTAAAGAACAAACAAACAGAGATGAACAATACAATAACTGAAATGAAAAATACACTACAAGGAATCAATGGCAGAATAAGTGAGACAGAAGAACGGACAAGTGACCTGGAAGACAGAATGGTGGAATTCACTGCTGCGGAACAGATTAAAGAAAAAAGAACAAAAAGAAATGAAGACAGCCTAAGAGACCTCTGGGACAACATTAAATGCAACAACATTCACATTATAGGGGTCCCAGAAGGAGAAGAGAGAGAGAAAGGACCCGAGAAAATATTTGAAGAGATTATAGTCAAAAACTTCCCTAACATGGGAAAGGAAATAGCCACCCAAGTCCAGGAAGCGCAGAGAGTCCCAGGCAGGAGAAACCCAAGGAGAAACACATCGAGACACATGGTAATCAAATTGACAAATATTAAAGACAAAGAAAAATTATTGAAAGCAACAAGGGAAAAACGACAAATAACACACAAAGGAACTCCCATAAGGTTAACAGCTGATTTCTCAGCAGAAACTCTACAAGCCAGAAGGGAGTGGCACAATATATTAAAAAGTGATGAAACGGAAGAACCTACAACCAAGATTACTCTACCCAGCAAGGATCTCATTCAGATCTGACAAGGAAATTAAAACCTTTACAGACAAGCCAAACTAAGAGAATTAAGCACCACCAAACCAGCTCTACAACAAATGCTAAAGGAATTTCTCTATGTGGGAAACACGAGAGAAGAAAAGGACCTACAAAAACAAATCCAAAACAATTAAGAAAATGGTCACAGGAACATACATATCGATAATTACCTTAAACGTGAATGGATTAAGTGCTCCAACCAAAAGACACAGGCTCACTCAATGGATACAAAAACAAGACCCATATATATGTTGTCTACAAGAGACCCAATTCAGACCTAGGGACACATACAGACTGAAAGGGATGAGATGGAAAAAGATATTCCATGTAAATGGAAATCAAAAGAAAGCTGGGGTACCAATACTCATATCAGATAAAACAGACTTTAAAATAAAGAATGTTACAAGAGACAAGGAAGGACACTACATAATGATCAAGGGATCAATCCAAGAAAAAGATATAACAATTATAAATATATATGCACCCAACATAGGAGCACCTCAATACATAAGGCAACTTCTAACAGCTATAAAAGAGGAAATCAACAGTAACACAATAACAGTGGGGGACTTTAACACCTCATTTACACCAATGGACAGATCATCCAGACAGAAAATTAATAAGGAAATACAAGCTTTAAATGACACAACAGACCAGATAGATTTAATTGATATTTATAGGACATTCCATCCAGAAACAGCAGACTACACTTTCTTCTTAAGTGCACATGGAACATTCTCCAGGATAGATCACGTCTTGGGTCACAAATCAAGCCTTGGTAAATTTAAGAAAATTGAAATCATATCAAGCATCCTTTCCGACCACAACGCTATGAGATTAGATATCATTAAAGGGAAAAAAACGTAAAAGACACAAACACATGGAGGCTAAACAATACGGTACTAAATAACCAAGAGATCACTGAAGAAATCAAAGAGGAAATCAAAAAATACCTACAGACAAATTACAATGAAAACATGATGATCCAAAACCTGTGGGATGCAGCAAAAGCAATTCTAAGAGGGGAGTTTATAGCAATACAAGCCTACTTCAAGAAACAAAAAACACCTCAAATAAACAATCTAACCTTACACCTAACGGAACTAGAGAAAGAAGAACAAACAAAACCCAAATTTAGTAGAAGGAAAGAAATCATAAAGATCAGAGCAGAAATAAATGAAATAGAAACAAAGAAAACAATAGCAAAGATCAATAAAACTAAAAGCTGGCTCTTTGAGAAGATAAACAAAATTGATAAACCTTATCCAGACTCATCAAGAAAAAGAGGGAGAGGGCTCAAATCAATAAAATTAGAAATGAAAAAGGAGAGGTTACAACAGACACCGCAGAAATACAAAACATCCTAAGAGACGACTACAAGCAACTATATGCCAATAAAATGGACAATCTGGAAGAAATGGACAGATTCTTAGAAAGGTATACCCTTCCAAGACTGAACCAGGAAGAAATAGAAAATATGAACAGACCAATCACAAGTAATGAAATTGAAACTGTGATTAAAAATCTTCCAACAAACAAAAGTTCAGGACCAGATGGCTTCACAGGTGAATTCTATCAAATATTTAGAGAAGAGCTAACATCCATCCTTCTCAAACTCTTCCAAAAAATTGCAGAGGAAGGAATACTCCCAAACTCATTCTACAAGGCCACCGTCACCCTGATACCAAAACCAGACAAAGATATTACAAAAGAAGAAAATTACAGACCAATATCACTGATGAATATAGATGCGAAAATCCTCAGCAAAATACTAGCAAACAGAATCCAACAACACATTAAAAGGATCATACACCATGATCAAGTGGGATTTATCCCAGGGATGCAAGGATTCTTCAGTATACACAAATCAATCAATGTGATACACCATACTAACAAATTGAAGAATAAAAACGATATGATCAACTCAATAGATGCAGAAAAAGCTTTTGACAAAATTCAACACCCATTTATGATAAAAACTCTCCAGAAAGTGAGAACAGAGGGAACCTACCTCAACATAATAAAGGCCATATATGACAAACCCAAAGTAAACATCATTCTCAACGGTGAAAAACTGAAAGCGTTCGTCTAAGATCAGGAAGGAGACAAGGATGTCCACTCTCACCACTATTATTCAACATAGTTTTGGAAGTCCTAGCCATGGCAATCAGAGAAGACAAAGAAATTAAAGAATACAAGCTGGAAAAGAAGAAGTAAAACTGTCACTGTTTGCAGTGATACTATACATAGAGAATACTATACTATAGATACTATACATAGAGAATCCTAAAGATGCCACCAGAAAACTACTAGAGCTAATCAATGAATTTGGTAGAGTAGCAGGATACAAAATTAATGCACAGAAATCTCTTGTATTCCTATACACTAACAACAAAAGATCAGAAAGAGAAATTAAGGAAACAATCCCATTCACCACTGCAATAAAAAGAATAAAATACCTAGGAATAAACCTACCTAAGGTGGTAAAAGACCTGTACTCAGGAAACTATAAGACACTGATGAAAGAAATCAAAGATGACACAAACAGATGGAGAGATATACCATGTTCTTGGATTGGAAGAATCAATATTGTGAAAATGATTATACTACTCAAAGCAATCTACAGACTCAAAGCAATCCCTATCAAACCACCAATGGCATTTTTGACAGAACTAGAACAAAAAAATCTTAAAATCTGTATGGAGACACAAAAGACCCTGAATAGCCAAAGCAGTCTTGAGGGAAAAAAACGGAGCTGGAGGAATCAGACTCCCTGACTTCAGACTGTACTGCAAAGCTACAGTCACCAAGACAGTATGGTACTGGCACAAAAACAGAAGTGTAGATCAATGGAACAGGATAGAAAGCCCAGAGATAAACCCACGCACCTATGGTCAACTAATCTATGATAAAGGAGGTAAGGATATACAATGGAGAAAAGGCAGTCTCTTCAATAAGTGGTGCTGGGAAAACTGGACACCTACATGTAAAAAATGAAATTAGAACACTCCCTAACACCATGCACAAAAATAAACTCAAAATGGATTAGAGACCGAAATGTAAGACTAGACGTTATAAAAGTCTTAGAGGAAAACATAGGAATCACACTCTTTGACATAAATCACAGCAAGATCTTTTTTGACCCACCTCCTAGAGCAATGGAAATAAAACCAAAAATAAACAAATGGGACCTAATGAAACTTAAAAGTGCTTGCAAAGCAAAGGAAACTACAAACAATATGAAAAGACAACCCTCAGAATGGGAGAAACTATTTGTAAACGAATCAACGGACAAAGAATTAATCTCCAAAATATATAAACAGCTCATGCACCTCAATATTAAAAAAACAAACAACCTAATCAAAAATGGGCAGAAGATCTAAATAGACATTTCTCCAAAGAAGACATACAGATGGCCAAAAGGCACATGAAAAGCTGCTCAACATCACTAATTATTAGAGAAATGCAAATCAAAACTACAGTGAGGTATCACCTCACACCAGTTAGAATGGGCATCATCAGAAAATCTACAAACAACAAATGCTGGAGATGCTGTGGAGAAAAGGGAACCCTCCTGCACTGTTGGTGGGAATGTAAATTGATACAGCCACTATGGAGAACAGTATGGAGGTTCCTCAAAAAACTAAAAATAGAACTACCATATGACCCAGCAATCCCACTACTGGGCATATACCCTGAGAAAACCATAATTCAGAAAGACACATGCACCCCAATGTTCACTGCAGCACTATTTACAATAGCCAGGACAGGGAATCAACCTAAATGCCCATCGACAGACGAATGGATAAAGAAGATGTGGCGCATACATACGATGGAATAGTACTCAGCCAAAGAAAGGAATGTATTTGGGTCA
Organism: Tursiops truncatus; assembly: GCF_011762595.2. NCBI lineage: Eukaryota > Metazoa > Chordata > Mammalia > Artiodactyla > Delphinidae > Tursiops > Tursiops truncatus. The sequence goes on from NC_047054.1 coordinate 534,572, forward strand.
TTTGTAGAGATGTGGATGGATCTAGAGACTGTCATACAGAGTGAAGTAAGTCAGAAAGAGAAAAACAAATATCGTATATTAACACATATATGTGGAACCTAGAAAAATGGTACAGATGAACCGGTTTGCAGGGCAAAAATAGACACAGATGTAGAGAACAACACATGGACACCAAGGGGGGAAAGTGGCGCGGGGGTGGGATGAACTGGGCGATTGGGATTGACATGTATACACTGATGTGTATAAAATGGATGACTAATAAGAACCTGTTGTATAAAAAAATAAAAATTAAAAAATTAAAAAAAAATCAATTATTTTTTCTCTGCACTTCAAAAGCATTTTGAAAAAAATCTTTTGTTTTCTGTTTACACTCATCAGAAGATTCCTGTTTAAGAGGTGATCCTCTGGAGATAATCTGTCTCTTCTTTCAGGCGACTTTAACATTTTTGTCTCTATCCTGAACATTCCCAATTTTCTTACCAAAGGTATCCGTTTTTTTCCCACTCTGCACGTGGTGTGTACATTCAGTCTGGGAATTCAGGTCATCCTTCAGTTCTGGAGAAATCCTTAACCCTGATCTCTTTGAATGCTGCTTCTCCTCTATTTCATTCTTTCTCTTTCTGATATTCCCGTAACTTGTATTTTGTAGCAATTATTTTATTCTCCATGTTTCTTACTTGCCGGCTCATATTTTTTCAATCTTTATGCTCCATTTAACTGAATGCCTTAATATTAACTTCCAGTTCACTATTTTTCTCCAACTATGTTTAAGCCAGTGTTTATCTTACCTATTAATGTTTTTAAGGACCATATTTTTCAGAATTTTTAACAGTACTTTTTCACGTACTCTGCTCTTGTTTCCCTCTGTCTATTTTGTTTTCATAGTTCATTATTCTTTATGCATGCTATTCCTTCCCTTATCACTTTCAGGATAACTAACGTACTTATTTATAACATTATTTTCACTTCATATGCACTGAATTCATCTCCCAAACTTTGCCATTACTGACTTTCTTAGCATTACGTTTACGTCTATATCTTGGCATTTTGATTTGCATATTCATTTTGAATCGTATTCCATCTATATTCTCTGTTTCTTTCTTCATTCGTATCTCCCTGTTTGGTGGTATTTTGGTTGCCTTCCCCCAGCGCCCCGTAAGCCCAGTCCGGAACCAGATCAGTAGCTTGGAGCTCGTGTTCTGCCGTAAGACTGGCGATAGTACACATCCAGTCTCCGAGTCAGGGAGACTGTGGACTCAGGTCCTGGCTAGCAGGCTGCATCTGCTTCAAGCAACCACCGTGATACTCAGCTCTCCAGGGAGACCTTTTCTCCCAGCTTCCTTTCATTACTTTGCTGCCCCTGCTTCCAAGCACACAGGCTGGCTCAGGTCCAGGCCTTTGATGGGGCACTGTTAGCCCTAGTCACCCTGCAGGAGACAAATTCCTCTGTCTCCTGACTGCTTTCCTACCCAAACTTCAGCAGGCCTCCCTCAGCTTCACCTACTGTATACTTTCTGCTTCTTTCTCAGCCATACAGATATTTATCTGGTTTTTAAATTACAGATATATCTTTACATTTTTTTCCTCTTTTATACTTTATCTATCAGTTTCGGTGTCTAGAACCAAGGAGGCGTTAACGAATCGTCATTGTTTCCCGAACTACGTCATCAACCTGTGAACATAACGCACACAAGGGACGTGTCCTCTTGGAATCTGAATTTAGGAGAAGGAACACTTCCATGCCTCTCGCCCTCCCCCATTAGCTAAACCAAGGATCCCAGAGCCCTTGAATTAGGATCCTCTGAAACCCTCCTTTAAAAGGCACATTCTTAGGCCTCTCTCCAGATTTACCATATGGGAATATCCGAGGGTGGGAGCCCAGGAGTGTGCATTTTTAACTGCACTTGAGCTGGTTTTCTGCAAACAAGTCTTGAGAATCAGTGCATCCCCAGTAACCTCCTAGTTGTAAAATCCTATTTCTCAGACTCTCCCAGATCCTCTCTCCTGTGATCCCAGGAGGGACAGCGAGAGGGCATTGAACACAACCATCGCCGCCAGACTCTCTACAGGAAAGGGGATGCTATCACTCACAAGCCCGCCACGCAGTATCTTATGGTTAGTTACCGCCAAGAAATCACTTCCTGTGTAATCACCGTGGTGCCTACCTGGAGACTGACAAGCCATGTCAAAGCTCGGGAGTGAAGAAAGCTACGAGGGACAGGCTTTAGAGAACAGCCCTCGACCACTGGACCCAGGCTTAGGGATAAGTCCGTGTATCAGACTACTGCAGCTGACGGGGCCTCGTAGCAGGTTAATGCCCGGGTTGAACTCCTTCCTTTACACCCGCTTCGAGCACAGGGAAGCAATGACAAGGGGAGAAACGTGAGTCACATAATACAAAATGGTAAACGCTGGCCCCGCGCACGTTAATAGACCAGCAGAACGCATTTTAAGGGAAACGGAGAAAATACTCAAAATAAACTTTAGTTCAAATAGAGTGAATGGCAAAAAAAAATGCTTTCATCTCTCCCATTAGCAACGCAATATGGTAAATCAAAAATAAAGGGTGAGGCCTCTACCTAAATATTTGGGACAACTTTTCTCTTTTCTTTCTGTTCACGTGCTTTCCATTTGTAGTCCTCAGTCTGAAGATGATTTCTCGCCTCTGTCCTCGCTGCTGTTAGCCCTGCCTTACCGCTGCTTAATTTCCATGTGGCACTGATACTTCTAGAGCATCCAAGCAGAAAGCACGTCCCATTAATTATAGCAACGTGGTGTAACTGGAGAGTCACAAAATTATTTTACCTGGGAGAAAACCTTTTAAAAAAATCTGTGTGGCGACCTGCCAGATGAGAGCAAATCGTTAGCGAGGCCCAGCAAAGAGAACTAGCGTGTTTCTCTAAAGACAGAAGGACAGCCGCCTCCGGCATCTCAAGGTTGTGTTACCCTCCCTTACATCTGCTGTGTTGTCCACATACGAGCAGTGTCCAGACCACACACGCCGCTGGGTTAAAAATCTTTCTGAGGGTGCTACACCATTTCCAGAACAAGAAAATCAGAGTGTCGTCTGATGAATTATTACACACAAGACCATACTATCATTAAGTGTCTTCTTCATTATTGACATTTTTCCAGCACTCCTGACTTCGAGTGTCCCCTACAGTGTATTAGACACTGTAGAGATTTTAAGTAGAAGGACATGATCCTTGTGAACTTAAAATTATAAAATGTAATACAGTAATCATACAGATGTTTTTGAAGATGTCAATACCCAAAGAAAATGTCCTTTTTTTTTTTTTCTTTTTGTAGCTCATAATATACTTACTAAGGTGCGGCCCTCAGCATGGATTTAAATATATAAAACCAACAAGCCCTCTGCTGGTTAATATCTGTTGGACGAATTACCCATGTAAGTGGATGGCTGGGGCACAGTCCTCACCAACAACTCTGAAGGACCGGAAGTGGCTACGGGGAGACTCCAGCAGCACGTACGTACGTGGAAAGGCTGCAGCTTTCTGTGCTGAGGAACATCCAGCCCCAGCGCTGGATCTCAGCCCAATAGGGAGAAACAGCGTAGCCAAAGGTCCTGGGGCTATTTCACTAAAATGAGACCAGGAGGCCTTTGCTCTGGCTGCTGGGACGCGAGGAAATAAGCACCTTGTAACTCAAACTGGAATAGGAGCTGTATTTTCTCATAGAAATAGTGATATAACAGAAGCATTGCATTTTTAATTTTTCTAGGACCCTGTACATCTCCTGGGAGATGACCCCAGAGAGATGCCAGGTGCCCCAGTCAGATAAATGCCGGCCTTGTGCCTGGGAGGCAAGACCAAAATTTTCCATTGGGGCAAATCTGGCATGGCCCTTACCTGGACAGAAAGGGTCGCTAGAAACCCCTGCAGTGTTATCTGGCATGGCCCTTACCTGGACAGAAAGGGTCGCTAGAAACCCCTGCAGTGTTGAAAGTAGATGTTGCTAGGAGGACATCTATTTGCCCTGGCCCTTCATTTGTTTCTTTCTCTCATTTGGGGTGTTTACCTCATTTGTCAGTGTGCCACAGCATAGATAAAGCAAGTTTGAGTTACCTGAAACCTCTGCCCGCCATGTTTATCTGAATCCTTGACTGGCCTCGGGTATCTGGAACCGACCTCTTTGCTGCTTTGTTGACTTAGTACAACTAAGGTGAGGTTTCCCGTCTTTAAATAATGCCCATCCTGCTAACTTAACAGGAAAGAGGCTGCTAATAGACACACAGACCAACTCAAGCGATCCTTTGTTGAGTATTTCGTTGTGAATAACACTGGCCAGGAAGTCTGGGTCCTTGAGGAAGAATGCTTCTTGAATCGATGCATAAATTCCATTCCATCCACACTGAATCCGCCGAACTTTAATTAGAAAAGAGTGTAGTATAAAAGGTGACATTTTTATTTTAAACTTTTCAACTGGGCAAGTTCAATTTGATTTTTAAAAAAGAGCCCAAGTGTCGCCCGATGCTAGCCAACTGTAGCTGGCGGCCTCATCTGTGATTCCTTACCGCCCACCTCAAGTCAATGCTCACAAGTTAAGGATTCTCTTTGCTTTCTCCTTTTCAAGAATGGGGAGCTTTTAGTCCACAGAAGATAAATATTTGCAGTTGGGCCTAAGATTTTCTCTGGAAGAACACAATCTCTCCAGTCAATTGGCTTCCAAACCTTTACCCCACATTTCCAGGAATCCAATATATATTTCTGCCTACATTTTATTTAGCTTTCATTGTCACAGAAGCAAGTGTCTACTAAGGAATTTGGACGAAAGGGCCTCTGGGAGGAATGGTTGATAAATTGGTGTCTTTTTTTGTGGAACTTGGGAGAAAAGGTTTAAATACAATGAAGTTAATTTTTATCTCTATTCTTGCAATGATTTACTAACAAGAGGATCTGAAAAGAGAAACTCCCTGGTCAATATCATATCTCCCACTGCACACTGAGGTATTAGGTTACAGCCCTGTTTGCCTTTCTCCCATGGTGAGTTTATGATTATACTTCTAGATGATTCTTACAAAGAGCGAGTCAGGATTAAAGATGAGCTCATCTCTGAAGAAAGAAATGAAGGTACTCAGTAGTTCAGGGTTATAAAAATGGGCAGGAGTTCCCTATAAACACTTGAAGAAAATATCAAGGTTATTTATATCAATTACGTATGTATCAATTCTGAAAGGGATTTTTTTTTTTTTGAAAGGGATTTTTAATGCATCGGCATTGCCATTCTAGTCCTTGTTAATACTTTTTGACAAAATAGAAGGAAGATCTGGGACTGAAGACTGAATTCCTTAAGATAGCATAAAGCAGCAAAGGTATTAAGGAAAACCAGGTCACTTGCTAATGATCTAATGGGATGTCTTTTTTTAAATGATGCAATATATTTTGCACAAATGTCAATTTCATTATTGAAACTTTTAAAATCCAGAGTCATTCTTTATAGCTTTAATATGTTCAGCCCCAAGTTTTTCTTCTTATTGAAGGTCAGTACGTAACAACATTCAGTCATTCATACACTCAGCAAATGCTCAAGGTCCCAGGTCCCAACACCAATGTCACTCAGGTTACAATGTTACAAAAAGTAACAAACAATGTGACATTTCCTTTCTTGTTGGAGTGACATTATTTAAAAGAGCGAACTACTTACTGCTAGCTTTTTCTTTATAGAGGTTTCAAGGGTCACACTTCCCTATAATATGTTATTTTGACATATTTTGATAAATTTAGTTGCTGTGAAATGAGGCAGCTGACCCTGAGAGTCTCTATTTATCTTTAAATGAACAGATCTTGATTGTATTAAAATTCAGCCTAAATGGCTTAGATCCCACCTAGAAGTAAAAAAATTAGTTTTCTAAGTTTATAAGCAAAAGTTTATTCCTTCTCATATTACTGATTTATTTTACGTGAGATTGTTTTCTGTGTTTGAACTCTGTCCACCAGAACTGGATTGAGATATTCAGGGAGTGCGTATAAAGCAATAAAACTGATTTCCAGGGGCCACTCATCAAAAATCAATCCTCTTATTCTGCAGTTACACCATGGAGAGAAAGTTCCTCAGATCCCCTCCTCAGAATTCTAATCAGTACAAATGGAATGAAAGCAAACAGAAGTCTGATGTAAAGGCGACCATTCTTTTGTTTCCCACCATACATCTAAGTTTGCTTCATCGCCTTCCTTTGCCCTAGAAGTCTGAAGATGGCAAATCTTCTTGTCACGTACAGGACAGGCATTAAAGGTCTGAAATGGAATTAATCAAACATCATTTCAGTCTATTTTTGTTAGTGGAACTGGAGGCAAAAATTAAAACGTGCTTTTGCAAATTTACTTTTTAACATGAAAACACTGCCTGACATTTCTGTCTCCATAGGCTCTTGCGGAAGTTCCAGAGCACCGGATGTTCAGAAGCAAAAGCAGGTAACCATTAAAGCATCACCTTCCTTGTGAGAGTCAGAATGGTCCTCACGAATCATCTGGAGGTGCTGCCAGGGGAAGAAACTGAGGAGAGACAATCATGGCCCAGGGCAGCTTCAGCCTCTGGCGTGTGTCCAGTTCCTTGAGCAGGAGAAGGACGTTATCCTCTGCCATCACCTTACGCGTCCGGAAGAGTTCCACACGCTTCCTGTGCTTTCACTGTATCGCTGCTAAACACACGACTCCCAGATGCGTCCGCATACAGAAGGGAAAGGTGATGAGGGAGGTGAGGAGGGCGCTGGCTCTGCTCCTGTCACCTTAGTTACACAACGTCAAGTCTAAGCCCAACAGGAGACATTCCAGAGAGCCAGGTGGAGTGTGGGAGGGACATGGGGGAATGTTCTCTGAGGGGCCTGGGAGCCGACTCCACCTTATGGGGAACCAGGTGACAGTCAGGAGAACTGAGGTCGATGAAACCCTCCGGTGGGGGGCACTGAGGAACTATGCCCAGTACCTTTTTCAGGCCTGGGTGCTGGGTTGATTCTTCATACACCTACCAAAAAGCCAGGCCGGAAGTTAGCGAGAATAGTGCCACCTTAAAACAACTTTCAGCTGCCTTCCTGGCGCTCTCTAATCCGTGAAGGAAGAGACCTGCCTCCGTGGAAAAGTGTGAGCCCTGACGATGAACGGCGTTCAAGGACAGTCGAGGATGCAATGCCTTCACCTTGGCCTTGCCCTCAGCTCACAGCACGTGGTTACTTTTCTTAGGCTCCTTTGTTGGGAGCTGCATAGTCTACTCCACAGTAAGCTTACACTGATGGGATTTGCTACGTGTCATCCTGTTTGAATACAATCTAACAGAACACAGTAATTAATAAACGTGCTTTATTTACACGCTGCGGTTTGGGGCCTCTATAACTCAGATTCGGGAGGCACGCGCTTCACGTGAGCAAAGCCTTGAGATTCACATCGTGAACACACGATGTGTCAACATGGGAAAGTGAAAGTACTGTCTGCAGCTTCCAGCTCTCAGCGCTCCCATTAGGCACATACGCTGTCGGCTTCATTTGTACTTGATCCATGAAAAGAGTTGCATCGTGATACTCTCTTCAGATTCCGGCAAGTTTATTGGTGGCTTACATTCTGACTTCGTCTGGATGCTATAAAAAACTCAAATTATTTTTTTAAAGTGATGAACGACTTCCCTTTGCAGGTGTAGATTTTCATATTCCCAAATAATACTTCTGACCTTGGGAAAGATGCAGACTGAATGCTCTCTGTCAACCGTCCACAGATTTCTCACGTTTAGGTGACACACTGAAGAACTGTTAAGAACTTTATATTTAATAGTCCTTAGGACGTCTTATTGAACGGAATAATGTAAGGGTTGTGGTTATTCCTATTTTACTGAACGAGGAGGGGAAGCAAAATTTCAGGATTAAAAAAAACAGACTGTATTGATGGTGATTGCGAAAATGAATTGATAGCTTCTGAAGCACAATGATAAGCCCACGTTCTTCCTACCAGTTAGGAAAATAATCTTTATACGGAAAGAAATCTTTATACAAAGAGAAGCTCCTCTTAAACTGTATGCTGCTTTGCAAAGGTATCCTATGGTCCCACGGGGGTCAGAATACGCCTGCCTTAGCAAAGACCTACCACCACTTCTAGAAAACCGGATGAAAGCTAATCTTCTCCTCTGAAGAACAGATACTGTTTAAACTTAACTTAATCTGATGTCCCAACTCTATTTTACTCTCCCAATCATCAGAGAGTACGCCAGTAACCGCCTAAAATTCCTCAAGAGAGCACATAATGTGGGGTATCTGTACTCACAGTTAAGATACAGGGAGGGCATCATGCCTGTGCAAGTAACAAGGAAAAGCTGGGAGAGGTCTTCTAAAACAGATGCACCACCTTTAATTTATTACAGACCTTCTTATTGCTACCATCATTATATTTCAGAATAATTCCTTACGCTCTGTTTGTTTGAACTGTGAAAGAACAGTCACTGTACCTTTGTAAAAACGTCTTACTGGAGAAATCTTATTCTTGACTGATCAACCTTAGGACTTAAAGTACATTTCACTTGACTGAGCTGCCATCTTTGCCAGACTGTATCTGAACGATGGGAAGATGGAATGGCCTGGCTTCGGAACTGCTCAGGTTGACCCTTGGGTCCTATTTTAGGCACAAACTGTGTACGTGACCAAAGCAGGAATCTAAAAATAATTTTGAAATAATTAAACTGTGAACAAAGATATCTAAGAGAAAAACTGGCTTTGGGACAGAAATACAGTTCCATCATGGTTATATCTTTCCTTTTATTCTCAAGTTAAATTTGGCAGAGAAATGGCCAAAAAATCCTTCCACTGAAGAGAAAGTTGTATCTTAAATAAATTTTATTCTTTTAAATTATATTCAAATATTATATAGTTTACAAAAACTTGAGTTGTCTCATGAAACACTGATTTGGTCCACCAAAATTTATCGATATAATTTCTCTTCTACTCCTTTGTTTACATCATAATTGTGGGATAAGAAGATCCTAGGCAAGGGCAGCAAACAGGAAGTTCTACCCACATAAAAATTCCGATGAAAACCAAACCAACTCCCTCACGCTCCCCCCAAAGAGGTGAAGTATATTAAATTTTCTTTTGAGCTCACTGGAAAATTTCCATTCTGTCCACTTTGATTTATTTTGGGCCATGGATGTGCACGTTTATTTTTATGGTTGGTTACGTGAATGCTGCCCAGCAAACAGCCTACTGTACTACGTCAGTGCAAAAGCACATGCGTTGAAGAGCTGCCCCAGCTCTGTTTTTACTGCACTAGCAGCCAGTTAGTACATAGGTTTGGAGGCATGTGGAAAGGCTGTGTGAAAAACTGTACACCGACAGAGTACATGTTTCTGCAAAGATGGTATTCTGCCCAGTAAGTCAGAAACAATTAAAATAAAGGTCTTCCCCCCTACAGTTTTGAATGAAACATTCAAGAATATCAAAGGAAAGGACCCGTGTGTTTTGATATTCCAATAAAGTGAGTGAAGGGAGCATCTACCGAGTTCAGAGCTAGAGACTCGCCCATCACCTGAACCAAAGGGCAGCCCTTGAATTGCCCTTGATGGAGGGTAGGAAACACTAACAGGTGCATGAGAACCAGGGTTCCACACCATCACATGGTTCTGGAATCTCCTCCATTTATGACCTCTGACATTTGTCTTTGTTAATCAATATCTGTAAACTCTATGTAACACAGATGAGAAGAGCTATAGTGTAATTCAAAAAGATACAGGCACCTCTATGTTCATAGCAGCACTCTTCACAATAGCCAAGACATGGAAATAACCTAAATGTCTATCGACAGACGAATGGATAAAGAAGATGTGGTACATATATCAATATATACAATGGAATACTACTCAGCCATAAAAAAGAATGAAATAATGCCATTTGCAGCAACATGGATGGACCTAGAGATTATCAAACTAAGTGAAGTAAGTCAGAAAGAGAAAGGCAAATACCATATGATATCACTTATATTTGGAATCTAAAATATGACACAAATGAACTTATCTACGAAACAGACTCACAGACTAGGGGAGGGATGGAGTGGGAGTTTGCAGATGCAAACGATTATATAGAGACTGGATAAACAACAAGGTCCGACTGTAGAGCACAGGGAACTATATTCAATATCCTGTGATAAACCATAATGGAAAAGAATATGAAAAAGAATGCATATGTATGTATTAACTGAATCCCTTTGCTGTATGGCAGAAATTAACACAATGTTGTAAATCAACTGTACGTCAAGAAAAAAAAAAGAAAAAAAAAAAGAAAAGCTATAGTGAAGTGGGTTGGCGAATAGATAAAGGGGTCTCAAAGTGGAAATAGTAATAATGGCCCACGCCATCCCCTTCCCATCCACTTCCGTATCCATACATTTTCATCTGTATTTGGAACTATAACAGATAAAGAAATGGATAAAGACCAATAAGTGAATGCCTTTAAAATTTTAACCCCCCCCAAAAAAATTTTAACCCCCAAATATCAGAGAAACCAACTCTGCTATGTTCATCACTGAAGGAAATCTTTAGGTCTGTGGTAATTTATAACAGATAAATGCAAGAGAAAGTCACATTATAAAAATAATAAAATATGTGACTCAGGGTCTCACTTAATATTCTTACTCATCTGGGGTCGTGAAAAAAAAAGGAAAACCATTTTGATAGCACAGATGTTGAATGGTCTCAGTGGAAAATGACTGAAGGCTTGCACCATGTAATTATTATAAAATACCACACATCTGGCACAAAGTTTGGCCTTAAATCAAAAGTCATTTAGGACAAAATGAGCAAGGAGACTTCTGGCCTCATGAAAGTCTGAGCTTGTAGCTTACAGGATGATTCCAACTTCACTCTCAATTCTCTCTTTACTGAGTGTCATTTATTTCACGACTGAACTGCACGTTTCTCCAAACCACCAACCAAATACTTAGGACATTAAAAGTGAACTCTGAGCTATTATTTCAGAGAAAATATTGTAATGTAAAATTATACAAAGCAATCCAGTTCCATGGGAAAAACAAGGAAAGAATGTAGAAGGTTTACAAATGACCTTTTCATTCATGAAAAGCTAAGGTCTCAAAGGAACGCTGGAATAACTTGCATATGAGTTTATCACTAATCCATCATCAGGAAAAAACTCTAAGCTGAGAGGACCCTGCTAATGTATTCTGAGTCCACTGGAGCCGAAGCGGCAATGCTCTGGCTGTAATGTTTCTCTCCATCACCACAGCCATCTGCCCGCCACGGGTCACACCCACTGCACACCATCAGCAGAGTTGCTTCACGTTTATATGTATCAAAAGTCAAATCTTGAAGCTGGTAATGCCTTGCTTTCTTTCCACCTTGAAAGTGCACTGTGAGTCCTAAGTTAATCTGATAAATAAAAATAACAGGATATTACCGCGTAGCCCCTTCTAAGTAAGCAACTCCCTCAGAGGAAGCCGTGATTTTAGAGCGGAAAAAAGAAAAACTTTCAGTAACGAAATAACGCTAGTAAGAATGAATCCGAAAACTCTTGGAGTTCCCTTAATTAGATAAAGCACCGCTTAGAAAATATGCTTGTATTGTGAATTTTTTAAAGATTCACTTCAAATACACAATTTTGCTATTTATTGTACTTTGTTAGACTACTAAATTGTTTCAAGTTTATCCATCTTCTGAATTTTAGTTTTTTCATCCACAAAGATGTTATATCTTAAAAATACCTTTAATGTTATATGTAATATGCTAGCGTTACAATATCAGCAGTACTTGGAAATAAATGAAATGTGCCTTATTTAGCCGACATACAGTGGTTTATCGATATACAAACAGAAAAATGTCATTTAAGGAGATGATTAAGAAAAGCATGAGCTTTGTGTCTTAAAGGTTATCCATTTTAGGTTACAGTAATTGATCCCAGTCACTTCAAATGTTTCAAACATTCCAAACCCTCAGCCAAATGTTGAAGAAGTAACTCTGCCAGAATTTCAGAGGAGAAAATTTTAGAAGGCTGTTCAAATCCAAAGAAAAGGAAAAATATATATTATTGCTGAAAGTTGTACGTGTGTTCTGCTTTCCAATGAAAACCATAGCCAAATAAGCTTTCATTAAATTGGAACAAGATGACAAATACTAAGGCTGAAATGCATACAGTAAATTGAAACATTAAACATTACATAAGGTCTCTAACATGTAACAAAATAATTTCGAGACACAAAGTAAAAGAAAATCTTTTCAGTATCTTAACAGCTGTCTCCTCTTTCCCCCAAGACACACAAATAAAATAGGTAATGGCCTTTGAAACCAAACTTCAGTTTCTAAAACAGGAAAGAAGGAATGCTGGTTAATTCAGACATTTCACTACCAAGATGCCACACATGTAGCAATATTTACAGTAGCTGCAGACACAGAGTACCTGGAGACCCTTTTACCACAGTCAGGTGAGGAGACAGACCGTCAGAGACTCACTCACCGTAAACTTCACATTCAGGACAGTAACTCGTTGTATATAGAACTGCAAACGGGCCGGCGAGCCACGATCTTCTTGCACAGCAGTTTGGGGTACATTTTCCACCTTCCATGAAGGTTATAACAAAAACTGAACAAGTAGTGCATTTTACAGCTCAAATGGGCCATGGCATAATACAGAGACTGGCAGGGGGAGGGGAGGAGGACTTGTTTCACCATAGCCTGTAAGAGCAAGCAGATTTGCCAATTTTCCTCTGACCAGGTAGTTGAAATATCACCAATTGCTGATGCCAAGAAAACGCACAGCTAATTTTCACATGCAAAAATATATCCTTGTAGGCAAACTGTACCAGTTACGGGAGCACCCTGCTGACTGTAACAGCAAAATGCTAATCCAAAGGGGACCACTGCTACCGGCTCCTGCCCGGTTGCCTTCATGCCAAGGAAATGCTTAACGTGTTGAGAATTCAGTTAGGGGGTTCTATGAAAATACAAAGTCTCGACTATTTAAAGATGAAAAAAAATTTACCAGCTTAAGTATTCTGAAACAGTGTGTCTACTCATTCCCATCTAAAGTATTTTACCAGAAACATTTACTCTTATAAGTTGTATTTTACCCAGGGTGTGAATTCGGCATTTGACGTCGACTCATTCCTTTAGGTACCTCTTAGCTATTACAGGCTGTATGCCATGATTTATAAGCTTAGTAGTCAACGCATCTCAAACCTGAGAAGCTCTTCCTAAAGTGCACGGGGTAGCTCACTAGCCTGACCGGGCCTGTATTTATCCATCATAAAACCAAGTCCAGGGCTGTGCATGGTGTAAACGTAAGTAGGCAATCGATAAATACTTGCTGGATGAGGCTGAGTGAATAGAACTGAACTGGATTGAACTGAAGTGTGGGCAATTCTCCATTTTAACTCCCAAATGACAGGCCAAGTCTTTGGACTTATTCTGTATAAGATCCAGGGTGTTGCCATGTTCTAAGAGGAACTTACCAAATGCTTTCTGATGCTAATGTAATGACGTCTTCTTACCCTAAAGAAAGAAACCTAGCTCTCACCACAGATGTATCAGCTATTAGCTAAATAAAAACTGAAAATGTAACATTTTACCTTTCCTCCAACTTGCCATGGCTTCAATAACCACATTTCAGGTCTTCACCCATCAAGAATGGAGACTTTATTAACTCCTCTTTGCGTGTGGTTTGTTGCCAGGAATTCAGTACAGTGAGAATAACTACATGTGAGACGCTTGCACGTTTCTTTGCCCCTTTTCCCCCTCACACTCAGTCAAGTTTAAGTCAGCTAATACTAACTGGATAGGCAGTCAACAACCACTAAATTTCTACTACGTGCTGTGTATATAACAGCACCACTGAGAGAGGAATACATAGAGGAAAGCTGCGGTAATTGTCCGTCAATTGTAACGTCAATGATCCCAGGAGAGGTGGTGTGTGTGTGTGTGTGTGTGTGTGTGTGTGTGTGTGTGTGTGTATCTCCCTGCCACTGTCCCTGCCGTCCTTCTCTCCAGAGTGATAAGCATATGACCCACAGCCTAATACCTGTCCAGGATCTGGAATCAATTTCACCCTCAGTAAAAAACAAAAAACACAACCAAAACACAACCCCCTCCTACCCGCCCCCCCAAAATCTCAATGTGCTCTAGTTTCATACGTAGAGGCTCCAGTGACGTGTCCTCCATACCAGGGCCAACCTTGCGTTTCACTTTATAGTACAGGCAGACCTCGTTTCATTGCACTTCGCTTTATCGCGTTTTTCACAAATGGAAGGTTTGTGGCAACGTTGCGTGGAGCAAGTCTATTGGTGACATTTTTCCAACACAATTGGCTCACTTTATCTCTATGTGTCACATTCCGATAAACCGCCCAATGCTTTAAACGTTTTCATTATTATTATTTCTGTTACGGGGATCTATGATCAGTGATCTTCGATGTTACTATTATAATTGTTTTGGCATTTTTTTAGTAATACTGTTTTTTTTTGTGTTTTTGCGGTACGCGGGCCTCTCACTGTTGTGGCCTCTCCCGTTGCGGAGCACAGGCTCCGGACGCGCAGGCTCAGCGGCCATGGCTCACGGGCCCAGCCGCTCCGAGGCATGTGGGATCTTCCCGGACCAGGGCACGAACCCGTGTCCCCTGCCATCAGCAGGCGGACTCTCAACCACTGCGCCACCAGGGAAGCCCAGTAATACTGTATTTTAAAATTCAGGTATGTACATTGTTTTTATAGACATAATGCTATTGCACACTTAATAGACTACAGTGTAGCATAAACATAACTGTTCGATGCACTGGGAAACCAAAGATGCGTCTGACTTGCTGCATCGCCATATCCACTTGATGTAGCGGTCTGGGACCGAATCCACAGTATCTCCGAGGTCTGCCTGTAAATGGGCTTCCGCCTTGCTCCTGAGACAACGATCCCTGTAGCTGGAGTCACTGTATTTGAATTTCAATTTTCACAGACTGTCCAGCACACCGGTTTCTCCAGGACTAAAAGTCCTTCTTTAGTATTGAATCCCACACTTCCTAAAGCCTGCTCATGGGTTACCGTACATAAGCCCCTAAATGAAGTCACAGGTGGCCCGGCGTGCAGTTCCACTTGATAATTATTAACCCGCAGAGGAAGCGGAATACAAGTCTGCAACAGCGCTTCTCAAGATGTGGTCTCCAGGGCAGCCTCGGCAGCCGCTCAAGCCCCAGCCCAGACCTACTGAATGGAGGCTGGGGGATGGGCTCAGCTTTGACATCCCTCCCGGGGATTCGCAAGCTCCCCGAAGTTTGAGAACATTGTTAGGGTCAGGGTTTGCCTGTGTTTGACCTCTAGCCCTGGGCAAGCACTCTTCTAACCTTTCTGTAGCCTTGGAGAAGTCATCTATAAAGTGGAGATAAAATACACATCTTAGGGTTAGAACAAATGCTTCATGTGGTCCCAGGGACACACTCGGGGCTCAACTATGTCATCCGCTCCCAGACTCTCGTTCATTCCCTTGTTCTGCTCTCCCCTCATCACCTCTTATTTAAAAGTGTTAATGTCAAAACGACTTGCTACCTGTCTTCATAGTCTGCTCCTTCCTTTTCCTCAGATTGAGTCAGGGTCTCAGTGGGGTCTCACTTCCAGTCCAGATCCGTCTAGGTTTCCTGCCTCCTTACACAGTTAACTCTTCTTAATTCCTAACATATAATGATGTGTACAGTTGCATTTGACTATACGTGTGATTTCATGATTCCTTTATTATTAATCTCATGCTTTTTCATTTGTACTGTATATTGACTGGAAGGATTTGTTTCTTTTATAAAATCCAACCTAAACTAAGTTGGATTCAAAAGAAGCCACAGACAAATACAAAATCTCCTTTTGGTAAAAAAAATCTACATAAAGGATCTTACAGGAAATCCATCATCAATCTGAGATGATTTATGTTAACTAAAAGTGCAGAGTAATTATGATAACCCCCGTTTTTGCTCGCTTACCTGGCGCCAGCCACTGTTACTTTACTTAAGAACCACAACTATCCTGTGACGTAGATATTATTAGTCCCATTTAGCGGGTAAAGAAACAGAGGCGCAGAGGATTTTAACAACCAGATGAAAGTCTCAGAGTCATAAGTGGCAGAATTCAAACTCAGGGCTGTCTGACTCCAAAGACTGTTTTCTTTTACTGCCTCTAGAAATATAAGGCTTCATCATAATAGTGAAATTTCACCTAGACCGCCACACTCCACAAAGATGTGGATAAATTGGATGGGAGCCAGAGATAAATCCAGGTGATGAAAGGAATAGAATGAATGAGTAATGAGAAAAATGAGAAAAAAATCCGAATGTGCTTAGGTTGAGGAAGAAAGTGAAATATGACATAACTGTTTATGAGCAAAATGGAATCATTGTAATGATTTGAAATAGCATAATCTAGGGAGAGAGAAGGAGCTGATTCTACGAAAAGAAAATTTCAGGCAAAATCTTTCATAACCATCCAAAACAATTTTATCTTGAAGAACTTCTGGATTTTAGCCACTTTAGGAAAGAGTGAAAAATTATCACCTGGGGCATTTCAGATAATCCAGAGAAATGTGAAAAAAAATAATTCTGCCGAGGCAGAGAGAAACCGAATGACCTCTCGGTCCTTGTCAAGCTTTAATTTTTATGTTTTATAAATAAAGCATTTTTATTTTTTAAAAGTATATGCATTTATTCTTCAAGGCTCTTGGCTCTCCTGGCTAAATAACGCATTTCTAACCTTTAATGTTTACATTTCCCTTTTAATGGGCTTTGTAAGTAAACAACCCCTAAAATGCATAGAGAAAGCAACAGCTAAACTAAGTATTTTAAGCAGAATATTTCAGACTAAAAGGAGGTTTGAATGTTCTTGGTCTAATTAGACTTATTAGATAGTGCATTAATTTAGTACTTTTATTCTACATATTTAGCCATGAGGGCAAAATTCTACTCGTGATTTTTATTTTTTAATCCCCTATTAATTAATACTCCCCCAAAGGGCTTTTCAATCTTTTACTTTTACTTTTATTTTTGTGGTAACAAACATCAGTTGTGATAACGTGTTGGAAGTTTCCAGCCAAAGCTGCTAATGGGTTAATTTTCTGAAAGAACCAGACTGCATAAGGGGCTCAGTGTTCTCCTTAAAATGCTTAGTATATCCGCTTGTTTCAGGTGTCATATCAGGGACAAATCAATGTGTTAAAAAGTGTCTGATAATATTGTTGAGGGATTAATCTCACAGACTAGATCGTCAGCACGATTATCTTTAGCGTCGTGTGAGCGCACAGTTCCATTTTAAGCATAAAAAGCCTTCTAATGCCAAACTATGAGAACCTATGTTTTGAACGATCTGCCACCATTCAATATTTAATCCTGCAAGTGAAGTCGCTACAGGGATATAGCGAAGTAAGAAGATGAATGAATCGTGACCTCAAACTTGCAAAAGGACAACCCAAACAATTTATCTTTCTGGCCTGTATGGTATTTTTTTATCCAATATTCCTATCACTTCTCCTCAGTCTGGGAATTGTCGATTGATCAATGTCACATTAGCAAATACTTGAAGTGAGAGCTGGGAATTTAGGCAACCCATTGTTTATGCTTTAAGAATATTCTGGTTCAATTTCGTTTACCTGAAGTCTAAAATCAAGGACTCGTAATTAAAAATCAATTTAGTTCTCTAGACTACATTTTTAAGCTACCGCGGAAAGGATGACATAAAATAATCCAGTGTCTATGAAAAATGAAAAAGATAAACGACGAAAACAAAAAACTTAGAACTTCATGCCTCAGAGCTCACACAGAATTCTTTGAAATTACACAGCTCTCAATTGCGATAAAACCGCACTTCAGCTGTTAAGAGGATATATTCCACCCGATTCATCGGTTAATTGCTTATCACCACATCACTCTGGCACGCGATCGTATGTTTGGCACAACCAGAGCCAAGCCGGTGCCTATGGGTGGTCAGTGCATATTTATGTAACTTTCTGCTTCCGTATGCACACATGCTTCAGTTGTGCAAGGACAGTTCTGTTCTTATAGTGAAGTGGAGGGGGCGCTGAGGAGACACAGGGCAGATAAACGCACTCTTCTCTGCTCCTAATTAAAATCGCTGTAACAGAAAAACATTCTCAGATTTCTTCCCCAGAGAAATAAATATAAACTAGGCAGCAAAAGAAACCAATGAGCTCTTCCATAAGAAGTTACAGGCCAAGCGTGGCTCTGGAACAGAACTTAAATGCATTGGTGACCTTCCTAAGTAACTACCCTGTAGGTCTTCAAATAGCCCAAGGGTGGTGTTTGTTTTCTTCTATTAACTAAATTTTGTTTTGAATCACCATGTGCTACCTACAAGTGATTCTTCCCTGGGATTACAACTATAAAATTGTAATTATTCTCTGCCCAAGCGTGCGGTTTCTGGTCAGTGAGTAAGAACTCTAAATGACTCTTGTGTCATAGTATCAAGCTGGTCACATTTCAGTTGGTATCTAATTAAAGCCAATGGTTTTGAGATACAGAAGGGAAACCGTTAACGCATATTACAGGTATCATTATTATTATGCACATGCCAGCGATACTCTGTGATAAAGTGCATTGACTTCCTGCCAGCTCTCATGGATTGGTGACATTTTGTTAACCGGACTACTAAAAAAATCTATAACAGGATATTAGATGGTATTTAAAAATAACATCAAGCAAGGGATCAAGTGAAAGGAATCTTGTATCTTAAAAGAGAATAACTGCAAAGTCCATTAGCTAAGTTTGTCAGCGTCTACTCTGTGTAATTTAATTATTGTTTTTATTATGAAATTCTAAGATACAAAGTATCTCCTGGGCAGCACAATATGTTAATAAATCAGACCCGTGCAACGATCATTTCTGTATTTCGATTATATAGCATTTGCGTACATTCTAGCCACCTCATTTCCGTATGTTATTATTTTCCTGCTTTTCATTTTGCTTTTGTGTTTGTCTAAAGGTGCCTATGTTTATGGCTTGTGAATAGAGCCAGGACCATTCATAGCATGTTGCTTTTTTGTTTTTAAAATAGTATTAATCCATCGAGTTTTTATGGAAGCCATACAACTCTCTTAGATGACAGGAAATATTGAAGTCAACACGCTCTTTCCTAATGACTTGTCAACAAGTGCAGGGAAATAAGTAGGAAGAGGATTCAGAGGTAAAGATTTAAGTAAACTAATGTGTCGCTTAAAAGGACATTTTCTGTTAGTTATTTTTAATGATGTGCTGTGTAGAGAGGGCGATGGAAATGGATCTCATCAAGAGGAAACACTCTGATGGTATCTTTTATCCCTGAGGCAAACTGCCGTTTATTATTCTTTATGTCTCTCCCCACTGGGTATTTAACTTCCGTCTACACAGACACTCATCTCACCGATCCTTACAATAAGTGTCTACCCACATTTACTTCCTCTCCTTTCGATTTTGCACCGCAGAGAGCTCGTCTCATTCACTATTAAACTTCATTTAAAAATAGCCAGGACAGCTTCTTCTGGTTTCTCACTGCTTCCTCACTTACCTCCTGCGTCTGGAAGACCCACTTCCTCAAGAAATTAATGTCTCTCTTAACTCACACCCTTCAGTCTGTCCCTATTTCTCTGCTGTTCCTCACCTGTGTCCTTTTCTATTGCCACCCTCACCTCCAAGCGTAGGTCTCCCTCTGGACTTGGCGGCTTCCCCTCCGTCTCCTTCTCCCAGCTCTCAGTGCTCTCAGCGATGACTCATGGCTGCACGGGGTCATCTGTCTCCCCAAGTCTGCATTTCCAATCCCCATCTCTCTCTTGAGCACCAGCTCTGCTTTTCCTTACGGATCAGTGGCTGGACCATGTAGTCAAACACATATTTCAAGTGACGTGTAATTAAATCTATGCGAGTTACATTGGGGTGTGAGCTTACCATTTATTTCATCTTGCGGAAATGATCTCAGGTTGGGTGGAAAAGTGAAAGATGGTGAGTGAATCAACATTTACTGTTTCACAGTTAAAGCTGTCCCACAGATTTCAGTTTTTCCGTCTCCCCAGTGATGCCAGACGTGTTAATGCCTCTTATTAATTACCTCAACTCTGTATGGTAGAGCAGGTGGCTATAATGACAACAGAGAGCAGCCTTGAGGAAGACTTACCCTTAACTGTTTAAATCCCAAAGCCCTTACACTGAATATGCGAATTTTTAGAAACTTGAGCCAAAATGACGTAACAGATAAAATAGCCATTCAATGTGGTATATCAGTAACTTGAGAAGACTTGTGGTTGGATTACGAGTGAAATGAAGTAGAAAGCAGGGAAAACGCTGGTCAGGCCCTAGTATCCGGAGCATCTCTTTTAAAATGAAGGAACGAAACATTTAAGCAATTTGTTCAACTTATGCCTGAAATTGCTTTAAATTAAATAGTATGCCATATATCCCCACTGTATCTCAAAAGTTACTTTTGGGTCCATTTTGTAGAGGAAGAAGCCAATTATAAAAAGGAGAAGTTCAGAAACATAGAGGAAATTTCTACTGCCTTAGCCAGTAAACATTTATTAAGTGCCAACTGTATGCAGGGTGATGCCAATTATTTCTTTTATGTAGAGAGTTTCCCATTCATTTATCCCTGTCATTTATAAACAGAGTAAACAGAGAATACAGCACATTGAAATTGACCTTTGAATAAAAGAGGCTACAAGCTAAATGATCATTAAATGCCATTCGATGTGTTGAATCTACTCAGTTACTGAAAATGAATGCTGCCTTTTAATTGTGCACAGTCTGGGTGGTGAGGCAACATGGGTGCACCGTCATTTCTAACAGCTCTGCAGCCACGTTACTACGATGGAAGCCTCCTAGGAGCAGAGGCCAGTGTCTTCTGTGACCGTGTCTATTCAGGGCCTGACAGTGGGCACTCAACAATTACTTGATGAGAAAAATATGTAAGTGGAGCGAGTCCTGTTGGAATCGTTAGGACATCTGGGTTTGATTTTAACCTCTGAGATTTAATAGATGTGCAACTTTGTACAAGTTAATTAACTTCTCTACAACTCGGTTCCTATCTATAGAAGAAGATTCCTCCTTCTTACCCATGGGCATGGTCATAGCTTCAAGGGATGGTGAAATAATATGTGAAAATCTCTGAAAATGGAAGAACAACTCACAGAGGCAGATATGATTTTTATTATTAGTCTAACATGAAAGTCTCTAAAAGTCATTAATTTTTTAGGCTAAAATAAGTTTCACAACACTTTGAAAACATTAAAGAATAACATGCAATTAGGAAAGGGGCAAGAAACACGGGAAAGATGGATTAGGGCACAGAATGAACAGCTACTCTCTTAAATTCCAGACAGGAATTCCCAGGATAATACGGCAATGGACATTATGGCATTCCGACCCAATACTGGACAAAAGCTACCAGTCCTCATCCAAAGTAGAATCTGTAAGTGTCATAAACACGTTAAGAAGGCCAAAGTGATAGCCATTTTGAAGCGGATCAATAAAAGCCTTCTGGTAACAAGGTCACTTTTGAGATCACCTGTAAACATGGACAACTGCTCAATCTTCTGTAATAACCTATATGGGAAAAGAATCTGAAAAAGAATGGATACATGTATATGTATAACTGAATCACTTAGCTGTACACCTGAAACTAACACAACATTGTAAATCAATTATACTCCAATATAAAATAAAAATTAAAAAAAAAAAACAAAAAAAAACATGGCCAAGATTTTGAAGGGGAGAGGCATGGGGACAGAAGTGTGCTTCAGGTTGAAGGGATCACATAAGGAAAGGCGCAGAGCTGAGACAGCGTAATTTCACTGGAGCACACAGACAACTTAGGAAGGCCCCAAAACACGCCACAAACACGTTCCACTGTCATTACATCGCTAACGCTTGCACGTCAGGGCACATCATCAGCAACCTCAAAGCTGACATGGCGGGTCCCCACTTTACAAAGCTGAAAGCTGACATGGCGGGTCCCACTTTACAAAGCTGAAAACTGACATGGCGGGTCCACTTTACAAAGCTGAAAGCTGACATGGCGGGTCCCACTTTACAAAGCTGAAAACTGACATGGCGGGTCCCCACTTTACAAAGCTGAAAACAGACATGGCGGGTCCACTTTACCAAGCTGATCATTTTCTGCTGCTTTGCAACCAGGTCACCCAACAGGAGACCTTGGAGGAGTCCTCGGCAACAGCAAAAGTAACACAGAGGCCCTGGCTCTCTTCAAGAATGGGCTTCTGCGAAGATCTTCACGTTTATAATGTTCTGTGACTCAGCTCAGCATCACACAGACAAAGCTCAGAGGAAATGCAGCAGTTAATGAATTATTAAGCTGCTTTCCTTTAAAAACATCAGGACTGGGCAGTACAAAGACTTGCCAGGGTCTGTCAAATGCAAACGGATCTGTAAATCTCAAAAAGAAGAATTATCTGAGCTAAGGAACAGCTGGCCCCGCAGATCCCATAGCCCACCTGGGATCCCCTACTGCAGCCTGTCATTCTTAAAGAGTTTAATGCTAATATAGTCAATGAAACATAAAACCAGACTGAGGGAGATGGGCTCTGGGCGCCCTCAAAGGAATTATCCTATGCTCATAAAATGACCTCTACACAGTCACCTACTAAAGCGTAGCTTTGAAACCGCAGCCTCATGCTTGCCCAGAAACAACAACTGATGCTGGTGACTTGCTTACAGGACGATGCACAGTTACACAGCCTTCTGCTCTGTCATATTCTTTGTTACATAGCTGCAGTGCAGATTTCTTTGCTTGTGTCACATCCACTGAGCTAAAATCACTAATTCTTAAAATTGTTACAGGTCGTTTTTTTCCCGATAGGTAAAATGGCTTCACAATTACTTTAGCTCCATTTTGAAGTCTGATTTCTCTGGCCTGGGCATAGTTCCTTAACCCCGTTCTTTCCTCTGTGAAACGCCACTTTGCAGAAATGGCTACAACAGTGGTCTGGTTTAGATAAGTTGTTTGAACGTGTAATTTCTGAGCAGAGTCGGTGGGGCAGGGGGGACGGCCAGCTGGTTGGGGGGTCAGATGAGTCGAAACACAAAACCAGCACTTTCATCTATGCTTCCCTCTCTTCCCGACACAGGCGCCACACTTACAGTCAAGATGAAAAGTTGGAAAACATCCCAGTTTCATTAATGGGATCAGAGATTTGACATGTTAATGATGTGGGATGTATTGAGAGCAGCGTCTTCCTTTTTTCCTCCTTATGACATTTCTGCAGGGACCTTACCACATAACTGATGTTTAACATTTCAGTTACGAAAGGGACCAGATTTAAGGACACTGACGGGGGACAGCAGTGCTAAGGAAGGTCTTCAAGCCGCCTCTACCCGGAGCATCATCTTCATCTGTCTCCGTGCTGGTTACCAGTCTGCTCTCGTTGCAGGTCAGCTCCTTTTGCTCATTGATCCCTAACCCTTTCAAAATGGCTCTTGGGTTCGTGATACAGGTAGATGTTCCCGAGAAACTGGGGTAGCTAGAGAGTTTCGCATTCAATTTCATTTATGAACTAAACTTGAGATTCAAAAGTGTGATAAGACAACAAAGTAGCAGCAAATTTCCAGATGTTCTATGAAGTTAATTTTCTACCAAATGTCCCAGAAAAAAATTAAATATAAAACAAGAAGTGTGTGGCTCAGTGAGAAGGAGGGGTGTAGGTTCCGTAGATGGTTTAAGTCAGGAAGAATATTTTACATTTACAGTGTGAAAGGATGAGGAATCAGTAAAAGTTGCTGCGTAACCCCCTGCAAAGTATCTAAATGCTTAAGCCTGAAATCTTTACCTATCAAACATGGTTAGTACTCAAACACATTCTGTAAGATTGTTTTGAAGATTAAATGAGATAATATATCAAAAGATTTAACACAGCTTACTGCGTAGAGCTGCTCCATAAATATTTAGTGCAATATTATTGTTATTGTCATCATCACAGAAGTTTGTTTTTCAGGAAAATAACATAAAAGAAACAGGTTTCAGGAAGCTTGCTTTAGCCATGGCAGAGGGTGGAGAGGGAAGCTTGATAAGTTAGGGAGAGCAGGTAGGAAGTGGTTCCTGGATTCCAGAGAAGCGGTGAGGGATCTCCGATCTAGCGTGGGAACAACTGGAATGCAGAAGAGACAGCCTTGGAGAAAATAAAAGCAACCCAAGATATCCAGATGGTTGCAAATACCGTAATTCCCAAGAGTTAATAAACTCTTCATAATTTGTGAGAGCCCATTCTCCATTTGAGGGAACAGATGTATGTTTACATATTTACTTGACCATATGGAGGAAAGCAATCCCAAAGCAAGACTGAATTATTTTCTTTAATTTCCAATTACTATCCCTTAGAATTTAAGAATTCTGTTTTGTATATCATTCTTTCTCTTCAAAGCAGAAACACTTTCAAAAATATATAAGGCTAAAATCCTATCCCTTCTGGGTTAACAGTACCCAAAGTTTCTTGTGAGGTTCTCTTTTGTGAGAACCCATTCTCGGGATAAGTTATTGACTCTTCACAGTTTCTAGGGTTCCTAATCATACTGTGTTATGTTTGCTAAAATTTTTTAAGCCAAAGCCACAAAGATCTTCTGTGATATCTGACTGATTGAACGATTGATTTTCTCCAAACAGTAACTCACTGTGCGTTCAGTATTCACCTTCTTTTTCTTACATTCTAAGTCATTAAACAATGAGATTTTGCCTCTTACGACATAACATGACGTTAATTTATAGTATCCTTGGTAGAGTTTTCATCTTTTTAAGGTAAACATTACTTTTCCTAGGTATAGGTTCAAAGGTGACACAATTTTTAAAATGCAGTTTAGATGTCAGTTTAGTTACTTTATAAAATGCCATTAAAAAATGATAATGTGAATGATAATTTATTCTTTCAAGAGAAAAAAACTGTATCTCATGAAATAATTAAGATACATGCACCTGTCATCTACTAACCGCTTTAAGAAACTCTCAATGTATATCAGTTATTTGTTGAAATAGTTTATCTTGGAGGCAAAGAAAAGGATAAACAGACAACTTCATAAAAATTTCAATTTTCTGTTTTTACATTTCACTCCCCATTCATTTTATTTTCATTTATTTAAAAAATAACTTTTAGCAGAAGCTCCTACAAAGTATCAAGTATTGTAATGAAATTTCGTTGAACAGGGTAATGGTAACCTGTTATAAGATACACAATAAAACTTCCGTTGGCCAGATTTACCTTATAAGATCCCTAGCTTGTCCATACAGATTCCCAGCTCAACCTTCTCTTGACTTATGTCTGGGTGAAGTCTGACTTTCACTCAAAGCAGAAGGAGGTTCCTTTCTGGGACGCATGAGGATGCCTCTATGCTAAATCCTTTCATGTACGGAAAAATGAGTCAGAAGCTGCAGAACAGTTTGCTAACACGTCCCAGGAAGCTCTGGTTTGGGGGGCGTCGTGGATGGATGTTGAAGAGCTGCCGACCTGTCTTTTGAGTTCCCTTGCACCGAAGCCAGGAGAGCGCTAACTATTTTCAATAGAAAATCCGTACAACTGTTTTGGGGGAGATGATGCTTCTTATTCAGTTTTGAGACTCAACATTAGTCTTCAGCACCTGTAGCCAAATGAAGCCATGGGTGGAAAAGAAATGTGGAATGCAGGCAAAAGGGAATAAAGGGAAACAAGAGAAGAGTCGTGAAAAGACTCTGAAAGAAAGGAAGCGTAATTAGAGGAAGGAGTAAGCAGGAACTGGCGGAGACGAGGGAAGGCTGCAGCGTGAAGGTTCGAGCTGCCGGAAGAGGAGGGTTGTATGTTTGGAGAACAGTGAACTTCCACTCTGGCAGCAAAGCAAACACTAATATTTCAATATTGGTGGCGTTTTTGAAAGCCAGTGGAAAGGAGCTAAAACAGCCCATTCATCCTATTTACTTTCTAGCTTGTTCAAGGGCGACTTTAGTACAAATTGTACTATGTGTGGCCGGCAATAAATATACCAAATGCATTTCTTTTTTTTTTCTTTTAGAGGAGAAACTTTATTTCTTTTCTTTTTTTTTTTACTTTTTTACTTCTTAAAATTTTTTGGCCATGCCACACGGCACGTGGGACCTTTGTTCCCTGACCAGGGATGGAACCTGTGCCCCCGGCAGTGGAAGCGTGGAGTCCTAACCACTGGACAGCCAGGGAAGTCCCATCAAATGCATTTCTTTGTTTACACTCTTCATTTGTAAACACGCATAACCAGAAAATTCTTCAGCAAGCCTGCCTGCATTTACTCTGCAATCTTCTCTCCAAGGCCTGGTACTAAATGAAGAACAGTTGATACTTTCAAGAAAAAAAAAAATTGAACGGCACAAGATGTTCTGAAAGAAAAACTAGCCAATTTTTCTGAGTATGAACACGTGAACTCCCTTCCCTTGTAACGTTGCCTCTGAATAAAATATCACATGTGAGTCATATGTGTTTCTTCATTTGATAAAATCTGCTTCACAGGGTGAGTGTGAAAGGTGGGAGCGTCATCAAGGAGGCATTTTCCAAGGTTCTTCTCAAATCCCAGGATCTGTCCTGAGTGAAACCTTCAGGCCAGAGTCCCAGCCCAACATGGATGGCGGAAGGGAGAATGCAAAAATGACCCTCTGTCTGACGGTGGGCAAGCTGGAGTGAGTTTAAATGCACACATCTGTCCACGGAAACAGTCCTGCCACTAGTAGAGCCACAATTACCTGAATTTTATATACGAAGTTTTTGGACAAAACTGTTGCTTGTCACACTGACAAACACTCTCTCCTTGAGCAAACTATTTTTTTTAAACCTAACTTTCTCTTTTATTTATCAAATTTTATTTTATTTATATATAACTGACATAGAACATTAAATTCATTTCAGGTGTACAACATAATGATTTGATATTTGTATATATGTTTGCAAAATGACCACCACAGTAAGTCTAGTTAACACCCATCACTATATATAGTTACACAATTTTTTGTGTGTGAAGAAGACTTTTAAGGGCTGCTCTCTCGGCAACTTTCAAATACACAATCTAGCATAATCACGCTCCTCTGAGCCCTCCGCCCCTCCTTGTGGAGCCTGCACAGCCCGGTTTTAGCAAGACTCCTGCCATGTCAGTTGAGAGAGAATCCCTCACCCTCCGCAGCTGAATACATTCTCACCCCCACCTTTGCTATATAAGACGTCCGCCTGCCCTTCACCAAGACCCTTGTTAAGCCACAGGACTCCCCTATGCTTGAAATCGATGCTCTATCCACCAGCCCCTAACCCACTCCTTGGGGTTAAATCCCTAATTGTTCTTGTATTCAGAGCTGAACCCAAATATAACACTGAGATCATCTGACACCTCAATTGGTACCATTTCAACAAGTGTCAGAATCAGTTTTTCTTTAACAGTATCAGTTGTACATGGTCCCAGGCCGTGGGATCCAGATGCGGAACTAGAAGGCTGAGAAGCATACAGGGTGACAGGCGTGGTAGAGGGCTTGGCCTGGACATCAGGCATCAAGCTGCCATCTGGATCTGACGTCAGGTGACCCGCACACCACGAGGTCACAAGGCAGAAGCGGGATCAAGACAACGGGTTGGTGAGAAGAGATTTTTAAAGATCAGATGAACTCAGGGCTCATGGCTTCACCCTCTGCCTGCCTGCCGTTTGGTGCTGAGTTGATCTGGCTGAAGGATCAGGCCAGTATCCTGGATCACAGGCATCTGCGATAGGAGCGGCAGCCTTAGCGCCAGAGATGTGAAAACTAAGAAGGAAAGGGCACCAGGGGTGAGACCCCAATGATGAGCTGGAAAATGAACATCTTACGAGAGGAAGAAAGTGGCCCTGAATACTTCTTGCATAAGTCCTTCACCTCCACCGTGAATGAGAAAGGGGCTGAGCGTGACTGGGAAGATGTTGTTCAGCTGAGCTATTTTGAACGTGAGATATGCATCAAAACGACCGGGTGTAATTTGAAAACATCCAAAAACATGAAGTAGTGAAAAAATACCAGACAATCCAAGTCAATTCAATTAATCAGCCATCTAGTTTACTGTGACTAAAACCAAGAAACATGACTAATGCACAGTTTCTTTGAGAATCATCTCCTTTTTTCTCCTTACAAACGGATGAGGAAAACGGTCTAAGCAAATAAGAACCAATTCGGATTTCATTCTCCACCTACTCGCATCTAAATATGATCTTATCTTTAGCAACAAGATTCTTTGGCGCTCTTAAGTGACTATAGATAGTCAATTCAATGCACATTTTAACTAATCATCATACAATTCCCTCTTCAATAAACTGTATCAGAGCATTATCCCAGGAGGCTGCCCTGCCATTCCTATTCCACAAGCAAAATGCATATTCTAATTACAATCCTGCAGGGTCAACAGTATTTGCTCAATGCCTTTACTTTGCAGCAAAGTAGGAGCAAACTGAGTAAGAGCCCTTCTTTGCTCTGGATAAATACCACTCAGCTCCTCATTAAGAAAACAATAACCGCAGAATCTCTCATGCAGTTCTCTATCTCTATTCAAATTTCCAGTCCTACAAAAGGAGTCAACTGTTCTTATTCTTCCCCCATATCATTACTTCTCCTTTATGGTTACAGATCTTTATTCATCCCGGTAACTAACCCAGCCTGGGGCCCCCAGTCTTTTGTCCACACCCCCAGGGTCCCTCATCCTAGCACACTGACACAGATGTAACTGGAGTGGCCAGGAAACCAGGAAGACACACTAGGGATCAATTTATCTTTGGCAAGGGAATTGACTAATAGGTTTTTTCCTGTCTCTAATTTCTGTGAGTCCCCTTTGTCAGGGGGACTCTCAGACCAATTCTTTCCTATAGCTGTCAAGAGCACCTGCTCTCAAGCCTGGGTTCAGCACCGGTCAGGCCCTCATACAGCTGTCCGATCTCATCCCTGGTCGGAGCACACACGTCCCTCCGGGACCACGTCGGTGGAAAGGCCCCAGTGCAAGGAGGCTTCTGGTTCACGTGGGTCCTTGGCTGGGAGCACAGAGGCAGTGAGCGCAGTCACCATCCCACAAACTCGTCCACTTCCCCCAGGCACTGGGGGCCCAACAAGAGGAGGTTGACATAGGTCAGGAAGGCAGAGAGGACACGCGCAGAAACTTTCACTAAGATTTTCCTAAATTATTCCAGGATGTCAGCCAAAGCCTGGGCCAACCTCAGTTGCGTCACTGGTAAGTGAACCACGCGCCTGCTGAAATGGTAAAGCAAGACGTGGCCTTGGTTAAAATTCGGGAAATTGGTGAGTTGTGTGAGCTGCATAAACTCTCACAGTTGGGAGACATTTGAAATAATAATGTTGAATATTTTTCCATCTCTGAGTTTATTTTTTATATTGCGTTCACGTTTGTCTTGATATTATCCAACTGGTCCGTATCATCAACAGCATATGTAGATGCAATGCACAAGCGTAACCGATCCAGCAGAACACGTGCATTTATCCTGCATCGTGAGTTCAACCCAAATCCACACACATGCATTGCACGCTTCCTTAATGCCAGGCGCCACACTAGCCACTGGGGATGCGACACGAAGCAATGCGGTCATAGTACCTACTCTCATGGAGTTTCTGGTCTAACACCGTGATCGTTTCTACAGTCCGTCCCTTAGCGTTTCCTTTGCTTTCACTCTAGTTGAACCTTAATTAGCTCTCGCAGGAGTTCCTGCACTGGCCCTTTTTCTGAAGTAGCGAACAGGCATTGAGTACTGATTGCAGGCCAAGCGCCCTGGTAACACTCTACACAGATCATCTAATTTACTCTGTTCAACAGCCTTGTGAAGTAGGTGCTATTATTATTATTATTATTTGAGAACCACTTGATTCTGAGTAGTATAAACATAACTCCATTTATAATATAAACAACTTTCCATCAATTTCTTCACAGTTAGCCCAAAGAATAAAACCTCTAATTGAATTAGAATTTACATTTGGCCTTAAATATTCTAAAATCCATCCATGTCAACTATGGAATTTTTTTTTTTTTTTTTTTTTTTTTGCGGTACGCGGGCCTCTCACTGTTGTGGCCTCTCCCGTTGCGGAGCACAGGCTCCGGACGCGCAGGCTCAGCGGCCATGGCTCACGGGCCCAGCCGCTCCACGGCATGTGGGATCCTCCAGGACCAGGGCACGAACCCGTGTCCCCTGCATCGGCAGCCGGGCTCTCAACCACTGTGCCACCAGGGAAGCCCCCAACTATGGAATTTTAATCTTGCTGCTTGAAAAAGAGCAAACCTTGATCAACGGTCAAATTTATAATTTT
Source organism: Tursiops truncatus (assembly GCF_011762595.2). NCBI lineage: Eukaryota > Metazoa > Chordata > Mammalia > Artiodactyla > Delphinidae > Tursiops > Tursiops truncatus. Next base: position 564,817 of record NC_047054.1, read on the forward strand.
TGCTGTTCAGCCATTTTTCTTGATTTTGCTCTCTGATTCTGTACATTCCAGAGTGTCCAATGGATTTGTAATAAACTTCCAAGACGAAGGGAAATTTCTTGCTCATTGTTTGCCTAAAATCTTGGCTGGCGTTCATCTTTTTAAACAAAAAGTATGCTCCAAAAATGCCCACAAGTGCAGCTACTAAAACTCCTTTAAAGATTTTCTTGCCAGTGGTTCCAGAGCGTGGGCCGTCACATCTGGAGCAAGGTCCTGGAGAAACACCCCACCTTGTGTGGCAGACAGCAGGCAGGACATGGCAGCAATCTTTGCTGCTATGATTAACCCCACTTACACATGAGGAAATGGAGACACCAAGAGACGAAGAAAACTGTCTGAGGCCACAGAACTAGTTAGTGGTGTGATCTGAACGTGGGATCAGGCAGTGTGACTCCAGGGACAGACTCTGGACTCTAGATATAGGGGTGTGTGTGTGTATAATTAATTTTTAAAATTTATTTTATTTTTTAAATGTATTCTATTAAAGTCTAGATTTACAATGTTGTATTACTTTCTACTATACAGCCAAGTGATTCAGTTTTACACACACACACACACACACATTCTTTTTCATATTCTTTTCCATTATAGTATATGTTTTTAAAACATACCTCTGGTCATGTTATTCTCCTCAGATGCCTCCCCTGACTCTTTGCTAATTATTGAATTATAAGCAAAGGTCCCAGACTAGAGTGAAAAGCCCCACTCAGACTTTTTTCAACCGACCTTTGCAATTTGCTGGCCACCCACTATGGGCGGCACATGCTCAGGACTTGGACTATTCACTTGCCCCTGCAAAGAGCCTGCTTCCCCCTGCCCCATTTTTATGCTCTTCCCTTTTCCGGAGTTGCCCTTCCAGCCTCTAGACATGTGCCACCTCCTCCCTTGGTCTTTTTTAAATGAAAGCCCAAACAGATGCTATTTCTTCTTGCTTAGAGTCACCACATGCGTTATGGGTGCCTCGTTGCACACGCACCTTCTGCCACGTTCTCAGTTATTGTCCAGTCTCGGGGGAAACAGTGTGTTGGAACGTGGAGCTGGGCTCTGATATCAGGTTGGCCCGAGATTGATTCCAGCTCTTGGAATTTTTAGCTCTGGGATCTTAGGCAAGTTGGATCACATCCCTCCCTGCTCACAACCCTCTTATGGCTTCCCACTGCAGTTTGGGGTGGGAGAAAGACTTCTGGAACCCAACATAATGTTTTACAAATACACATTCCTTTAAAATCCAAGCTCTGCCAAGCAAGCATTCCTGGCCAAGCTTATTTCATAAGTCACACCAGTCTTGACCACGAAGCTACCCTTCAACAGCCTGACTTCAGTTTCTCAAATGCCCCAGCAAGCGTCCCTCAAGCCTTCACGGTGCTTTCCTTCCACCTGTAACCCTTCCCGCCGTCTCCTCTGACTCGCTCATTCTGACCCTCGGAGTCTCAGCTTTAAGGTCGTCACATTTTCAGAGAAGACTTCCTGGACCATCTGATCCAGAGACTTCCCTCCCTCCTCCACCCTGAACCCCCCCCCCCCCCCCCCCACTGAAGCCAGTTCTTTGCCTTAGGTGTGGAGTGATTTCATTTGTGTGGTTTGCTTGTGGAAGGTCTGTTTTTCCCACTAGACGTATAAGCTCCCACGAAGACGGGATGTATCTGTTTGCTTCATCACACTGGCACAGGGAGATACTCAAGGCAGACAAATAAAGAGAGAAATCTCTCTGTACCCCGGTCCCCTCATTTATAAAATAGGAATAACAATAACCCACCGTCACTGCTTTAAGAAGCTGAGCACAGAGTCTGCAAGGCGAAGCTAAGAACTCAGAGCAGCCCAGCTTCCACTGCGAACTGCAATTCCCATCAAGCGAGCTAGCTGCCTTCTCTCTGTATCCTCCCCACAGCTGAGCACAGGGCTTTGGGTACCGTGGGCACCCACGAGTGCTGGCTTTAACTGAACTCAGCTACGCCATCTGAAACCAGAACTCTTCACTTTTGCCAAATATGATGGATTTGACTCCCACACAGAGACGTGCTTCTCCACGATCACGCGATAGAACATCCCCTCAAGCTTTGCCCTTGCGATCAAATTAGGCGAGTCCATAAGTAGGCGTGTGTAATATGATCCCGGCATCACCAGGCTCTCTTGGTTTCACACGCTGAAGATTCCTCCTTGGGAAATTTTCTTCTGAATTAAAAACCTTAAATCATGTGTATCATCATATATTTATGTGATTTGCTTTATACACATATTGTATCACAGACAAGCAAACACTGAAAATGTTTGGAATAGAAGTCGACTGTGCTCATATCCACATTCAAAATTTAACTGTTGAACAAAGAGTTTGAGGGTTTTTGCAAAGTAGGTCAAGTGTAGGATTTCTAATGGGAAATAGGAGAGGTACTAAACTAAAACTGTGTAATAGGTCGGGTGACCATTTAATTTAGTGACCAAACCAAGACACCTGTAAGAGTGAAAGGAGCCAGTATTGATTATGTTAGAACAACAGAGAAACCTGAACTGTCCCAGGGATGCTCTCCTGCGCTCTGGATTTGGGGAAATGCGCAATTCTAACCATATAGCACTGTAGCACCAACAAAGGTTTTCCCTTGCTCCCACCAATCCACCTGTGTCTAGCATTTTCAACTGTTATTTGTCTTTAGCTTTGATAATATATTAGGATACCATTCAGCATAATATAATATCACCACAATACCTGATTTTCCCCAGATGAGGTTCACAGAAAACAAAAAAAAACTGACCAAAAACCAAGCTGAACGCAGGGAAGGAGAGGGTCTGATGTCCACCCTTCCCGGGTTGGCACCCTGACTCGTTCAGCTCCGCCACGCTGCTCTTCCAGCGCTTCATCACCAACTCAACTAATCTGAGCTCATGTCTGAATTTGTACTTTCAAAACGTGTCAGCTCATTACATTTATTGCATTCTAAATGATATTTAAAATTGACGTAAATAGTTTAAGGAGAAAATATCAAGGGCCTGAAATGAATATCTTTAAATATAATGCAAGCAGGTAGATATTTTTGCAATGTTTGGTGACATTAATGTGGCGATACTGAGTGACTGCGGACAATTAGTCAGAAGATGGAGCAGAGGTCTTGTAAGAAAATTACTCCCAGGTGAGAAAACATTGAAAATTCAATTATACTCTGTTTATTACAGGCTTACATTAGCAACTATCTTCCTAATAAAGACCTGATAATACACAAATTAATGGGAACACAGGGGAGTACTTTTAGAAATATTTTTTCTTCTTATAGGATTCTACAATATTGATTTCTAAAGTGCTCCAAATGACAGTGTAAAGCTTGCTGGAGAAAATTCTTAACATAATTTATATGCATAAGAACATAAGATATATTGAAGTACTCAAGATTATGAAAATAACTTTAATGTATAACGACAATGTGCAATAAATTTAATGTTTAAAATTTCAAGTTATGCAAGTGTACAAATCATTTAGGAAGGGAAATCTAGTGAATGCAAATAAGACAAAAACCATAATAAGGGCTGCACAAATGGTCTGAATTCTAACGAAAACAGTATGTCATGGAAGCCAATGCATTCATTCTCCTTTTTACACATGTGGTTTTAAAAATCATCCACAACATAAAGCTCTTTATAAAATATTTTTACAGGTCGGAGTATACAAATATTTACCTTCCCACCAAGAAGACCAAAGTGTTCGTCTGTATTGAGCTAAATTTTCCTCTTGTCTTCCTCCCACCATTTTCTTACATCATGGGTAGTTCAATGGACACTTCATTTCTTTTTTTTTTAAACATCTTTATTGGAGTATAATTGCTTTACAGTCGCTTCATTTCTTCATTTGGTTGTTGAAAATTTTAACCTGCCACCTATTCTGCGTGTAGCTCTTCCGTTACACAATCCTTGGAGTAGACTTAGAAGCCTAGTCCCTCTTCTCTAGGCATTTATGATAGAGGGAAGGGAAAAAGACAGGTAGATAGATAACTTCAAAATAATGTAGTAAATGCTAAATGTCACGGAAGGACTACAGTGGCTAGACACTACGGGAAATTAGAGGCAGGCCAGCTATTTACACTTTGGGACAATGAAAATGAAACGGTACTTAAGTGGGGCCACGGAAGATCGGCAGGATTTTGATCCGTTAAGGGTAGCTGGGAGGGTAATGCAGATCGCCAACGTGCCATGAGCAAGGCCAAGGGGCAAGAAAGCACATGGTTCATTCACGAGATGGCAAACAATGAAGACGAGTCCATTATACTACTTCATAAGGAACCTCAAGGAAAGAAGAGGAAGATAAATCACTTGGTGTTTAATTAACAGGAAAGATGAGCTTAGAGAACTGAAATCTTCCTAAGAAGGTTGATTCAACTTCTTTTCCGTCTTCTCTGATGAACAGACATTTTATGGAGCCAGGAATCAAGAGAATTGGAGGAAAGAAATAAAAATTTCTAGAGGTAAGGAAAGTACAAAAGAAGGGCAGAAATTTGAATGAAGTAATATATATGCTCCCCGTATACCAGGAACTAAGACTACCTTTGAAATAAATAAACAGTTTGAATTTGACGAAAGTATAGAGCAGTGAAAAGATTTCAAGTAGGTAAGTAAGACAAAGTAATAATGTTGAAATTTTGGAAGTGATTTGGAAATGGTAAGTGGGAATAAAAAACAGAAAATTGAGCTCCACTTTGGCGAAGAGTTTTGATTGCCATGATGAAAAATGTATAATGCAAGTCATGTGAGTTCATTTAAACAAATATTTATAGCAGTTTGTGTTTGGAAACTTTCTTTAAAAACTTCCATTTGCAGCTTTCGATGGCAGTAAGACTTTAAGCAGGAAGAGGAATAGAAAGGATATCAAAGCAGCAGCAGGAAGCCAACAAAGAAACAGCGGAATTCAAAATCAAATATAACTTAGACGCAGCCCGTGAAACAAAAAGATTGGTGCCTCTATTAGCAAGAGAACCACTCTGCTAAAGGGCTAACCTTTACAGGGAAAAGGGGACATCTGAATGCTGTAATGCCCCAAAGAAGGAGAAATTAATTCAAAAATACTAAAAGACACAAACATGTGATAAAGAGGTGTGAAGTTACAAGTGTCTGGCGCTCCTAACAGAGTTATTACTAAGATTCTTCACTCTCAACCCTGGCAGGTCATGGCTTTCAGCTTTGTAGCCTCTGAAAAGTCAGAAACAATGCCTTAACTGTGTTCGTTGAATGAATAATTGAGAAACAAAGTAAGGAAAACTTGGATAATGTATTTTCTCAAAGTGAGGGAATCTGAGATAAACTTCAAAAATGTTGTATACCTGGAAAGAGAAAATCAAAGAGAGGAACTTAGAAGACATCCTCTCAGTGTGGAAGTCGTGATGTCAAGAACTCCCAGAAAAGTCCACTGAGCTGGCGGCAAGTAATGCCCTTCAAGTCTCGCTTCAGAGACTTCCAGGGAAAGGCTGATCAACTTGTCCGGGAAGACAAGGCCAAATAAAGCTGGAAAGGGCTTTCTGTTGGGCCTTCTCCATAACCCAGCAGGAGCTTCTCTGTCTTAATTCTGAGGAGGCAAAGAAAAATAAAACCTCCTGTCCAGAAAGCAATGGGAGCTACTGAAAGTAAGAGACATTATCTTCCCGCATAGGGGGTGGCGGTCTAAGGGGTGATAGGCATGTGACGTTGCCAGGACAGTCAAATTGGAAAGTCATGTGCTAATTTAACAATCGATGAAGCAAGTTAATTAGAGGATTTAGTCCACAAGAATGTTCCTTCCAAATGGATTATTTTTTTCTTCGGTCTGGGGACAGATCACCACTATTTATTATACAAACACAAAATTTGAGGTTCTTGTGTTTTTAGTTATCCTTATAACATGACCTATTTTAAAATGCATCACAAATGTTTACAGTCTTTTGCATCTCTTGTATGTTTTACTACTACTAAAAAAAAAAACCTCTGTTTTATGGATCAAGTGTCTGCAAACAAAATATTATTGGAAGAATATATTTTCCAGGTGGACTACAGACGAAATAGAAATAATTCAAATACATTTAAAGCATAATGAAACAATCTGAAGTCATCAATGACAAAATCTGCTTTGTCAAGTATTCCTTAAAAATTGGTGAAGATACCAGTATCGTACTTAATATAGAAAATATGCAAAGTATAGTTGAAAGAAACAGACCAGTTTATATTCTTCAAAACATAATGAATCTGTTGACAGTATGTATATTGCTGTTATTTATAGTCCCACGGTGACAAGAAAATGTCACCAATTACTGGCTACAATGACAGAACACAATTTATTCCTAATGATTTATACCCCTTAGAAAAAAAAAAAAGCAGGCTACTAAAAGACAGCTACCATTCTGTTCCCCAACAGCAGTTTTCTAACTGGAAGTATGTTTGCAAAGAATAACAAGTTATTTTTGTTAATGAGGGTTTGCATAATTTACTTATATAACACCGTAAGTGACAAACTAAAATAAGGTACCCTAAGGTATATTTTTAAAACAGATCTAACTGAAATATCATGCTTGTAGAGCAGGCTTTCCTCAACTAACATATCGTATTCCATTTTAAACCTAGATCTCTTCAAAGCTGCATGGACTTTCAGAGTGTGGGAAATAAGAATAAGGTACTAAGTCAGCCTTTCAAATAGACGGTTACTGCTCATCCTGGCTCATTAAGAACCGCAGGTGGAAAGAAACATGTATTTGAGTGCTCCAGTTACTTACAAAGAAATTTACAGTGATGACAGGAAGGAGAAAGAGGGAGAGAGGGCCTGATAATTAATAAGCAGGAAAGTAAACTAGACATTACAATACAATTGAACTAAATTAGTAAGATCAGAGGATGTGAGAAGACAGCCGTAAGTAAATTCTGATCTCGTAATCTGCAGGAGGAAATATGTTCTGGGAAATAAGAGTTTCATGGAAAATTCCAAAGAAATCCAAAGTTGAAATTACAAAGAAATTTATGAAAAAGCAAGAGGAAGGGAAAAGTAACGAGTAATGGCTCTTTTGAGTGGTTCCAGTAACATCACAGTAAGACAGATCAGAATTGAATTAAAGGGCCATAAAAGGGAACTTAACCATTGAAAACATATTTTGAGGACAGATGCCAGGCTTTTTAACATACTGCTGATACATGTCCTAGGCACTAAAAATAACCAAGCAGAAATGTGATGTTACTGTCATTAAAATGGAGAGAGAGAGAGAGAGAGAGAGAGAGAGAGTGTGTGTGTGTGTGTGTGTGTGTGTGTGTGTTTTGAGGTCCCCAGAAACCAAGGAGACATAATGAATTGGGAAGATCCTCAGTGAATAATGAAAATGATTAGGTCTAGGAAGTAGGATCAATTCATCAAAGAATATGACTATTGGGACTAATTAGTTTTGAGAAAAGAAGGATAACAGTCTTGCTACTCAAGTATAAGAAGGATTATGACATGAAGATGAGGACCAAAATGGCTCCATTTCATGCCAAGAACTTAGGATAAAAGTCATGAAAGAAATTCTAATTAAACACAGATACAGGTAAATTCAGAAGAATCGCAATACCTAGTTCAGTTGTATCTCTCCAGACTTCCTGACAGAGAGTGAAGCTGGTATCTCACAAGGTCTCTGTCAGACTTGCAGATTATGATATTCAAGTATCTGGCATATTCTTTAGCCATACAAAACAGAATTGATTTTTAGAGATCATTTCCCCTAGAAACAAGCTGATAATCACATGAATATTTTTCAGTGAAATAATAACCTGAGCCAGATTGTGTTTTGAGCCTGTAGTATCTCAGGAAAGACACAGATAATAATACATGGGGAAGTTTGGGGTAGAAATGATTCATGTATGGAGATCAAGTATGACCATGGTCAAAACAAAAATGTATGTTCCACACCAAATCTTTCTTTGAAAAGTGCATGAAAGAGGAAGAGACAATGTTATTGACTGTTTTTCGTTTGTTAAAACTGGCTTGATTATCTTTTTTAAAAGATTGAAATATTTAAGTAATGTCATTTTTGTTTTTGTTCTTTTAATTGAAGTATAGTTGACTTACATTAGTTTCACGTGTATAACATAGTGATTCAATATTTTTATAGATTATGCACCATACAAAGTTATTGAAATATCATTGACTATATTCCCTGTGCTGTACATTACATTCCTGTGACACTTATTTTATAACTGGTAGCTTGTACCTTTTAATCCCTTTCACCTATTTCACCCTTCCCCTTCTCCCCTCCCCTCTGGCAACCACTAGTTTGTTCTCTGTATCTGTGAGTCTGTCTTGTTTTGTTCTTTTTGTTCGTTTGTTTTGTTTTTTAGATTCTACATAAAAGTGAAAACATATAGTATTTGCGAGGATACAGAGAAAAGAGAACCCTCGTGCACTGTTGGTAGGGATGTAAACTGGTGCAGTCACTGTGGAGAACAGTATGGAGGTTCCTCAAAAAACTGAAAACAGAACTACCATATGATCTAGCAATCCCACTCCTGGGTATTATCTGAAGAAAATAAAAACACTAATTCGAAAAGACATATGCACCCCTATGTTCACTGAAGCATTGTTTATAATAGCCAAGATATGGAAGCACACTAAGTGTCCATTGACAGATGAATGGAGAAAGATGCTTTACACACACACACACACACACACACACACACACACACACAGAGGAATATCACTCAGTCGTAAAAAAAGACTGAAATCTTGCAATTTGTGACAACACGGGTGGACCTAGAGTGTATTTTGCTAAGTGAAACAAGTCAGAAAAAGAAAGTTATTTTTGTATTTATCTGTTAAACATTTAGGACCTGCTTGCCAGGTATGGCAAAATATCACCAAAAACTTGCTTCCTTAATATCACTACTAAGCAAATTTCCTAAGCTTATACAGTGAAATACCATACAATACTCATACTTAGATAAAACTCTTAGCAGCGAAACAAATTTATTTTAGGAATCTGAAATGACTGTGAAAACAAAAGATAACAAAACTTTGTAGGCAATAATGTATTAGTTTAAGGGTCACAGTCCCACTCTTTGTAGATGTAATACTTAGACATACACAGAAGCAAAGGAAACTTGGATTATATCTGATTGATGCAAATAATGAATCTAATTTTTCTCACTACTTTAGGTAGTTATTAGATTCTCATGCTTCATATCTTCGCTTCAATGGACTTATCCTAACCCAACGTGACTTTCCTCCCTTGAGGTAAATCCTCAAGAAAAAACTTTGCAACGTTAGCTTTGTAAGGTTAACCAAAAATGTAATAATTCATATTTTAAGAAACTGTTTAATAAGGAGGCAGTTTGAAGGAACTCAGACACAAAGACACTGGGCGAATGATCCAAGATAAAAAAAATGAGTTAATGATAGAATCAGAATAGCAGCCCAGATCTCTCCACTTCTATCAAGTGTCCTTAGCACTGTGCCTGTGCAACTCTTTGCTTAAGATGGGAGGATTATATCTTAGACTAAGAAGTGTGAAACAAATTCAACTACACAGAAGCTCAAGGTGACATGGAAGACATTTAAATTTATAAGACTTTTTCCTTCTCTTTGAAAAGTAGGTGATCTGAGGGGACCTTCACTCTACTATTGTCTAGATTCCAGGAGATTCCACACAAGAATAGGCTGTATATTATAGTGGTTTTGGAATTAGATGGTGGATTTCAACCCTGGCTTTGTCATTTAGTACCCGTGGGACCTTAGCAAGATATTTGGAGTCTCTAAGTCTTAGTTTTCTTTCCTTGGTTAAATAGGGATAATACTAACCTCAAAAGGTGTCAGGCGGACTACAACAGGTGCTCAATAAAATCCAAATATCTATCTCTATCTCTATTCTACTCTGCCATTTGGATTTTCATATAATGACTTTTCTAAAGAACAATAACCACAACGTTCACATCCAAAACCCTTACCGATTATCACTGTTGCAAAATGACTCTTTTTCCAAAATGCTTCTATAGAGTAGTGACACTTCCCATGGGATGTCGAAGTATTCTGAAGAATACAAACTGTTCCAGGAATGATGGAACGTCATCAGAGCAAAATCAGAATTGGTTGGAGTAGGAGGATTTTTGTGGGTGAAAACTTCTAATTAAAAAAGGATAAGAAATGTATTTCATGGAAAGGGTCAACCTAAGCGCTGACTCTTTCTGATATTCCTTCAGGAGATGCAACCTTGCCTGACAGCTGCCACCTATCACTGAGCTATACATCTAGTACAAACTACTTGAAATATGGTGGTAGTAACCAGGACGCATGGGTAGTAACCAGGACGCATGGGTGCATATGGCAATATTCTTATCCCTTAAAGTGCAAACTTTTCACCTCCCAATAAATTCCTCTTCGTCAATTTTTATCCCTTTAGCAATCACTCTTGGAATAGATAGGTAAAATTATGAGAATACTTTAAGGAAACATCGTTCTTCTTCTGACCCTCTGCACTAATCTCATAAGATTTTGAGATAAAATAATAAGTACATTCAACGTGCTAATGGTGAAACCATGAGGTTCACATCTAGACCCTTACAGATGCAAATGCGGACAACAAGAGCTACTGGAATGTAAGTCCTTTGCCTTTACGGCATTGAAGGGCCCACTGGCCCAGCGTTAGGGCACTGCTGTGCCTTTATCAAGCCATCTACAGAACTCAACTGTCCTGACATAAAATCCTAATCAGGACTGAGACCCATTGGCGGAAGGGGAATAAGGTTTACTACTAATAATTTGCAGCCTCCTTCCTTACTACTAATAATTTGCAGCCTCCTTCCTTGTACCATCATGGTGTTATCCAGTGGTTCCCGTGGGGAATACGTCTGTTGAAAAACCCTCATTATAGCCATGGCAAAGATATTAAGTCAAGAAGTACAGGAAATCTATTTTATGCAGTGATTGTTTTGAGATTTGGCAGGAGGCAACTAAAATGTATGGGGATAAAATATTTTCAGACTGTTCTTCAATTGCTAAGGCTCTTACTCTAGTAGTAAATTAGTGCACTGGAATAGCATGAACTAGGATTCTTGCTGGATACTGTACGGTAACTGAATGTCTTGTTCTAAGGGATGATTCAGGAAAAATGGAGGAATAACTGTCTCTTTTGAGTCTATACCAGATCTGCTATTATTCACTGTCCATTTTGTTTTCTAATAAAACCACTGCATATTCCCTTAAATGCACATCGATTTTTAGTTTTCGGTAACATCTTTTTCACACTGTTTACTGTTTCACAGACTGCCATATGCACTCTTCTGTATGACGGCTTTATGTAATTGTGCAGATGACAGTCTGTTCAACTATCTTTTATGGCCTTTCTTTTTTTATTTTCCTACTACAGCAACACTTTTTCGAGGTTGTGCACTCATCTTTGACTCTTTATGTTTCTTTCTCACATGACAAAGTCCTGCCAACCCTGCTACAACTTGTTCCTGCCTCTCTATTCAACATAACGTCTTCCTGGTATATGTTGAACCATGGCTCATCAATTCCAAGATGGCCTTCATACAGTCCATTCAACACTGCTTTAGGATGTCGACTGGACAGACAGGACCCACAGGGACAATCTCCGACCTATCAGCATGACATTTACAGTTCTTCGCAAGTGGATTCCACCTAACTGTCAACTGTAACTTCCAGTGTTCCCCGAGGATTCTTCTAGAATCTATGGGTGGCCTCCTTGGAAGGCTACCATTGTTCGCTTGTGGCTTCCAAGCATTTCTTAAAGTTTTTCCAGCTGTAAGCATGCACTACTTTTCTGCCATATTTAAACATATTGTACCACCTTCAAAATCCTGCTGGAATGCTACTAATTCTGCAGACTCTTTCCTCTTTTAAACCTTTATCGCTTTTCTCTTTTCAACGTGCAATTTACCCATGTACTTCATCCAGTTGCTTTGTCTTCTAATTGTTTTCTCTTTGTAGAGCCCTGTATCTCCAAGTCCATAAGCTTGAGAGCAAAGGGTCCATTTTATTCCGTAAAAATATCTCTCAAAGTATTTAATATAAGGATGTTCACAAAATATGTGCATAACGCATCCTGACTCTGCAGGTTTCATGCTTTATTTTTTCATGAAAAAGAGATCTCAATAACTGCTTCTGATATTATATGTAACTTCCACAAACCTATTTAAGTCTGTTTTTCTACTACATTTTTTTGCAATGTCTAAAGGCTACACATTATACTGCTAGTGGTTAACAGTGCATTCCTGAAAACGTTTATTTTTAGTTAGCATTCTAGATCTCTCAGAAACTACCAAACCTGAATTTAGTATCTAAAAACTACTATTTATATAAGATATCTCACAAATTTTATCCCACTTCTTTAAAAAGATTTAACAGCACTAATTTTTATTGATGTCTCCTTGCCAAAATTTAAGTAGATTAGTATATATTTATTAGACATTATGAAGCATCCTCTAATTAAATTAAATGACATTTACAAAAGCAAATTATGTGAACAAAATCAATATAAATTCCTACACCACAGACTATATCTAAAAATTCAGCTAAATTAAACATAAAAAAAGAAAAAGAAATATACAAAAGGGAAGAAAATAAAATCGTTATTTGTTCCAGGGGTAAAGTCAACATTTCTAAGCATAAAAAAGCATAAAAAAGTAAATAATATAATTGACGACTATATTTTAAAGTTTCTAAAAAACTGTGTCAAAAATAAAACAGTTTGGCCCATTAGGGAGGCCAAATAAATAATAAATAAATAAATAAAACAAAATTAAACTGAGGAAAATATTTACAAAACACTAAGATTTAGATATTTTAAAAGAGACTTATTAAGATTCTTGTTTTGTGAAAACTATGCAATTCAATAAGAAAACAATGTGTATACAATGTACACGAATACCTACATCTCCTGTACCTTTTCCAGCAGCCTATGGACTGATGGAAAGGGTCTTACCTCCCACTGTTACTATCATCTTCTTTAAGTTTTTTTTATTTATTTAATAAGGATGTAGAAACTTTGTGGAAATGAACTTGCTACTCTGAGCTGGAGTAAATACAGATTTTCTTGGCACCTAGAATCTCTAATAAGGAGTGTGTGGCTGTTTAAGCAAGGTGGAATCCTGATAGAGTTGAAGACCTTACGTCTGTGCTGTGCCCCAGCTCTTTTATACTTGGAGTTCATGTCATTATTCATCACTACTGTGGAACTTACACATATGTCTACGAGCAGAAGGCCTGCATTTAAGGAGATGTTTATTTATATCAGGTCCCCCAGCAACCAAACCTGTCTCATCAAGGCCACATGTACACAAGGTGGAAAAAGGCAGAGTCAGCGTCCTAATGTCCTCGAATGTCATCTCTTCTTTCAGTTTCCTAATGTCCTGGAAGACCCATTTCTCCATATACCCCAACAGAATAATGGGCAAAGGGCATAAATTGGCAATTCATGATAGAAGAAATACAAACAATATACACACATATATGAGAATATATTCAATCTATTACTCAAATGAATATAAATTGCAACAGTAAGATACTATGTTTCCATCAAGTTGCCAAAATTTTACAGCATGGCAACATTCCTTGTCAATGGCATGTGGAAAGAGACACATTTTCACACTTCTGGTGGGAAGGTAAATTGATACAGGTTTTTTTTGCAGGGCATTTTGTCAGGGTATATCAAATGCTTTAAACTGTACATAACTTTGGCTCTGATATTCCACTTCCAAGAATTCATCCTAAGGTATTAGGCGATACAGAATTAGGGGCAAAGATTTAGCCACTAGAATTGTTATTATAACACGATTTACAAAAGTGAAAATTCAAACAACCTAGATGTTCAGAAGTAGTGCATATATTAAACAAATTATGATAAATCACAGCATGGAAAACTATTATGTTGAAGAAGAATATCTAATAATGTGGAGAAACTTAGGTCAAAACAGAAATTGCAATTCTAATTTCAAAATATATACACAGGGCTTCCCTGGTGGCGCAGTGGTTGAGAGTCTGCCTGTTGATGCAGGGGACAGGGGTTTGTGCCCCGGGCCAGGAAGATCCCACATGCCGCGGAGCGGCTAGGCTCGTGAGCCATGGCCGCTGAGCTTGCATGTCTGGAGTCTGTGCTCTGCAATGGGAGAGGCCACAACAGTAAGAGGCCTGCGTACTGCAAAAAATAAATAAATAAATAAAAATAAAAATATATACACAGATAAAGAATGAAAGTGTAAATACCAAAATAGAAAGTAGTGGATATTATCCATATGCTTCTCTGTGTCTTCAAATGACATGTAATGCTAAGTAAATAAAATAGATAAATTAAGGGCATAGATGTAAACACTCATAACATTTTATATTTAAAATTGCTTGGTCTAAAGTTCCATTTTTATTATGTCTGTTATCACCTATCATTTTACTTGGGTTATTGACACAGTACCATGCAAATAATAATTAAATGCTTAAAAAAATTCTAATGATTATCTGAAGCCTTAAACTCTTTAGATAGGTTAATTCAAATAATCTAGTTCATCTATAAGCACATTTTGTACCTTACAATCTATACAGTGGTGCTCCAGTCACAGTAAATGAGAAACAGTCCATTATAAGGGAATGTTTTATACTTGCTTTCTGCAGCAACTGACATTTCATTCAAGCACTTTCAAATCCCCCAGGAATCTCCAGCTGATGTATGTCAAAATTTTAAGATCTCTCTTTGTGAACTTTAACATCCCTATAAAAACCAGTTGGAAGAGCAAGCCTACTTCCTACTGATTACTTTGATATTAACCAATTTAAGATGAATCAATTATTCAGTTTAGTCTGAATAATCATTTCACAAAGTCAGTTTTCCAAATTTAAATATGCAAATACTAACTAACACTCTGGCTTTTTATAGCCTATTTTTATTTCTCTCAGACATATCACTTGTGTTCTAATTTTTTGGCTCCCTTTTGAGTATTTTTAAAAAATAAATGTTTGGTAATTTCTCAAGAGTGTTTGCTAATAATCAAATCTGGTTGTATAATTTTATGTTTGTAGACATGCATTTTGTTTTTAAGCAAAATAGACAGTATAGCTAGTGCAAAACCATGTGGCAGTTACTAAGGTGGAAAGACTTATATTTAAGCTATTAATTTAATCCTTAAGGCAAAGGTCATAAATACACACTTATATATGTATACATGTATATAGGCATGTGTATGATTTATATATAATTATATATTTGTATCTATTTTTATTTTGTCATATCTATTTATTATATATGTATTTATTATACAACTATTTTATTATATATTTATATGTTTATATGTAGATTGTACACACACACACACACACACACACACACACAAACATCAGTGATCAACGAAACAGAACGTTCCCTACGTATCTGTACCTGGAGTAGTACTGAAAACAATCCTCTTATTTCAGGCTCCAGAACTGATAATTACCTGTTTTCTGTTAAACTCTGGATGTGTTTTTCTTTCTTTTCTTTGTTTTTAACAGCTTTACAGTACTGTTTTAAATAAAATCTCAGTTTTGAATACGAATGTATTTTCCCCCAAACCTTTTAATGACATAAACTGTCAAGTCCATCAAATGTCGTCAATTTATACCACACCGACTATGCTATGCTATGATTTTAATCAGTGTAGATAGAAATGTACCTTTTTAAAGTACACCTCTCCTACAGCAAACACTAAACTAATGCTATCACAAAGCTGTAAGATGAAAAGCACCTTACAGGATAAAAAGTGCTGAGGAATTCACAGTTACCTAAGTTTATGTTCCAAAGATCTCTCTCCTCCCGATCCTTCAGAGGCCAGACTTCATTTCCCCCTCAATCTCCTCCACTTTCATCTTCTCATTACTCCTTCCCTTTCCTTAGAAAGAGGCTGAAATGTCCTCCAATATAAAAATACCCCTGCCCTTGTGCTCCCCAGGAGTTACGCCTAACTCTCTCCTTTCTCAGTTAAGATTTGGAAAGAATAATCTACCTTTACTGGTACCATAGCTTCTGTTCATCTCCCCACCCTACAGCTTGACGACCACACCCACTACACGGAAATTAAGATCCTCTGTACTTGGCACTTAACTTACTACACTTCTGGAAAGTTTTGACTCTGTCAATCATGTCCTGTCTCTTTTGCCTTCTGTGAACCGATCTTGTTTGGTTTTCTTTTTGTCTCTATGGAACGTCCCTCTTTGTTTCTTTCACTGGTGCTTCTTCTGTACCTTTATGTTAAATATGGGTGAACTCAGTATTTTATCTTCATTTCTCTTCTTTTCTCACTTTATTTGCTTTTGGGGAGAGGTTTAATTTGCCCTATGGCTTTAACTGCAATGATAGAGATCATAAAGAAAATGTTTCTAAACTAAATGTAACTTGAGTTTTATATATACATATATATAATTATATATATAATTACATTTTATTATATATTATATATAAAATTTATAATATATATGATTATATGTATTGGTACATTTTATTATATATAATATATAAATTTTATAATATATATAATATATGTATATATATAATTGCTTAATATATTCTGAATTTTGATGTCCCACAGACATCTCAAATACAACCTGTCCTTCTCGGAATTACTGACTTTATCACAAACAATATGCTTTAACCTCCAACTTGGATTATAGCATCACTTCCACGTTAGAGGGTCTTTTTAAATGTCTTCCTCTTCTCTAACACCAACGCAATGAATTAATCATCAAATCGAACCTATTTCAATTTGTCTCCCTTTCCTTTCCAGTTCTTTGTTCAAATGTTTGTATTTTCTCACTCTGATAATTATAATACTACCTGATTGGCCAATTTGCTTTCAAGTTTGACCTCCAGTTATGTATTCGCTCAGCTACAGTTTCAGGTCCAAATTCAGGCACTGGGTGAGGTGAACACAGAGACACAAGGGTGAACAGGGCCACGGCCCTACGGAGCTTACTCCCTTTGTGGGAAAGGCAGTTAACACTCTACACTGCTTTCTGAGTACTTCGCAAAAATGTAAATATGACTGGAATGTTCCTCTATACGAAAATTCTTCCGAGACTCCCATTACCTACAGGAAAAAGTTCAAATTCCTTAGCATGGCCATGAAGTCCCTTTGCAACATGGTCTGGGGCTACCTGTACAGCCTAAACTCTCATAACTCATCCACACAACACCCTGTGTTCCAGGCACCAAAGAGCCTCTGGCTCTTGGAACAGTCCCCAGGGATTTCACACTCTCTCCTTCACTGCTTTGTCTACACCTTGCATTTTTCCACATCCTTTGAGCCTGGGTAACAATGCCACCTCCCTCCTCCTTTATAAAACCTTTTTTCCTCTCCTGCCCTCAATTTCTGTGGCAAGAATCTGCTCTGTGCTGACACTGACTTCACGTACTGCGTTGTAACATTACTTAGCACATTAAAGTACAATTACAATGTAATATCCACTTGCCTGTTTTCCCAACCAGCCTATGGACTTCTAGAGTCAGAGACTATATCACACTCATTTTCTTGTTTTGTAGCCCCTGGTACGACACCTAGCATTTACCATTCATTGATTGAGAATGTAGCTGACATACTCAATGAGAAATCAATTCCAAGTCACAGCTCAACTTTATTCAGTTTTCAGTTTCTGTGTGACTTGATATTTAAAATCAAGGCACTACTTGTAAGACGTTTTAAATTGCCCCTTTCTCAAGTTTACACTCATTTGTATCCATTTCAATACGCATTCAGAAAGCTTTTACACTTAGTTTACAGTCTATTCATTACGGCAAACTATCTCAAGTCAACTGATAAAGAGAAGAAAATTCCAACAGAGTGAAACCCTCGTTCAAACTACTCAGTAAATAAGGGAGAAGATTTTTCACATTTAAACTTGTGTGTAGGTAAATGTTAATTAACAGAATTATTATGACCTGAGAAGAATATTCTATAAATAACCCCCCCCCCCAAAATCAGTTCATTGCTTTTCAAACACTTGAACACCCTTGGAATGGCAAATAAACTACGGTTCTACGGCTCTAACACTTATTTTTTCTAGTTCAGTGATAATTACATCAATGAACCTGACTCGGCATTCGTTGCTGTTCAATTCATTAATTAAAACAATTTTACCACTACTACTGTGATTTTCCAAGGATATCAAACCACATTCAAAAATCAAAATAGCATGCCTCATCAGTTTTGATTTGTGTTAGTATATGCTGTACTTTGATTTCAACTCCACAACTAAAAGAACATCTGGATGTTAAACAGATACTGCATATATTCCATATACTTCGAACAAAAGTACTTAGAATACAAGTTGTTTTGTAGAAATGACAATATCCGTGTGACAAGTAGCAAACTGTCAAGCAGTGCCAAAAATCCTCTTAGAATGGAAAATATAAATGTATATAAACACTTAAGTGATAACAACCATGGTGGTGGACTTTATGGCATTCTGAATTCTACTTTCATAATACTAAATTTTTAAAAAGTTTTATTTAAATCGTCACTTACTTGTGCTCAAGTGACTTGTAACATATCCATGAAGTGAATGTATTTCGTCCAAAATGAAGTATGGAAGCTTTTGCTTAAAGAATGACAAGTTGCTGTTTAAACTACAAACACATACCCATCAAGGTGATGTAATTATTTTTATATATTGGAAGCTATTTGACTGTATTTTGCAAAGCAGTACTTTAATTCTGACCTTGATTTAGGAAGCATGCAACATATTACTTTTGCTATTTTGACATCCCAGCGCACCTAAAACATAAAATATAATTTACAACAGTAGGACATGATGGAATTGACCATTACATGCGAGAAGAGAGCCCATAATGGAATTTATATTCAAGTTGCGGTTTAGCGTGTGTAGTAAAGTCTCATCAAATTAGAATAACACTGAAATACCATTTATTTCTTGCAGCAACGGAATTCCTCCTTAATTCTCACAATCCATTTCCAAAGTAGGCTGAGAGTGGAGAAAGATCAAGCTGAAGGAACGGAACCAGGCTACAGGCAAAAATCCACCTCTCTTCAAATTATTTGTGGAAAACTCAACGATTAGCCTCGTGTAGAAAAAGAGCCAGGAGAGGAATGACGTCTGTGTCACGGCTAGAAGCATCACAAGTACGTGACGTAACAGGGACTCCAACGCCACTGGCAGTTTCTCCCACACTATTCTAGAACTTAACTGGTGAGAGCAGAGTTACAAATCCTTCCATTTCTTCTCTCACCTATATGCAGTTGCTCAGAGAGAAAAAATTGCCCTGCCCAATTTTTCAGAGAACATATTTTGCCCAATGTGGTAATTTGGATCGCAAAATAAAGTTCTCTATTGTGACAGTGATGTAAACATCACTACAACAGTTTATCAAATTGGTTTAAGGGGTATATCTTTTTTTTTTTTTTGCTGTAGGCGGGCCTCTCACTGTACTGGCCTCTCCCCTTGCGGAGCACAGGCTCCAGATGCGCAGGCTCAGTGGCCATGGCTCACGGGCCCAGCCGCTCCGCGGCATGTGGGATCTTCCCGGACCGGGGCATGAACCCGTGTCCCCTGCATCGGCAGGCGGACTCTCAACCACTGCGCCACCAGGGAAGCCCGGGGTATATCTTTTTTTTAAGTATAGTAGCTCAACTTTTAGATTTTATCTATCCATACAGAAAGTAGTCTTTAAAACTACTATTTCAAAGGACAAGTAAATTGGTTTTTTGAAGTGTTTCAGTCTGGCAAAGCAAGTATCTATTACACTTAAAAATACTGCACATTAATGCTCTATGCTTCTTGTTAGCCAAATTAGCCCTGGAATACTCTAGTATCTGCACAGTTAGTGTGGCATTAGTGAGGTCCTACCACAGGTATATTGCTAAGACCCCAGGTGAGAAATAAAGTCTTCCAGGAGGGATTTATTTTATTGGGTGAACTCATGAGCACCA
This sequence comes from Tursiops truncatus, assembly GCF_011762595.2. Lineage (NCBI taxonomy): Eukaryota > Metazoa > Chordata > Mammalia > Artiodactyla > Delphinidae > Tursiops > Tursiops truncatus. The sequence continues at coordinate 584,734 of NC_047054.1, forward strand.
GTTAAATTGCCTTTTAATTGACCGGCTGTCTAAGTAACATGCCTTTGAGGGAAGCATCACTTTTGAAATTTCCTTTGGCCAGAAAGGGAAGGAGCACGTTTAACTCTTTGAAGTCTACAGCCGTCAGACTAATTATCAGCACCACTCAATGTACGTTCATTTAATTACAGTGAATTTAAAAGTATGTGGGGTTTTAGAGAAAAATAAAAGAGTCAATAAATGGTGACAGAAATTCCAGGCCATGCAAATCAGCAGTGGGTCTCCTGGAGACCACTCGCTCTCCCTCATTCGCCAAACGTACAAATACTTGACTACTGCAGACAGGGGGGAAAATGGAAGGGGGGCAGGGGACACGCTGTGCGCCAAGACTACGTAGGTACTTGATACCTTGCGCCTCACTTAATCTTCACAACACTTAAGAAGGACATATAATTTTCCACCATTCACAAATAATAATAAGAGGACACCTTGTTTGGAGCTCACTAGATGCCAGGCACCGTTGTTCTAAGCATATTATACATCCGAGCTCATTTAATCCTCACAACAACCCTATAAGGACTGCACGTCATTTGTGATCTTCTGCATTTCACCCTCATGGAAACGGTAGCACAGGAAGGTTAAGTCACTTGCCCAAGGCCACACAGCGGGGAGGTGGTGGAGCCAGTACAATCCCAGGTGGTCTGCCCCTGTCAACACGTTCTCAACTGTTGCCCTCAGAGGAGGCTCTCGAGGTCCCCAGTTACAACGAGGTAGAAGAGGAGAGGAGAGCCAATTCCTCTTGGTCTGTCTAGTGTCAAAGGTCATCGGTTCCCAAGGGGCAGGAGAGGTCGTGGAGACAGGCAGAAGAAGCAAGACAAAGACCTCCACATCTCTGGGGCCAGCAGTACCACTGGCCGAGTAGCCAGGCAGAGGCGGGAAAGTTGGGACCTTGAGCTCTGAGTGGCTCAGGAGCAAACGGTCTTAGGGGTCGAATGAAAGCGTTTACAGCCTGAGCGCTGTGACTCTGAATCCAGGCACTCCTCACGATACCACACTGCTGGCTGACAAAGGGTAATAATACATGCCGGGCTGCTTCTGGGAAAAGATGCACAATAAACATTTTTTAAAGCTTAAAGCTTGATGTTTTGGGAAAAAAAAGTTCTTTGTTCCTGACATTTACATAGATATTTGGAATTCGGATCAGATGACTTGCAAAGCCGGAGAGTGGGTGTTCAGTCAGGGGTCTTTTAACATCCATCAGAGACAGGAAAGATGCCTCAGCCAGCCAGAGCACACTGGCAACTTCCCTTTGATTACGGCAGCCCAGCACATTTATTCTGTAGCCGCTTACTAGGACGGTTGCTAATAGGTGGTCACAAACCACGGACCCTCCAGTGTTTGCCCTGGAGCATGGCAGTTGACTTAGAAAGTTGTCAGTTCGTGTCAAGAGAGGTCTTCTCCCACATCCTTAATTCGGAACAAGATTAACATTTGAAATTTGATATGAAACTTAATATACTGTAATAAATTGTTTTTCTCAAATTGCTTCTTAACATCAACTCCCCATGGTTGGTGAAGAGTTAGTTTTGCAAAAGAATATATTTTATCACTGGTTTAGAATCTCTGCTAACACGGAGGCGTGTGACATGGTCCGAATGTTCCTTTACTCTCATGGGATGCTCAGGCCATCAAAATTTCATTAGCCTCACAGCAGGTCTAGCACCTTCTTAACTTGAACTGTTGGCCTCCTTATCAATAAATAAATGAAATCTAATCCCTTGCAGTGACTAAACTCTTCTTTGAAGTTATAACTAGAATATCAGTCACTCAGCTTGCATAATTGCACAAATGTTGAATAACATTTTATCTTTTTCTGAGGAAAACAGCCTTATTCACATTATTTCAAATGGCAAAAACAGTCAACCCAAACTCCCCTGCTAAACTGGGGGGAAAAAACAAGTCAGTGTCTGGTTTCTCAATTAGTCTCACTTTGGTGAGCTATTTTATGCACATCCTTCTTGTTTCAACTTATAGTGATATGATAGAACGTCTAAGGACACATGGCAAGCTAACATGAAAATGAATAAAATTTGACAATTTAAATAAGCGAAAGTCAAAGGTAAATATAGCTGGAAAAATCAATAATCTTTCAGCGTGAGAGCACTTAAGAATACCCGAGTTGAATTATTTTAGAAATCTTATATTACAAATATTTGACTAGAAGTAGTACTAATAGTAGAAACAGGTAATGGATTTGAGGATCTTGTTTATAAAGATGTTAGGAGGCCCTGTGTACGATTACAAATTTTAGTTTTTACTGTAGCCCAGCTTAAGAAAAGAAGTTTCTTATGTCGGAAAAAACCCCTCAATACTCTTGTTTAATTCCACAATTCAAAATGATAAGGTCTGCTAAATATCAGAAAATTAGGCTTCCCTAGATCTCAATGTAATTTATTACTTTAAATGGAATTTTGCTCTGTCTGACTAATCACTGAAAATTCAGAACAAATAAATGAATCTGCAATGTTACTATGGACACACATACGAAATCTATGAAATAGCCAGTGTTCAGTAAGAGGTCATCTCTATTTTTTTTCCTCTTTTGTTTTCTTCCCTAAGCTGACCTCATTGGGAGTTCTTAGACCATCAAAATGTTGTTTCAAAAAACAACCGCAGCCAAACCTTGGGGAAAGAGTAAACACAAGTTTAAGTCATCACTTGTCCAGCTCAACAAACATTGTTTTTGACACTTTATACTCTTAACTTGGCTGACCTGTTTACTCTCAACAAATGCTACCAAATGTTCTGAACTTCGAGGCAAGGCCCCTGACACCATCTTCCTGTGTCTCTTATTCTGCTTCAGAACACCACTTGGAGAAATGGATGAGTGTAACTTTCCTTGTCTTTACATCATTCCAAGGACACGGAGTAGGAGATTCCCGGGGCAGCAAGTCCCTCCTCTCGTTCATAATAAGTGCAAACAGAGAGGGGCGGCAGAGTGAGAAAGTCATCAGGCTTGTCACCCCGCCCCCAGGCATTTGGATGTTAGATACTGTTAACTAGAGGTGGCAACGCTTCTAAGTTTTCTGAAAAGAATAAAATGGCATGTGTTTGGGAATTCACTGTGAGATGGTTTTAGCAGATATACAAGTTAAAAAATAATAAAATTAATGTATATTTTACCAATACAGACACAATAACAAGATACACTCGTTATGAGAGAGAGCGAGAGAAACAGAGATGCTACAAAGGGTGTATATAGAAAGGGCACGTCGACGCAATGTGGGACGATATCTAATGGACATGGATACGGAAGGTCCATGATGCAGAAAATCAGAACTGAACGCATTGTCCTGCTGCACCCTCCTCTGCTCTTTTCTGAAACCATCATACCTGTTTTCATGTATTTTAGGAAAATCAAACGTCAAATAACACATCTGAATATAACCACTGTGCCTACAATTGCTTGCAGAGTGTTACATAAACATACAGAGGGACAGGAAGCAAAACTGATGGCAAATCTTACATACTTAAGGTTAGAAACTTCTGAGTCAGTGAAAATTTCTATAAACACAGGTTTTACTGAGGTGAATGGATTAGCTCAGGAAAACGCCGCAGTCAGATTCTAAGACTCATTTTGTTAGACAGAACTGCCCTTGTTTCCTGTTTGGGGTTGGGATAAGTCCAGCCTCCACCAAGAACTGACACTTCCAAAATGAATACATTGAGTGCCTATTAGTAGTTGATTCTGACTTTGGTTCAATGCATCCAAGTATTCTCCACAAGATATTGCTTTAGTTGGTTTAAAGTAGACCTTTTTTTCCCTGGATAGCAAGAAAACAAGTGCTAAGCAGTAGGAAGCAGTAGCTACCCCTTGGTTTGGTGACTGAGCTGAGACTAAAAGCTGACAATGACCTGCTTTCCTGTCGCAAAGCAGAGCTGACAAGCTTGCTCAATAAGTAACGAAAAGGAAACCATCAGTAAAACAGCATCTTTCTTTTCACACGTCATGCAGTTCTTCCATTTTAATTTTCTCTCTGCTTTTTTGATACACCGTATACACAGCATTAATAACTAGATTAAAGTAGCAAGTATGCTGTTAACATTAAATGCTGAAAGAGAAATGTCATTTTGTTGTCCGGTGCATTGCTGCTGATGCTACAATTCTTCCCAGAAGCTGCACTGACTAAAAATTAAGTTTTCTTTGAAATCTATTATTGCATAGAAATTAACTGTTTATTATTCTGTGTTGGTGATAGGAAAAGAGTCCCAATATATCGATTTTTCTTACAGTATGCTATTTGGATACCCTAAAATCCAGTTTTTGTGCATCGATTTAATTGCAGAGTGATCCAGTCCCCAAAGCACATCAAAGGCCACACTCCCTTCTCTTTACCAAGATTTCGATTGCTGTCATCAACAAGTAAGTTTAAAGCATGATCACATTTGTTCTTCAGTCATTAAGCCCTGTTAATAAACTATTCCGTGTGCTCAGTCAACCATTCTAAGATTCTGGAACTTCTTTGAGATATTTTCAAGAGGAATCTACAAAGACATCTCTGATTACAAGCTGGCTGTGGGGTAAACTTTACCACCACTTGCTTTGCAACTCCATCGAGGATAACAGGTCACACGGTCCAAGATAAGTCAAAGCCAATCTTTGTGGTTTTTTTTTTTTTTCTTATCACGATTAAACTGTTTTTCAAAAGTATAGCTAACACAACAGAGAAAGCCTGCATAATTTTACAATCTGATGTCGTCGAATATTGATTTTTTCCCAGGGAAAAAAAATGCAATAACGAAGGACATTTCTTGAGCGCTACTAGTAGCGTTGCAATACAAAGAAAGGAAGAAGAAAGCAAGGGAAGGAGAGATGGGAGGAAGGAAGCAAGCCACGCCTCCAGAGTCAACGGAAACAGACAGAAGCACTGAACGCCAACATTACGAAGCCAAAGAAAAAAGAACTTACCGTTTTCACTGTCCGACTTGTTTTCGTGCTCTGTATCTGTCAGGGTGAGGGCTGAGTTGGACCGGCTTGACAGACAGGAGCTGCGGCCTGACTTGACCCCCCTGCCCCACAGTCTCATGGCATGCTCTGGGGACATCACTGCTTCATTCTCAGTGTCAGCGTCTGACCCTGCACTGATAGAGTAACCTCTGTGAGGGAGCCCCATTTCCGCACAAAACGTCAGTCCTCTTCGGGCTTCCGGTTCACAAACGCCTAACTGCCTTAGGGTGAAATTCTGTCCTAATTAGGGGGAGAAAAGATGACAGCTAGTGAGTATATGTCTCGTTTCAGTTTTTTATAAACAAAATCTCCCTAAAATAAACACTTAAGCATCCAGTCTTGTCAGCTCTCAGCACCAGGTAGTCTGCATTAGCTCCACATGACCTGCGGTCGCGTGGGTCCAGGTGGGGTGCAGGGAGCTCCATCTCTGACTTGCCACCCACCACGGCTCAGAGCTCCTTTGTCAACTATTTCAGCCCATAAACACCTCCAGAGAGCCCGGCAGGTAAAGCGGCCCAGACCAGGAAAACCCAACCCAGAGAAAGGCTTAGTTATCCTTGATAGAACTGTGTTTAGCAGACTTGTGAAGCCATAGAAATGGTCAGAATTATTTCCTGGGTCCTGGCTCTCATCCCAAACGGTAGGATTTTCCCGCCCAGGTGTCACTCCTTTGGAAGAGAAAAGATTGCCCTCCAGAATAAGTTACCCAATAATCAGAAAAAATTAGAAACCGGAGCCTGGGCAGTCTTTATTATATTTTCCCACCTAAAACTTAACAACCAATATGAACATGTATCATGTGTGTACAAACATACACTAACTTTTGGAGCGTAATGTCATGAAAATGTGCAGACACCTGACTTCCCAGATTTTTTGCTTTAATAAACACCTGGAAACATCTGTATTGATCAGAGTAAACCAATTTGTGCAAATAAAGTGCACTCTAAAAAATAAAGCGGGAGTATTATGTATTTAAAAATTAATGATAAAATCAAGTTCCCTGCAAAATAAATGGTTGTGAACCCTGAAGGCTTTTACTAATAAATTGAGCATAATAAAACTCATGACACTGCAATAACTTACAGCAAAAGTGTTTAAATTAGGTGACACTTTAAAATGACTGCCGTTATTAATGGCTTTTCCAATCCTGTATTTATTCTTGAAAATTTCACCTATGTTTTATGATACTAGGGGTGAGAAGAGAGACAAAAATGTTTGCTTGGAGGATGCATACACATGGGCCTTCCATTTCCCGTCTCATTGGCATGGTAGAGTCTAAGATTTAGGTACCAACTAGAATCCAAATACAGGAAAAGAGTAGTAGTACCAAGGCTGATTCAAGTGCTACCATGCAATACCAAACTTTTAAGAATATTAAGCATTTATATTACTCAGAGTTTTCATTTTTGTACTTCCACAAACATTCTAAAGTTAACTGGCTAGTATGAGAAATAACATACATTACATTTTTTAAAAGAGGGTCTTATAAATTATTTGTAATAATAACATCTTGAATCTTCTAGGAAATGAATCAGACATAATGCACAAGACAGTAAACATTTGGCTGTACAAACATCAGCACCCTCAAGGATTCAGCCCACTTTAACCCGTGTGGTTAGTTGCTTTATTGCTGTGGTCAGATCACAAGTCGGAATCTGCTTTATCTCAGTCAGACTTCCAAATGGATTCTGACAATGACACTCATAAATAATGAAAATCTGTTGCTACAAATTAGCTACAAATCATCTCAGAGAGATGTGAATAAGTATCTGAACCAAAAAGTATGTCAGAAACAAAGGAAGTAGTTGGGACTTCCCTGGTGGAGCAGTGGTTAAGAATCCGCCTGCCAATGCAGGGGACACAGGTTTGAGCCCTGGTCCGCGAAGATCCCACGTGCTGCAGAGCAGCTGGGCCCGTGTGCCACAACTACTGAGCCTGCGCTCTAGAGCCCGTGAGCCACAACTACTGAGGCCCGCGCACCTAGAGCCTGTGCTCCGCAACAAGAGAAGCCACCGCAATGAGAAGCCCGTGCACTGCAACGGAGAGTAGCCCCCACTCGCCACAACTAGAGAAAGCCCACGCGCAGCAGCGAAGACCCAACGCAGCCAAAAATAAACAAAAACAAATAAATAAATTAATTTTAAAAGAGGGTCTTCTCATTCCAAGTGCAAATATTCAACCTAGATTTTCTATAAAAGAAATAAAAATAAAAAATAAAGGAAGCAGCAAAAATAAAGAAGAAGGAATAAAAACTTATTGAACAGTGAGAAAGTGGGCAAGCTTAATGAGCTAAGACATAGTAGTGGCAATATTTTTAAAAGAAATAGTGTGGACTGTACTTATGAAAGTAAATCCAAAAATGGTCAATGTAATGGACAGTTAGTGGAATGTAATGGACAGTTAATGTGAAAGAGCTTATCCATTACTATTTATATGTCATATCTAAAATGGGGAGGGGGGGAAGGGTGTAAAACAGTTAAACATCACCATCAAACATGTTGATTTTTCCAAAACAATTTTTAAAGGGTGAAAATGAATGATAAGATCCCGTGCATCTTTCCTCTATTTGGGGAGGTTCCCACATTGGAGCATAAAAATAAGAGACAAGTTAAAAGATAGTAAGAACTCGCTTTCTAATCTCTGAAATGTAACTTGAAACATTTTCCATGTTACTGACTTTTCCCACTGTTGCCATCTTGATGCAAAAATCTATGGGGTGAAGGAAAGCAGAAAATGTTATCTGGGTATGCAAACACAGTTCATTGTGCAAATGAATATCCAAGACATCGTCCCTATGAATTGGTATGTGTATCCCAAACTCCTTAAACGTCTGACCCTCCACCCAGAGATAAACCCATGCACATATGGTCACCTTATCTTTGATAAAGGAGGCAAGAATATACAATGGAGAAAAGACAGCCTCTTCAATAAATGGTGTTGGGAAAACTGGACAGCGACATGTAAAAGAATGAAGTTAGAACACTCCCTAACACCATACACAAAAATAAACTCAAAATGGATTAAAGACCTAAATGTAAGGCCAGACACTATCAAACTCTTAGAGGAAAACATAGGCAGAACACTCTATGACATAAATCACAGCTAGATCCTTTCTGACCCACCTCCTAGAGAAATGGAAATAAAAACAAAAATAAACAAGTGGGACCTAATGAAACTTAAAAGCTCTTGCCCAGCAAAGGAAACCATAAACAAGATGAAAAGACAACCCTCAGAATGGGAGAAAATATTTGCAAATGAAGCAACTGACAAAGGATTAATCTCTAAAATATACAAGCAGCTCATGCAGCTCAATATCAAAAAAACAAATGACCCAATTCAAAAATGGGCAGAAGACCTAGATAGACATTTCTCCAAAGAAGACATACAGATGGCCAACAAACACATGAAAGGATGCTCAACATCACTAATCATTAGAGAAATGCAAATCAAAACTACAGTGAGGTATCACCTCACACCAGTCAGAATGGCCATCATCAAAAAATCTACTAACAGTAAATGCTGGAGAGGGTGTGGAGAAAAGGGAACCCTCTTGCACTGTTGGTGGGAATGCAAATTGATACAGCCACTATGGAGAACAGTATGGAGGTTCCTTAAAAAAGTAAAAATAGAACTACCATATGAACCAGCAATCCCACTACTGGGCATATATCCTGAGAAAACCATCATTCAAAAAGAGTCATGTACCACAGTGTTCATTGTAGCTCTGTTTACAGTAGCCAGGAGATGGAAGCAACCTAAGTGTCCATCGACAGATGAATGGATAAAGAAGATGTGGCACATATATACAATGGAATATTACTCAGCCATAAAAAGAAACGAAATTGAGTTATTTGTAGTGAGGTGGACGGACCTAGAGTCTGTCATACAGAGTGAAGTAAGTCAGAAAGAGAAAAACAAATACCGTATGTTAACACATATATATGGAATCTAAAAAAAAAAAAAAGGTTCTGATGAACCTAGGGGCAGGACAGGAATAAAGACGCAGACGTAGATAATGGACTTGAGGACACGGGGAGGGGGAAGGGTAAGCTGGGACGAAGTGAGAGAGTAGCATGGACATATATACACTACGAAATGTAAAATAGATAGATAGTGGGAAGCAGCCACGTAGCATGGGGAGATCAGCTCAGTGCTGTGTGACCGCCTGGAGGGATGGGATAGGGAGAGTGGGAGGGAGACGCAAGAGGGAGGTGATATGGGGATGTATGTATACATATAGCTGATTCACTTTTTTATAAAGCAGAAACTAACACACCATTGTAAAGCAATTAAACTCCAATAAAGATGTTAAAAACAAACAAACAAACATCTGACCCTCTGAAATCAGTGTCTTGCGATGATTCAAACTCTTAAGGTCTGTTTCTGAAATGCAAGCTAGAAAGCAAGCTGTTAGATTTCCTTACTAAATTAAAATTTGCTTTTGCTCTCTTGGGAAAGAACACTAAACTTGAGTCCAATGGACCTAATCTAAAGCCACTTACTGGCTTCATTCAACTCACTTCACCACTATCTTTTCACTTTTCAGGGTTTAAGAGATGCTTTATGCTTTGACAAAGTGTAAAGGAAAGCATCGACAAAACAAAAACACAGCCTACTGAATGGGAGAAGGTATTTGCAAATGATAAGACAGATAAGGGATTAATTTCCAACACATATAGACAGCTCACAGAACATCAAAAAAACAACCAACCTGATTTCAAAATGGGCAGAAGAACTGAATAGTCATTTTTCCAAAGAGGAAATGCAGATGGCCACAGATGCTCAACCCCGCTAATCATCAGGGCAACGCAACTCAAAACCACAGTGAGATACCGCCTCCCTTGTCAGAATGGCCATCGTCGAGAAGAACACAAATAAATGTTAGCGAGGCTGTGGGGACAAGGGAACCCGCCTACACTGCTGGTGGGAATGTAAACTGATGCAGCCACTGTGGAGAACTGTGTGGGGATTTCTCACAAAACTACAAATAGAACTACCATGTGACCCAGCAATACCACTCCTGGGTATATATCCAAAACATAAACAAAAGCGCTAACTCAAAAAGATACATGCATCTCAATGTTCACAGCAACGTTATTTACAATTGCCCAAGTATGAAGCAACCTAAGTGTCCATCAACAGATAAATGGATAAAGAAGCTGTGTGTGTATATATATATATATATATATATATATATATATATATTCCATTATATATATAATACTGAGTATGTATACATATATACACACACACATATACATATATGGCTGAGTAGTATCCATTATATATATAACACTGAGTGTACATATATATATATATATACTCAGCCACAGAAAGAATAAAATGTTGCCATTTGCAGCAACGTGGATGGACTTGGAGGGCATTATGCTAAGTGAAATAAATCAAACAGAGAAAGACAAATACTGTATGACATCACTTATATGTAGGATCTGAAAAATACAACAAACTGATGAATAAAACAAACAAGAAGCAGACTGACAGATACAGAGAACAAAATAGCAGTTACCAAAGGGGAGAGGGAAGTGGGGAGGACAGTATAGGGGGAGGGGAGAAAAAAAGCGTTATTATGGAATTATATGAAATCGTATGTATGAATCTTTTGAAAATTGTAAAGCACTATAGAATTTAAAGAATCGTTCATTCAGTTAAAAATTTTTTTAATTAAAAAAAGAGATGCTTTATGTAAATGAAGCCAGCATAAAGGGAAGCAAAATGAAAAATGACAAAAAATAAACACCTGGGCAAATGTAATAATCATAGAGAAATGGACAATTTGAGGGGGGGAACAAGGTTGTTTTCAAATAATTTTAGAATAGTCACATCACCACCAAAGTTGACTTTTCCTTCATTCAAAACTCTCTCTCCCCAGTGCTTCAAATTCCACTGTTGCTGATTCCCCCCTTAGGTTAAGGATTCTTGCTTGTAGGATCCCTCGTTTTAATGCAGACACCCCTGGGGAGATCTAGCTATTACATTTGAATGAATTAGTCTATTAGATTATTTCCTACAATTCAGCAACGTTTAGCAAGATGGGCTATACTTATGGAAAGCTCAGGCAGTTTGGACAAACAGAAGGAAGATGGTGAAAAGAAGGGTTCCTGATTGGGAGAAGAAGCAGTTGGCTCTGGTACCATGGAGCCGGGAATTTGGGGTTGGGATGTGGTTCTTGGCACTGGATTTTAGGCCAATGTGGAGAAATGGGAAGAGACTGGCAGAAGAAGGCAGCAAAGATGCTCTGGAACCAGACTAAAGACATGACCGTCTTGTTCAAACTCATCTTTGGCTTCAAGTAACACGAAGGAGATGAGGATACATTTATTCTTATTTTCCATGGTTTCTTCAGACTGTGTTCTTTGCAATGCTTCTAACACTATTACCTTCATTTCTTTCTTCACCCTGTAGAGTCTTTATATTAATTCTGTTGGCCGAGACTGGTGAAATCAGCATCTACCTCCTGCACACTGAATTTTGATAACCTTGATCAGCAAGGCCAGCCACAGAGTTTCCCATTACAATTTGAAACAGTCCCAACATAATAAATTGCAGGAGGAACAAAGTGTACCTGAGGATGAAATTTCTTGTGATTAAAAGGCAAGGTTAGCTTGGGCTAGATTAGGCATTTCTGTTTCATGACACTCATAAATTTGAAAAACCTATAAAAGAAAGACTGAATAAACAGCCCAGGCAGGTGGCATCATTGAAAAAAGGTTCACATTTTGAAAAATGAGGGAGGGTATGTGACAAAATGGAAAGGACCACTTTCCACCAGCACTGAGCATAGCTACCTCTTTAATAAAAGAAGGGGGTTGGAAAAAAATGGCCTATGTCTTGCATGGTGTCTATAACCTAGTCCGAACAAGAAGGGATTTTTCAAAGCTGCAATGCAGAGTGATGTTCACCATTAGGCAAGACATCTGCTATGTCTGGGTGAGTTGAAAAGGAAAAGCCTCTACGTGAGGGACTAGCCTCGGAGTGACACAGGGTGACTGCAGAACCCAGAGGAGGGTGGTCCCACATGAGAACTCGTGGTATTCTCTCCCCTCTTATGTCTAGATTCTCTGATGCTTAGATTGTGCCCTTTCTCTCTCTCTATTTCACTTGTTTCTTCTCTTTTCCAAAACTACTTTATTGAGATATTAACTCACAGATCATACAGTGAACCTACTTAAAGTGTACAAGTCAATGGTTCTTAGCATACACATGGTGGCGTGCAACTAGCACCACAATCAATTTTAGAACATTTTCATCACCCTTGTACCAATTATCAGTCACCTGCCATTTCCCCTCTTACCCCACCGCTCCCTCTAGCCCTAGGCAAGCACTAAGCTACTTTCTGTCACTATAGATTTGTCTACTCCGGACATTTCAAAGAAAAGGGGTCCTACAATATGTAGACTTTTGCGACTGGCTTTTTTCACTTAACATAGTGTTTTCAAGATTCATCCACATTGTAGCGTGGGCCAGCAGTCATTTCTTTTTATGGCCAAATGATATTCCATTGTATAGACACATCATCTTTTATTTATCTGTGTATCAGTTAATGGACATTTGAGTTGTTTCCACTTTTTGGCTACTATGGAAATGCTGCTACGGAACACCATATGTTTTTATTTCTCTTGTGTATGTACCTATGAGAGGCATTGCTGGGTCATATTGTATTAGCTCTACGTTTAACCTTTTGAGGAACCGCCAGACTGTTTTCCACAGTGGCTGCACCGCTTTCCTTTCTGACCACAAGTGTATGAGAGTTCCAGTTTCTGCACATCCTCACAACGCTTATTATCTGTTGGCTCTCTTTTATGTCACACTGCCAGTGTGTATATACCATACTGTAAACTTGCAGTGAGGAGTTGGACTATATAAGTCATTGGCACAGGAACTGGTACTGAAACCGCGAACGGTTCTCTTAAAAAGCAACGGATTCTGCGGGTCTGCTACACAATCTCATTATTTCTTTATCATTTTTTTCTTTGCCTTCTATTATGCTGCCTTAGTTTTTGAAAATATTTGGTCTGTTAAAGTTAAAGTATTCTTTAGCGCTGAAAGTCTACCTCTTAGACTGTTAAATACGTGATATATTCCCTTAATGGAAGGCTATCTGGCTATAGCAGAAAGAGTGGGTTTGGACCTATGTTTTCTGTGCTGGAGGGAAGCCTATTATATATATTTTAAGTAAAAAAAATACAAGTTGCAAAGTAGTGTGTAGAGTATGATCCCATTTTTGGAAACTAAGAAAGAGACCCAACAGATTATATAAATGCCTATGGTTTTGAGCATGAATAAAGGGGAGGGGCCATTAACTGTCAAGATGGACCACACAGAAGGAGACGTAAGTGAAGGAAATCAGTAATTTTCTCTTCTATAGTTTTGAATTTTTACTTTGCATGATAATTTTCATTAATTTAAAAATATAAGAAAGAAAGATGAAAGTCTACCTTCTTTTAAGAGAACCAATATATTTTCTTGATTTGCTGTTTAATAGCTCCCATTCAATAATTAGAAATTTAGTTTACTACCTTCCCTTGGAGAAGCTGGGTTTTAAAACTCCTTCCTCATTTATTGTAGAGAAATGAAGTTGTGTAAGAAATACAGGAGCAACGTTTTTCTTTTCATTCTTCCCTTTCCCTTCATCATATATGGACTTTTTTAAAGGCAAATAAGCGTCTATTTCTTCTATAGTAACAAGCCCGATAACTGAGTGTAGGAAATGGAGAGAAGGATCAATACAAGTGTAATACACAGAAATAAAATAATCTGTAACTGCCTTTAAGCCTTTTCCTTGGCCGTTGCCAGCTTGGATGGAATTATATACTTTCTTACGTGGAGGCATCCTCCTGCAAGGGCGGAGCGCAGCCCCGAACTACAAACTGGACAAACATTTCTCATTTGCTACTGGTGGATTCAGCGTCACCACCATCTTACCCGGAGTTCCCTTTTTTGCTGTGTTTGTAAAACGATAAGAAGATCACAGAGTAAAACAAGCGTGTGGAATTTTTTCCCCTTTGAGTCCTAATGCATAATTTCTGGGATACTCCAAACTTCCTTACGTTAAATTTGTCACTCTTTGAACAGAATACCCACCCTTGAACATGCAGTAGAAGCTCCAGTGAGGGTATAAATCTTGACTAACAGGATCCTACACAAAACTACATTTTAAAAATTAACTTAAAATCCCACTAAATACCTTAACTTTCCCTACCCCATTTACTCTCTCTATAAAACGTAAATATCGTCAACAGTATTCAACAGCCTTCTCGATGTTCCTATTCATAAGATATTAATATCTAATATTTCTAGAGGACAAAGGAAATGACCACTGTACACCATATTTACAATCCAATTTATCACTCAAAATACGGGTCTAATGGAAGCCATTGCAGGTTACACCCCTCAGCATTCATCCTGAACTCGGCTGTGAACTCTATGTACCTGTCCCTGGAAGTGTGTGGTTGAGACTTGACGGTGAACTTGATGAGAAGCCTGAGAAGGGAAAACCCCAAGTGCATTTGCAAGCAGGGAAAGCAGGATTAGATGAACAGCCCCAGAGAATATGCATTTTCTTCACGATAAGATTTGTGAAGCCCCCGGGGGGGACAAACATGGATACTGAAGAGGAGGCTTGGTGGCTCAAACAAGAAAATGAGGTTGTGAGTCTGCTGACTTATAAAGAAAAGGCATCTTCTTAAGCATGTACCACGAAGGGTTTAGATACCCGCCACAGAATAGCGCAATTCTGACATTAGCAACCATTTGTACCCATTTGTAAGGAGAGTAATCACTTTAAATTTGGTTTTTCTCAAAAGCGTTCTGAAAATGAATTTGCTTTTTATTTTTTACCCAGTCATTGTGTCTTTAGAACAACCCGGGACCCAGCGATGGATGCTAATACGCCTTCAACCCTACAACGTATCTGCTGCTATCTGATAATTGAACTGCAGTAGGTATTGGTATAAATATGCGTGTGGTTTGGCGCGAAGCAGCAGGTGTTTAATAATTGTGACTGAAGCGGCACCACAGTGCTTCACAATGTGGATACAAAGTTGGCAGTGTGGCAAGGAACCAGATACAAGTTCAGCAGCAAGAGGGTGCTCAGGACATCAGACCAATAAAGGCCGAGGCAGGGGGCAAGGATTACCCCTACTGTGTCCAGAGGAGAGCTATAAGCTATCTATCTACTCACACCTTCTGGCAGGTAATCTACAGAGCAGGTTGGCTGCCAAGTCTGAAAGAGGCACTTACCTACTTAACAGCCCAAATTAGTTAACAATCAGTTAGGAAGGGGAGCTAAAAGAGGGAACTAGGAGGAAAACATTCACATGAAATGATGATGAACTGCAGCTCTTTAACTGGTGTCTTTAAGTACAGAAATTTAAAGCTGAGTAAACATGGCCATCTAAATCCTTTAATCCCACCGCTGACATTCGTAGTGACTGAGAAGGATTAATCATTTTGATCTCTAAATGAATCATTTTAAAGAGTTCATATTTAAAAGGAATAAACTTTGGAGTTGCAGTAATTAGCCTAGGGGATCTGATGTCTGTTTCAGGTTTTTGTCTTTCTTTATGAAACCCTGTTCTCCCGAAGAAAAGGTTTTCTTAGCACCAGGAAGTATTTCAGAAAACATGAAAAAGGGTTTCAGATTCCTTTCGTTTTTGTAAGATGACAGAGGGTAGAACTGGAAATTCACAGCAGCATTAAGTGCTGAACGGTAAGACCACATGGTCGTATTTCTTTTGAAGTCTAGGATCAGTTCCCATTATTCACTATAATGGCATCCAAGACTAAATGAAATCTCGGTCTTTAAAATTAAAAGCATTTTGCTCTTGGGTCTCAAATTTTCCTCTTTCACAGTTTCCAACATGCCTGAATGTTTAATCTATTTTCAAAATGCAAAAAATACAAAGGAACAAAATAAAACTAAGAGTAAGAAAAAAATGGATGTATTCCATTTCACTTCCAAAACAGGATAAAATGGTACAGAGAGACACACAATTAGTATCTTAATCAACAGAGCTATGAATATTATTTTTACATCCGCCAAATGCTATTGGTGATATTCTAAAATTATACATACATCTTGCATGATTTACATCTCAGAAATATGAATTTAATTCTTTTGACCTATCTGGAAACACACACTATGCGGAAAGATTTAAAAATTATTTATCATTTCAGGGAATTCCAACATTAAAACTGCCAAAACATGTAACCTATATCCAAGAGTTAAAAATGGACCTTTTTTTCTATTTGGAAATGGATGAAGATATTTGAAAGGCATGGTCCCAGCTACGTGCCACAAGTCGGCCTCCGCTCCCTCGGTGCTGTCCTGGAAAGGTTGGGCTGCCATTATCTTAGTGGGCAGAATGTCTTTATCCAGCAAAACACTGTAGTGCATTGGCAGCAGAGGTGGTCTCTAAAAGGACTGTGCTTGTGGTTCAGTGGAGACAATGTGACTGTCCCAGGACCAAGTGAAATGTCATCTTGGCTGAAGCTGGACGCAAAGAGAAAGCAAACCCCAGACCTCCCACGTCCAGCTACACTTGTTTGAGCATGCCTAGCTTGGGGGTTTGTTTCTAAAGTTATTACTGCTTAGGTAAATTCTATATGCAGTGAAGCACACAAATCTTAAGTGGACACTTCAGTGAGTTCTAACGTATGTTTCCACCACGAAGCCCAGCTAAATACAGCACATCTTCTTCACGCCCGCAAAGTTCCCGTATCCCCTGAAGTCAATCCCCGTCACCATAGGCAACTACTGTTCTGACTTTTTTTTTTTTTTTTCTTTTTTTGCGGTACGCGGGCCTCTCACTGCTGTGGCCTCTCCCGTTGCGGAGCACAGGCTCCGGATGCGCAGGCTCAGCGGCCACGGCTCACGGGCCCAGCCGCTCCGCGGCATGTGGGATCCTCCCGGACTGGGGCACGAACCCGTGTCCCCTGCATCGGCAGGCGGACCCTCAGCCACTGCGCCACCAGGGAAGCCCCTGACTTCTTTTATTATAGATAGGTTTTGTCTGTTCTTGAACTGAATATAAACAGTCACACAGTAACGACTGTGGAGCCTTTCACTTAATGGAATGCTTTTGAGGTTCTTCCACATTGTTGCTTTATCAGTAATTCATCTTTGGTATTACCGGGCTGTGTTCTATTGCATGAATGGAACTACAATTTGTTACATCCATTCACTTGGTGATTCCTGTTTGGGTTGATTATGGAGAAAGCTGCCATGAAGATAAAGCTTCATTTGTCTTATATGTAAATACTTAGGATATGCATTGCTCGGTCAAAAGGAAGATGTTATTTTTAACTTTACATAAGACGTTGCCGAACAGTTTCTGAAAATCTTGCCATTCTACACTTCGCACTCCCATCAGCAATGTATGAGAGTTCAGTTGTTCCACATCCTTACAGATATTTGGTGCTGCGGAATTTTTTACTTTAGCCATTCCAGTGGGTGAGTGGTAATATGTCGTCGTAGTTTTAATTTTCAGTTCCCTGATGGCTAATGATGTTGAGCACTGTTTCAGGTACTCATCAGACATTTGTGTATTTTCCATGTAGTTTTGAAGGATTTTGTCCATTTTTAAATTGCATTGTTAATCTTTTTATTATTGAGTTATAGGAGCTCTTTATATAGTCTGGATATAAGTCCTTTGTCATATATATGACATATACGTATATATGTGTATATATTATGCATGCATATGACATATATACTGTCATATATATGTGTATGTGTGTATGTATACATATATATATATA